>NW_028079044.1:52987448-53587448 GCF_014824575.4 Sturnira hondurensis | reverse complement strand
TCGGCCCCGCCCACGAAAAAACCCGGTAGCCACAACGACCAATCCGAGCCTGAGGACTCAGCGCAAGGGGCGGGACAGGAGTGCGGAGGCGGGGCCACGCCGAGGCCCGGGGCATTATGGGGCTGAGCGCCGGCCGGAAGTGACTCCCTCGTGTGTGGAGTGGCGGCGGCGCGGGTAACGTAGGGACAAACGTTGACCCCTCTGTGTGGCCCCATCCCTTGGTGTGACCCCTGGTGGCTAACTGATTACAGCGGCCCTCTTCCATCATAGATTGAGCAGAGATCCGTCTTCGCTGGAAGAGACACATGATCGATGACATTGATTGACATTCCAATGTCAGACCAGCCTCGCATTCCTAGCACAACCCCCTTTTCCTCCTGATATCGTTTCATCTGAATATATTAGTGTATTTAATTTGCTAAAATTGTGTTTAGAAATTTTGCGTCTCTGTCCACGGGGTATACTGGTCTGCAGTTTTCTTACAACGTCTTTGGGGGCGATGTTGACCTCAGAAGGGTTGGGGTTTATGTATTCTCTTCGGTTTTCTGTACGTTTGTTAAAGTTGTATGATTTACTTCCTTGGTGTTTAGGAGAACTCCCCAGTGAAGGTTTCTGGGCCTAAAATTCTTTCTGGGGATATTTTTCAACGACAAATTAAATTCCTTTAATGGATACATAACTATTCAGGTTGTCATTTTCTTCTTGGGTGACTTTTGGCAGTTTGTGTCTTTCAAGGAATGAGTCTTTTTCATCCGAATTACGGAATTCGTTGGCATGAAGCTCATTATAATATCCCCTTACTATCCTTTTAACATATGGAGCGCCTGTAGTAGGATCACCTCTCATTCCTGGTAGTTGTAATTTCTGTCTTGTTTCTCTTTTTGTAGGTCTTGCAGAGGTTTGTCAATTATATTGATCTCAAAGAACCACCTTTTTGATTCATAATTTTTTCTATTGCTTTCTTGTTCGATTTCATTGATTTTTCACTTTGACCTTACTATATCCTTTCTTCTGATCACGTTGTTGTTTTTTTCTCTCATTTGTTAGGGTAGATGCTGAGGTCATTAATTTGAGATCTTCTTTTCTGTTAGTTTTCCCCTCATTTATTCTTAGAGTCGTGAATTATTTATATATCTTACTTTTACATGGTTCTGAGCGCCTTGATAAATTGATGTCATTTTTATTTCACACTGTGGGCTGTGATGCCCAGGAGAGCCACTCACTGGGGACAGCATGCCCCTGAAGTCTGTAGGTCATACATAGGTCCAAGAGCTGGGATTTGCCTGTGGCTAAGACCCATGGGAAGGGCGCTTCATAGCCTCAATCCCCAGCTAACCTTGTATGAAAGTTCCATGGAAACTGAGGAAGAGGGTGGATGAGTCCAAGCAAGTGCCCACTTTTCCAAGGAAAGCACATGCTTAGGACATACAGATCCTACCCACAAAAGTTGAATATTTCTTGCCCTGCCTGGTGTGGCTCAGTGGATTGAGGGCCAGCATTAGGGGTGTGTGAGTGGCAACTGATCAGTGTTTCTCTTGCCCATTGATGTTTCTCTCCCTCTTTTGCCTTCCCTTCCCCTCTCTCTAAAAATAAAATCTTATTTGTAAAGGTTGAGTGTTTCTCAAGGAATGGAATGGGAATGTTATGGATAACCCAGGTAAATGATGCCCTCTGGTGGGCACTTTTGACCAAAACAAAAATGCATCTTCAGGGCCCACTGGACCAGAAGTATTTCCTGTGATCACCAGCTAGGGAACCGTAACTATTCCCAAGTTAAGATAGTGTAAGTGTAAAGATACAAAGACTTCCAGTCAAGTAGGTGGCGTATGCCAACATGGCTTGCCTCTTCGCACAACCACATCAGATTTACAACTAAAATATAAAACAGCCATCACTCAGAACCTTCAGAAATCAAGTGGAATGGAAGTCTGACAACTACAGAAATAAAGAAGCCACGTCCCTACGGACTGACAGGAGGGGTGGAGATGCAGAACGGGCTGGTCGCTCACCCACATGTGGTGGATAAAAGTTCAGGAGGGATATTTCAGGAGTGAGGGGTCCCAGCCTCACAACAGGACCCCCAACCCAGGATTCCAGTGCCAGAAAGGGCATTCTCCACAACTTCTGGCTGCAAAAAATAGCAGGGATTGAGTTGGTGGAAGAAACTGCTGGAGCCCCAAGCAGTTCCTCTTAAAGAATCCACACACAGACTTACTCAGACTCACTCCTTCTGAGCTCCAGCACCAGGGCAGCAGCAGCTGGAAGGGCACCAGTGGTACCAATGGGAGGATGTGAAGTGTCTGGCATTGAGGTGAGCAGAGGCCATTGGCCCTTTTCTTAACCCTACCCCCACAGGGCTGTCAGGCTGGTGCCATATCTAAGACTCCATCAAACTGACTGACACTGTTTGCCCTGCCCTGGAGATCCCCAGAGACTCCACCCGACCTGACTTATACATCCACCCACGCTGCTTTTCCATATGAATGACTGGTCTTGGCTCATATGTCACAGCTTACTAAATCCTCTCAAACAAGCAACAGCTGAACTCAGTGAGGCCCAGGCTGGCACTAGCAGCAGCCAGCCCAGACTCACAGCTTGGCTTCGCCTGGGGATCTCCAAGTCCAGCCTAGTAGCAGCCACCTCAGATTGCTTTATAGCTCAGGAAGGGTGGCCTTGGGCAAAACACAGGTTGACCTTGGCCTGCACCACCCAGGAGAACTCCAGGACTAGTGCTTCCTGCACATCCCCAACTGGTACCTGTCCCGCAACCCAGGCATGTGTCCTGAGCAGAATCAAAACCGAGACCTTTCCCGTTGGCAGGATGACACCCAACTGACCGAGCCACACCAGTTAGAGCTAAAAAAGATTTTATAATTAAATTTAATTTTTAAAAATGTATTAATTTTAGAGAGAGAGGAGAGAAATTGTTTCACTTATTTAGAATGTGTATTACTTAGCATTCATTGGCTGATTCTTGTAAGTGCCCTGACCGAGGACCAAACCCACAACCTTGGCATGTCCGGGTGATGCTCTAACCAACTGCGCCGCCTGCCCAGGGCTCTAGTCTAGTTTCTGTCTCTATAAATGTGCCTATTTCAGGTACCTCAATGCTTACAGACTCTGTACAGTGCGGAGTACCATGTGGAAAACAAGTGTGTACTTCTATGTAACCAATACCACAAGCAAAACAGAGGACGGTTTAACCACCACAAAGACCTCTGGGCGCTCCCGTATTTAAACCCTGCAACCTCCTCTTCATCTGTGTGACGTTTTACACGTGGAAACATACGGAATGTGATCTTTCGAGATGGGATTGTTTTCCACTCAGCGTAATTCTCTGGAGCTTCACCCAGGTTGTTGTGTGTGTCCCTAATTTGTCCACTTTTATTGCTGAGAAGTTATATATTTGCTACTTTGACTCCTTCTGTAGTAAAAATCCCATTTCAGATTTTCATACATTGTTCTATTGGGTTGTGCGGTTTTTCTTACTGTTATTGATCTGTAGGACTTCTTTCTATATTTTGCAGATGAGCTATTATTTATTTACTTGTTTTTAGAGAAAGGGGAAAGGAGGGAGAAAGAAAGAGAGAAACATCAGTGTGTGGTTGCCGCTCATGTGCCCCCAGTGGGGGACCTGCACTGCAACACAGGCATGTGCCCTGACTGGGAATTGAACTGGTGACCCTTGGGTTCACAGGCTGGTGCTCAGTCCACTAAGCCACACCAGCCAGGACGAGATGAGCCATTTTTAGTTTTTCACTCTCTTAATGGTATATTTAGGTTAACAAATTTCTTAATTTAAACATAATTCTATATTAATATGAAACATAATTATATATGAAAACTATATTAGTATTTTCTTTTATGGTTAGTGGGTTTCTGTCCTGTTTACGCTTGCCTGACTTTCACATGTTTTAAACGTCCAAAGCATTTATTGTTTTATAATTTAAACAATGAACACCCATAGCAGCAGACGCCGTGGCCGCACAGCCCCTTTTATGAAAACCTCAGCCCCGACGCTCCCCACTTGGGCTCTCCTGGCCCTGGTTGGCCTGGGAAGAGCCACCCACCCGGAAGCCCCATAGCAAGACTCCCGCCAGCTCCGGGGTTGTGGGGGAGGTGTGGGAGGCTGACTGCCACCATGGAGCTGATGAGAAGGAACCTGTGGAGCTGGAGGGTGAAACACTCACAGGAAAGAGGGCGCTGCTCAGGCAGCCCAGCAGAAGGGTGTGAAAACCAGAGCAGACCCTTGCCCAAAGTGGGCCAAGTAGCCAGCGCACACATGGGTCCCTGTGCAGCCACGGCAGTCAGGAGACACTCCAGACCCTGCACTCCACAGACAAGGTCTGCCACTTGGGGGTGTTGCGGTTGAGGGGTCCAGAGGATACTGCCCCTTACTGCTTCTTGGATAAAGCAGGCAGTGCCCTTTCACTGGTTCTTCCTTCCAGCCTAAAGGTAACGAATCCCACCCACACCTGGGACAGCTAGACCTCCTCTTCTCCCCAGAATATCTGGCCGCCGCCTGGCTGATGAGTCCACCCTCCCATTTTGCCCCCAGTAATTGACTGATAAACACTGGCTGAGCGCCTGAGCAGGGACGAGCCCACACTATGGGACCCCACCTGGGTAGGCAGGTCCGACACACCAGCTTGGCTGTCCCCCCATGGACTGGCCACACCCCAGATCCAGTCCATCCGCACCACCAGCCAGACCTCGCTGCCCACCCCAGTAGCCCCCAAAGACAGATGTGGCACCCAGTTTGCTGGCTGCACTTTATTGCAGCCCCATTCCTTGGCCAGGGGCAAGCAGCCCAGCGAAGAGCTGAGTCCCAAGCCCTTTGCTGGAGGGAAGAGGAAGCTGGCCAGGAGCGGCGTCAGGCTGAGGCTGCCAGCCAGGTCAGCTGTAGTTGTCGGGGTCTGCGTGGTCTGGCAGAAAGTAGCGCTGCAGGGCAGGCTGCAGAAGCAGGGGTGGCAGTGGACGTGCAGGCCGCGGCCAGTCTGAGGGGAAAGGCCGTACTTCCACCCGAGGCAGCGGCAGCTTCAGTGTCCGGATGGGGCCTTCGAGGGTGAGGCCCTCCCGGTGCCAGGACAGCATTTGGCCTGAGGCTAGAGGGGCAGTGCAGCCTCAGGTGGGGTGGGGGCCCTGTGGGGCCCAGGCTGTGGTAGGCACAGGGTGAAGCTCACAGTGCAATCTGTACCCCTGTCCCCACTCACCCCTCTGTCTCTCTGGAGACATCCGGATCTTGGTCTCCTGAAGCTGAAGGATGGGGTCGGGCCTGGAGTGGTAGGGAGGCAGGTTGTGTGAGCCTGGCCCTCAGCCACCCCATCGTGGGCCCTGCCTCAGCCCAGACCTGGAGCCATCAGCACTCACGGGTGGGGGTGGGGCTGTGGCACCACAGCGTTGGGGCCCAGTGTTCTCTGGCTCAGGCTTGGGCTCTCAGGCTCCTTGCTGTGCAGGGAACTCAGCCGCCGCACCCGCTGCAGCTCACAGAAATAGTTGAGGGCGTCAATGGGTCCCAGGTCCATTATCTTTGACTGTGACCAGTCCGTCTGCTCCAGTAGCAGTGGGTGGTTTGGCAGCGCGTCGCATTCCAAGGAGGGCAGCCGGACCTCGGCCAGGGAGGAGAAGGGCATCAGTGTCTCGGAGAGTGTGCGGCAGGTGTGCCAGACGTGCATCGGTGAGAACGTCTCGTAGGTCTGGGACTCCAGGGCGGCCGAGCCTGGCTCCCCAGGTGAGGTCACCAGGGAGGGCGTCCCGGAGTGGAATGAGGACGTCACGCAGATGTAAATGGGTGCCCCGGAGACTGTGGAAATCGGTGACAGGGTCTCCTTGGACCGGGGCGAAAGCACTGAGGTCTCCGAGACCTTGGGCAGCATCTCCGACAACTTGGCTACTGATGGTTGCGAGATTTCCGTCTGCAGGGACCCAGGGAGTGGTGCTGTTCCTGGATCCCAGCCTGACCCCAGTGCAGACCCCTCCCAGGAAGGGGCAGGAAGATCCCGAGAGACACAGGGACCCAGGAGACAGGTGTTGCACGGCGTTAGAGTGAGGCGAGGAGCCTAGCAGCCTCACCTGGCTCTCCTCCCTGGACGTGGGGGTAGCCCCAGGAGGAGGCCAGAGGCCCTACTGGCAGGTGGCCTCCCCCCCAAACCTGTAGGTGGTGGATCATCTCCTCCAGCTTCTGGCTACAGCAAATGCGCAGCACAGCCTTGGACTCCAGGTCCAGGCCCTGGACCCAGGTTGCCATCTCCTTGAACAGGAGGCCCTCTGGGTCCTGAAGGCCTAGCCCGTCCAGCAGCTCCTTGAGCTCAGACCTGCGACAGGTGAGGGCGGCTTATCCGGAGGTCCGGAGGCCTGCTGGTGGGCAGGAAAGCCAGGCAAAGAGCGGGCCTCACCGGCAGGAGGCTGGCGAGTAGAGGAAGTAGGACATGAGCTCCAGCACCACCTCGTGGGACTCCAGGGAGCAGGCCAGGACCAGCTGCAGCGCCAGCATCACAAACTGCTTCTGCATCCGGACCTGAGCACAGACGGGCAGTGCAGTTGGGGCCGGAGGCCCAGGCCGGGGGGGGGGGGGGGGGGGGGGGGNGCCGCGGGGCAGGGGCTAGGTGGGCTGGGCTCAGCTGGGGCAGACCTGGAGGCTGGGGGGTTGGTCCAGGTTGAGCAGGTGCAGGAGGATGGCGTGCAGCCTGCTACAGAGGTCTCGGCTCATGTCAGGCAGCAGCCTCAGCAACGCGTGCAGGATGTGCACGCGGTCCTCCCAGGAGGCCTCCTCCAGCAGGTCCATGAACAGGGAGGCCAAGCCATCCACCGTGCCCACTTCGGGGTACGCCTGTTGGGACCGCCAGCTGAGGCCCTGACTCCGCACTGCTCTCTCCCACCAGCCCACTTCCCAGGCATCCCCTGAACCTCCAGGGTGAAGATGGGGAACAGCTTTTTGAACCAGTTCTGGATGGCAAAGAAACGCAGGAACCTGGGCAGATGCCCATAGCGCTCTTCCAAGAGCGAGTGCTCATAGTGGTACCAGTGGGGGTGTACGTAGTTCTCCATCCGGGAGTTGTCTCTGGAGCTTCTCCTAGTCAAGGACGCCAAGCTCTGGGGGGCAGGAAGCTGTCAGGACCCGAGCCTGCACCCACTCCTCCCACCGGAGCCTTGCCCTGGGCCCCACCTGGGCCCAGGGCTCCTCGAATTCCAGCAGCTCCTGGGAGAGCCCCGGGTGGGGGCTCAGGAAGTCTGAGGTCCAGTCCAGATCCAACTCCTCGTCTTCCTCCTCCTCTTCCTCCTCCTCCTCCTCCTCCTCTCCCTTGTCCAACCAATGGATCAGCTTCTGCTGCCACATGGTGTGGCGTCGCCTACTCCGCGACAGCCACCAATCATCCTGCTGGCTCCCCCTTGACTGCAGAGTAGACAGAGCAAGGGGCCAGTAGCTGGCATGGAAGGTCTCGGCCCTGGGCAGAGCTCTTCCCGGGCCTGAGGCTGAACCCCCAGCCCCACTGCTTGCCTTGCGTGAGCCTTGGCTGGTGAGCTGGGCCTGGGCTCCAGGGCCCCTGACTTCCCTGGGCGGCCACATCTGCTGCAGCACCACGGAGTTGGGGACCCAGCCTGGGAAGTGGATGGGCCTTGGCAGGTCCTGGAAGTGGAGCACAGCGCAGTGGGCTGAGAGCCTGAATTCTGCCCGATCCTAGGGTCTGCCCTGGTAGAGCACCCAGGCCACCAGCCCAGCTCTCTGCCAAGTCTCCAAGAGCTGGACTGGTGCCCTACCCCCACCCCCCACAATGCACAGACAGGCAGAGAGAGCCTTTGGAAACCAGGGAGGTGCTAGCTGTGGCAACTAAGGAGGGGAATCTGGGCCACCCCAACACCCCACATGCTCTCCACAGGGCTTGGCTGCCAGCCCTGGACCAGAGATATCCAAAAGAAGCTGGGGGTGGGGAGTTAGGAGCCCTGAGGGGGGCCGTTCGGGGCTTGGGTATGTGGTGCAGCAGCTGGAAGGGTCAGTGGCCACCTGGGCCAGTGATCCTGCCAGAGGTCTGCTGGGGGGCAGAGGCCTGTCTTGGCATCTGGGGCGGGAAGGCGGTGGGTTGCAAGGGGCCAGCTCCCATGGATTTTGATCCCTCAAAGGGAGGAGATTCTGGTCTCCCAGACACTCATGGGGGAGGGGCATGCAGGCACAAGCCGCTGGCATGAGGTTCTGGCTTGCCCAGTTCTGCTCCAGGAGCCCCAGACCCTCTGGCAGCTACACCCAGAGTGCAAGCAGTCAGCGCCCACAGAGAAGCGGCATCAAAGCTGGGCAGGCGGGGGAGGGGGTGGGGCCTGGGCTGCAGGTGGGCATGGCCCTAGGTCAGATAGGGACACAAGGGTTTGGAGTGAAGGGAAAAGGGAGTACACATGAAGGGTGACCCCTGGAGGGAGTTGCCTCTGGAGAGTGTGTGTGTCTCACCTTGTAGGGCTCAATGGCAGCAGGAAAGAAGCCCCTGAGGTTAGAGAGAAGTTCCTTGGGCCGCCTTTCCAGCAGCAGGGGGACCTGAGGACAGGGCAGAGGCTCAGAGCCAGTGAGCCTGGACCCCTGCAGCTCTGCCTTGGGCGGGCAGCATCCTACCTGCCTGGGGCCCTCACCCTGTGCTGCAGGTGGGAAGACAGTGAGTCTGGGGCCAGGGGCCTCTCCTGGGGGAGTTGCTCCAATTGCAGCCGAAGGTCCACACTGAGGCCCAGGGAGGAGCTCAGGGAGGAACGGGCCAGCATCTGGGGCGTCGGAGGAGGAGTTGTGGGGCGGGGGGCAGGGTCCTGAGTGGGCAGAGGGGTGGTCGGGGTGGGAGGCCTCACCTGGGATTCCCTGCTGTGTGCTCCCCGGTGGGGAGGTGGGATGGGAAAGGTGACTTGGGGAAAGCACTGGCCCAGTGCCCTCCAGTCCTGTGGGGGCAGGGCTGTTGGCGGTATGGAGGTTTCAGTGCAGACCCCTGCCTTCCCGAGACTGGGGGCAGCTCGGGGCAGGGTGCACACACCCCAGGTTTCTCCCTCCGCTGTAAGGGTCATGGTGTTCCACCGCTGTGACTCGGCTCCAGAACAAACGCCCTGGGAGGGGTGGCAGGCAGGGCAGGTTGGGGTGTCAGAGGCCCTGGAAGGGAGGGGTTGGGTCAGACCTGGTGCTAGGGGAGGCACCCAACCTACCAGCAGGGCCGGGCCATAAATCAGATGCAGGTAGTTGTCAAAGGCCTCCTGCTGCTGCTGCCAGGATGGTGGGGGCCGCACTGCTGGGACCACTTGCCCCAGTCTCAGCCGCTGAAGGTCAGAGTCCCGGGCAACTAAGGCTTCCAGGTCCTGGAGTGGGAGTCAGAGTTCAGCCGATTCTTCCTGGAGCCTCGACATGTGCTGCCTGGATAACCACAGTGATCCCAGGCCTGCTCCAGGGACAGAAGGGGTGGGGCCTGCACCTGGGCACGGGGCAGGGCTGGCACTGGGGTGGAGGGGGCATCAGGGCTGGCCCTACCTCCTCCAACAGTGGCTGCTTAGGTGCTGCCATCTGGCAATGGATGAAAGACAAGGCCGTGCTGCAGGCAGGGAGGAACACAGGTGGGACACTTAGTGGCATTACCAGTGGGATTAGGCTGAGGCAGGGGTAAGGATCCAAGAGGGTGGCCAAGCCCCTGATGGGGCACAAGAGACAGCCAGGAGTGGTGATACCAGGGCCGGGACAGGCTTCAGGTGGCCCCAGGTGCCTGGGAGCCCTGGGACCTTGTGCTGGGGGCACAAAGCTAGACCCTGCGCCAGGGGAGCTAGGGGGTGGCCTCCGGGACAACTCAGGGGGCCTGCCAGCAGACCTGAGACTGGAAACCCCATGCAGGTTGGCGAGCCTCTGCAGCTGGGCTGAGGTCAGTGATTCCTGGCTGGACAGTGGCAGTGGAGGGTCATCCACCACATCAGGGACCTCCTGGCACAGCTTCTGAGCAGGGAAAGGAGCCTGGAATCCTGGCCTAGGAGGCTTGTCTCCTGCAGCAGCCCCACCTGCACACCCGGTTCTTGCTGCACACCTTAACCAGGTAGGACGTGGGCAGGTAAAGCCTGTGAGATACCAGGCAGAGGCGGGAGCCCAGAGCCAGCACCAGGTCCCCACTGTTGTTGGAGAAGGTCAGGGCCTGAGGGGCTCCATCCAGCTGCAGGAGCCTGGAGGGGTGTCCAGGGAAAGAGTCCAGCCCTGCTCCAAACAGCAGGAAATGGAGGCAGCGGGGGGCGGGGGGGGGGCAAGGTCCCCCCTCCCCTATCCAACTACTAGGCTCTGCTGGGAGCAGAGGTAGGGGAGCCCAGCGGGCTGCCCCTGGCTCCCAGCCTGGTCCTCCTTCCCTTGGGGCCCCACCCACCGCAGTAGGTGGTTGTCTGTGGTCCAGATCCGGATGGTGCAGTCCAGGCTGGAGGAGGCATACAGCTTGAGGGTGGGACAGCAGCACAAGCCTAGGGCCCGGGGCTCAGGGTCAGGAGCCAGAGCCACATGGTGGCTGGGCCTCACCCTCGCCCTGCCCCCTAACCAGTGATGTGGTCCATGGGGTCATCCTGGGGCCGGTGGTCATAGCGTTGGCTGTTTTTCAGGCCAAACTGCACCAGACCGTAAGTGGCACTGTCTGAGTCCTCAAAGCCCACAGTGACGCGCTTCCCGAGCGCAGAGAGCACCAGGGCAGGGTGGCAGCAGGAGAAGGTGCGCAGCAGGCTCAGGCTCTCCTCAGCATAAGGGAAGACGCGCCACATCTTCACGGTCAAGTCTCTGCCTACCGGGTGGGAGCCAAGGCTGTGCCTTTGGGGAGGCAGGGAAGGGGCTCCCCCCACAGGCTGGGGCGGGGGGTGGGGGAGTGGGAGGTACTGACTGACCCGAGGACACCAGGATGTTCCAGGTAGACGAAATGGCGATGACCGGGCCGGGGCTGTGCGCCTGTGTATGGAAGACAGTCTTCCATGTGCGCCACTCCAGCACTGACAGGGTGCCATCCGTGTGTCCCAGCACCGGCAGGTACCTACGGGCGACAATAACCTGTTGGCGTGGCCTCTGTAGGCCCGCCTGGCCCTCACTGGCTCTCCCACCTACCGGTTCTTGTCTTTCCAGGCCTGGATGTCGCTGTGGCACAGCTCGCTCCCGTGCTGACGCACGGTCTTCCAGCTGGCAAACGCACTGCTGGGGTCTATGACGTGGCTGTAGAGGTGCAGGCAGCAGGGCCTGGGCGCTGGCTGGGGTGGCGGGCACGCGCGGTACAGCACACACATAGGGTGGCGCGCCGCGTTGGCACACACCAGGTGTCCGGCGCGGGTTAGCAGCCACAGGGTTTCGCGCGGCAAGCAGTAGGCCACGGCGGCCGCGCAGTCCTCGGGCTCGAGCAGCAGTGCGCTCACGATAAGCCCGGTAGCAACGGACACGAGGTAGACGGAGCCATCTGCGCACGCGCACACGAGGCGTGCCGGCAGAGCGGGGTGCGAGGACAAGGGCAGCGCGGGCGCCACCTGCAGGTGGAGCACTGGTGCTGACAGCTGGGCCAATGGTGAGTACAGCTCGCGCAGGCGCCAGAGCTCCACACTGCCTGCACGCAAGGACAGCACCGGCCAGCCAGGACTGGCGGGTGCCAGTAGGCGGTTCACGCCGCCTGACCGCATGTCCTGGCCCCAGTAACTCAGCATCACTTCGCCCACCTGCGCCACTGCCTGCAGGTCCCATGTGCGAAGCGTCCCGTCCTGTGAGGCTGACAGCACCAGGGGTGTGTTCGGGAGCACGGCCAGAGCTGTCACTGGGCCTGCGGGAGGGGTGCAGGTCACTGGGACAAACGAAGGACAAAGGAAACGGAAGCTGTTGGCTCGGGTTACGACCAGCACAGAGAAGCATGGCCAGAGCTGGCGGGGACTGTGGGCAGCCCAGAGCTCTTTAAGGCAAGGTGGGGAGAGGAAGGGCCTCGGCAGCTGTAGTGGGGTGGTGCACCTGTGTGGCCCACAAACACGATCCGGATCTGCCAGTCGGCCTCCCACACCTTCACCGTGCTGTCTCGGGAAGCCGTCACCATGGCCTCTACCTCTCCACAGTATGCCAAGTCGGAGATGGTGCTGGGAAGGAAGGCCAAACCGACTCAGCAACACCTCAGGTAAGTGTGCCCGCACCCCTGCCATAACCGGCTTTCCCGCGCAGACTCATCCCTGAGTTCCCCTTACGTTTTGTGCAGCTCCTGGTGCACATCTACGACAGCCCAGGCATGCAGGTCAAAGGTGACTACGGCTGAGCCGTAGGCTGCGAAGCAGCGCGGAGGGTGGTGGGGAGGCAGGGGCCCCAGAGCCAGACCAGCGAGTGCATGGGTGGAGCTTGGCGGAGGCAGTAGAGGTGACCCACTGGGCACCAGACAGCGACCCCCTAAACGGAACTTCCAGAGCGCCAGGCCACCGCCTGTCTCCACTACTAGCAGCAGCCCCAAGTCAGGCACCGGCAGGCAGCAGATGGGCTCTCGATGGGGCGCCCGACCCACCCTTGGCTCGCTCAGCCATAGCAGGCTGAGATCCGGCCTTAGTATGGCCAGCCCTGCGGGGCCCCAGCCCACATAGCGGCCCACGGAGCCCAGCGGACCTGGCACTACCGCCAGCCCCCTGAGGGCAATGGGGGCCAGCAGCTTCTCCTGCGCCCAGCCGTCCTCTCTGTGCAGGTGCAGGCAACCTACGCCATCCAGCACCACGAAACGTCTACCCACTGGGTCCTGCGCCACCGAACGTAGCCCTGCTGCCACCTCCAGGCGGCGCAGCGGCTCCAATCCGTGTGTCAAGCAAGCCACACGCAACTCGGATCTCTTTTCCTGTGGGGCAGGGTGGGCAGACCTTCGGTGAACTTGGGGGAACCCAGGAGAGGCCTTGCACCCGCCTGGGGTAGCCAAGAGGATGGGCCGGGATCATGATAGGGACCCCTAGGGGAAGAGCTGGGCCAGGAAAGAGGCTTCTAGGCAGACGCCAGGAGCCAGTCGCACCTTTTCTACAAAGCTGTGGAGGCTTGCACGCAGCAGCAGCCACAGCTGGCGGGCACGGGCACCGGGGGTCATGTTGCGCCACTGAGAGCTCCTGGTAAAAAGCTTCAAGACCGGCTCTGAGGATGATGGCTCTGTGGGCCAGTGGTGGAAGCAGCGTTACTGTGTGGCCTTGGGCTCCCCCGCAGGTTGTGGGCAGCCAGAGCCTTCTGGGAGGGCCCTGTGGGCTAGGGGGATATCTGTGGGGCACTGCACTCCTGGTGGAAAGCGCCCCTGCCTGCGTGAGGGCTGCTTTTAGGCTGGTCATCTTGAGGATGAGGCCAGGCCACCTCACCATTCTTTTCTTTGAGCACCCCAGGGTCTGGGATGTCATAGCTGTCAGCTTCATAAAGGTCTGGGTCCAGGGTCAGGTTGTTGCCTTCTACTGAAAAGGGATTGCTTGTATCCAATACATCCGTCTCCATTTCGCAGGTCCAGGCGGCTTAACAGTCTCTTCCGTCTGTTGCTAGGATACCAGATGACGCAGGCCCCACCCCTAATGCAGGCCCCGCCCCCACCCCAAAGAGAGCCCAGGTCAACAGTAAGTCACATAAACTTTTATTGGAAACAAACAAGCTGCAGCAAAGTGACACTCAGTGCACACTGCCCACTGGGCGAGGTGGGAAGTACAGGTGGGCTCCAAGAGCCAGCTCAAGCCCAGGGCAGATGACCATTGGGGCCTGCTTGCTGGGTCTGGGGCCCTTTGGGCTGGAGTGTGCAGGCTCAGGCTTGACCCCATACAAAATACAAAAATAAACTCTGTGGTCCAGCTGTCCCTGCCTGTGTCAGTTTGTTTGGGCAGGGCAGTGGCTGCTCCCACCAGGCCTTGTGCTGTCTGTCCAGTCTAGCCACAGTGTGGGCAGCAGAGCCTGTGGGGGTAAGTGGCCATCCATAGGCTAGAGCCAAAGGGCTAGGTGGGCAGCACTGGAGCTGTGGCAGCGCCAGGGTCTGGCCAGCAGCTGGGGAGGCCCTGGGGCCCCTCAGGTGGGCAGGCCTAGGCACTGGTTGAAGCTGGATGAAGCTGAGGCCTCTGCTCTTCCTCCTCACATACAGATCACTGGAACCCTAGGCAAAGGGGGACACACAGCCAGCCTTGAGAGGCTAACACCCAGGAGACACCCCTGGGCAGAGAAGCCCCGCCCTGTCCTGCTCACCCCAGGCTCCAGGAAGCCAGGCCACCGCCACCATCACACACCTGTCCTCCATGGGGCTGGTCTCCTCAGGTCCGCCCTCACTGCCTCCACCTCTGAGTTCTTCCTCCTCCTCCTCCTCCTCCTCCCCCAGCTCCATGTCCAACTCATTGCCCACTTCTGAGGGTGTGTACGTGGATCCACTGGGGGAGGTGGGGAATTGGTCTTAGGGGGAGGTGGGGAATTGGTCTTAGGACTGCCCACCCTGGCCTGCCACTGACCCCAAGGAAGATGTCCAAGACGAACAAAGTCAGAAGTAGGGTAGGCCGAACAGGGAGCTACAGTAAGGGGCAGTCGACAACCTGATAGAGCGACAGCTGAAGAAGACAATCCGTTTAAGCCGCTTGTTGTAGAAGAAGTAGTTAAAGGACCAGAGGCTTCCATCTTCCCCAAAGGGGTCTGAGTCCAAGTCTGGATTGTAGCTGGGTGGTGTGGGGTGAGATTGGTGTGAGATCCCGTGTGCCACACACACCCAGGACCCACCCGCAGGGATGCCAGCCCACCTGTAGATGTCACATTCAGCCAGGCAGATCTCTTCATCCACTGCGTTCCACAGCTGTGGCTTCAGGGCCTTGAAGTCCTCCCGCACGGCCGAGAAGAGACTGCAGTTGACTGCATTCACCACCTAGGATGGTCACAGCTCGAGCTGACTGGGTACCAGGACAGCAGGCATGGACTGGCTGGAGCCCAGGGGCCACTGAAAATGGGGGAGGACAGTGGGGATAGCTGTGGGCTGTGGGTCCCTCACCCAGCTGAGGCTGGGCTCCCGGCTGAACTCGTGGCTTCTGGCCGTGCTGAAGTCATAGTCAGGGCGGAAAGACTCATTGAGTGTGGCGATCAGGTAGAAGAGGGTCTTGCGGCTGCACTTGTCGCTGAGGGGGCCCTCGTCCTCGCCACCTTGGCTCTTGCTCAGTCTGCACAGAAAAGCATCAGCCCAGTATTGCCCTGTACCCAACAGCCCCCAGTGGGCAGGACCCACCCTGGCTCACCTGCTGGGGCTGAGGCCGGAGGTCTGGGGTGGGGATAGTGCCTCTAGCACGTGTGGTTGGCCCTCCTGGCAGAACTGCTTGAACATGTGCTTGTCATCTCCCGCCATCTTGCAGGAATAGCTTTCAATCCTGTGGAATGTAGGTGGAACTGTGGAGCATGCCAGCCCCAGGTTTGACTCAGGGCTAGGGCAGAGTGACCTCTGAGATAGCAGCCCCTGGAGCCCAGCCCTCACCTGCCGATTATGTGGGCATCTCCAGTCTCCACAGTTAGCTGTGAGTTGATGGCCTCGAAGCTGGAGTTCTCCAACAGCTTCATGTCCTCTGGAAGAGGGTCCTGGGCTGCGAGGGACTACTGCTGCCTGGGGACAGGAGGCCAGTCCATGGGTATCTGGCCCCAGGATCTATACCTTTAGCCCTCCTCCCATAAGTGGGGCCAAAGTAAATATGCTGGGTCCTTCCCACAACCTGCTTCCAATTCCTCAGCACCGGCAGGAGAGGAAATGAGATCCTGTTACTTGACAGCGAGAAGTCCAGGCCCTCCTTCAGCCATACCCCATGCACTTCATTCGAGTTCTGGGGTCAGGCTTGGGGGGGCCACAAAGAATCCTGCACAGCCAGGGGCTGCTGGTTTAGTCTCTCCCTCAACACTCCCTACCCGACAAAAGAGCCGGAGAAGGGACTCGACTCCAGTAGTCCCCCTGAGGCCTGACTCCTCAGCTAGGGTAAGAACCCACACACGGCTAGGAACACCTGGGGTTCGGGCTTGCATTCACCTGGAAGAGGCACTCTTCCCTGCTCTACAGGCGGCTTTCTGGCGAAGACAGGAAACTTGTAGGCTCCTCTGTTCTTCTCCAAAAGTGTGCCTAGTTTCTTCGAGGCCCCACGGCACCCGAATGACCTGTCCTCAGGCCGCACCGCTAGGGCGCTCCCGCGCCCACTCCGCAGTGTCCGCCCCCAGCCTAGCGGAACCCCAACCTAACCGCGGCAAACTACGAATCCCAGGAGGCCGGGCTCCCCAGACGCGCGCACGTACCGGCGCGCGGCCATTTGGGGGTTGTAGTTCTAGAGGACCCGAGACGGCACCTACCGTCCGCACAGGGCGGACACCTACCTGCTTGCGCTGCGCTCTCTCTGACCGGGCAGGGTCAGGCCGGGTCGAGTTGGCTGGCGTCGCTGCGGGTGAAAATGCGGTGCGGGTTCCGGACGGTGCAGGATCCTCAGGACCGGAGGGCGGCGCCGCGGCCTCCGTTCGGGCCGCACTGTATCCGGGGGAAGAAGCTCCGCGGCGACATCCCGTTACTCCCGGCCTTGCCGGCCCATCCGGGCTGCCACTGCGACATAGCCTCTCCCCCGCACGACGCCCGACTATCGCGACCGACCTGCCTGCCGACCGCCACCAGTCTACTCAGCTAGCGAGCAAGAGAGCGAGCGACCTCTGCCTCCTCTGTCCGGACAACAACAAGCACCCGTAAGGCCCAACCCCACGCCTCCGAATGGCCGGCTCCGGCCGCCGCGGTCGAGAACTCGGAGAGCCATTGGGAACGTTACCCGCCGCTCAGTCCTGTCTTCCATATCAATTGGCTGCGGCACCTGTCCGTCACTCTCTTCAACGCCCGAGTCCGTCTTCCTTCCTAGCTCTCATTGGTTGCAGCCCCTGCTCCGCCCCCAGTGGCCTCCCGGGTTCCCAAGAGTAGCTGGTAGAGCTTGCTGCATGGGCGGGAACGGATTATCCAGCGAGTAACGGGTAGACAAGCCGAAGGGTCCTGGGAGCGGCTTCCGGCTCTCGCGAGGCCGGCGGGTAAATACGGACAGTCGGGCTGCAGTCCCCGCCCGCTCAAGTTTCTAGGGCGAAGGGACCGCGCCGGCCTTCTAGCCTTGGCCGGAGCTTCAGTCCCTGACACTTTGCGTCAGCGTATTAGCCTCCAGGACCAGCCTCGCTTGCCCGTCTCCGGAGACCCTTGGCGTCTCCCGAGACCCTTGGACCGTGTATATTCTGGACAAAGCCGGAGGGTCAGATTCGACGACAACCCGCCCTCGGGCTCCGACGCGCTGGCTGCGCCCGGAACCCCAGGTTCGCGGCCTCGGTTTCCGGCCGGCGCAGGCTTTTTGTGGCCCCAGCCCACGGAAGCAGATTCGGAGACACGGCGGAACCGGAGATGGCGCCGCCGGCGGGCGGAGCAGTGGCGGCCTCGAACCCGAGATCTGCAGCGGTGCTGCTTGCTGTGCACGCCACTGTGAGGCCGCTAGCCGCGGGGCCGGACGCCGAGGCACAGTTGCGGAGGCTGCAGCTGAGCGCAGACCCCGAGCGTCCGGGGTGCTTCCGGCTGGAGCTGCTTGGCGCGGGTCCCGGGGCGGTGAGTGAGGGCGGAGCGGGCGCGTGGCCAGGCGACCTGGGCGGTGCAGGGCGCTGAGCTGGAGGCCAGGGCCACTTGCCCGCTGAGTTCCGAGTAGCAGGTCACTTTCCTTGCTTCTATTTCCTCGTCTATAAATGGGGATTACGCTGGCACTTAACCTGTGTAGAACTGCTATATGAGTTTTATAAGGAGTCTTAAAGAGCTTAAGACAGCCTAAGTGGGGCCTATAAATGTTCGTCATATGCCTTTGATTATCATGTAGTGTGTGCTGGGGGAAGCATGAGCCTGGACTCTCCCCATTCTCAGGTCAGTTTGGAGTGGCCCTTGGAGACAGTCTCCTACACCGTCCGAGGTCCCAGCCAGCATGAGCTGCAGCCTCCACCAGGAGGACCTGGAACCCTCAGCCTGCACTTCCTCAACCCTTTGGATGCTCAGCGGTGGGCAGCCCTGGTCCAAGGTGCCATCGTGGACGGACAGAATGGTTAGTGCCCTGGAGTAAAGATTCATTTGGTTGGCCAGGGATTGTGCTGGGAGAGAGCAGGAGTAGCCCTGGCCTCCCAGGCCAGGATAGGGTATGTAGTGGGGAAAGACAGACCTACCTTACCTACTGCTGGTGTTCTGGAAAGGTGCCCAGGAGAAAAGGAGCAGGCCAAGAACTGGGGCTTGGAGTACCAGACAAATGTGGAGGGGCAGAACAAGCTGGCCCTCATGATCTGCGTGAGAAGACACTGTATCAAGAGCAATGGGAGAGTGACAGGCTCTGATGTGAGCTCCTTAAGATTGGTGGGGACCTGCATTTTTAGGTGTGGTACAGTCAGGGCTGGACAGAAGGGTGTTTCCAGAGAAGCTCAGGAGATGGAATTGTCTGGAATTTTGTCTGTTTAAATTGAAGAATTAGTGGTTGAGACAGGAAGATGGGGGACTAAATACCCTGGGGCTCCCTGAGAGAGGGCCTGTTTGGGAGGGCATGGAGGTGGCCCAGTTCTTACACATCTGGGGGGAGTGAGAGCAGGTGAATCGGGGCTGGAGCTGGGGGTCTGGAGAGGAAAAAACTGGAGTAGGAAAGGTTAACCAAGGTCAGCAGGAGAGAAGTGTGGAGAGGAGAGGTTCAGGCAGGTAGACAGTATATCAGGGAGAGTCCACAAGTGCATCACAGGTGCCGCTAGAGGGGCAGGAAGGAAACCATACATGGTGATGGGAGGGAGGCCCAGACAACACAGCACTGGCAGAGGGAGAAAGGCTTTTTTCATCCTCTCCCTCAGCGGGTGTGCTCAGTACCACTCTAGACTAAGCACTTCTTTAGGCCTTGGAGGGTTATCATGAATAAAACTTCAAATCTCTGCCCTCTCGGAGCTGGTAGTGTTAGAGGTGAGGCAGACACATAAAATGAGTAAATAGAGTTTTGTCAAATGGTGGAAGGGATGGTAGTGCTGGGAGGGAGGCAGTGAAGGCCTTAAAGTGACGCTGTGAAATTTGAAGATTGAGGTGTGTTGTGACCCATGTGGCCAGAGAGCAGTGGGTTCACAGCCCTGAGGCAACAGCATGAGCTGAGGCTGGGCCAGGCCTGGTGCTTGGTACTCACAGGGCAGATGGCTCAATTCTGAGGGCCTGAGCCTCAAGTGAGAGGGAAGGGGGTGCGCAGAGTGGCCAGCTCTGTAAGAAAGCCCGAGGAGGACAGTGGCTCTGGGAGGGCTGGATTGGAGTGGAGCAGTCTGAGGGGCTCTGTGCTGATGGTAGTCAGGAGAGGGGCGGAGGTCCCCGAAGGAACCAAAGAAGAGACCATGCTGGCTGCAGGGCTCCTGCTAAGCCAGAGGGGCAGGCTCCTGAGCACCTGCTTTTGGTTCTGCTCTGTGGTCAAGAAGCAAGCGTCCTTGGCTGCTTGACAGGGCCTGTGCAGGCCAAAAGAAGTGGCCTGGCCTCCGTGGAGGACGGACAAAGGTAGGACCAGACAGCAGAGGATCTGGAGGACTTCAGAGCACAAGTGCAGCTCCAGCTCTGCGAACAGGTGGCCAGGACTCAAGAGGTCCTTTGACCCTTCTAAGGGCCATGGCTTGGGGGAAAACCTGGTTTGAAGTATGGTCAGGGTGGGGCACTGGCATGGGCTGAGGTGAGGAGGAGAGGCAAAGGTCCTAAAAAAACGATCAGAGAGCAGAGGCCCAGGTGAGGACTCAGCTGGGAGGCTGGGTCTTGGGAGACCGCCAGCCCACCCCGCATCTTCCCTCCTAGGCAGTGACAGCCTGCCTCCAGCCCTGAGCCCAGAAACAGGCCCCTCTGAATTGCATGCACCCAAGGCTGCCCAACCCAAGGTGGATGTTTCCTCACATCTTGGAGACTTGATGGAGAAAGGTAAAGACAGGTGGCCAGAGGGGGTTGGGGGCCTTGGGTGATGTGTTCACCTGTGATGTGCTCTCTTTTTCCTTGCAGAAGGGCTGGTAGGGCGCCTGGCCCAGGCCATTGAGAGTGGGGATGAGAAGGCGGCAGCCCAAGCAGCAGCCACCCTGGCCCAGCATCATGTGGCCCTCAGTGTCCAGCTGCAGGAGAGCTGCTTCCCTCCTGGCCCCATCAAGTGAGACCTGGGACTCTGCCTTCACCCCACCCCCGACCCTCCCAGGTACCCTTCACTCGGTACCCTTCACCCAACCTATGTCCTGGCCCAGGCTACAGGTCACAGTTGAGGATGCCGCGTCCTCTGCCCACATCTCGTTGCAAGTCCACCCCCACTGCACCATCTCCACCCTTCAGGAGCAGGTGAGCTCGGGGTCTGGGGAGCCCTGCTGAGGGCAGTGATCCTGGGTGACACTGCTGGGCCCCGATGCTCTGGCTCCAGGTGTTCTCGGAGTTGGGCTTCCCTCCAGCAGTGCAGCGGTGGGTCATTGGGAAGTGCCTGTGTGTGCCAGAGCGCAGCCTCGCTTCCTACGGGGTCCAGCAGGACAGGGATCCTGCTTTCCTCTACCTGCTCTCAGCCCCTCGAGAAACGCCAGGTCAGTCCTTGATTGGGGTGGGATGAGGAAGGTGGGGTGTAGCTTGACTCGGCCCTGACCCCCACCCCCTCTACCACAGGACACAGCCCTCAGCATCCCCAGAAGATGGATGGGGAACTAAGCCACCGCCTATTTCCTCAGTCATTGGGGCTGCTCCAGGCCCCTCAGCCAGCCAGCTCCAGCCTCCCCAGTCCCCTTCAGGTAGGCAAGGGCGCAGGTGAGATGGGCCTGGGCAGCTACGGGCAGTGGGAGGAAGGCGGTGAGCAGTACCTGGACCCCCTCTCCAGTCTGGCTGGCCCTGCCCTTCTTGCACCTTCATCAACACCCCGAGCCGGCCGGCCTGTGAGATGTGCAACACTCGGAGACCTGGTGCTCGGGACGCACTTCCTGCAGCCTCCACTCAGCACTCACTAATGGTACTAGAGGCGGAGGAGGGGAGGGAGTGGGGAGGGGTGGCAGAACAGCAAAATGAACCATCTTCCCCCCTGCCCCAGGTCACAAGGGGAGAGGATGGCCCTTCGCTTCCAGGCCCAAGGTCCCTGGATGCCCTCCTGAACCTCTCAGGGGACCTCCGCTGACAGCTCCCTGGGGATAGCGCCAGAGTCATTAAAGATACTTTTGAGCCAACTGAGTGCCCCCACTTTGTGCGGACTGGGCTTCTGGAATGGGGTACAGGACACTTGGCAGAGGGGGCCAGTTCCAGGGCTCCCCAGCAGAGTCCAGGTACCTACTGAAGAGCTCACTTGGACCCCAACCCCAGGGGTCCTAGGGCATCACGCTGACATATCTTCCCACATCCCAAGGGCTTACAGAGCCCTTACCTCAGCTGCTGACCACTGCCAGGGCCCTCTGTAAACCCCACCCCCAGCTAGCCAGGATTCCCCTTATTTGCCTAAAGCCCGTCAGGTGTGCACCCTCTCCCCTTCTCCCACTCAGCTCTGCCCTCCAAGTTGGCCATCTTCTCCCTTTCTGGAGCTGCTCTAACCAGGATGTCTTAACACCCCTTTCCTGCGAACAAGAAAAGCCCAGAAGTTAAGAGTCTTAAGCTAGGGCACTGGGCTCCTGCTAAGGCAACATGCCCACAGGCCTCCTACCATGGACAGGTCCACTGCTGTCCTGCCCCCACCATTCCCCAGCATGCTGCCGGGTGAACCCAGCTCAGCGTGGCTGTTTGCACCCTGCCCCAGCTGCCTGCGGCTGCCTGGAGGCACATGCCAGTCTTGCCCCCTTCTGCTTCTGGGCAGGGCGAGTCTCCCTGTCCCAGCCCCAAATGGCTCTGGCAGGTCATCTTTCAGGCCAGGCCCCTCTTGTTGGGAAGCCCCCCCCAGGGCTCTGTCCCTGCTACCCTCAGAAGATGGATGGGTGGTTCAAGACACTGACATTTGACTGTTACTTTGGCAGGTCCCTGGGCTGTGTCTAACCAGGCCCTTTTCACCTGTGATGGAGTACTCTCCACCCAAAGTGCTGCCACCTTCTTTAAAAGTCCTGTGCTTCCTGTCCCATATCCAGAACTGGATGGGCTCCCAGCCAGCAGTCAGTGCTGGCAGTGCTGGCAGTGCTGGATGGGGCATCCCTGGGAGCTCTTGAGAGCAAAGGTGTTACCCTCAGTGTCCCCTGCGAACTGCACTCCCATGACACAATGGTTCAAATGAGAAATGGTTTCCACTGAGAAACTTAATTTATTTCCATGATAGAGGCTGGAGGATCTGGAGCTCAAGCTCTGTCTCCTGCCCCGTCCCCTCTTGTCCCAGAGGAAGAGGAGCTTGGCCAAGAGGGCCAGCTGGGGCCTGAAGAGGCCCCAGGTGGCTCCTTGGCTTGAGGGCCCATTCAAGCAGTACAGTAAGCATACACCAGTCAGGGTCACTTGGGTGGCCGATAAGCCAGCTTCCGACTCTTCAGGACTGACCACTTATGCCTCTTCATGGCGTAGACCAGGGGCAGCAGCAGGCCCATCATCATCAACATCTGGGGGTGAGGCAGGCTCAGAAGGGGGGCACAGATGAGCCCCAGCTCCCAGCCTGTCCCATGCCCACCACGCCCCTTGCCCAACCCTTTCACCTTGAGCCCCATGCGTTTGCGATGGTCGTGCTCTGGCTCAGATGCCCAGCGCAGGAAGGTACACACGTCCTTGGCTACCTGGGACATGGTAGCTGGGGTGCCTGGACCAAGAACAAATGATGAGGACTGCTGTTGGGGTCCCTGCCCAACCGGCAGTAACCCTCAGAACACCCCCTCCATGGTAGATGGCTTCCTGCCCAAGGCTTCAGAAGGGATGGGACCGCCTCAGCACATAGCCTGGAGCTGGACAGGGCTGTGAGGTTCGCTGACCACAAGCCCGCTCATATGTGCAGACCGTAGACAGTTCTCCAGCCAAGGAGAACCCAGAGAAGCATCTTGGGCAGGGGGGAAAGCAGGACCCAGCGTGACCACACCCAGGGTGGGGAGCCTCACCATCATCAAACTCCAAGACTTCGTCATAGATCGGAGGGGCCATGGCAATGGCCTGGCCCGGGAAGTAGGGGTTGAAGTAGAGGCCTTCTCGTAGCAACACCCCGGTGGGCGGCTCGCAGTAGCCGGTGAGTAGGGAGAAGACATAGTCCTCACCACCATGCCTGGGACCAGATCCATGCCTCCTCAGGCCCTGGTATGGGTTGGACCTTCCCTCCCTCCACCCCCTGCAGGAAGCTGGTATACCTAGCTCGCACAACATAGCTGAGGTCAGGGGGCAGTGCTCCGTTGTTGGCTGCTCTGGCGGCCTCAGGATTGGGGTACGGTTTGGGGAAGTAGTCAGACAGCTTCCCCGGCCTCATGAACATCTCCCCATCCTCATTGGGGCCGTCCTGAACTTCCACCTGCCATCACAGTGATGGAGAGCAGCATCACAACCCTGATTTCAGAAACCCTGGTTTCGTCCTGGGAGCCCCAACCCCTGGGTCCTCTGCAGCATCTCCACCCCGCGTACCTCTTCAGCCAGGGCCTTGGCTTCCTCCTCAGTGTAGCACACGCCCACCAGGTGGCGGTAAGCCACATAGTCCATGCTGTGGCAGGAGGAGCACACCTGCTTATATACCTGGAAACCCCTCCGAATGCTAATAAGGAAAGGAAAAGGGTTAGTGGCCCCAGGGTCCCCACCCCACCCAGTCCACCCAGAAACTCCCCGGCCAACTAGCCGCACACCTGGTGTGGTCCAGGGAAGAGAGGAGGCCACGGTGAGACCACGGATAGCTGGGGGGGTGCAGCTCGAGGTCGGTGGCACTCACGGCAGTATGCAGAGCCACAGCCAGGCCTGCACCCCCTGCCGCCAGCATGCCCAGCGCTGACAGCATGACTTTCCGGCCCCGGGACAGGCCAGACTTCGACGACAAGGGCATTGCCTGCAAGAGCTCCGCTCAGCGCCTGCCAGAACACCACCCTGCCCTACCTGGGGATCCGATTCTCGGGGCCTACCACTCCCACACGCATCACCCAGCACTGGCCACCTCCCGTGGACCACCAGAAGCACACTCTGCGCCATGGCCCGCCCCACACCTCCGCGCCGCTGACCCCGCGACCGTGAGTCGCCCATGAGGACTGGGTGAGGCGTGTTCTCGGATGCTGGGCCGGGGATCACGCCGAGGTGAGCAAGGGTGCTGGGGCAGGCCAAGGTCACAACAGCTAGCCGAGGTCAGGCTGAGGTCACTTCAGGACGCGGGCCCAGTCAGGAAGGCCAGAGCGGGAGTAGGCCTGGGTGCGCCCCCACGGGAAAGCCCTCAGCCCCGACCCGGCACAAGCCCGCCCCGCCGCCTTCACGCCCTGCACGAGGCGCCTCTGCTGCTCGCAGGGGTGGGCGCCCGGCCCCGCCCCCGGGAGGCAACAGGTAGGCAGGCAGCGGAGGCCCAGCAGGGGCCTCGGGTGGCCGAGGTCGCTCCCTCGCTGGCTGGCCCGCGCCCGGAGCCTCCCCGCCGTGACCTTCACGGGCTGCGGGGCGGCGCGGCGGCCGGGTACGGGCCAGCGCTCACCTGAGGCGTCCGCAACGGGAGCTGCCCGGGTCGCGCGCCGCACAGCAGTCCCCGGGCACGAGCGCCGGGCAGCCCCGCGGCCCGAGGGCCCAGCACCGCCCCGCGAAGCGAAGCCGCCGCAGCCGCCATCTTGGCCCTCTTCAGCGCGGCCGCCGCTCCCGTCGGCCCCTGCGACACCGGGGAGCTTAAAGCTCGCGAGAGCCCGGGACGCGGGGCGGGGCGGGGTTTTTCCGGCGGGGGCCAGGCCGGTCCTCGCAGCGCTGCCCGGGTCGTGGGGACAAGGGGTTGGGCTTTCCGCGTGGAGTCTCCCTGTTGCCGTGACAATGGCCAAATATCCCGGCGTTCTCTTGGCCCCGGAGCCTGCTCCCCCGAGCTGAGGCCGCCCAGCCAGGTAGGGTGGTGCCTCGCGCTACTCCGGCCTTCCCGCACGGCCCCCTCGGCCGCCGGCAGGCCCCTCTCCGCTGCCAGGCCCACGCGAGCACTGCCCTCCCGCACCCGAGCGACAAGGATTATCAGGCACATGTGCCCTGGAACCGTCCTCCACGGCAGCCTGGAGCACAGCAGCCAAGGCTCCTCAGGAAACCGCGGTCGGTTCGCAGTGAAGGTGGGGAGGGAGGCAGGCCCTCGAGAATCTGCTTCCCCCTTCCCCTGGCACTAAGAGCAAGGAAAAAACTAGCAGTAATTAGAGTCAACTTTTTCAGAACTCTGGAAATTAACCAAAGGTAAAGTTGACCTTAAAATAAAACATTCATTTTTTTTTTCCAGAAAAAGAAAAGGGGCGGGGAAGCTTATTCGGGAATAGCAGCGAATTGTAACTCCGGACAAGCATGCAATAGCAAGAACTAGAGGCAAGTCCAGGGAACAAAGAGAAGGACCTTCAGAGAGAGAGGAAGAAGAGAGCTGTGAGGGGCAGCTTTGAACGAACATCCATTGAAGGCATCAGAGAGTTCAGGGTGAAGGTTTCTCACTGGCCGAGTTCAGGAAAGTTGAAAGTTGAAAGCAGCATTATCCATTAACAGCCAAAAAAAAAAAAAAAAGGAAACAACCCAAATGTCTGTCATTTGATGAATGGGTATACAAAATGTGTGGCAGGTCCTCACCGTGGCCTGACTATTCAGCCATAGAAAAGAAATCCAGAGTGAACTTGGAGAACACTGTGCTGAGCGAGAGAAGCCAGTTACAACAGACAGCCTGCTGTGTTAGCCCACTGGCCAGGGGCCCAAGAGGAAGCGAAGTGATGGAAGCAGACAGGAGATCCCTGGGGCCAGGAGAGGAGTGCATGTGGGGTAGGAGGTAGTCAGGTTGGGACAAAGTACTTAGAGGTGACTCTGGAATGTCCAGGAAGTGGAGGAGACATGGATGGGGCTTGGTGGGAGCCAGGAGCTGAGTGTGGGCATTGAGACAGCTGAAGTCCGTGGGAGCAGGCCACAGGTAACGCTGCCCTGAGAGCCCTAAGATCCTGACACTCCTGAAACCTCAAGTGGAATGGGTGACTTGGCAGAAGGTTGTAGAGGGCACAGAGGAAACCCGGGATGCCCAGGGCGGTTGCTGAAGGCATCCCAAGCCCAAGGTGGGCATCTGTACAGCCTGGTAGTTGAGAGGCGGCTTGGTGTTGAGAAGTGGCTGAAGTGGCCTGCCTGGCCAGTGTCCCCAGGCCTCAGCCCTCAACTCCTGGTGCCCTCACCCCACATAAGCAGACATCCAGGCCCCTGTGGAAGGCAGCAGGTCTACCCCTGGAGCTTCCTTCTGTACCCAATGACTGAGCTCACCAGCGTCTCTCTGATTCTTTCCTTCAACACTCTACAGTGTACCTGGTTCCGTGCTGAGAAGGTGCTTGTCCCCATTGCGCTTCTCTTCTGGGGCTGGGGAGGCAAGGGAGGACTTAATATTGACCTTAATATTGAGGACGATTATTGACACAACACATACACACATACTTATAAATCTGTCCAGCTGGCACCACCTGAGGGTCCCCATGTGAGCTGGCTCAGCAGTAGCCACTCTTTTATTGGTTGGAAGTAGGTCAGAGTGTCAGAAAACGCCAAATAACAATGGCTTAAACAAGGTAACATTTTCTCTTTTTCTTTTTTTTTTTAAGTCATGTCTTTTTTTAAAAGATTCTTTTATTTATCTTTAGAGGGGAAGGGAAGGAGAGAAGTATCAATGTATGGTTGCCTCTCATGAATCCCCCGCTGGGAACTGGCCTGCAACCCAGGCATGTGCCCTGACCGGGAATCAAACCATGGTCGTATCGTTCGCAGGCCCGCGCTCAATCCACTGAGCCACACCAGCCAGGGCCATTTTCTCTTTTTCTTGTCCCTGTTTAAGATGCCCAGTTTAGCAACCAGGGGCTGCTGTGATGGCTTCTGACCCTCAGTGTGGGCTGTCCCTCATGCCCCAAGCATCACTCCCACATTCCTATGGGCAAGACAGAGATGGGCTGTGAAGGTTAGGCTGCGTGAGCTCTCAGTTTGCCCTTGAAGCTGCTGCTAATTTCCTATCAGCCACACTGCAGTCACGAGGTGACACCTGGCTGCAGACAGACTGGGAGTGTCCTTATTTGGGGGTGGCCTGTGCTCTGGTTAAAGGTGGGGCTCTTTGACTCAGAACTTATATTGGGGGAACAGTTGCTACTGTGCCCCACATCTTCAGAGGAGAGTTCAGGGTTTTATATTTATCCCTTTTACATCTGACCTGCATCTTTACCACCTAGCTTAAAAAAAAAGTCAGGTGACAGTGAAAATCAGAACAGAAACGCTGCCTCCCCAACAGATCAACTTTGTCATTCCCACAGTCCCCCTTCAACTCCTGTGTGCAGTCCCCAAGAATTCTGCACAGGTTAGCTTAGAGACAATTGAGGGGATCTTTTGTTTTTGTTTTTACATTATTTTTAGAAAGGGAAAGGGAGAAGGAAAGGAGAGAAACATCAATCAGTGGCCTGTATGTGCCCAACTGGGGACTGAATGTGCGACACAGGAACGTACCCTGACTGGGAACCCAACTGGTGACCTTTTGTTTTGCAGGATGATGCCCAGCCCCTTGGGCCACACCAGTCAGGACAAGACGATCTTTTAGCTTTTGTCCCCACTTGTATGTTCCATGACTTAATGTAGTTTCATGACTTGTGTTTAAGTGACTGCCTAAGTCCAGTTAAAAACGGTTCATTGAGGCCGAAGTCTGTCTGGAAGGAGTTTTGTGTTAGATGCCAGCCCACAGGGCCAGAGCCTACAGGAGACCATGACAAAGTGGAGAAGTCCGCCTGTCTTGGACGACAGGAGGCCCACGGACAACAGGTGCCAGGCAGACCAGGGGCGAGACCCCGACAGGCCAGGCTGGGAGGTGCTCCTGCGGTGGGGTGGACCCTTGTTCACACGGAAAGTGAATGCGGGACTTCCGTCAAGATGGAGGCCTAGGTGGGAGCACTGTGCCTCCTCCCACAACCAAGTTTAAAGACAACAAAGGTTTAGTAAACAAAAAAGCAGCCAAAACACAGAAAATTTAACTATATGGAAGTCTGACAACAACGAACCATTCAGCCAGACCGGTAAGAGGGGCGGAGCCAGCAGCGGAGCTGGCTCTCGCAGGAAAGATCGCTTGGTCTGACCGACCCAGGAGCAGAGGTGGTTGGTGGATCCCAGGCATGGGGTGGCGACGGGTGGACCCAGTGAGGATGCAGGGTGGCTGGCTGACTGCAGTCGCACATTCGCGCGGATAAACCAAGTGGAAGAGCGAGCAGTGAAACAGACCACTCAGGCTAGGGCCCCAGCAACAGGAATTAGAGCCTGAAAGCATCAACTGGAAAGACTTTCTTGGGGTCGAGGAGCTAGGAGAGGCTCCCAGGCTCACAGAGAGTTCGTTGGAGAGACCCACAGGGTCCTGGAGAGTACATGGGCCCACACACCCGGGAACCAGCACCAGAGGGGCCCAATTTGCTTGTGGGAAGCCACAGAGGGGACAGAAATCAAAGAGAGAGCAGAGCAAAGCACCATTTTTTTCCCCTCTCTGACCCCGCCTGACATACAGCGTCACAACCCAGCGATTGGGTTGCCCAGCCCTGCTGAACACCTAAGGCTCCGCCCCTCATACATAACAGGTGCGAACAGATCAAACGTTATGGCTCAAGAACAGCTCAAAGCCCCAGAACCTATAAGTCTAAGTGACCAAGAAATAGCCAACCTTTCAGATGCACACTTCAAAACACTGGTGATCAGGATGCTCACAGAATTGGTTGATTTTAGCCACAAGTTAGAGGAACATATGAAGGCTAAACTGATTGAAATGAAGGGAAATTCACAGGAAACCAATAGTGATGGAAAAGAAACGGGGACTTAAATCAAGGGAGTGGACCAGAAGGGAGAAAGAAACAACCAAACAGAAAGGAAGAAACGAGAATTCAATAAAAATGAGAGGCTTAGGAACCTCCAGGACATCTTTAAATCTTCCAACATCCAAGCCCTGGCTGGTGTAGCTCAGTGGGTTGAGCGCGGGCCTGCGAACCACACGATTGTGGTTCGATTCCCAGTCAGGGCACATGCCTGGGTTGCAGGCCAGTTCCCAGCAGGGAACTCACGAGAAGCAACCATACATTGATGTCTCTCTCCTTCTCTCCTTCCCTTCCTCTCTAAAGATAAATAAATAAAATCTTTTTAAAAAATAAATGTTCCAACATCCAAATTATAGGGGTACCAGAAGGGGAAGAGGAACAGCCACGAGTGGAAAACTTACTTGAACAAATAATAAAGGAGAACTTCCCCAATCTAGCAAAGGAAATAGACTTCCAGGAAATCCAGGAAGCTCAGAGTCCCAAAGAAATTGGACCCAAGAAGGAACACACCAAGGCACATCATCATTACATTAGCCAAGATTAAAATAAAGGAGAGAATTCTAGAAGCAGCAAGAAATAAGGGGACAGTCACCTACAAAGGAGTACCCATCAGACTGTCAGCGGATTTCTCAAAAGAGACCTTACAGGCAAGAAGGGGCTGGAAAGAAGTATTCCAAGTCATGAAATCCAAAGACCTACAGCCAAGATTGCTCTATCCAGCAAAGCTTTCATTTAGAATGGAAGGACAGATAAAGTGCTTCTCATAAGGTCAAGTTCAAGGAGTTCATCATCACCAAGCCCTTATTATATGAAATGTTAAAGGGACTTATCTAAGAAAAAGAAGATAAAAAATATGAACAGTGAAAGGACAGCAAATTCACAGTTAGTAACAACCACACCTAAAACAAAGGCAAACCAAGAGGACAGCTAGATCGGGAGCAGAACCATAGAAATGGAGATCACATGGAGGGTTAGAAACGGGAGTGGGAGGAGGAGAAGGGGGGAAAGGTACAGAGAATAAGTAGCATAGACGGTAGGTAGAAAATAGGGGGAGGGCAAGAATAGTATGGGAAATGTAGAAGTTAACGGCACATGGACATGAACTAAAGGGGGGTGGGGGAGGGGTGTGCAGGGTGGAGGGGAATGAGGGGGCAGAATAGAACTGTAATGGCATAATCAATAAAATATATATTTTTTTAAAAAGTGAATACAGATTCTACCACCTTGGGGACCAGCAGGCCAAAGATAGATTGCTGGTCACAGTGGGTCTATGGCACCCTTGCCCCACCCTGGTCTTCACAGGGCAGGTCAGAGTGCAAATGCCCCCTTAAAGGGGACCAACAGGGACTTCTGGAGAGAGGCTCCAGAGAAAACCCCTCTGGGAGCTGGCCCTGAGACTGTGCCAGCTGGTCCCCCACTGTGGACCAGGAGCTGCCGACAGGAGACAAGCCCCACCCCAGGGGCAGAGCCAGACGGGCTGGGGCTTCATCCGTGGGACTTGTCAGGCCAGGAGCAGGACCGAAAGGACACTGGTTGGCAGATCCTCCAGGAGGCGCAGCTCTGTGCTGAACACTGAGGCCGGTGATGGCTGGACTCACTAACCCTTGGGCTGCTGGCAGGGGCGCCTCGGCCCTCCTGCCAGGAGAGCTTCTCCAGCATGACACGGTGTTGCTTTTTGTCTCTCTACAGTAGGCACTGCTGTCCCAGTTCCTTGGGGGGGTCTCCAAATAAGCACTTCTCTGGGCTGGCCCATCAGTGTCTCCCCCTGGGGCACTGCAACCCCACGAACTGTCTGCTTCTGGGGGGTGCTGGGTGGGCTCCCCCACCATGCCCACAATGGGCACCTGGCCTGGTTCAGCTCCAAGGAAGCTGGGCTGGGTACTCCGCTCTATCCAAAGTCCACACAGAGGTCCTGGCCTTGGCTGGGCCCCCATCCCTCACCCTAGCCTCCCCTGCAGGGCTCTGCCTGCTTCAGCTCCTGTCAGACCCCCTAGCCCTGCCCACTGTGTCTTCTTACCCAGCACTGTGCCTCCCACAGCACTGTACTGGGATGTGCAGAGACCTCCGGGGCTGGCAGAGAGGCTGTCCAGGAAGTGGACCAGGGCAGTGCCCTCCAGGAAGGGGCTGTGCAGGAATGCCAAGCCCTGCAGGCAGAGCCTCTCCCGCTCAGGACCAGGGGCCCACACGGACAAGGGACAGCGGGCCAGGAGCCCCAGGACAGCTGAGACAAAAAACTGGTTTATTTCCTAGGAAGGAGAATATGAGGCTGTTTGGGGAGTTCCCATTGTAGTCTTCATGCCACAGGGCGAGCTGGTATCACTTCCAGAACAGAACATTCCAGAAGAGCAACCAGCAGGGGTAGAGGCCCAGAGCCAGCAGTGGAAAGAGCAGGGCGCCATAGGTGTGGTGTTCCAGCACGCCCTGTGCCAGCGCCGTCAGGAAGAGCTGCCAGCCCTCAGCCAGCGACAGAGGCTCCTCCTGCAGCTCCCGCCACAGGAACAGGCTGCCCAGGAGTGTGGCTGCTGGGCTCGTCAGCACCAGCAGAGCAGCACAGAGTGGCCTGGGGGGAGAAGAGGGGGCAGGTGGGCTCTGAGTGGGGGGCACAGACACTAATTGGGGTGGAAGGGCACTGTGTGAGGGCAAGTCTGTGGTGAGGGGCATAGGCCCTGAGGGTGGCAAGGGGTTTGTCCATCACGTACCGGGGGCCACAGGGCTTAGTGAGCACAGCAGCAGGCACCATGGTGGCGGCCAGCAGGAAGCCCAGTGAGAAGTTGGTGAGGGTGATGCAGGCCAGCTGTAGTGCCAGGTAGATCAGGGCCACCAGCTTCAGCGCCATCCAGCCCCTGTCTGGGGCCTCTGCACTCACCACACTGCAAGGCGGGGGACTTAGTCAGCTGCCTGTGTGTCCAGGGTGCCCCCTGCCGGTGCCCACCCAGCCCAGCTCCTCACCGGTGGGTGTTGTGTGGGAGGGCCAGGCCAGCGATATAGATGGCCAGCAGTGTCAGCACCACAGCCTCAGCCTCGGCCACAGGAAAATGCTGGGTAGCCACGTGCTGGCCCAGCACAGGTAGGACATAGAGGGCCAGGCCCACGGCCTGTGAGATCAGCAAGGGTGCCACAAGGGAAGCCAGCCCCACACCCTGCGGGGCACACAGGTGGCTGGAGATGGACCCTGGGACCAGGCAAGGCCAAAGGTCCTCACCACCCCCACCAGTTAAGACTGACTGGCAGCAGTAACCACCCCCTGGGAGACTAGAAGCCCACCCTAGGGGCAGAGTTGGGGGGATTGTCACCTGTGCTGGGGGTAGGGGAGGACTGGGACCAAATGCTGCCCCAGCGTCCTTAGGGCCCACTCCAGCCTCGTGCAGCTGCATCCACAGTTCCAGAGCGTGGCCTAGTCAAGGACCCTGACAAGAGGTGTGATGGGATCTGCCTGGTGGGGGACCCAGGGCTCACCCCCACTCCCTCACCCCGAGGATGGAGTCTCTCCTCAGCCTAGAGTGAAGGAGACCTGAAGCCAGCCACAGGTTCACAGTGGGGGTGCGGAGGATATCTTGAGACCAAGGACCAGGAGCAAGAAGCCAGCAGCAGGCATGTAGAGGCCAATGGAGACAAAGCGGGAGAGGGCGGGGAGCAGGTAGAAGAAGAAGGACTGGTGCAGACGCTCCAGAAGGTGGTTGAGCTTGCGGAACATGCCCTCCAGAGCCCTGCGGTGAGGGACAGGGTCAAAGCCGGCCAGGGCCCTGGGCACCCTTACCTCACCTTGAGCATGGAAAGAGGGGACCAGAGGCACTTACTTGCCTACGGCCACCAGGTCATACTTATACTGGCGGAAGCTGTTGATGCCACGTAGGGTTAGAGCCTCCACGCGGTAGCGCAGGAAGAGGCCATGGGGACCGTGGGGGCGGCCAGAGGCCTGCTGCAGAACCATGAGCAGCAGCGTCTGCAGACCCTGCAGCGGCCCGTCTACCGATGTCCATTCCTGGGGCTGCAACTTTGAGGGTTTGGAGACAGGGTCAGATACCCCTCCCCCAGGCCCCACACCCCCAGGCAGGCAGCCCTACCTTGCCCTGCAGTGTGCACAGCAGGCCCCCTCTCTGGCAGAACGTCTGGAAGAGGTTGAGCAGGTCAAGGTTGGGCAGCTGCCCATTGAGTCCCTCCACAGCCACATCAAGGCTAGTGACCACATCACTGCTCAGCTCCAGGGCCACAGCTGCCTGTATGGCTCCAGCCCGGCCTTGCAGAGGGGATGACTGCATGCCTGTAGAAGCAGGTGTGTGAGCTGCCAGTGGGTGCTGGTGAGGACAGTGGCCTGAGAGAGGGGCCAGGGAAAGACAGGAGCACCCACCAGTGACATTGATGTCGTGGTAGGCTTCAAGCCAAGCCTCTGTGCCCAGAAGGTCGTGTTCTGTCACCAGGAAGATGATGTCTTTGGCCCAGTAAATCTGCCCTGGAGGCCAGAAGCAGGATGAGCAGGACCTGAGGCAGTGGCGACACCCTCCCTTGCTAGGAACAGCCTCTGTGACTCACCCCGAAAGTGGGCAGCCAGTGCCAGCAGCAGCCCCACAGCCTGGCTGTTGGTAGACTCGGGGCCACAGGGTACGGTGAGCACCAGAGACTCGGTGCTGGCAGCGCGTGGCGCCCGCAAGATGCCGTACACATTGGTGCCTGAAACCATCTGCGAGCAGCATTGGTGGGGAAGTCTCAGCACGACCCTACCATTATGCGGCTGGAGCCTCTCCCCCTTCCGCCACAGAATGCCCACTAGGATTTTCCCTGCCCCCAAACCACCCCCTCAAGGTGCTTTTTAGTCCCAGGCACCCCTCGCCCCACTATACATAGCGCTCGTGGATCTCATCTGGAAAGGGCAGTTTACGGGAGAAACTCTGCGTGTAGACTTCCAGCCCCACTGACCGCATGGTCCGCTCCAGCCACACCACTGGCAGGGCCCTAGAGACACGAGACAACCTCTCAGTAGAGCTCCCAGGCCTTGACCACCCGCGTCCCCGATACCCGCGTCTCCACCACTCACCCCGACTTCCTGCGGTGGGCAGCGAAGTCCCGGGCAAAGCTCCGGGCCCGGTCTCCACCCGCAAACTGCTCCTCCACCATGGTGGAGCCCATGGCGTTCTCCGACATGTATGTGCGCTGGGTCAACGGCGGGAAGGCCAGCGCCAGGAACCAGGCGATGCCCGCCACATAGCTCAGCACGCTGCCGGGAGAGGGGGCGGAGACCACGGAGCGTCAGCCGGCCCCGGGTCCCCGGCCTGTCCTCCACACCGGGGGGGGGGGGGGGGGGGGGGGGGTCGAACAGGCGTGTCTGAGGGAGCTAGATGCGCGGTCCCGGGACCAGCTACTCCGGACGGGAGAGCTGACCCGGACCTGATTCCCCGAGTAATGCTGGCGAGCCCCAGACCCTCGGGCCCCGTGCTCACCAGAGCGGTGCGTTGAGGCGCAGAATGAGGCGGACGAGTGCGCGCCGGCGCACGGGGTCCGACAGGAGGCCCATGGAGGGACGGCTCCGGGGCCGTGCTCCCGCAACCAGCTACGGCCGCCGGCCCGGTGCACCTCTCTTCGCAAGCCCAGCTCCGCACCCGCCCGCAGCTTCCGGTCCGGGCGGCCTCGCGCTACCGCGCAAGCGCGGTACCAGCCCACCCGGCCAAGCCTCCGTGCGGGATCGAGGTGGATGGGTGTGACGCGAGCACTAGGGGCTGGGTTCTCCGCCCGCAGTTCGCGGTGCCGAAGAGCATTGAGGCCGACAGCCCGCCGTCATGGCCAGTCGGCGCAAGGAGACAGCTCCGGTTCAAGGCTCTTAGGCGAATCAGAAGAGGGTGAATTGGGCAGGTGGGTGGAAAGCTGGAGGCAGCAACCAGAGCACGGATGGCCAGAGGAAGTCGTGAAGGTGCTGCTCCTGGAAATGAAGGATGAATGCTGGTGGGGCGGTCAGAAGGGGCTCCTGCGGACTGAGGGGCCAAGACTCCGGCAGACTCATTTCTATGGACGTCGGTCACCAAGAATGGCAGTGGGTGCCTCAGTGGAATCACAGCAAGGACCCACCATCGGGGTCAGAGGACCGCAGGGAGGAAGATGTAAATGCTACTACCGGCCAAAACGGGTTTCAGAGAAGCTGGGGAGCACTCCTGTCCAGGCTGGGAAGTGCTCAGGAATTTAGGGGAGAAGCAGACTCTGGATGTAGATTACAGGGGCTGGTGGTCAGGGCTTGGGCAGGTCTGAGAGCAAGAGATGGAAGGGGGTGTCTCTGTTCCACTGAGGATGGGTTAGAGCTGAGGTGAGAAAACTCTGGGTGCATCTGTACTTTGGGGGCCCACGGTAAGTAGTACAGACCCAGAGTTTTTAGGGGGAAAAGGGCCATTTAGTTCAAGTCATAGTCCCTAGGATGTGGACTTGCCCACTGCCCAATCTCCATGATGGGTATGCACAGCCAGCTGAGTGCCACCTCAGCCCTTGTGCTCAGGGCCATGCACGTGCTGGGGTAAGGATAACAGACTCTACAATCTGATGGCCTGGCTCAGTCTGCTAGGCCACACCTCACTGCTCTGCTGCCTTGAACCTTTCTGGGCACAAGCTGTTCTCTGCACCCAGGGACAAACTCTCCACACCTTCTTCTTCAGGATTTGAATCTTGAGTCTTGCAGTTCATGTGTGGTGGAAGGTCCCTAGTCACCCCCAAAAGCCAGCACCAGGCCAAGCTCTGAACTATTGTGGGGAGATCAAAGTGCAGTGGACTATGTGCATTTTATTCTGGGCATGGGTGGCAGGGTGCTCAGTCCCCCAGCAAGATAGAGGCCTCCCGTACATGCTGCCGGACCACACGATCCAGCAGGGTGTGCACATCCCGGGCTGCCCGGGCAGCAGCCTCGAGCACCCGCTCCAGGTGGTCCTCATGAAGCCTGGCGTCCATCTCCAGCAGTGCAATCTGGCCTGAGGCCGGCAGCAGGGCCAGGGCCAGCTGGGGGCCACCTGCTGCTTCCTCTACGTGGCTGAGGTCTGCCAGAGCTGTGCCATCCACGAAGCCAGCCGAGCAGGCACACACAAAGTCCCGCATTGGTATCCCAGCATCCAGCACTGCCAGCGTGGCTGCATTCACACAAGCCGCATAGGTCCCACCATCTGCCTGCAGCACCTGCCAGGACCCCGCCCCAGTGGCATCAGTCCATTAGGCTGCCTGCCCTCACCCCCCACTTCCCTCCATCTTCTTCCTTTCCCCAGGTTGAGGGCTGCTGCCTGCTCACCTGCACATAGATGTCAATCTGGGAGCGTGGGTGCAGCTGCGTAAGGATGGCTGCCTCAAAGGTCTGACGCAGCTGCAGACCCATCTCGCAGGACTTCCGGTCCCCATGTGGCCGCCGCTTGCGCTCGCCTGTGCTGAAGGTCGCAGAACTGTACTGACAGTTTACCAGGGCCCTGTCTGGTAGGGCTCGTGCCCGGGAGCCCCGGATCTGGGGGAGAAAGGACACGTGAACCTGGCCCACTTCTCTCAGCTCACACTGCCCCTTCCTCTGGCTCCGGTTCCAAAGCTCAGCCTCTCTCCTTCCAACATCCCAACAAGCGCAACTACCTCCAAAACAGAGTCTGACAGAAGGCCACCTGGGCAATCTGTAAGCCACCATTACCTCTGGGTCTTACCTCTCTTAACAGGCCTCCCTGTTTCCACCCTTGCCTCATCCCCTCCCAATCCGTTTTCCACTTGTAGCCAGAGCCAGTCTGTTTCCTCTACGCAGCCACATACTTCCAAAGGCTTCCCACCAGATAAAATCCTAAATCTTTCCCTCAGTCCACAAAGCCCCAAGTTTGTGCCTCCCCAGAAACCTCTCAAGCTCATTTAGAATTATTCTCCATCTCCCCGACAGTGGCCTTTCTGCTCTGCAGGGGTGCGGTGCTTGCTTCCGGTCTCTCTCTTAGCTCTCTCCCCAGGAAAGCTGGGCTCCCAGACTCATGCGCGGAGCAAACATTTTTTCAGTGCTTGTGTTGGCAGGCTTTGTTACAGCCCTGGAAGCTGGCAATAAAACTAAGGGATTTATTTAAAATCTCTCTGCACGTGGAGCTTATGTTAGTGGGGAGACCAAGAGGAGAAAAGTTAAACTAGTGTCTGAGGTGACGGGTGCAGAAAGCGTGTAGTTGTAGGGCACAGGACATGCCACGTGGATAAGGTGGTTGGGGAGGTGCCATCCAGACAGTGAAATCGGAGTGGAGAGGTGAAGAAACGAGGGGGAGCACGCCTGGGACTTTGAGGAAAAGGAGGGAGGAGTGGAGGGCGCAGGCGTCAGAGGCAGATGAAAAAGGGAGGGACCACGGTGCACCACAGTGCAAGGGCTTGGGCTTGTACTCCGGAGGCGTGCGCGGGCGGTCGCTCCCAGAGCCTCTGCTCAACCTGGCGGCGGCCGCCCAACCCCACAGGTCGCTCGGCTAGCGCCAAATCCACTCGCCTCGTGCGGCCCGTAGACCACGGCCAGTGCCTTGGTGTTGCCCTGCTCGATGTAGGCGGAGCCGTCGGCCTGCGCGAACACGCCCATCCGCGCCTGGATCTTGCGCAGCTCCCCGGCGCGCCTCCCGTCCACTCGGTAGCCCTGGTCCGACAGGAGCTCCAACCCCGCCATGCTGTCGGGCAGCCTGAGCAGCTTCCGCCTTGCGCAGAACTACACTAAACGCCCCACTTCCGACCTGTCGGGGGTCTGCAGTTTTCCACGGTCCAGCCCCCTACTTCCGTCCGCCGAACGACAGTTCCGAGCCGCCCCGATCCTCCACTTCCGGTCTCAGAGAACTACAGTTCCCGGCGGCGTCCCTTTCCTCACTTCCGGCTCCGGGGGACTTCGGGGGACTTCGGGGGACTTCGGGGGACTTCGGGGGACTTCGGCGGGGCTGGTCTGGTTGCGCCGCGAAGTTCCCGTGGCCGCTGGGGTGGAGAGGCGTGGGGGTGGAATCCCCTGGCCCCACGCTGCCCGGGTCGGCCGCGCCCGGCTCGCGTTTGCTTCTCTGGATTCGGGAGTCCCCTTGGGGGTTCGCGGACGTAAATGCATCCATTCGCCCAAGCTGAGACACACTTTCTCCTGTTTTCTTACCATTTAGTGTTCACATTTGTCCAATTGAAAATAGACACATGCTTTTGTACTATGCATACACATGGTCACATTCTTTTTAGAGCAGTTTTAATTTTCACGTTGACTTGGTTCTTCTGTCCCTATTTCACTTATCCTTATAAATCGTGATTTCCGTGTGTTTCTTTGTGCTCACATTACATACGAATTATTCGCAAATATGTGTACAGACAGTAGCTTTTGGAACTCAGTTTATTTTTTAATGGGATCATTTAATACACTTTGCTTTTCACTAAAAAATAACCCCATGAAATCCGCCTAAATAGTTCTGCGGAACTCAGTATTTTGTTGGCTGCTTGAAACCCGTGGTGTAGGGGTTCCGGGATGTATCCTGCCACTGAGCGGGGTGTGTGTCCAAATCCAAAAGGTGGGTACTTTCAAAAGCAGTTACAATTGCCAACATCTCCTGTGCACCTGTCACTAACCTGTCTCATTGCATGTTTCTTGATCATTTTAGATGATCTGTTATAGGGGCTCTGGGTTATAATTAGCCAGTCTTTCCTTTGGTGTGTTGGTGCTGCTGTTGTGTTAGTTTACCTGCCTACACTTTTGTTTGGGGCTGCACTGTGAAGTCAGTTCCTCCACAGTGTGCAACTTCTGATGTCACTACTCACCCCCACCCCCAGTTCTTATGTTTAAGCCTGGTGTCCTGGAAGTCATATCTCGGTCAGCGTAGCTTACAGTTCAGCCCCCTGTTGGGTAAAGAGTGTGCTTTAATTCCCTGAGCCAGTGAGGCACCGCCCTCTGTTGGGGGACCAGTGTGTGGTCTGGGAAGGATTTCAAGTGTGTCCCACATCCAGCCAGTGTAACAGGCTGCAGAACACCCTCCACAGACATCCAGGTTCTGACCCCCAAAGGCTGTGAATGTACCTTATAAGGCAAAGGAATTTTGCAGATGTGATTATGTTGAGGACCTTGAGATGGATAGACTGTCCTGGATTATCCCCGGGGGCCCCAAATGTAATCACACGTATCCTTTTAAGGCAGAGGCAGAGGAAAACGGCTACAGGACAAGACAAGGTGACTGGAGGCAGAGATTGGAATGATGTCACCACAAACCAAGGCACACTGGGTGCTGGAAAAGGAATGAATTCTCTGGAACCTCCAGAAGGAACCACTCCTGCTGACACCTCGATTTTAGCCTGTAAGACTCAGTTTGGATTTCTGGCCTCCAGAACCAAAAGAGAATAAAAGTCTATTGTTTTAAGCTTTCAAGTCTGTGGTTATTTGTTAACTGGTAATTTCATAACCTCTCACCACTAAGATGTCCGTTGTCTTCTACAACACCACATGCAGCCTCCAAAGAAAGCCAGCCTACTCAGCCTTGCTGGGGGGCTGCTAGGCCTTCCGTCCTGTCTCCCAACCTGGGCAGGGGGGCTGGGGAAGCTGGGGGCAGGGAGGAAGCCTGGCCTACAGGTGGGTGTTGAGGGGATGGTAGGCCTTCCCCCTACCCTGCAACTGGAAGTCCCATGATCTTGGCTTAATCCTCCTGGAGTAGAGCTTTCAGGACATGGATTTGGGATGGGAGGAAGCAGGTTCTGATTCAAATGCCAGATGCCTGTTTTTACCAAGACTTGGTAGACCTCCTTGAATAAATGCTCTATGTCCTTCGGTCAATATTCAGAGGGAGAGGGTCACACAGTCCTCGTGGGAGATTTGCTCCTGCCAGTCCTCTCACGGTCGGGGTTTGGCACAGGCACTGTCACTTCCATCACATTCCTCTGGTCAGAAATAAGACCCACGGCCAGTTCAGATGGCATGGCATGAGAAGCGGCCCCCTTTTGAGGGGTGAGCAGCACATTCCTCTTTGGGTGGCCATCTACAGTCAGGTGAGGCCTCTGCTACCTCTCCAGCAACTGGAAGGGACTGCCTTTGTCAGGACAGAGGGCTCCTGGGAGTTTGGGAGGGCAAGGTTGCACAGCAGTCACTGGAGGCCCTGCCCCAGGTCTCAGAGCTCTGACTCTGCCAGGGGCGAGTGCACAACAGCTCTGCCCCTTTAAGCATCAGGTCCTGAGAGCTTCCTTCACCTGGGAAGCTATGCTAGTTTCCTGCTGCCGTGGAGCGAGCAGCCACAGTGAAAACTACACCTGTTTGTTGCTCTGGCTGTTGTGGCTCAGTGAGTTGAGTGCCAGCTTGAGAGCCCAGGAATCATTGGTTCGATCCCTGGTCAAAGCACACGTCTGGGTTGTGCCCCAGGTCCCTAGTTGGGGATATGTGAGAAGGCAACGATCAATATATCTTTCTCATATCAATGTTTCTCTCCTTTTCTGTCTCCCTTCCCTTCTGTCTAAAATAAATAAATACAATTTTTTTTTTTTTAGATTTTAAAAAATGTATTTATCGCCCTGGCTTGGTGTAGCTCAGTGGGTTGAGCGCGGGCCTGTGAACCACATGATCGCAGTTCGATTCCCAGTCAGGGCACATGCCTGGGTTGTAGGCCAGTTCCCAGTGGGGGACTTGCGGGAGGCAAAAAAATGTATTTATCTTTAGAGGGGAAGGGAAGGAGAGAGAAGGAGAGAAATATCAATGCATGGTTGCCTCCCGCAAGTCCCCCGCTGGGAACTGGCCTGCAACCCAGGCATGTGCCGTGACTGGGAACTGAACCTCGATCGTGTGGTTCGCAGGCCCGCGCTCAATCCACTGAGCTACACCAGCCAGGGCTTTTTTTTTTTTTTAATTGTTATTCAACCCTGGCTGCTGTGGCTCAGTGGACTGAGTGCCAGCCTGCAAACCAAAGGGTCTCTGGTCCATTCCCAGTCAGAGCACATGCCTGGGTTGCAAGCAAGATTCCCAGTGCAGGGTGTGCAAGAGGCAACCACACATTCAGGTTTCTCTTCTGCTCTTTCTCCCTCCTTTTCCCTCTGTTTAAAAATAAAGAAATAAAATCCTAAAAAAAACCCAACCCTGTTGTTTAAGTACAGTTGTCTCCATTTTCCCACCACCAATTTTCTGCCACAATTTTTCCCTCACTCATCCACCCCCACCTCCCACCCTAAATAAATAAAATCTTAAAACAAAACAAAAAAAGAAAGACTCTACCCCACAACCCTTAGAAATAGGGTTCTTTCTTAATTATAGACACCATTAAAATGGTCATTATTTCCATCGAGATGAAGTGCAGTTATCTCCTAGTCCCTAGAACACAGCTCTCAGAGGCATTCACTGCACTGTCAGCACCAGTGAGGATTCCCCACCGAGGTCACCAAGCCACAGTGAAGCATATGGGGAAGGGACACGCCCACCCCAGCAGAAGCTACTTGTCGGTGAGTGGACGCTGCGCTGAGCAGACCAATGAAAAGGAACTGTCAATGTGAAATAAGCAATAATCATAAAGTAAGGGAACACCTTGGCAGTGGCTCCTCTGCCCCCAGGAATCTGCAGTCCTCAGGACTCTCATGGGCCTGCCTGCTGCCTGCCCTGAGGAGAAGGCCCTGAATGTGGGGCCTCGCCCAGGGCACCTGCCCTAAATATGAAAGTGCCACTCTCTGTACCCTGGACACACCCAGCACCACCTGGTCCCCCTGTCGGCCTCCTGCTCCAGCCTAACGTGACCAGCAGCCCAGCCCTGCTCCCGAGCCCGGCATCTGAGTCGCTGCTGTCCAGCGCCTGCTGCTGCTGCACCAGTGCCCCTCCCTCAAGGCAGCTCAAACACCCACCATCTGGACCAGCAATTTTCAACCAGTGTGCTGTAAGAATTTTTAAAAGATTTCATTCATTTATCTTTAGAGGGGAAGAGAAGGAGAGAGGGAGAGAGAAACATCAATGTATGGTTGCCTCTCATGCATCCCCTGCCGGGAACTGGCCTGCAACCCAGGCATGTGCCCTGACTGGGAATCGAACTGCGATCCTTTGGTTCAAAGGACCATGCTCAATCCACCGAGCTACACCAGCCAGGGCTGTAAGAATGTTTAAGACATGGGATATCTGACGATTTAGTCAGGGGCACTGACCTCTTAACCCTTACATTATCAAATAAAATCAACAACAATCAACACAACAATACCTATCCATTGTGAATGAATAAAAATTATACCTATTTTTTGGTCAGATTGGTGAAAGACATATTTTCGGGTGTGCTGCAGAATTTTGGCAATTAGTTTGCGTGCCCCATGACATGAAAACCATTGAACATTGCTGCTCTAGACCCTTCGGATGCTGTGCTGGCCGTAACTACTCCAACACTGTGCCCAGTCACCCACGCCGCCACCTGGCATGGGTAGGTGAGACGCTGAGCACCCAGGCAGGCAGGTGGCGATGCCTGAATCTTGACTGCTCTCCCTGCGACACACCTGTGCTGCGCTGGGATGAAGAAGCTTCTGTCCTCCAGTGGGGACCTTCCTACAGGGACCCCAAAGCCTGGGGCAGGGCTGGATTTGCTAATCATCTGGCCCTGGGGGAGGCCAGAGGTCAGAGGTCAGAGGTCCTCTACGATCTGCTCTGCTCCAAGTGGTTGGAACTGCTGAGCCCTGGAATGGAATGCCGCCAAGGCGTGGGGGCAGGGGCAGTGCTGACCTCACAATGGCAGGGCCTACTGTTCCTGGCTGGCCGGCTGCTGCTGGCATCTGCTGTCCCCCCCCCCAATGCCGGGCATGTCCCTCCTCAGCAGCTACGAGGGTCTGCGGCAAGAGATCCAGAGGCTGGCGCAGGAGAACGAGGAGCTGCGGCGACTCGTGCAGCTGATCCAGGAGAACCAGGAGCTGAAGCTGGTGCTCAGGAACCGGGGCAGCACCCTGGGCTTCTGCAGCTCTGGGCTCCTGGCTGAGGTGGCCTCCAGCCCCCGACTGCCCCGGCGCAAAACCATCAAGTTCAAGGATGCTGAAAAGGGTGAGCATCCCAGGGGCTGCAGGGGCTCTACTCAGGGGCCTGCTTTGTGCCAAAGGAGGGAAACCCCTGTCCCAGAGGCTGTGCTATGCCATGGGCTCCGGAGGAATTTGAACAAAGTGAGGGCCGGGCAGAGGGGCTGCTCCTTTAGTAGGTGCAGCCGAGAGAAGGTGGCATCCCTGAGAAAATGACATTGGACCAGAGCTGGACGGAAGTGTGGGAGCCACGAGGCTGGGGTGGAGTTTTCCCGGTGAACAGTCCATGCAAAGTCCCTGAGGTGGCAGTGAGCTGGGTTTGCTGAGGCCAGTGGTGGTGCAGTGGAGGGTACACGAGGACCAGGAGGGCCTCACAGGGCATAGGAGGCCTAAGGGTCGTGCTCTGTGGTGCCCCCACCCCTGGCTCCTTGACTGATGGGGGACAGTCCTTGACTGGGATGGACAATCATGGTGAGAAGTGATGGACTTGCCTAGGGCAGGGGAATGATGAGTGGTGGGCTCTGGACATCTGTGCTGAAGGCTGAAGTGACAACAGGACTCTTGGCAGGTTGGGGTGGGGTGCAAGAAAGAGGGACTCCGTTCAAGAGGGAACATAACATTTGGCCAGAACGCTGCAAATGGGCAGCTGCCCTGAAACAGGCAAGTGGCAGGTGACCCCAGGCCTGGTGGCATTCGCACGACGCACTGGGGCTTCTGGCCGCACAGAGTGAAGGGGAGACACAAGTGGGTGCAAGGGCGGTGCACGGCCTGACCGCCACAGTGTCTGGAGGCGGGCGGCGGGGGAGGGGACGCGCGGACGCAGCGCCACAGCCCCGCCCCGTCCGGGATCAGGCTGGAAAGCCCCCACCAGCTGTCCTTAGGTGGCTGGCGGCGGAGCGCGGGGGCGGCTCCTGGCAGGCTGAGCTTGACGCCACTGGGAGAGTCGGGCGTGCCAGGACCTGTCGTGCAGGGGGCGGGCCCGCTTCCGGGCCGGGGCGGGCGCGGGCAAGTCCTGCGGCCCGAACTGACGGCAGGAGACGCGGAGCCACCAGGCCACGTGGGCCCGGGACAGGACCTTCGAGACCTCCCTCCAGGGCGCTGAGTCCCTGCTCTGCAGAACTCCGGCCTGCGGCCCCGCCCCGTCACCTGCTCAGGCTCCGGTGGGTCCCGTGTCCTACAGGCCTTGGCCCAAAGGTCGAGCCGTTAGGAAGTGGAGCTCCCCGCACCGGCTCCAACCCTGTGCCTCCCCGTGCTCGAGGAACGCACTCCCCCCAGGTCCAGGGCTCCCGGCGGCGCCCGCCTTCTCAGAAGCCTGTTTCAGGCCCGGGTTTCAGCTCCGACTGGGGACTCAGGCCTAGCGCCGCAACCTGAGCGGCTCTGGCCCCGCCTCAGGCTCCCTCTGAGCGTCGCCCTGCAGCTCTGGCGCTTCCGAAGCTCCTCCTGGACCTGTAATCCCCCATCCCAGCTCTGCCCAGCACCCCACCTGTGGATGAGCCCGCCTCCTTGCTGACTCCCCCTGCCTCTCTGCCCAGTCCTCCCAGGACTCCAGCCGGAAGAGTCACTGCTGGACTCCAGCCCCACCACCATGGGCGGCCCGGAGGGGTGCTTCCATTTTGCTATCGACCGCGGAGGCACCTTCACAGATGTCTTTGCCCAGTGCCCCAGGGGGCATGTGAGGGTCTTGAAGCTGCTCTCAGAGGACCCTGCCAACTATGCGGATGCCCCCACTGAAGGCATTCGCCGAATCCTGGAGCAGGTGGCCACGCAGGGCTGTGGGGTGGGGTGGGACCCCAGGGCCAGAGGCCTGACACTGACTCTGTGGTTCCCAGGAGGGGGGCATGCTGTTGCCAAGGGACCGGCCATTGGATACCAGTCGCATCGCCAGCATCCGAATGGGCACCACAGTGGCCACCAATGCACTGCTGGAGCGGCGTGGGGAGCGGGTGGCCCTGCTGGTGACACGTGGCTTCCGAGACCTGCTGCACGTGGGCACCCAGGCCCGCGAGGACCTCTTTGACCTGGTGAGCTCACCCATGCCAGCAGGTGGCTGGGTCCCCTCGAGGCGGGCAGTCCTTGGAGTGTCAGAGCCAGCCCAAGGCCATCGGATGGGCAGAGAGGAGGTTCTGGGCGCGCTCAGCAGAACCCCGTGTCCTCCCCAGCACTCGGAGCGGTCATATGTGCTGCTCCTGTTGGCCACTGTGCCCTGTCCTGGACCCCAGGTGTGCAGCAGCCCAAGCCAGCTGTTCAGGGTGAGGGGTGGGAGTCCACCCCCCCCATACTGCTGGAGGAAGGAGCTGCTCTTGGGTCAGGGCAGTTGGCCACATTCAGGTGCCCGGGGGCAGAGAGCTGTCCCCTGGGTGGGCTGTGCTGGGCCACACTTCTGTCTCCGGGGCCTGTCCACTGGCTGGGACACATTCCCTCGCCTGCAGTACCCACCCACGCAGGACCCCAGCAAGGACCCCCAGGCCTGGGCCTTCTCTGAGCCTCTGCCCACCCCCAGGCCGTGCCCATGCCTGAGGTGCTGTATGAAGAGGTGCTGGAGGTGGATGAGCGTGTGGTGCTGTATCGCGGGGAGCCGGGCACTGGGGCACCTGTCAAAGGTGTGTGCCTTGGGTGTTGGGGTCTGGGGGCCGCAGGGTCTCACGGGTCTTTGACGGGTGGTCATGGCTTCCCCACAGGCCGCACAGGGGACCTACTGGAGGTACAGCAGCCCGTGGACCTGGGGGGCCTGCGTGGGAAGCTGGAGGGGCTCCTGTCCCGAGGCATCCGCAGCCTGGCCGTGGTGCTCATGCACTCCTACACGTGAGTGTGAGCTGGAGCGGGAGGAGGGGAGCCGCCCGGGCAGGAGGCCAGGGTGAGGGTGGGGATTAGGGCTGAGTGGGGGGTGGGGGTGGAGGTGGGAGGTGCAGCCCTCTGGGTTGTTGTCTCAGGTGGGCCCAACACGAGAAGCAGGTGGGCACACTGGCCCGGGAGCTGGGCTTCACACACGTGTCGCTGTCCTCGGAGGCCATGCCCATGGTGCGCATCGTGCCTCGGGGGCACACGGCCTGCGCCGACGCCTACCTCACCCCTGCCATCCAGCGCTACGTGCAGGGCTTCCGCCGGGGCTTCCAGGGCCAGCTCAAGGTGAGGCCCCCCGCCCGCTCCTGCTGCCCCGCGGGTGCCCAGCCCCTTACCGCCCCTTGCCCGCCTGCAGGACGTGCAGGTGCTGTTCATGCGCTCCGACGGCGGCCTGGCGCCCATGGACTCCTTCAGCGGCTCCCGGGCTGTGCTGTCCGGCCCTGCCGGGGGTGTGGTTGGCTATTCTGCCACCACCTACCGGGCAGAGGGAGGCCAGCCTGTCATCGGCTTTGACATGGGAGGTACAAGGGCAGAAGGATGGGGTCCGGGGGAGGCTGGGCAATGCCAGGCATCGAGGTCTGTGGGGTGACTCCTCACCACCAGACCACCCCCCAGGCACGTCCACCGATGTGAGCCGCTACGCCGGGGAGTTCGAGCACGTCTTTGAGGCCAGCACAGCAGGAGTCACTCTCCAGGCCCCCCAGCTGGACATCAACACAGTAGCAGCTGGTGGGGGCTCCCGCCTCTTTTTCAGGTCAGCTCCCCCACCTTGGTTGGGACCCCCTGTCTGCCTCCCAACCTGCCCCCAATTCCAGTCCTTCCTCCCCCAAGGTCCGGCCTGTTTGTGGTGGGGCCCGAGTCTGCAGGAGCCCACCCAGGCCCTGCCTGTTACCGGAAAGGTAAGATCTGGGCTCACCTGCAGGGCCCTTCCATGCTGCCCTGGCCCCCTACCCCCCACCTCCTGAGCCTTGCCACACCGCCCACTCCTGGTCCCCCGATCCCAGCCCCCAACCCGACACTGTGCACACCTCCCAGGGGGCCCCGTGACAGTGACAGATGCTAATCTGGTGCTGGGTCGCCTGCTGCCGGCCTCCTTCCCCTGCATTTTTGGGCCGGGAGAGGACCAGCCACTGTCCCCTGAGGCCTCCCGAAAGGCCCTGGAGGCTGTGGCTACCGACATCAACAGCTTTCTGACCAATGGGCCTTGTCCGGCCTCCCCGCTGAGCCTGGAGGAGGTGGCCATGGGGTTTGTGCGTGTGGCCAATGAGGCCATGTGCCGGCCTATCCGCGCCCTCACACAGGTACGCCTGCCTCTGCCCTCGCCGCCCAGCCCTGCCCCACCCCACCCACTCAGGCAACCCCATGGAGGGGAGGGGTTGGGAGCCTGGTGGGATAAATTAAGCCACTGACCCTCTTCGGGCTTCTCAGGCACGAGGTCACGACCCCTCGGCACATGTGCTGGCTTGCTTCGGGGGAGCTGGTGGGCAGCACGCTTGTGCCATCGCCCGGGCCCTGGGCATGGACACTGTGCACATTCACAGGTGTGTCTGGGCCTGGGGCACGTCACCGAGGGTGGGGGACCCCTTTTGGGAGGCCGCTCTCACCGCCCCGTGGCCCTGTGTCCTCAGGCATAGTGGGCTGCTGTCGGCACTGGGGCTGGCTCTGGCAGATGTGGTGCACGAGGCCCAGGAGCCCTGCTCCCTGCCCTACGCGCCCGAGACCTTTGTGCAGCTGGACCAGAGGCTAAGCCGGCTGCAGGAGCAGTGTGTGGACGCCCTTCGGGCCCAGGGCTTCCCCAGGTGCGGCTCTCGGGGTGGCTGGGCTGGGCAGAGAGGGCTTATGCATCCCAGGTGAGCCGCAGGCTAGTCTGATGCCTGCCTCCCCGAGTGGGGCCGGCGCCCCGGAGCAGTGCTCAGGGAGGGTGGACTGTGAGCCCAGAGGAGGCGGGACAGGCGGCCTTGCAGGGTGCCCTGTGTGAAAGGCCTGCGTGGTGACCATGGCAGGTCCCAGATCAGCACCGAGAGCTTCCTGCACCTGCGCTACCAGGGCACAGACTGTGCCCTGATGGTGTCCGCCCACCAGCACCCGGCTACTGCCCACTCGCCCCGTGCCGGCGACTTTGGGGCAGCATTTGTGGAGAGGTAGGCAAGCTTGTGTCCTGGGAGCCCTGGTGGGGGGGCCTGCGGGCCTGGCTGTCTGGCGCTGATGGCCCCCTTGGGTCTGTGGGCGCAGGTACATGCGGGAGTTCGGCTTCATCATTCCCGACCGGCCGGTGGTGGTGGACGATGTGCGGGTGCGGGGCACCGGCCGCAGTGGCCTTCGCCTTGAGGACGTCCCCAAAGCCCAGACCGGGCCTCCCCGGGTCGACAAGGTTGGTGACCCTGCCTGTGCACACTCACCCGCACCGTCAGGCACGCGGGCATGTGCACAATGGGAAGTCCTGGGGTCGGGGGCTGGACCTGCAGCCTCGCTTGCCCACACCTCCTCAGATGACCCAGTGCTACTTCGAGGGGGGCTACCAGGAGACCCCCGTGTACCTGCTGGGAGAGCTGGCTTATGGGCACAAGCTTCAGGGGCCCTGCCTCATCATTGACAGCAACAGGTAGGCTGAGGTCCAACTGGGTGGGGCCATGGGGGGTGTGGGTTGGGGCTACAGTTGCGGGAGCCTGAGTTAGCTGTGGGGCCCTGGTGGGGGGTTCTGACCCAAGGCTGCAGGGGTCTGAGGTACTCTGGGGTCCCATCGTGGCTGGGATGTGCTCTGGCCTGGGACTATGGGGTTCCCAGTTGGGACTGTGCTGTGGCCTTGCCCCCAGCACCATTCTGGTGGAGCCAGGCTGCCAGGCAGAGGTGACCGAGAGTGGGGACATCCGCATCTCAGTGGGGGCCGAGGCTCCCAGCACGGTGGGTGCCCAGCTCGACCCCATCCACCTGTCCATCTTCTCACACCGCTTCATGAGCATTGCTGGTGAGTGACACCACCTTCTCCCGGGTCCTTCTCCCTGCACTGTCCAGTGGATGCTCTGCCTACTGGGCAGAGGTGGGCACAGAAAGTGTCACCTAGGGGAAGAGGCAGAGTCTTGGCTGGTGACAGGGTGGGCACTGAGGCCCTGGCTCTGAGATGGCACAGGCCCCCTGAACCAGCAGACCTTGGGAAGAGTGTGGCCCTCCTCCCACTGGCAGCCCCGTGATCTGGGATTGTCTTTGGCCCGTGAACAGTGTGGACAGGAAGTGGGCTCAGACCAATCTGAGCAGCATCAGGCTGGGGGCACCAGGCTTTCTCCGTGCTTGGCAGGGCAGACTGACGTGGGGCCCCAGCTTCTTGTTGGTCCTGGCTCTGGGACTCGGGTGCTGCCTCTCCATACCCAGGGTGAGCTGTGGGTGGGGTGGGGCCAGCGGCGCCTGGTCACTCTGTGTCTTCAGAGCAGATGGGCCGCATCCTGCAGCGCACGGCCATCTCCACCAACATCAAGGAGCGCTTGGACTTCTCCTGCGCCCTCTTTGGGCCTGATGGGGGGCTGGTCTCCAATGCCCCCCACATCCCTGTGCACCTGGGCGCCATGCAGGAGACCGTGCAGTTCCAGGTTCGGTGGGCCCCTCTTCCTGCCCTTCTCATTTGCCCTGCCTCCGCCCCCATCTCCTCCCCACTCTCAACCTGTGTACCGGCTTCAGATCCGGCACCTGGGGGCTGACCTCCACCCTGGTGATGTGCTACTGAGCAACCACCCCAGCGCAGGGGGCAGCCATCTGCCAGACCTGACCGTCATCACGCCGGTGAGGGCCACTGCCTGGGAACCTTGGGGGGCAGGGAGGCCATGCAGCTGACCACTGCCTTCTGCTCCTAGGTGTTTTGGCCAGGACAGACCCGGCCTGTATTCTACGTGGCCAGCCGTGGGCACCACGCGGACATCGGGGGCATCACACCGGGCTCCATGCCCCCACACTCCACCACACTGCAGCAGGAGGGCGCTGTCTTTCTGTCCTTCAAGCTCGTCCAGGGAGGAGTTTTCCAGGAAGAGGGTGAGCGGCAGTGGGCCTAGGACGCAGCCTGCCATCCTAGGCCTAGCCTGAAGCTGGGGGAGCCAGGTGGTGACGTCTCTCAGAGACGACCAGAGGAGCGGAGATGAGTTCTGCCTGGGCCCAGGAAGGCCTCAGTGGTTTGGGGGTGGGGAGTTGGCCAGGACACTGAAGGGACTGGGTACAGAATGGTGAGGAGCCTATTTTAAGGTGTTTACAATCTGTACTCGGTCTGCACTGAGTGATGCTGAGCCTTAAGCTGGGCAGCAAGGGTGGGGTGGACACAGCTGTTTTGGAGGTCAATGTTGGTATTGATGGGATTTGGGGGTAAGGGCAACGGTTGAGGACCAACAGCTGGAGGACGGAGGCTCTGGCTCTGAGTGGGCACAGAGCAGCTTCGGGGAAGGTGGGACGGAGCGGCAGTGAGGAGTGGGAGGGAGGACCGTGGGAAAATACGCAGCTGGCTGGAGGCTGTCAGCATCTGAGGGCCCAGGGGCATCCCAGAGTCACAGGAAGTCACATGGGCAGGGTGGAGGGTGGTGTAATAGAGCCACAGGCTGCCGAGGCCATGAATAGAGTGACCTAGGTCTGGCTGCTCCTTTGGTCAATCTGGGGTGAGGGCAGGGGGCAGGGTCATGGGAGGGGCCTGCACAGGAACCTGGCAGAGGGCCCAGTGGCCAGGAAGCTTCAGAGAGAACCTCGGCCGAACCTTGGCCTAGACGTGAGCGGGGCCACCCCAAAGTGAGGAATCGCCTCTGGGTCCAGACCTGCTCTGCTCGAGGGGACACTGGAGGCTTCGTCCCGATCTGGGGGGCGGGGGACGCTGCACAGATGGTCACATTGATGGTCTTTCAAAGCAGTTGGCTTGGGGGCTGGTGGGGCCACAGGGCTGAGGGCAGTGTGAATGGGGGACCGTTAAGGGAAGTGTTTTTTCTCCTGGGACAGGGAGGGAGGCCCAGAAAAACGCCTATAAAAAGTGGGTTCCAGAGGTGGAGAGGCAGGACAGGAGGAAATAAAGGAAGGAGGAGACTTGGCTGAGGGACAAACGTGCCTGTCACACACTGTCCTCTTTGGCCCCGCTGCCTGCCCCGTCCTGGGGTGTTTGTGGGGGTGGCTGAGGTGTGGGAAGGAGAAGGTTCAGCTGATGGGAGGAAGCTGTGGGTTTTCAGGGCACTGGAGGGAGTCAGCAGGGCTGTGGGGAGGCCCCCCAACATGGGGTGCCCACAGTGCCCAGCAGCGGTACAGCAGGTATGGAAAAGGCAGCCCCCAGACTGGAGAGTGGCTTAGTGGTGACTCTACACATCCAGCCGTCACAGAGGCCTTGCGGGCTCCAGGCAAGATTCCTGGCTGCAGTGGGACCCGGAACCTGCACGACAACCTGTCAGACCTCCGAGCCCAGGTGGCAGCCAACCAGAAGGGCATCCAGCTGGTGGGGGAGCTAATCGGGCAGTATGGACTGGATGTGGTGCAGGCCTACATGGGCCATATTCAGGTGGGCCTGGGACAAGAACATGGGGGTGACTCTGTGCCAACTCCCAGGCAGCTGGGCAGGTAGGGGAGGGAGACACCTGGTCTACCCAGAAGGCGGTATGGCTGCCTCTGAACCCAATCCCTGCCAGGCAAACGCTGAGCTGGCTGTTCGGGACATGCTTCGGGCCTTCGGGACTTCTCGGCAGGCCCGGGGCCTACCTCTGGAGGTCTCTGCAGAGGACCACATGGATGACGGCTCCCCCATCCGACTTCGCGTGCATATCAACCTGAGTCAGGTCTGGCTGCCGGCAACCAGGGCAGTGGAAGGGGGCGAATGGGATGTCTGGGGTATGGCAGCCCTAGAGCTGATGACCTCTCCTCTGGGTGGGCAGGGCAGTGCGGTTTTTGACTTCAGCGGCACTGGGCCGGAGGTGTTCGGCAACCTCAACGCACCACGGGCCATCACACTGTCTTCCCTCATCTACTGCCTGCGCTGTCTGGTGGGCCGAGACATCCCGCTTAACCAGGTACGCAGGCAAGTCCTGTATGCGGAGTCAGCAGGTCTACCCCAAACCCCAGGTTACTCGGAGTAAGCCTGGGTCAAAGTCAGCCCAGCAGCCCGATAATGGACTGATGGTCCCAGACGTGCTGGTTGTGAGAAGACGAGTTTCTCCCGACTGCCTCTGAGAGCTGGTCCCTGGCTGCACAGGGCTGCCTGACGCCAGTTCAAGTGGTGATTCCGAAGGGCTCCATCCTGGACCCGTCCCCAGAGGCGGCCGTGGTGGGCGGCAACGTGCTCACGTCGCAGCGCGTGGTGGACGTCATTCTGGGCGCCTTTGGAGCCTGCGCCGCCTCCCAGGTACGGCAGACGGGTGGGTGCCGCCAGGGTTTGCTGGGGGTGGGGGATGGGGAGGCCGCAGGCTGGGGCTCTCAGGGAGTGGATGCCGCCCGGGTTTCAGGAATCGCTCGTCCCTGCCAGGGTTGCATGAACAACGTGACCTTGGGCAACACCCACATGGGCTACTACGAGACTGTGGCTGGAGGTGCAGGCGCGGGCCCCGGCTGGCACGGGCGCAGCGGCGTGCACAGCCACATGACCAACACACGCATCACGGATCCCGAGATCCTGGAGAGCAGGTGCGAGATGTGGGCGGGGCTCTGGAGATGGGCGGGGCTGGGCAGCCGACCTACCGGAGCGGCTGTGCGGAGCCATTGGCCTGCGCAGGTACCCAGTCATCCTGCGCCGATTTGAGCTGAGGCCCGGGTCCGGGGGCCGCGGCCGATACCGGGGCGGCGATGGTGTCGTCCGTGAGCTGCTGTTCCGCGAGGAGGCACTGCTGTCTGTACTGACCGAACGCCGCGCCTTCCGGCCCTACGGCCTCCACGGTGAGCACCTCCCTCGATCCCCCCTCCAGCAGCCCAGGCTCTCCCTCACCCTAGCCCAGCGCGCTTCCCCTCCGTCTTCTCCTCCCTCCCGTTTCCCCCTATCTCCTTACCAAGCTCCCCCATGCCTCTCTTCCTTGCTTCCTGGGCCACCCTGCGCCTTGCCTTTTCCTGCAGGGGGTGAGCCTGGTGCCCGCGGCCTAAACCTACTGATCCGCAAGGACGGTCGGACGGTGAATTTAGGCGGGAAGACATCGGTAACCGTGTACCCCGGGGTGAGGATTGCCATCCGTCCCGTCCCATCTCCATCCCCTGGCAGCTCTCGTCCCACAGAAGGGGAACAGAGTTGCAAAATAACCAGACTCAGTTTAATTTGGCTCCTGAAGGAAAGGGGACAGCAAACCAGGCTCAACAGCTCAGGCCGGTGTTGTGGGTGCGCCGCTGTGGGGGTGGGGCCCCTGCCTGCGCTGAACCTGCCCCTCTGCTCCACAGGACGTGTTCCGCCTGCACACGCCAGGTGGCGGGGGCTACGGGGACCCCGAGGACCCCGCCTCGCCTCCCGTGTCGCCTGCGCAGCCCCCAGGCTTCCCCGAGCGAGGCAGTGTCTACGAGTACCGCAGGGCCCAGGAGGCCGTGTGAGGGGGGCGCACACAATAAAGGTCCATTCGGTGGTCCTGCTCCGGCCGCGACCCGCCAGGCTCACATGTGCCTCCTTGCCCGTCTTTCAACCCTGCTTCACCGCCGTAGTCTCACGGGGGCATCGAAATTCGGAGCCGAAGCCCCACGGCCAGGTGGTCCGTGAGCCCCGCCAGGGCGGTGCTGAATGTCACCTGTTCTACTTCCTGGGGAGNGCCGTGTGAGGGGGGCGCACACAATAAAGGTCCATTCGGTGGTCCTGCTCCGGCCGCGACCCGCCAGGCTCACATGTGCCTCCTTGCCCGTCTTTCAACCCTGCTTCACCGCCGTCGCCTCACGGGGGCATCGGGGGCATCGAAATTCGGAGCCGAAGCCCCACGGCCAGGTGGTCCGTGAGCCCCGCCAGGGCGGTGCTGAATGTCACCTGTTCTACTTCCTGGGGAGCGGCAGTCAGGTTAGGGGGGTGGTCCCAGCACCAGCCTGCCCAGCGCCCTGAACTGTGGCACTTACTGGACTCAGCAGGTCCCCCGGCGCTTCCCGGTAGGTGATGTAATCCAGGCGCCGGCCGCGCCAGGGCTCAGCCCGGGGGCTTCCGTGGCGAGGGCCTGCCAGGTAGTGGTGGCGCCCTTCCTCTTTCTCCAGGGCCCTGAGGAGGGATGGTGTCAGCAAGGCCAGGGCACCCCTCGTTCCAGGTCCTCAGTTCCAGGCGGTGCCTGGCCCCCAGGTGGCCGCTCACCTCCGCAGCATCTCCGGCGAGCAGGCCACCGAGTGGTGGAGCCTGGAAGTGCTCAATATCGTTCCTGAGGGAGGGCGGGAGCGGACTCTGTGAGCGGGAGTACCGGCAGTCGGACCCTCCCTAGGGCCGCCCCGAGCCTGCGCGCCGTACCCAGGGCCCACGGCTGCTCCTGGCGCGTGCTCAGCCGGCAGGGGTCCCGGAAGTGGCTGAAAAGCTGGTGCTCCTGCTCCAGTGCGTGGTCTGCAGAGAAGGCCAGCATTAGGTGGGCGGGGCCAGGCTGCTGCTCACCCCACCGCGCCCCACTGCAGCCTGGCCTCACTCAGCGAGCAGTTGTCAAAGTTCAGGTCACCCAGGAGCACGCTAAAGGCCACGACTTCATCACTGTGGCGGCTCTCAGCCTCAAACTGCTCGGCCCAGTCCAGCAGCATCGTCAGCTGTTTGCAGCGCAGGGGCCCGTCCTCTGAAGGAGTGGGGGTGGTGATGGAAGAAGGTTCAGCCCAGGGTGTCCTATCCGATCCGGGACACAGCAGAATCTGCCCACCCCCGCCATTCCCGGTCATCTGTGGGCCCACCCAGGCACTCAGGAACTCGCGGGTGCATGGCAGGGGAAAAACGGTGGGGGAGGGGGATCCGCCCCCACGCAGAGGCGAATCGGCCTGCACACGTGCCCACGCCTGTAGGGCTCACCAATTGGCGCATGCAAATGCGTGCAGTGCAGGAAGCCCACGATGCGGCGCCCGTCCAGGATGCCCACTTGTGCCTGCAACACCACGGACAACCCCAACAACCCTCGCCCGTTCCACACCACGCCCCACCTCCTCCCGGGCCGGGGAGCGCCACTGCCTGTGAGCGGTTACCTGTGCAGAAAGAAGTCCCTTAGAGGCCAGCGCGTCCTCGCCACGAGCGTCAGGGAAGGACCGGAAGGCGGCGCGCAGCAGCGGGTAGCGGGATGCCAGTAGCAGTCCACTGCCCAGCAGCTTGAGGTGTGGCCCGGGCTGCAGGCCGAACGTACCAACGTCGTATAACACTGGGCCCAGACTGGGCGCCAGGCGGCTCACCAGGTGGCGTGCTGCGCGCAGATCGAACACCTCCTGCAGGCACAGGAAGTCCAGACCCGCCGGCACCGTGGCTATCAGCACCCCGCCGGGCGCCCCAGTCCCTGGCGGACTGTAGCCCATAGTCCCATAGCGCAAGGGCTGCAGGCCAGCGAGTAGCACCGCGCCCACGGCTTCGGCTCGCCGCTGGGTGTGCCGCAAATTGCTGAAGCGAGCTAGCCCGTCGGGAAGTAGGCACACGTTGGCACTGAGAAAGCTGAAGCAGCGCACGGGCTCAGCTGGGGGGCGCCAGGGTGCGGGAGGCGCCCAGCACTGCGGAGGCGGCTGGTAGGAGAAGGGGCGGCGCCAGGCCTGTAGGGGCAGCCAGAGCAACAGGCCCGGCAGGGCCAAAGGCAGGCCGATGAGCACTAGCAGCAGGAGCGCCGCTCCGGCTCCCGCGGCTGCTCTCAGCCACTTTAGGCAGCTGGGGCGCGCAATCGGCGCCCAACAGCCCAGCAGCTGGTCCAGGGCCCAGTAGGCCGGGAAAAGCAGCACGCGGGCCAGACCGTGGAGGGCATGCAGCAGAGGGTTGGAGAAGGGCGAGGGCCTGAAGGCGCCAGGCACCGGGGGCCAGTCCGGCGGAGATTGCATGGCGCGCGGGGTTCTTCCGCCGCGGGGCACCCCCGGAACTCATTCGCTTCCACCGCACAAGTTGACTCGTGGGAGCCTCCGCCGGAGCTGGTGGGGAGCCACAGGGGTCAAGGCCGCGTGGCGCAATCTGTGCGCTGACGCAGGAAGGTACCCATGAGCCTGGGGGCGCGGGCGCAGGGGATGATGTGTCTGGAAAACCGCCCTCTCACCCGAGAAATCTTGTCGGCGGTTGAAGAGAACAAAGGGGAAAGCGGAAGAGACACTGGCCTCGCAGTCCCGCCCCAGATCCTCCTCGCCCCGCCCCGCCCTCTCATGATGGCCGCAGGGAGAACCCCTAGACCCTCCTGACTGGAGTCGGGTCCCAGGCGCAGCCTGCACAAAGCGGAGAGTGGAGAGCCATCCTTTTCAGTGCGGGCGGGCGCAAAGCCAGCGAGGGACGTTCGGTGAGTGCCGCGTCCCCTCCCTCCCGCCTCCTGCACATCCACGTGGAATTGCGTTGGCGCCCCTGGGCCAGACTTCGGGATACACCCCACCCCTGCTGTCTCCCCAGAGGCCCGATGTCCAGCCCTTGAGTCAAAAGACATGTCCCCAGCCCTGGCTGGTGTAGCTCAGTGGATTGAGCACGGGCCTGTGAAGCAAAGGGTTGGTGGTTCGATTCCCAGTCAGGGCACATGCCTGGGTTGCAGGCCAGGTCGCCAGTAGGGGTCACATGAGAGGCAACCACACATTGACGTTTCTCTCCTACTCTTTCTCCTTCCCTTCCCCTCTCTCTAAAAATAAATAATAAAATATTTTTTAACAGATATGTCCCCAGATGAGAAACGGTCTCCCTACAATAGTGACAGCTGTGTCCCTACCCCAAGGAGCTTCCACTCTGGGGGGAAGGGACCACTGGCTCCACCCTCGCGGCAACTCCCCTCGAGGCACCGAGCAAGGGGGAAGCCAGCTCCCTCTCTGCTGAGCCCACTGGCACTGGCTGGGGTGGTTGCCAGGACAGCGGCCTCCGGCTCCACGCCCCCCCCCATTACCCCACCTTTCTAACTCGAGCTTTGAACCAGTGCCTACAGTTCTCACCGAGGGTTCTTATATTGCCTTTCACGGGGACTGGCAGGAAGGTGGTGGGCTTATGTCCCCCAACGTCCCAATTTCCCAAGGAATTTCGATCCCCTTTAGAAGTTAAGGTCTGGGGCTGGGTGTGTTCATGGCTGCTTGGCTATACCCACACAGTTCTCTAACCCTCTCCCCTTTCCCAGGGGTCTGGCTGGGTCCCCTGAAGTAGCAGGCCTAGGAGTGCGGAGGGCAGAGTAGTAGCCCCCGCCCCTAAACCCTCTTCTTCCCTGTACCCCTCCCTGGTCGCTGACATGATTCCTGTTTAAACGCAGATGCTGGGTCGTCCCCCTCACGTCAAAGCCACATGCTCCTGCTGGTCCTCAGGCCTCAGAGAGCATTCCCCCACTGTCCTCCTGTCCTCATGCATGGCCTCACAGGGAGGAGAGCCCCTGTCCTGAAGGGGCCTACACCCTTTAGCTCCTGCACCATTCACAAGCCCATCCCCCTCAGAATGTGCAGGTTACCTCTTGGTGGCTCCTACCTGCCTCCCTCCACTTCTTGCCAGCTTTGTTCTGCTTTCCCATCCTGCCTGTGCTGCTAGGCTCCACCCCTGCAGCAAGTGGGGTCTGGTCTTTGCACCCTGGGGAGTCACCCTCAGTCCTACTTCTTGCTCTTTCCCTTTAAGCCTTGAGGGCTCCCGCTTCTCCCACTGCCAAGCAAAGGAGTCCTGGGGCCTTTGGAACATCCCCTTGGCCAGACAGCTGCCCCAAGACAGGGCCCAGGAGAGAGGGCACTGGGAGCCACTGAAGGAGGCAGCACAGCCAGGAGTGCAGGCAGGCCCAGTGGCCAGCATATGTGGGAAGCTTTACTGTCCGTGCTTCGGGGAGTGGGGCAGAGCGAGGCGAGCCTGGCAGGGCGGGCGTAAGTCACCAGATGAACATGGGCTTGCCATCGTCGTGTGCCAACTGGTTGAGGCAGGAGAGCAGCAGCAGCGCGTCACTAAGCATGCTGGGGTGCACAGTCTCCACCAGCACACGCTGCAGGAAGTCAACAGTGAAGGATCCGCCCTCAGACACAGCCAGCTCAGGCCGCTCTCGCAGGATGCCGAAGTCATTCACCAGCTGCTCCGTCAGTGCTGGGTGCACCCGCCCATTGTAGCCCAGGCTCTGCAGCCGGTTCATAATGCTCACATAGCGCTGTGTGAGCATCTGGCACAGCTCCTCATCCAGCTTGTGGTTGCTGGGGTTCAGAGAGGCCTGGGGGAAGAGGGAGGGGACCCAGGCAGGTGACGGACAGAGGATCCGAGGATCCGGAAGCCTCATCACCTGTGCCACAACCACCAGGGATTAGGGACCGAGCTGAGGCCACCGGACCTGAAGATAGAGAGAGTGGCTGGGAGCCTGAGGGTGAAGGGATAATGAGGAAGGAGCTCCCAATGCCCCCAGGGTTACCACCTGGGGACACAGGAGACACCACCTGGGGCTTTCCCAGGCCTCCTCTGGCTCCCTGCCAGGCTTCCTCTCAGTCTCCCACTAGGCCCCTCCTCTGTACCTCAGGCTGCATCCTCTGCACTCTGCACACACCCTGCCAGAGTCACTTCCCACCCCTCAACCTGACTTGACCACCCCAGGCAAGAGCTGGCTGAGCCCTGTCTCTCAGCACTGGGGGGTCCTGCTATTCCTCAGGTGCCTGCTCCCAGTGCCTGGATCTGGGGACTAACAGTGGCTGGGTTGTCCCCCACGTGCTTCTTCATCACCTGTGCCACACTAGCCCAGCAGTGACACAACTTTTCAGCACAAATTCAGCCCCTCCTCTCCACCCCTCCTGCTGTGGCCTCCTAGACATGTGACCTGGGTGGTCACACAGGGCACCAGGCTCAGAAGGGCCCTGCATTCAGAACTATGGGCCTGAAGTGTCAGTCAGTTGGGGTGTCTCTCTGCCTGAGCTCTCCCGTGGTTCCATCTGCTCCAGCTCTCGTGGGGTCAGGGCAGACCTGCAAGGTTCTGCTCTGGTCCTGCTTGCTGCCTTCCAGCCATTCGCTAGATGGCTGCCACGCTGGTTCCTAACCTAATGTGAATACCCAGACAAGCTGCTTAGGCATCACCTCCTCCAGGAAGACCACCCTGTCCTCCCCTCCCCAGAGGTCACGACGTGGGCAGAGTGCTGGGCTCATGGTTGGGTGCAGCTGAAGCGGGACGCATCTCTGGCAGGTGCATCTAGAGCTCTGTGCTCAGCCTCTCACGTCCAGGTCGGTGTCAGGACAGGACCATCTCCCTGACTCTGGCCTTCTCTTGGTCCCTGAGTTTTCTCCCCCCATTCACCTGTTCCCGAGCCTCAGTGGGAACCACTGCAGGAGCTCAGCCAACACTGGGGGGTAAGCGAGCGAATGTCATGCTGGGATGGTAGAGAGCACGTGGGGGGATGGCTTTAAGCCTTGGCCCATGCAGGGACAGGCCCATGGCATGCTCTGTCCAGGGCTGTGCCAGGCCTGGAGCACAGATCTTGAGACGCGATCAGAAGTTCAGCAGGAAGCAGACTCTGCCCACCTTGTCAGGGTGCTGGCCCCAGGGCAGCAGTGTGGGCTGAGAGACAAGGCCAGAGCTGCCCAGGAAGTCACCTCTTGAGAGTGGAGTGGGAAGTTGGTGGGAAGAGTCGGACAAGCACTCTGGGTGGGGGTGCATGGGCGTGGCCCCCACCCAAGCACTGAGCAACAGGCAAAGCAGAGGAGAGGAGGTGAAAGGCCCTGTTCTGAAGGGGTGGAAACTCACGGCCCACTGGGCTGACCACCGTAGGGGGATGGGCAGAATCTAGCAATGGAGGGCCGGGGCTGTGCCCAGCACTCCTGCAGAGGGTTTCCAAGGCAGGCAGACAGGAGACAGTCGTGGCCGACACACGGGGCTGCGCCCCGGGTTCCCTACCAGCCGTGGTACCACCGAACGCTCTCCCTCTGTCCCAGACCGTCTCACGACCCACTCTGGCTGGTGTTCCTATTGTACCAGTCGTTAAATATTTTGAATGTTTCTCCCCGTCCTAAAAGCATTATTTAAAAACAAAAAGTGACGTAAAACAAAAGGATTTTCAGTGCTCAACCCCAGGGGAAAAAAGCAAATCTGAAGGCGGCAGCGGGGGAAGGAAGTAACAGAGCAGAAGTGAGGCAACAGAATCCAAAGGGTCCCTAGAGAAGATCGTCCAGACAACACTGGGCAAGCGGACACAGCCCGCGGAGAGGACGGGCACCCCTGCTCCCCTGACGTAAAGAAACTCCCCGCGGAGACTGCGAGGCCAGGCAGGTTCAGCCGCCAGCTGTGACGCCACCAAATTCGAGCCAATGGAGTAGGACTAGGACTTTGAGCCACGCCCCTCGATCCAGCTCCGCCCCCTGACCCAAGTTCCCGGACCTCCCACTTCCGGACAGGGGCTGAGGGGCTGGTATCTGGGCCCAGCGACCCTGTGAAGAGATAAACACCCGACTTACTGAGTCTCTTACATTTATGTTACCGCAGCTTGGCTTGGCAGAGGTCTCTAAAAAACAGCGAAGCCAGAAGTCATAAATAACAGCAAACAGAATCCCAGTGCAATAAAAACCACCCGGGGTGGATGTGGTTAGTGATCTTCCCTAGCATCTCCGCCCGTTTGAGAAACAGGCGAGGGGAGAGGTCGTGTGATCACCTCATCAGAGACAGAAAAACATTCTAAAAAATTCAGTATTTGCTCATGATTAAGAAAGAAACCAAAATTCTCAACAGATCAGGAAGAGGGGAAATTTCTCAATCTGGTGTGGCAGATACTGAGCCTCTTGCTCACTCCGCTCTGGACCTAGTGCCTTCCTGAACTCTAAGAGGCTGGAGGCTAAACCCCCCTTTTCCAGACTCTCCTGTGACCTGGTTTCTGCCATGGCGTGTCCACTAGGAAAGCCCCTGGTGTGCTGGCATTTTTACTAGCTGTAGAGCAAAAAAGCCCAATTTTCTATCCTTCCTGGAGCCTCTGGGGCCATGCAAACTGACAATAAAACCCGTTCTGCTTACATCGGCTCAAGTGGATTCTGTTTTCTGCGGCTGAGAACAGATTAATCCAGCAAAAAGCTGGGAGCACACACCGTTCTCAACAGGAAGACTAGGAGTGTATGTCCCCAGTCCAGTCAGAAACAGGACACGGTGGCCGTGTCACACACCTCTCTTAAACACTGCCCGATGTGACTGTCTGCGGAGAAAAGCCAAGAGGATGGTATGAGAGCTATGGAGACCAGTAAGAGGGTTTGGCAAGGTAGCCGGAAAACAAATCATTGCACAAAAATAAAAAACATTCTCGGCAGGCCGGGGAGTGGGACTGGGGAGAACTCCGGCAGACACTGTGGACCTCGCTGGGCAAAGACACAGGTACAGCCTCAGTCAGTCTCCCTGGTGCAGCTGGACTTGGGGCTTCTGAGGGCTCGAGGTAGAAAGGGAGTCAGAGTCCCCACAGAGCAGGTCTTTGCAAGTGGGTAGAAGAGCTGACTGGCCCAGTCCCCACAAGCACTGGGCCAACTCTTAGTTGGGCTTAGAAGGTGGCGTGATTGTCTGCAAACTTATACTCAATGATAGCTAGGTTCAGTGACCAAAGTCAGTGAGTCCTGCGAGAGTCCTGAGGTGGGGGGAGGTAGAAGAGGGTGTGGGGGGATGAGTAGTGATGGAAGGAGATTTGGGGTGGTGAACCCACAATATCATAGACAGATGATGTGTTATAGAATAGTACATATGAAACCTACATAACTTTATTAACCAATGTCACCCTAAGAAATTCAATAATAAAAGAAAAGTAAGTAAAGTTTTTAAAAAAGTGTGTCCTCAATGAAAACACTAAATGAATCCACTAAAGCCAACAACACTCATGAAGCTGACAGCCTGGCCTGGGCAGGGCCAGGGCCAGGGCCCGCAACTCTGCACCAGATCAGAGGATCCAGCGATCACAAGACTGGGGGTTGGCGTGCGGAGAAGCAAGCGCAGTGCTCTGCTGAACGGAAACGAAAGGCTGGGCAGAGTGGAATCAGAGTTAGATAGGAACCAACAGGTGGTCCGGCCAAGCAAGCAGGGCGGCCTTGAGACCAGATGCATGTTCATGATCCTCCGGTGTCACCCCACTGGAGGGGTAACCAGCGGGGGGGCTGTCCACACAGGTCCCCAAGGCAGCTTCTGTGCACATGGGCTCCAGTGGAGCTGCCTCTTAGGAGCTCGGGCACAAGCACTCGATCCTGGCAGCGCCTGTCACTGCTGACAGAAGGTGAGCGAGGCCAGTGGCTCTGGGACTGGCGACAGTAGTCGCTGAATGGATGACCAGACGAGAGTGGTGGCAAATGCCACAGGCTCCCAGGGAGTTGCTAACATGGTGGCCGAGGCACTGGCTCAGAGGGCGCTGAGCTCCTTGACATCCCCAAACTCCAAGAGAGAAAACATTGCCTTACATACATCCATTCTGTTCTCCTCCTCCTGCTCTTGTCTAAAGAGTTGCCACTCAGTGCCTCGCCTTACATTCTACAGCACAGGCACCAGCTCACAGAGGAGCCCCGGAACGCGGGGTTTGCACAGCCACACCCCCCACTGAAGGGCGATGCGCTTTTCTCTTCTTCCACTTCATCAGGCATTTGCAAACAATAGGAAATCTCTTCACACAGCGTGGTTAGTACCTACTATGTGGACAACTAGACTGTGCTTGTAGATAAATGTGTCTTTGCAACTAGGTATCACATGCAGCATTTGAGAGACGTAAATATTGTTCTTCTACCACATCATTCGCTGATTTGTAAACAGCCATGGCTCTCATGACCCAGAAGTGGCTTCAGGGGTCCTGGACCAGAGTCAAGTGTGGTCACACTAAACATGACCAAGGTGGCCCAGTGACATGAGCAGCAGAAATGACGGGTGTGTAGAAACAACCTTCATAGTAAAGGTATGCAACTCCCCCCTTTTTGTCCATAAAGCAACGCAAAATTAGTTCCCAGAACTTGAAGGACTAACCCTAAATTTCATATTGAATAAATGAGGGCCAAGAGGAGCCGAGATGCTGTGGGGAAAGGGAGGTGCCTAGGTTCTGTCACCCTTCTGGGAGGAGGACAGCAGGAGGCCAGGGATGCCCCCAACCTGTGCAGGGGACAGGGAGAAGGGACTGACAGCCCACCTTGGCCCCCATTGGCCCCCATCCTCCAGGCTTAAGCAAGTCATAGAAAGTAAGAGAAGTAAAGGAAGAGGGGTGTAATCCTGACCACACTAAAACCCAAGACCAAAGGCACCTTCACAAAAGGCACCTTCACCAGCTCAAGCCTGGGCGTGGATGAACCCACCATAATGAACATCATTCCTGCCCAATCACACACCCAGGTCAACCGTGCACAGAGGGCTCTTTCTCAAGGGAAAGACCCCCTCCAGTCTGGGGAGGGACCCTGGAGGCCACTGCAGTGGCGGAGGGGGAGAGTACACACCTGACCATGCCCAGATCCTCCCCTGCCCTGGCTGGGACCACAGGTTCTTGCAGTTAGATGACCTGGACACTGCTGGCCACTGACTGATCACAGTGCTTTCTCCACCCCCAGGGGCGCTTGGATTCCACCTTGCTCATCTGGTTGGATCGCAGGGCCCCCGGCAGCCGCCCAAGGGCCAGCATGCCTCCCATTCCTGCCAGATGCCCCTGTAGGCCCTCCAGTTCTGAGTGGGAGGCACGCACCACACACCTGGATGATTTTCTCAGGAATATTTGAGACAGTGAAGCCGTAGAGGCGCACCCGCTCAGGAAAGATGCTGGAGAGGATCCTACGGTCCAGCTGGAAGGCGACCTCCCCCACCAATCTCTCCCAGGCCAGCTGCTTTGACTCTGAGGACAGCAAGAGGTGGAGGGAGTAGACAGCAGCTGTGGTCAGCAGCCTAGGCAGGTGCCCTGTGGGTCTCTGAGGGCAGCAGGGTACCCCCTGGCCCAGAGTGAACCCCGTGATAGCACTGACCTCGGGGGCCGTCAGGGTACTTGCTGGTCTTGCGGTGGGCCAGCTTCCGCTCCAAGTCCGGGGCGCTTTTCCGACACGTTTCGGGGACACGTGGGCCCCGGGTATTGTTGACAGAAGTCGGGGAGGATGAGGTTCGAGGTGGGGAGTGGGGGTTTCGTGGTGGGGAGTGGGGGGTGGGGGAGGGCCGGGAAGGGGAGTGGGTGGTCCTTTCGGGGCTGTAGTTGGTGGCAGCTTGGGGGACAGGAACAGGGGCAGAAGGGGAAGCAGTTGGGGCAGTGGGGACAGGGCCAGGAGCCGCTTGTCCCTGGGAAGTGCCCGGCTGGGTTCGGGCACCTGAGGTGCCGTAGGAGAAGGCTGTCGTGGAACCCGGCTTGCCCACGGTGCTGTCAGGGGTGGAGGTCTGGATGGGGTCACCCACGAACGTCACACTGAGGGGCTCAGGGTCCCGGGTCAGCAGGGGATGCTCGGTGGAGAGTGGGACTGGTGACAAGGTGAGGCAAAGAGGAGGGAAGGAGGATAAGGGCGAGGCAGGACCAGGGGCTGGCCTGGCAGGGGCCCCTCCCTCTGCACCAGTTACCTTTGGAGGTGGCAGCAGGCCCTGCACCAGCAGAAGGATGGGGTCCGGAGGGGTGTCCGTAGAGTGGTTCTGGCAGCTGCACCCTTGGGGCCTCAGACAGCACCCCATTACCCACCAGGGGGGCCAGAAGGTTCTGAGAAACACCTGGGGGGGCAGCTGTGGAGGTGAGCAGGGGGCTGCTCAGAGACGGGGCCGAGGGGCCTGCCAAGGGGTTGCTTGGAGTCAGGGGGCCGGTAGAAATGCCCATGGAGCTGGCCAGTGTGCCCGCTGGGGACATTGGCATGGAGCCAGTCAGCTGGCCGCTTGGAGTCAGGGGGCCGGTAGAAATGCCCATGGAGCTGGCCAGTGTGCCCTCTGGGGACATTGGCATGGAGCCAGTCAGCTGGTTGCTTGGAGTCAGGGGTCCAGTCGAGGGCAGGCCCAGAGAGCTGACTAGTGTGCCCACTGTGGGCACTGCCATGGGGCTGGCTACGTGGCTGTTCATGGGGCCAGCCAGGAGGCTGGCAAGTGCGCTGTTCTGCGTTATGGGCCCTGGGGAGGGCAGCATCGTGTTGAAAGGGCCTGTCATGGGGCTCACGATGGGGCCTGATGAGGGGCTGGGCTGTGGGCCGTTTAGCATGTCCGCCAGGGGTGCCAGAGTCATAACCCCCACTTCTTCCAAGACAGATTCATTTGCTGAAGCCAGGGGTGGGGTCAGGAAGATACCTGGGGGACACAGAGAAAGCACTGAGACCCCGATGTGCCCCTGGGGGAGAGGGCTCTGTCCCCACTGTGGCAGGGCCTGGACCAAGGTGCCCATCCATCTCTGAGGAGCTGACCAACCTCTCTGAGCCCCACTTCTCAGGTGGGATCTCAGACCAGGGGCCGATCCCTCTGGGGGAGCCCCACTCGTCCCAGGCTCACTTCTCTACACACCTGCCCCTCAACCACGGGACCTCCCACAGCGGCCCAGCCCTGAACTGTGCTCCCTGCAGGGCTGCGGACCCTCATTAAGGAGAGGAGAGTCTCTGGGCACCTGGACTCCCAGGTGGTCTGCAGGGGGCAGTGGGCCCTGACTTCTGGCCTTGCAGGTGGGGGACCCTCAGGGAAGCCAGAGCTAGAACAGGTGTGAAGCTTCACATGGTGCCAAAGGTGTGCCTGGCCCCTGTGTGAGGCCACTGCCTATGCATGAACAGGGCGTGCAGGGCAGGCACAGTAGCTAAAACTACACAACTATAGGAAGACATGGCAGTAAATTCCCATGACTTTGAGTTAGGCAATGGATTCTTAGATATGACACCAAAGGCATGAGCAACAATAGGTAAATTGTATTTAATCAAAATTAAAGGCTTCTCTCTTCCAAAGGACATCAAGAAAGTGAAGAGACAACCCACAGAATGGGAGAAAATATTTGCAAGCCATACATTTGATAAAGAACTTGTATCCAGAAAATATAAAAAACTCTAACAGCTCAATAATAAAAAGATAAATAGCCCAATTAAAAAAATTAGCAAAGGATCTCAACAGATATTTCTTGAAGACGATATACAAATGGCCAATGAGCACATGAAAAGATGCTCAGCATCATTAGTCATCAGAGAATTGCAAATTAAAACAACAATGAGATTAGTTCACACTCCCTAGAGTGTTTATAATAAAAAAGTCAGGTAAGTGTTGGCCAGAATGCAGAGAAATTGGAATACTCATACATCGCTGATAGGAATGTAAACTAGGGTAGCCACTTTGAAAAAACAATCTGGCAGTTTCTCAAACAGTTAAACATAGTCACCATGTGACCCAGCAATTCCAATCCTCAGTATCAACCCAAGAGAAATGAAAACATATTTACACAAAAAATTGCACATGAATGTTTATGACAGTGTTATTCATAGTAGCCAGGAGGGAACAAAAGAAGAATGGACAAACAAAATGTGTTGTGTCCATTAGCAGCACAATCTTCATCCATAAAAAGCCCTAATGCCACCTAGAAATATTGATTCATGCTATGACACAGATAAACCTTGAAAACATTGAGCCAAATGAAAGAAGCCAGGCACATATGTGTTATTTCATTTTCATAGAATGTCCAGGATAGGCAAATTCACACAGACAAAGTAAATTAGTGATTGCTTGGGTTTCTTTTTGGGGTTGATGAAAGTGTAAAATCATTGTAAGGTTTGAATATATCTGTGAATGTATGAAAAACCATAACATTGTATACTTTAAATAGGTGAAGTGTGTGGTATGTGAATTATATCAATAAAATTGTTATATGAAAAAGGATTCATTGGGGTCACAGGCATTTAGGGTTACAGGAAGGATATATTCGTGGTTCAGGGGCCAATTAAGTGCATGTCCGGGTGGCACTGTAGGCTATGTCCAATGCTCAGGGCCAAGACCGTGCTGGCCTCAGTCACAGACAGTGTCCGTAGGGTCTGCAACCCACCCGAGTCACTGATGAGAATCTCGGGGACAGCCACGCTGCAATCTCTGGCTGGGAGACAGGGACACGAGTTTGGGGTGCCCCGGACCGCAGGTGTGAGGAGTGTTCTGCACTAACAGGGGCCAGGGGCTGAACCCCTGTTTAGGAAGATTCCAGTCTCACAGCGCTGTATGATTGATGTACCAGTGACTGTTTTAACCTTTTTGTGATTTATATTTAATTGATATAGATTTGTGAGTTGAAATCTCCCTGGGTTTTAGTTCAGTATCAGAAAGTTAAAGATAACCGTAGGAATTATTTAGGGTCCGAGGTTTGTTACCTCCGACAACTGAAGTGAAAAGGGACAGCAAAGGCTTTAGTTTGCAAAAGCAGTTTACACTGTTTCAGCTGTTCCACTGAACTGACTCACCCCCGCACGTGTCCTGGCTGCCGCAGCGCATCCTTCCCCGGAGGCCCAGGCCGGGGCCTGCGCGCGGCCCCTCGCGCCCCCCACCCTCGTGGCGCAGGTCGGGACCGCGCTCTCACCCCGCCCTGACCTCGGCCACACCACCTCTCACGCCCGGCCTCCCGCCCTGGGCTGCAGCCGCCTCCAGGGGCCTCTCCGGCCTCGGATCCCTCAGTCCGCGGCGCGCACGTCAGTACCGCGGGTAGGAGTGGAGACCTGGGTTCCACTCAGGCGTCCAGAGGCGGGGTTGGGGAGCCGGGGGCGTGGCGCCGGGGCAGGCCCTGACCTGGCCAGACCACAAGCCAGGGGGACCCCGCCGAGTTCCCGGCAGGCACTCTGCTCGGGGGCGGAGCTACAGCTCTGGGGCGGGCTATAATGGGCGGGGCCAGGGTCCCGGTCCCGCCCGGAAGGGGCGGGCGGACGCCCGCTTCGGACACTTCAGGACCCAGAGGGAAGGCGAAACGTGCAGTGGTAGACGGGTGACCAAAGGCGGCCAAGGGGCAGCGGGAGCTGGGGAAAGAGGAATGGGGGCGGGTCACGAGGGGAGATACAGGCCCTGAGGGGCAGCCCCGGGGACTGGGGGGCACGCGGCCGAGGGGAGGGCAGCGGGGGCGGGGTTTCTGCGAGGTGGGCAACTGGTTGGGTGCTGGCAACTCAGCGCGGCCAACTCCCTCCTGCGGCGCCTTCCCGGTGAGCTCGCCCTGCCGCGGCCTCCCGACTGCCCCACACAGGCCACACGCCGAGTCCGAAGCCGCCCCAGCGGCCGGCTCCCGCCTCGGCCGCCCGCCGTTTCCGCTCCGTTCGGACCGCCCCGCCCTCCTGTGCCCGCCTTGCTCGCCGAGAAGACGCCGGGACAGAGAAAGTGGCGGCCCCGGCCCTCCCGAACCGCGGCCTTGGACTCCGGACTGCGGAAGCCGCGAGCCCGCACTCCCCTCCGCCTCGCCGCGGAGCCTCCCCGGGGCGCGTCGGCGCCGCCCTTCCACGGGTCCGGGCGCCACGCCCCCGGCCGGAGCGCCGTTTCGGGTCGCCCTCTCGGAACTGTCCCCGCGGACGCTGGCTTCCGGGACCTCACTCGTCCGACGCCGCTGTTCCGGCCTCCCCGCCGTCCGGTCCGGGACGCGTCCCCGGTCTCTCCCCTTAGCGGCTCGCACGGCCTCCTGCGCCCCGCGCGCCCGGCACCCCTGCGTCCTTCCTCTCCGGCCCGACCTGTCCCCTGAGCTTGCGTCTCGCCCTGCTCCGCGTGCTGTCGCGTGCGCGTCCCAAGTCTGCCCGTCCGGAGGACGGCTCCTCCTCTTCCCACCCGGAGGTCCTCGCCGGGGCTCACCCCGGGCGAGCTCGCAGGGAGCCCGCGGACCGCGTCGGAGCGGACAGGGCGCTAACTTCTATCTTCCCGCCTGAGAAGCGAACCTCGGCAGCGGCCTGAAAGGTGGGGTGGGGGGTTAGGTTTCCTGGACTCCCTGGATTCTGGGCCACAGTGGGTGGCTAGGGACAGCTGCCCGCCATCCCCTACCCTTCTCCTCCCAGCGGGGCCTCGAGGGGCCTGGCACTCCCACTGCGAGCACTCGCGAGCCCGGGCCGCATTTCCTCCCGGGTCCCCCTGCGTGGTGGCGGGGCCGTGCGAGGGGGGGGGCGTAAGGGGGTCGAGTTTGCCGGAGCGAAGCCGGAGTAAGAGCCTGACCCCACGAGGAAGGCCGGTCACGGGGAAGGGGGCACGCAGGGTGAGGGGCGGCCTGGGCCCGGCGCGCCGAAGGAGGGGCCTGCGGTCTGCCGGTGGCGCCGGCAGCGGCGCAGACACCCCCTGCACGCTTCTCTGGCCTCCCCCGCGTCCTAGCGGCTATTCTTCTCATTAAATAACAGGAAGCAGTTTTCTCACTGCTGGCCTTGGCCGTCCCTCTCCGCGGGGATGACTGCCCGCCTCAGTCTAGCCAGCCCCACCTCAGTCGCGTTCGTTTCCCCATGGCATCTGGAATGGCCCCCTCCTAATTTTCTATTGACTAATTGCAGTGACGTGGGGACACAGGCTGTAAGTGTCCGTGTCTGTGACACGGTGTCTGTGTATTGCACCGTGTTCCCACGGACCAAAGTCAAACCCTCTTCTGTCACCGTATGTCAGGCCTTCTCCACCCCCACCCTCGCCCTCCTTCCCTGTGGTGACCCCCACTTGGCCGTCAGTGTCCGCGGGCTTTGGAACCATCTTCCTGAGGCGCAAGCGCGACTGCTCCTTGTCAGAAGCCACCAGGGTCAGCTCATTGCCTCTCGGAACAAGTCCGAGCTCAGTAGCCTGGCCCTCGCAGGCCTTGGCAATCGTCACCTCCGACCCTCTAGCTACATTGCTCACCCCTCACTGGCCCCAACCCCAACAAACCCGCCTGCCACAGACACATCGCACACACTTGTGCACACAGAATAAGCACATGCACTCCTACACATGACACAGACACATCCACACACTGTCACAGCAGTCCTGTGCCACACATGATGCACTCACACACACATACCACACACATTTTCCCACATGCACACAACACATCCCAGTCATACACCTACATCACACACAATGCACACACATCACACTATACACACTCATGGGCCACACACTTGCGCACCACATTCACATGCTTATACACCCTTGCTAGTGACTGAGACCACAGGTGATTCACATCATACAGACTCACCCCCCCCCCACTCCCTACTCACACCCTCATTGTCTCACATACGTACCACACACTCAGTACACACACACACAGCCTGGGCTTTAACTACATTGGTCTATATCTTATTCCTGCACCCCAGGCCCAGGCCTTTCATGAGCTGCTCCTCCTCCTCCTGGAATTGCCCCTCTTGCCCCCTTCACCACCAGCTGTCTGGGCCCCCCTCCTCCAGAAAGCCTTTCCCAATCCCCTAGGCTTGACCCTTCAGGAGCTGGAAAGCCAGAGGTGGTCCAAGGATTTTCTAGGGATCAAACCTAAGAGGAGGAGGCTTGCTTGATTAGTCTGGGTTAGCAAACCAGAGTCTGTTTTCTTGAACCGTGGGATTGCTTGAACATCGTACATCCCCGTGTGCGATAGTTCTGTCACCCTGGCTGTTGTTTCAGGTCTTTAGCAGCAGAACCTCTCAAATAAGCGGGGCCTGTGTGCTTGTCATCAGTAAGGGGGACTGTTAGACTGGTCCCACGCCACAGCCCCGGTTGGACGGCAGAGAACACAGTGGGTAGGGGCAAGGGGGGCAACTTTCCAGAATAAGGGCTTTGAGCTGGAAGTGGGATGGTGGAGAAGGAGCTAAGACTTCAGTGCGTTAGCCTCTTAGTGGAAAGGACAAGCTCTTAACCGAAATGTGTCTGGTGTGGAGAGACCTAAGGGATAGGGACTCACTAGGCCTGCAAAAGCCTCTGAGGGGGTCTCCCCCTCAAGTGGAGGGTTGAAACACAGGCCACAGGCCACAGCGGGCAGGCTTGCTGGGGGTGGAAGGCAGAGTCTGAGCGGCCTGGAAGCAGCAGTGATTAAACTGAGCCCGGGGTGCTGAAGGTGCTCTTGGAACTCAGAAAGAGAAGGGTTTTTAGTCCCAAATGCCAGAGTTCAGAAGGATATGGCACTTAGGATCTTTCCAGAACGGCAGTGTCAGGGTCCACTGCCAGGCTGTAGAGGAGGCTTATGGGACAGAGACAGAAAGAACAGAATCCTCTCAGGGAAGGAGATAGTTTCACGCATGAATAAAGAGGCGGAGTGACAGGAAGGAAGGATTTTGTGGGGAGGAGGAGGGGTGTGGCCGTGACAGCCACTGCATTTTGTCACCTCCTAGCCTCGTGTAATTGTTACCAACATTGTGATAGCCAATGACTCCTGTTGTCACACTCTGGGATCTTGCCACCCCCCCAAAATCTCCCTCTGACCTCTTCAATGTCGGCCACTCTCTGCCCCCAGGTTTCCATTCTTCAGGCGCCTGTCCTGTCCCTGTCTCCACACAGCCATGCAGCCTCTCTGCACTCCAGGCCTCTGAGTGCCTGCCTGGATCGGTCCCTCAACCGCACGTCTTACTCTGCGGAGCGTCACTTCGACTGCTTTTCTTCAAACACCTGTAAATTCCTCACCCATTCTTGTCTCACTCTACTCTAAATCTCCAGCCCAGGGGTTCTGTCACACATTAATTCCCGAACCTCCAGCTTCCATCCTAGTTTCTGCCCTTGGCTTCTAGATTTTGTGTTGTCAGTTGCCCACTGGCCATCTCTGAGTGGATAGTGATGGGGAGAGGGACAGGGTGCTAAGGGTGAGGGATGGAGGAGAAGGGTGGGAGGCTGAGGGTGAGTAGCATGTCAGACCCGGTAGGCGAGCACACTTGGATTCCAGAGCTGGGAAGTTCCCAGTCTATGGAGCTGCTGGGAAGTTCAGCCCACGGTGTGGGCTGGGGCTCCTACCACCCAGTGAATGGGACTGATGCCTAGTTTTGCCCTTCCATCCCAGTGGTCTTGTGTCCTTCCTTAGCCTCCCCTTACCTGGTGGGGCCACTATCCTAAAAGTTCGTTACTGTTGGCGCCCTTCTTCCCTTGACCCCTGAGACCCCAGCGCACAGTCTGTCTGTCCTCTCTGGTGCAGCCTCACACTCCCCTTCCCACTCTCCTTGAATTCAGGCCCCTTATAGTTACCCTGGTGCTGAGAAGGCCCAGCTGTCGTCTCACCGTGCCCACTGGTGAACCCGCTGATGCCCAGGCCACCCGCCTGTGTCTTGATTGCTGACTTGAGCTCGTGATTCTCCCGAATGAGCCGCACCAACTTCTTCAGTTCCTCATTTTCCCTCACCAGCCTCTCGATCTGATGCCGAAGCCCCTCGTAACTGGTGAGCAGAGACATGCCCCAGGGCAGCAGGAAGGGTGCCGCCCACTGGAGGGCGCTGCACCTGGAGGCTGCCCAAGGCCCCGGGCCTTGCCCGGGCTGGAGGAGGGCGCCAGAGTTTGCAAGTGGCAAGGCTGGCCCAGGGGGTATTGTGAGGTCAGAGGCTGTGCCCTCCTCCTTGTCCTCTCTGCTCTAATAGGCTCTGCTTTCTGTGCCTCCGGTCCTGTGCACAGGCCCTGCCCTGGCTTGGAATTTACTGACCCCATCCATGGACAACTTCACTCTGTGAAGTTGCCCTGTCTGTGAAGCTTCCTTTCACCCATGGCAGGCCAATCCCCGCCCTCTAGGCTCCCCCACAGATGTGTTTTCTGTCACAGCACTTGCCTGGCTCTATCTGGTCAGCTCCTTAAGGTGGTTTTCCTCTCTGTACGCTGATGGCAGGGGCTGTGGGACTCCCCAGAATTCAGCAAAGGGCCTGGTGCACTGTAGGTAGGTAATTAGTGAATATCTGATGAATGAAAACTCATCATCCTCCTTTCTAGATGGGGTCCCTTTGCTTCTGATCTTGGGCATCCCCAGGTGTAGCCTGTCATCCTTCTGGGGACATTCTATTCTGGACACCTGGACACTGGGCCATGCTTTCTTCTGACCCCAGGGTGCTCAGAGTCTTTCTTTGCCAGCCCAGGAGCTCCCTTATCAAGCACCTGGCTCCCTATAACCTGGAGTTCCCTTTTCTGTTGCCTCAAGTTCCCCTCTTCCAAACCCCCTGGCAATACCCTCTTTGCACCCATAGCTCTGTCATTGTCTGGTTCCTTGATTTTTCCCGACTGTAGTCCTTCAGGAATCCGACCACATTTCTTGTCAGGTTCTGAGAACTCAGATCTGAGTCCTGATTGTGAACCCTTTTGAAAAAGCTACCTACACACAGAACTTTGTGGGCTGGACCTTGGGGGTCAAATGAGGTTGTGTCTTCATGACCTCTGCTGGGTCTGTGGGCATCTGCTCTCAAAAAGAAGAGCATGGTGAAATCCAGGCATAAGCCAGAGGGCACACTCCTGGTAGGAGGGTGGGGGCAAGGACAGCGTTGAAGATCAGCCAGGGCTGGGGTCAGCCTGAGTTGAGCATTCTACTTGGACCTCACAATGGGGGGGCTTGCCCCCACCCACCTCTGAGGCTCTAGACTGTAATCCTGGCTCAATCACTCTGGCCCTGGGAACCAGTACCTAGATGTCCTGCTGGGGTCCAGCCTTGGCAGGTCTCAGGATCCCTGAAGGATGGACGGCGCAGGCGATGAATGAAGACACCTGGTTGCACGCTGGAGAACAGCCAGCCTCTGAGGGTCTGACCCAACTCCCTGAGTTTGATTTAAGCTTCATTTTTTAGGGATCATTACATATCATTAAAGAAACCGGTGTATGGCATGATCAGTTAAGCAGAAGAGATCAATACAGAGGTAATTAGGGAAATACAGGAAATTTCACAGACTCAGTCATGTTACACAAAGGTTATTTTGACCAGAAGAGCCATCAGTCAGACAATTAGAAAGAGCTGTATGTACAGTTTTAAATGTCTTATTGTTGAATAGATGTTTATTAAAGTTCTTAGAATTTGGCATGGGTCAAAAGGATACGCTAGACTGGACAGCGGTTATAGAAAATTTATTAAAAGGCCTTTGTGGTGTCTAACCTAGCTATCTATCCTTCTGTCTAGAATGTTTCTCTTTGTACTATGGACTCTGACTCCCTGGTAATTGGTTCTTCGTGCTTAGTTTGTAATAGCTAACCAGCTTCTCCTGTTTCTCTAATTCTAATTGATATATATTCCAGTCCGAGGTAGAGGAGGGGCTGTTACTCATCAACTTTTAGATGTTCAGGGGCCCACCCCATTGGGGGGACTTTGTTCTCTGGCCGAGAAATCACTTTGTACAACTTCATTGGAACTATTCGAATCAATGAACCCGAAATGCAGGTGTCTAACAGTCTCGACACCTATGAATCACAAGACAGGCATGCAGGGAGAGAGAGACAGGAAGTCCAGCCACGGTTGCCTCTGCTGTGCAGATGCATCTCATCCGTCCCGACTGTGTCCAGGGACGGGTGCTGGTCGGCTCCCAACAATGTCCTCAGTGGAGCAAGTCTGTGCTCCATACTGTGCTTAAAAAAAAAATCCTTATCTGAAGATACATGTATTGATTTTAGAGAGGGGAGGAGGGGAGAGAGAGAGAGACATCAATGTGAGGGAGAAACATAGATCAGTTGCCTCCCGTATGCGCCTCAACCAGGGATTGAACCTGAAACCTCGATATATGCCCTGACCAGGAGTCAACCTGCAATGTTTTTTTAAAATAAATTTATTTATTTATTTATTTATTTATATTTTGAGAGAGAGGGAGGGAGAAAGAGTGGAAGAGAAACATCAATATGAGAGAGATACATCGATCAGTTGTCTCTCACACGCTCCCAACTAGGAACCTGGCCCACTACCCAGGCATGTGCCCTGACTGGGAATTGAACCAATGACCTTACAGTTGTCAGGCTGACACTCAATCCACCAAACCACACTAACCAGGGAAAACCTGCAATCCTTTGGTGCACAGACAACGCTCCAACCAATGGAACCACCCAGCCAGGGTATACCCTCTGTTCATGATAGAACATCTCTGCTTGGTTTTCCTCCAGTAGGTGAAAATAGGCTTCCCATGTAGCCTCCTCAGTCCTCTTCCTCTCCATGGGTCGACGCCATCTTTACCATCTGTGATGGTTGTATTTTATGTGCCAGTTTGGCTAGGCTATGATGCCCAGGTGTTTGTGTGAGGTTTTTTTGTAGATGTGATTAACCTTAAAAGAGATAACTCTCAATTACGTGTGTGTGGGCTGGATCCAATCATTTGAAGGCCTTAAATGCAGAACATTGAGATTTTCTATGGAAGAAGAAATTCTTTTCTCAACCATCCTGGAAATCCCGTCTGAGTTTCCAGCCTGCTGGCCTCCTCCACAGGCTTTGCACTTGCCCCCACAACTGCGTGAGTCAATTCTTTCAAACAAATCTTTGATAAGAACTCTTGGCTGGTACACCACCTGTATTTCCGTTCAAGTACTGTGCTCTTCCCTTCCAAAAATAAATGTTGAGCACAGGTGGGTGTCAGGCGTTTTGTTAGGAGTCGAGGGTTCGATGCTTGTTACAGTCTGGCACTTCCCTGCCTTACTGACTGCACAGCATAGCGGGGAGCAGCTGTGAACTGAGTAGCCACATGCAGGTGTCACATGGCCACGTCATGGTGGGAGAGCGGCCGTGGGCAGGTCAGGCCTGGTCAGCTCGGGGCAGCCTTCCTTCCTTGAGGAAGTTGATGATGGAGATGCTATGGGCGTCTATCGTGGGAACAGCTTCCCAGCAGAGGGCACGGCCTGTGCAGAGGCTGTGGGGTAGGGGCCTGACTGAAGGAAATGAGAGGTGCCAGCCTGGGATGGGGCAGAGGTGGGGACAGGACAAATGCAGGGGAGGATACAGGGCCCAGGCTATGACAAGGTCTTGTGGCCAAGGGGATGGTGTTGGTCTTCATCCTAAGGGTCTTGGGAAGCCTTTGAAAGGCTTAAGGGAGGAGACATGGGGATAGATGGAAGGGGAAAGAGCCGCTGCGGTCACTGAGCGCACCACGAGGGTGGCTCAGTGCAGGTGGTGGAGAGAAGTGGGCCGAGCCGATGAACGTTTAGTGGCTACACCCGGACTGGTGCTGGGCGTGGGCGAGAGCAAGGACGGCCTCGCATTTTCCGGTGTGGGTGCCCTTGCCTCCAGCTCCTCCACAGACCTGCAGCGCGCAGTAGGCCCCCTGCCCTGGGTCCCCCCAGCTGAGTTGCAGCCCCTGACCCTTGCATTGTACTCGCCTTCTCCAGGCTCGTCTGCTCTGTCTACTCTCATTTCCTCTTCATTCCAATTTTCTTGTCTTTTTTGTTGTCCTTGTTGTTGTATCATGTATACAAGGTATCCAAATCTATCAGGTTTGAGTTTGGGTTAGGGTAGCAAAAGTTTGGAAAGCAAAGGAATCATCCAAAAAGGTATTTACATTAGTTTGGGTCATGTTTTTGGAGGAAAGAGTCCGGGGAGTGAGAGCTACTATTTTGTGCTTTGCCCTCTGTACAGCTCTTCACTCTGAGCGTTGGGACAGTGTCACTCTGGAATGGCCCTCAGTTCCTGACTGCCGGTCACACCTGCAGGACGACAGGAACCTTCTGGTGTCCACTCAAGGTCTGCATTCCTCAGGGCTTGTTGGAGTCTGCTGCAGGCACACCTTCAGTGTTTCCCACTTGCTCGTGCTGAGTAAGATTCCCCCTGGGTCGTGGGTCACCGGCTTTTGCACAGTCCGTTCCCATTGACATTTGCCTCATTAGGTTCAGCTCAGCATGTGGGCTTGGCAAGGCCTTCGGGAATCTTTGCTCCCATCTTGGCTTGGGATTCTTTGTTTAATAAGCTTCGTTGTAAAGCCTTCTTCTCAAGGCATAAAGTTGCTGAACATGGACCTTTAACCTGGAGCCCTCTGTCTATGGCCTCTTCTACTTCCTGTCCAAGCAGATACTACAGATGCCTGGTTCTACAGGTGACGGCACTGAGGCACTGTCATGTCGAGTGCCTGGGCTCTCCCACAGGTCTCCACAACCAGTTCGTCCTTCCAGCACTTTCCCAGCTGTCCCAGCTTTGCAGGCTTGCTGCAGGCAGCCTAGTCTCTGGCCTGCTTTTCCAGCCTCCAGCCTCACCCTTTCAGCTGCAGCCTTTCTGGGCACACCTGCTAAGGCAGGGGGTCTTTCTGACTCCCCCATTGGATCTAGGCAGTCCTCAGAGAGAAGGCTGAGGTGATACCTCAGGGGGCCAGAGCCAGTGCAGCTTCTGGCACATGGTAGGTGCTCAATAAATATGTGAATGCATTTTTAAAAAGGGGAAAGATCCACACGGTCTGAAGAGAAACCAGAGTATGAATGCATTTTTATTTGTTTCTTTTTCCCCCACCACGAAGCTAGAGAAGATGTGTTGGTTGGCAGTAGAGATAGGCCAAGTGCTCACTGACTTTCTGAGTGTTGGCTGTGAGCCCTGGGTTTCTGAGTGAGTCGGTTGTCCCTCAAGGTCTGGAGGACTGTGGGAAGGCAGATGGCCCCAGGGTGAGCAGGGACATCTGCTTGTCTCCCTGGGGCCTTGCCTGCCAGAGCTATGAAGAAGGGCCTCAGAGGAAAGACTGCAGGTTTTGGCTAGAGGTGAAGTCTCCTGGAAGTGTGACCTTGGTCACCAACCCAAGGGGTCATCCACTTACCCCTCCTCAAAGGCTCAGGGACTAGCGGCCAGGGCAGAGACCAGAAGGGCTCTTTCAGCTCCGGAGTCTTGGCAACTTCTCTGTGTTGTTAATTCCTCTCTGCTTTTCGCTAAGTGTTATTTGGAGTGTGGCGAGGGTGGGGAGGGCTGGGAGACCCACACAAAGGCTAGGCATTGAGAGCCATGGAGGGCAGAGTGGTAGGTCCCAAAGGAGGGGAGATGGAGAGCACAGGCTGCAGGAGGCATGTGGTTGGGGTTCCAGGTCCTCAGACTCCAAGGCCCCACCTCAGACCTGTGTTGCCCCCCAACCCTGACCCTTAGTTGACTCCTCTTCCTTCCCCAGACCTCAGCTCCTGAGATGTGCCCTGAGGGCCTCTGTCAGTGGCCTCAGCGTAGTTGTATACCTTGCTCCAGCTTTGTCGTGTGGCCCAGGGCAGGCCCCTGTTTCTTCATCGGTCGTGTAGGGTAGCAGGGCTCCTTCTCCTTACTCTGGAGGCTTAGAGAGGCAGTGTGTGCAGAACAATGAGGGCAGTGTCTGGCACAGAGCAAGAGCTAAATGCATCTTGTCAGCCCATAGAGCTTGGGAGCCTGCCAAACGTCAGGCATCGTTGCAGGTCCTGGAGGACAGCAGGGGACAAGCAGGGAACCTCTGCTCTCTCTGGTTGCATTTGTGTGGCTGGAAGCTTCCCAGCACAGGACAGGCTCTCCAGCCTCATTTTGTGCTCAGAGGGCAATCACAAAGTCTCAGGGGAGACAGGGCATAGAGACTGGAGAGGCCTGGGATCTGATGAGCCTGAGCGAAGGTCCCCACTACAGCCGGATAATCCCCCGTGCGCCTCAGTTCCCCACTCTTCAGCACGGGGTGGTGACACCATCACATGACAACTCTCAGGACTGCATTTGGTCACTTGCTCTACAGCAGACATCGACCACTGTCATTTACCCCTGCAGGGAGCACAGCAAAGGCCCTGCTGCCATGGAGCTGACTTTCTGGCTGAGTGACAGCAGTGGTGACACATTCTGTAAGGAAGAATAGAGTGGGTAGAGGGCAGAGCGAGAGGGGTAACACTCCTTAGTGCAGAGTGTTGGGGTGCCTCCCTGACAAGGTGATGCTCAGCAGGAAACTTGAAAGGAGGGAATAGGAATGAGGATGTTTGTGGGTGAAGCCTTCCAGACAGAGGAGACAGTCAGTACAAAGGCCCTGGGGCACATGAGCAGGTTTTGGGCAGTTTTGAAGACCATCGAGGAGGCCTGTGAAAGGGAGGGGAACGAGCCACAGAGACAGAGAGGGAGAGAGAGAGAGAGAGAGGAGGCAAGAGTCAGAAAGGTGGGGTAGGGTTTGTTGGCTGACAGGGGCTTTGGCTTTTGTGCTCAGTGAGATGAAAAGGGAGAAGCTACTCTTATCTAAAGAGCCAGTTCCCAGGGTTGTATGTGAGCCCTGGGGCTGCAGAATAGTCTCCACTGGGTCCACTGGGTCCAGTAACAGCATTCTGGAGGCTTGCGGTGAGTCCCTGTGCGGCGAGCGCATGGACCCCTCGTGGCCCCACTGCTTCCTGGGTGCCCCCTGCATCCAGCTTAAGCGCCGGCCTCCCTGCTTGCCCCTCTCATCTCCTGTACCTCCCCTCCCCTCCACAGTTTCAGGTCGGGTTCCGGTAGGACTTCCAGTAGGAAATTGGGCAATGACCCACTTTCCAAATACGCTCACATTCCGAGGTCCTGGGGGTTAGGAGTTCAACATATGAATTTGTGAGGCACGATCCAAGTCATGACGCTGAGCTTGTAAGATAAACTGGGGAATTTTTGAGGTCAGTCTAAACTTTTTGTGTCACTTTTGGTAGATTATGAGTCAAGGTCATTGGTTTTGGAAATGTTTCAGTGTTCTCTCTTCAGAGGCTGCTTCTCCATTCTCTGTCTCTGCTTCTCTGGGCTCCGCTGTGTGCATTTTTTACCTTTTCCTCACTCTCTTATATTTTTTCTGCATCCATTCTTTTTCTTCTTCTTTGTGAGTTTGAGTATTTTCTGTTGACCTTTCAGTTCATTGATCCTTTTTCTCTGACTTGTCTCATCTGCTCTTATGCCCATCTACTAAATTTTTAGTTTCAGTAATTTTTTTTTTTAAATTCAGGATGCTCAGTTTGATTTCTTTTATGGAATGTAACTTGCTGAGGGACATTCTCCATATTATCTTCCTGTTCCTCCACCCCCTCCCACCTGCATTTCCCGTAACACATTAAGCACATTAAGTTTGAAGTCCTTTTTTTTTTTGATATTTCCAATCATAGAGTCACCTCTAAGTCTGTTGTCATTTTATTTTTCCTTTTGGTTTTCAGTCACAAAGTCCAACTTTTGAAATGCCTAACAATTTTAAACTCATAGACACTGTGTAAAAACACCACAGAGGTTCTGGCTGATGTTATCCTCTTCCAGACGTAGCTCGCTCTGCCCTCCACCAGGCAGACAGCGTGGGGCTGATCACCTCCAACCACCAGACGGAGCCAGGTCAAGTCTGGGCGGCGGTGGTGGTGGTGGTGGTGGTGGTGAGGCTCTGTCCCGAGGGCTCTCAGGTTTTACAGGTTGAGAGTGGGAGTCAGGGTCCCAGGTAGTCAGTTCAGCCCATCTTGATGGAAGACCCCCCGAAAAACAGAGCTCTTTGTCTGCAGCACCCAGGACAGGTTGGGGGTCCGCTGCAGAGATGATCATGGCTTTGGCTCGGGAGAGAAGACAGAATCTGAAATGCTCCCGGGTCATGATAGCAATCGGGGTGAGCAGAGGGTCTTGAGGCGAGTGCCAGAGTCCTCCCAGGACCAGGCAGCTGCTGGGTAAAGGGGAAATTAGGCGGGAGCAGAATGGAGAGCACAGGGCACAGCTCCAAGGGGGAAGCCACTGCACAAGAGCCCAAAGGTTCAGGAGTTTCGACGACAAGGGAGGAGACTCAGGTGGCGTTGTGAAGTGGGGGCCCGGAGGAGAGGCAGTCTTCGGTAGTGAGGAGGGGAGCTGAGACGTTGGAGTGTGTGTGGGTGGTGGTGGGCCTTACACTTTGGGCACTCATTCTGGAAGATCTCCAGCGCCCGGCAAGCCTGAGACAAGACGTTCAAGAAACAGAACGCTTTTGGCAGCAGAAAGGCCGAGCCACCTGCTGCCTGGGCTGCAGCAGCTGGGCCCGATGGGGAAGGGGCTGCCTGGGAGCTGCGCCCCCAACTAGGCCCCCGCCTGCACCATCGCTTCGGTCCTTGCTGACCTTCTGCCTTTACTCAAAGAAGGCTTTTCCCTGGAAGATTCCAGGGGTTCACCACTTACTGCAAAACAGAGTTCCAACTCTTGACTTTGCCATGCCCCGTGGGCCATACCTGACCCACCACCCATACTCTCCCTTACATCCTCTCTCTCTCACCTGGTCCTCCCAGATGTGCCACCATGGTTCTCCTGGGCTTTTAATTTTGTGTCGCACTCCTGACATGCCTCCACCAGTGCTGCGCCAACGTCCAGAAGTCTGCAGGCCCTAGCCCTGGGACAGCGAGTGCTTGTTCAGCTCGTGCTGCTCACACCACAGTTGATACCTATGGTGTGCTTGGGCCAGGACCCGGCCTGGACGCTGAAACGCACACATCACAGTCCCCCTTCTGAAGGCACTTCTAGTTTGGAGACACTTAACGGTAGCCCCGGGCAAGTGACACAGGGCACCTGTGCTGGGTGTCCTGTGGGCTGGGGTCCTGGCTGCCCCTCACTGCAGTGCTGCTCTGCAGGGCGGGTGGGGAGTGTGAGGGGCATGTGGGTCTTTGGGTCATTCATCTTGAAAACGAGAATGGATTTAATGATTATGTCTTCAAATAAACACTTTGGGTGAAAGAATAAACATGGCCTGGTGGATAGCTAGCTGGGTTAGTACTCTCCAGCAGAAGTCCCCTCCTGCCCCCGCCTGGACACACTGGTGGTTGAATGGATGAGGCTGTCGCTGTCTGTGGTGACAGAGACTATGAGCCGTGGGGTCTGCAGGGGGTCACAGGAATGGATGCTAGAAAGGTCTTATTAGGGTTTGGCTTGTGTGGGTGAACTGCAGGGGGCTTAAGGAAGCAGGGATTTGCTCTGGGTTGGATGCTGTCAGGAAGGGGCATCACCCTGCGACTGGCTATCTTGACACGTCTTCGGAAGGACAGACAAGAGGCAGGCTGAAACTGCCTGAAGAGCCTACGGCACTCAGATTGGTTAGGGCGGGCACAGTTGGCCTTATGGGCTTGGACAGGGCTCATGTTTTCTCTGTCAGACATTACAGAGTGGTCTGGTTCTGACAGCTCACACAGGGGTGTTGCTGATGCTAGGGGTGTGTGATGTTTATATTCTAACCAGAGAACACTGTATCTGAGAGTGACAGGCCAGCTCCCGGTGACACCAGGGCCTAGCTGATAAGACCAGCTCTGGGATGCTGGGACTGCTTCCTTCCTTACCTGAAGAGTCAACACGGTTAACCTCACAATTGCCGTGGCTCCCTCCAGCTTCCTGAATCAGAGTGTGTACCTTTTCTGTACTTACCTGCCCATCCAGTCAGATCAGCTGAGCCTTCCCCCTCTCTGGGTGGGTTGCAGCAGACCGAAGGCCACAGTCCATTGGCAGCATCGCCCTTGCTGGCCCTCCCCTGGGCCCAGCCCTATCCCTCTGGTGCTGCAAGCTGCCTCCAGATGCCCCTGCCCCTCCCCCCACACTGCTTCTAGCTCTTCTCCGGCACCTCAGCAGCTTCCTCCCCCGTCTCTCCACTGGTTCACACTCCCTCACCATTGCCTGGACATTCTGTCGCTGGATATGCCTTCCCAAACCCAGCTGTGGCTCCTGCCAGAGTCCTCTTCACCTATAGGACAGGTCCAAGCCCTCACTGGTACATGGCCCTGGCCTTCCCTTCTGCAGTAGGGGCCTCCTTGTCCTTGCCCTGCCCCTGCCCCTCACGTCCAGGCCCTAGCTGTCCCCAGGGAGCCTCCCCAGTGGGTTAGCAGAGCCCCCAGTGTGTCCCCCTTGTTCCCTAGTGGACTAGAGAACATCCTGTCCACGCCCATTTTGCTGGATGCTCATGCCTGAGCTGGTCCTTCCGCCTTGACTGCTGTTCTCTTTTGCAGCGTGAATGCTCTGTTTCCTCCTCAGTGTGAAATCCTGCTGGGTCTGTGAGCCAACACTGAGCAAGGGCCCTGTGTGCTCAGCGCTCTGGCAGGCAGGGCTCCCTGGATGAGGAACTGGTCCTGCCTAAGGAGACAGCTGCCAGGAATGTGGGGGAGGGGCTGCATCACCTGCCTGTGTGAAGCCCGTGAACAAAGGAGAGTGACTAAGAGTGGCTGGAGAGCGGCTGTAAAGGGTGAGGTGGACACCAGGAAGGGGCCCAGGTGGTTGGGAAGGCAGTGTGCATCTCCGCCGCGGAGATGGAGCCTGCCTGGGGCACAGAGTGTACAAGGCCAGGCCTAGGGGTTGCGGGCGAGGGGAGGAGGCGGCCAGCTGGAGCAGCCAGAGGGCGTATGGCAGGGATGGTGTTCTAGGCAAGGAATCTGGACTTCATCTCACTGGCAACTGTCACAGGGTTTTAAGTGGGCAGGTGGTGTGATCTGTGTTTCGGAAACAAACCTGGTGGCCAGGCAGGATACATGAGAGGAGAAAGCACAGCCCCATTCCTGGCCTGAGTGTCTGGAGTGGACACTGGTGATGGAGATAGTGCAGGAGCAGCAGGTTGGCGAGGAGCAGGGGCTTGGCTCTGGGCAGGCCTCAGCTGAGGGGCCACGGACCTGGCAGGGTGGTGGCCCATTGTGTGGGTCCCATCACAGATACTGGGGTGATGGTGCCAGTTAGAGGAGAGGTTGACAGGTTCCCAGGGAGAAGGTGAAGGAGCCCCAGGAGGGTTAAGTCAAGCTGGATGGAGGGTGGGCGTCCTGCAGGGAGAAGGCCATGATGAGGAGGGTCCACTGGGGTTAGCTGAGGAAGGCTCAGGGAAGGGAGGTCCTCTGATAGAGTGGGGTCTGGGGCAGCAAAGGCACCCCTCCGCGGGAGCCAGGGTGGAGATGGACAGCTGGCTCACATCTGAACACGCACCTTAGAGGCAGGGTGTGGGTGGGCGGGGGCTCTGGAGTTATGGCAGCAGGAGCCACAGGTGAGGACGAGCAGCAGAAGCTGGGGCTGAGGGCCCTTGAATGTGGTGGGGTGGGGCCGGGGCTGGCAAGGCCCACGGAAAGTGCTGGAGGCAGGCCAAGAGGCCAGCTGGCTGAGCCCTAGGTCTTTGTCCAGCTCTCCACTGGGGACTGCAGTTTGCGTGGTTCTCGTGGGGAGGGTGGAGGGGTATGGTGGGCCTTTGTCAAAGCCAGACCTGGGCAGCACTTCAGGTGCCCAAGGGTGGGCTCCCTGCGGGCCTTGCAGAGACAGACAGAGTCAGAGAAACATGACAGCCTGCCCCAGGGCAGGGCAGGAACGTAGGCCACTGCCCCTCAGGCAAGATGGTAAGGCTCTCACATCACACTGTACAGTTACCAGGGATGACTGGCAGACACAGCCAGGCCACTTACCATCATATCACCCAGGTACCTTGCTTAACCTCCGGGAGCCTCAGGGGTCCCTGTCCATCAGCCGGGAATCCTGGCACATAGCTTAGCACATGGCTGGGAAGATTGCAGGAAGGGAAGCGGAGTGTGGATAGAGGAGGATTGGCGGCTGCTGTCATTAGCCCCCAGTACACGCGAACCCCACCATGAAGGCCTGGTCCTGCCACCTTCACCACCCTGGCGAGGCCCAGAGCCCCTCCCCACCTCAGGGAAGAAGTGGGATAGGAAGAGCACAGAGAGCAGAGGGTCCCATTTATTGGAATTTCAAAGACAGCAGAATGAGAGGAAGGCATCCTTCTCCCCCAAATATTCCACCCTCTCTGCCCTCAGGGCTCAGCACAGGGATGAGACCCTCACCCCTCAGGTTCTCCAGAGGGCAGCACTCCGGGGTGGGTGTGAGGAGGGGAAGGGGACACTTGATGCCAGGCGGGGAGCTAGGGCAGGAGGGGAGACGTGCACCCTCACCTCTTGGCTCGATCCCTGTCCCCTGGGACCTGGTGTTGCTCTCTGGGGCGGGCTGGCAGACAGGGCTCATGCAACAGTGAGCGGGCAGGAGGTGGCACAGAAATGCGGCCTCACGGCCCCTTGGCAGGGCGGGAGGGCCAGAAGAGGCCATGCTGGCCACAGTGGGTCTAAACAGAAGTATCTGCAGTGTACACATGGGAAGGTCGGAGAGGGGCTTCCTCTGTCCCAGGCTGCACCCAGGGGGAGAGAGGGGAGGTCCAGGTGGCAATGCCACGCCAGCCACGCCACATGTGTGGGGCCCTGCGCGAGCAGGGGCTCGGTCTACTCCTTGGCGCGGCCGATGATGGTGAGGATGTACAGGAAAATGTTGATGATGTCTGTGTACAGGTTCAGTGCCGCGAACACGTACTCCTCCGGGCTCAGCGACAGCTGCTTGTTCCCCAGCAGCAGCTGGGTGTCCACTGCCAGGAACTAGGGCGACAGCAGGCAGTGTTCAGGGACCTGCTCGCCGCCCCCTGTGCCCGCCCCCGCCCCAGGCAGCCCCTCACTCACGCAGGTGAAGAGCAGCGCGCCCAGTGAGGCGTATACAATCTCCAGGATGCGGTTGCGGATGAAGATGCAGAGGACGGCGAAGACGATCAGCACCACCATGCTTACCAGGAGCACGCCCATGCATGACGTGAAGTCGTAGCGGGTCTGTGGGCACAGGGGACAGCAGGCCCTGGGTGCCCGCCCTGGAAGGCTCCAAGCCATTAGCCCCACCTGGGGGGACCCTCACACGTGGGAAGGTGACCACCAGGACCCCTCACCTGCATAGAGAAGATGACCACTGTGAAGCAGACGGTCGTGGTGATGCCCACAGCCATGATGACCGCCTCTGTGTCGTAGAAGCTGGCGATCATGCCCACCATGTAGGATAGGCTGATGGTCAGGATGGACTGTGGGGAGACAAGGCCTTGGGTATGGAGGCCGCTTCAGCCCCGTCTCCCGTCAGTGCACACTGTGAGTGTGGGGTGGGGAGGCTGAGCTGTGGGGGCCGGGGGCTCAGGTTTCAGGGTTACCAGTGCAACGAGGTTCCAGGGGTGCTTTCGCCGGAAGTCCCCACAGCAGCTGAGGACAATGAGGGAGATGAAGAAGACGGCGTAGGAAACGTAGTACGTCCAGACGTTCTCCCGGACGAAGCCCTTCACCTCTGTGACGAATGTGAACACAGCCACAGTGGACAGAGTCACGGACAGCTGCAGGGTCAGCACCAGGAACACCTGAGGAAGGGGCCACTCAGAGCCTGCCCAGTGCCACTGCTTCTGCCCCACCCTACCCCAGCCCCAGCCCCACCTTCCGGATGAAGGCCTGGCGGATGCTTTTGTCATCCCAGTTGGTGGCAGGGAAGTCCTGGTTGTCATAGTAGGATGGGGGCCCCTCCTCATGATAGTTCCCATGCTGAGGTGCTGAGGAGCAGGATGGGCTGGGTCAACACTACCTGTGGACACCTGGCACCCCTGCCCGCCCCGAGCCCCTGCCCATTACTCACAGCCAGGGTCCTGGGCTGGGAAGGCCTGTGGTTGTCCATAGGGGTTGGGTGGAAAGGGGCTCTGGGGGTAGGGACCCTGGGGATAGCCCCCTTGGGGGTAGGGGCCCTGGGGGTACCCCCCTTGGGGGTAGGGACCCTGGGGATAGCCCCCTTGGGGGTAGGGGCCCTGAGGGTAGCCCCCTTGGGGGTAGGGACTTGGGCCCTGGGGATACCCTGGCTGGCCATAGGGGGAAGGCTGGAACGGGGGTTGTGGGTAAGAGGTCCCAGGATAGGGAGGCATGGAGGGCTGGGGCCCCCCAGGATATCCAGGGTTGGGGGGAGGATAGTTGTCCCCAGACACCAAGAAACTCTTCTCGTGAGGCATGGCCTCAGGTTCTGCGGTCTCCCCCTAGAGGAAAGAGAGAGAACAGTTAGCCCTGGGGGAACTAGTGCTCAGAATCAGCCTGGGGCTGCCCCACCTGCTGCAGGAAACTGAAATCGGTCGCGGGAAGGGAAACTCGTGACCTTCTTCTCTGGTCAGTCGGGAGCCCGGGACAGAGGGGCCAGGAGAGCGGGGCGGGATGGTATCGGGTGGGTGGCTGGGCCTGGGGCTTCTGGCTAGAGGCTGCTCTGGGCCAATCCCAAAGGTGGAGGAGGGGCGGAGGAGGAGATGGCTGTCAGTCTCGGGATTTGGGGCTCCGGGTGCTTCTTAGAAGCAAGTAGAAGGGTCTTCTCACCGATCTGGGGTCTTCCGGTCGGAGCCGCCAGGTCGGGACTGGGGGCGCGGTCGGGAGGAGTGGGGTGTGCCCGGACCCTCCCCTTAGCATCCCGCCCCTTAAGCCGCTTTGAGGGGCCAGAGCCGGCGGCTATTTCTATCCTAGGAAATCCGCAGGCCATCTGTGAGCGGCGAGAGCCCTGACCCCTCTCGGAGAGCAGGGCCCGTCCGTCCCTCGCTCCCGGGGTGGGGGCACCGGCCTGGATCGGCTGCCGGGGTGCCTGCCAGTGGGGTAGGCCAGGAACAGTGGGGTGCGGGGGTGTGTGGGGGATGGAAGGGACCAGAGGGCGTGCGGAGAAACAAAGCAGGCGTGGGGGCGAAGCGGACGGGGGCGGCGGCCACCGAACCTGCTTCGAGGGCAGGGTGGGCCCTTCTGCCCGGTCGGCGGGCGCTCGGGCCGCGGGTCCCGCCGCCACCGCAGCGCATCGCCACCTTCCTCCCGCTTTAGGCCGCGGGTCCTCGACCCCGGGCCACCGCCCCAGCCCCAAGCGGGCCGCGAGCCCGGGCCAGACCGACCGACTGACCCACAGTGGTGCCACTGGGCTGCGCAGGGTCCGCGCGGGGGCGGAGGCGGCCGACCCTGAGGTTCAGCAGGTAGACTCGTAGCTTGGGCCGGGGACTCACCACTCGCGGGGCTTCTCAGGACGGAGCGCACGGTGTCCGCTGTGCGGCCGCGCGGTCGATGGCCGCTGCGCCCGCACCCAAACCCGCAACCGCTCCGCAGCCGGCTTGGCTGGGCCTGCGCCTGCGGCTGGGAAGACGCAGCGGGGCCTTGTGACGGAGCCGGACAGACGCGGGGCGGGGCCGGACTGTGTGGGCGGGGCCAAGCGGCGCGGGGCGGGGCCGCCGCTGCTAATGTGGGGCTTCTCCTCCGAGGACTCTACAAGCTGCGGCCGCCGTACTGGCTGCTTTTGGAGTTCCCAGCCCAGTCTCCGCGTTCCACGATGTCCGCCGACAAGTGGACTTGGGCCGTGGGGCCTGAACACGCCAGGAGGCAGAGGTCTGCCAGGCCAATATGGTTCAGAGAACTGGGAAATGTATTCCTAAACCTGGGATTACGGAGGATGCCAAGCACTCTCCGTCCTTTCCTAGACTGAAAACACCGCTTTCCCTTTTCATCCAAGGCCGTCCCCTATCAGGAGGCCTGATCATGTAGTAGTTCCATCATCTGTACCTGTCACGGAAAGCACACCATTCCAGGACCCATAGGAGACCTTTCATCCTCACTGTCTTTGCCACACCTTCACTACCGCAAGGCTTCCACTATTAGCCCTGTTTCACTGCTAAGGGGCTAAGGTTCAGAGACGTCCCAGGACTGGGGGCTTCACGTCTCCCCCCAGCTCCAGCGGTCCTCCTGAGCAGGTGCTGACTGACGCAGCCAGGGACACTCCCTGCTGCAGCGCCTCTCCACCCGGGGCCTGGGGACCTTGCTGTGCTCCTGGCTCTGGCATGGTTGTCCTCCCCCAGGCCCCGCAGGGGTTTGGAAAAGGCTCTGTCCTATGTCCGTGGTGTGCTGGTGCAACGTCGGGTCTGATGAGGGGAAGCCCTGATTGGCACCTTCGGCGCGACAGAGTGTAAGCCGCCACCAGTCTAAGGACTGGTTCACGACAGTTCAGCAATCTGGTCATGACACGAGCTGCCCCAGGGCACCGCTGCCAGGCTGGCCCTCCGCAGCAGGCAGCAGCATAATAGAGAAATTAGGCAGCATCCTAGGAGGTGGCGAGTTCTCTGAGGAGAGAAAATATAGGGCAGGCAGGGACACATTGGTGCTTTGTGGAACTGAAAGTTCGTACAATTTGAGGAAACGATAAAAAATGACTAATATGGAGTTGAGGTCAGGGCCTTTGAAATGGCCTGTATAAGGTCCTTAAAGACTTTTACCTTCAGGTTACATCTGCAACTAAGTAAGAGGCAGCATGGCCAGGTGGCTCTGTGGAAAAGGTCCGTGCAAGGGTGTGGAGGTGGGGTCAGCGGGCTGCATGGGTGGAAGAGGCTGGACCTCGCTGAGCATGGGGAGCCCAGGGGAGTGGAGCCACGGAGGGCACTGGGGCTCCGACCGGCTGGGCCTGGCAGGCCCTCCAAAGGACTTCGGCTTTTACTGTGAATGGTTCTGGCTTTCACCATGGCCCAAGCTGTAGCAGCTTGGAGCCCCGTTACAAGGCTCACTCGGCCTGCTCTGTTGAGGAGTGACGGTGGAGGTGGGTGGGCGTGGCAGAGAGAGATGAGTTAGAAGGTCAGTAGGTTGGTGATCCAGGTGAGAGATGATGGTCAGAGGGGGGGTGCGGGCAGCCAAGGAGCCAGGTGTACAGCTGGGAGTGCAGGCTGGACAGGTCCTCAGTTCCCTGGTGGAGCAGCAGGGGTGGAGGCCGGTGGGTAAATGGGAGGTGGGAGGCAGGGCAGAGTCGTGGGCACACCTCTCCGAGAGGCTGGAAGCACATGGAGCATGGGCCAAGAGGGAGTCGGCTTCTAAAGGTGCAGCGGGCTGTGAGCACTGCCGCGGGCCCTGTCTGCCTCCATCTCCCCTTCTGTGATGAGCATTTGCAGCTCCAGGCACAATGCCTGCAGCTTCTGGGGTTCTGTGGTGACAGTGACGACGATGATGATGATGTGAGATGGGAAGGCTGGGCGGGTGCATGGACCAGGCAGAGAGACCTGGACAAGTGGGTCGAGGAGGCAGAAGAAGGCTGGGCTGGGACGCACTGGTAGGTCAGGGGTGGCAGCTGCTCCTGGATATGAAGGGCGAGGGGCGAGTCTGGGGCGGCTGCCGGGAGTGTGCTGCGCCAGGGGTGCGCTCAGGGGCCTGAGATGCTTCTGCTGCTGGGAAGGGGACACAGAAGCTTGAGGTCCCTGAGTTGGGGCAGTGACTGGAGCCCCCTGGTGGATTTAGTAGGGAGGGTGATTGGCCATTTTTAGGTTCACAGAGGGAGCAGAGGACAGCCAGTGGGCCACTCCCCCTACCCTATGGGTCACTGGGTTGGGGTGGGACAATGGGGCTGATGGGCTGGACCGACAGGTCATGGCCAGCAAACACCTGGTCGAGGGGGTCTCTTTGGGCTGAGGAGCTGCCGTGGGGTGGAAGGCTCTGCATCCTGCCGGGAGGAAGGGAGCACCTTCCGGGCAGCCAACCCGCCCAGCACGTCAGGCCCCTCCCTTCTTCCTTCCCCCACACAGTTTCACTTTTGTTTTCTGGCCCCTGGAGCAAGAGCCAGAGTCCGAGCTAAAGGCGGGGTGGGCTGGGGGGGCCCAGGTGGTGGGGGGGGCAGTGTAAGTGGGGGATGCCGGCTGCCCAAGATGAAGGGGGGTGTCAGGGAATGCTGTGGGGGAAAGGAGAAGCAGGGCTGGAGGGAGCTGGTGGGGGGGACGGGACTGTGGGGTGGCTACCCTACCCCCACCCCATCCTTGCCCTAGGGTTGCGATGGCAGAGGCAGAGGAGGCAGAGGAGGCGGGGGCAGCTGTGGAGCTCAGCGGGCTGCCCCTCAGTATCCCCGATGAGTTGCTCATGCTCTACTTCGAGAACCGCCGACGCTCTGGTGGGGGACCTGTGCTGAGCTGGCAGAGACTTGGCCGTGGGGGTGTGCTCACTTTTCAAGAGCCTGCAGGTGAGGGGCTGGTGGAAAGGGAAGCCTGGGCACCTCATGGGCCGCCAGCACTGACACCCCGCCCTGCCCCGCCCCTGCCCCCAGACGCAGCGCGGGTCCTGGCCCAGAAGGAGCACGTGCTGCCCGGTGCTCAGCTGAGCCTGCGGCCAGCCCCACCTCGTGCCCCTGCACGCCTCCTGCTCCAAGGACTGCCCCCTGGCACTGCACCCCAGCGCCTGGAGCAGCACATCCAAGCCCTGCTGCGTGCCATGGGGCACTCGGAGCAGCCCTGCCATGTCTTGGCCAGTCCCCGACCAGACAGGGCCCTGGTCCAGCTGCCCAAGGCCCTCTCTGAGGCAGGTGAGAGGGGGGGGAGAGGAACAGGCGGGTCTGTTAGGGAAGATGCCTGGAGCCAATGTGAACCTTCTTCACAGACATCCGTGTGCTGGAGGATCAGGTCCAGGCCCTGGGCCTGGATTTGGCTGACGTGTCCCTGGCGTGGGTGCCCCAGGCCCGAGCGGTGCGTGTGGTGGGGGGCGCCTCCCGTGTGGACTCTCTGTTGCTGGAGCTGTACCTGGAGAATGAGCGCCGAAGTGGCGGAGGCCCCCTGGAGGACCTGCGCAGCCTGCCGGGGCAGCTGGGCACCGTGGTCACTTTCCAGCGGTGGCAGGGTGAGTAGGGCTAGATGGACTTGGCCCATCCCCTCCCTCAGACCACTGACAGGCCTCCTGTCCTCTCCCTTCCCCCCAGTGGCTGAACGGGTGCTGCAGCAGGACCACCGCTTACAGGGCTTGGAGTTGAGCCTCGTCCCCCACTACAACGTCCTGGAGCCCGAGGAGCTTGCTGAGGACCCCAGTGGAGGGGGCCACTTGGCGGACCTGGGGGCTAGGGCCACGGAGAGTGCTCTCCTGGAGGCTGGAGGGCCAGAGAGGGCACCAAAGGGCATAGAGACAGTGACCTTGGGCTCTGAGGAGGCAATAGGCCAGTCAGGAGCCTCTCTAAGGACAGATCCCACAGGGTCCCTGGGACAGGTCGGGCCAGTCATCTTGGGGCCCATGGGAACTTTGGAACAGGAGGGGATGGAAAGCCTGGAGTCCGTGGGGTATTCAGGGCAGGCAGGGGTGGTAAGCCCGAGGCCTATAGGGTCTCCAGGCCCAGTGAGCCCAACGGAGAGTACCATGGGGTGTCCGGAGCAGGTGGGCTCACCAGAGCAGGAGGGGCTGGTGGAGATGATACTGTCGATGGAGCCGGGGGCCATGCGCTTCATACAGCTCTATCACGGGGACCTCCTTGCTGGCATGGGAGACATTGCCCTCTTCCCACTGGAAGGATCAAATATGACCGGCTTTCGGGTGAGTAACCTTTGAGGATTCCTCACCTTTGGCCCCAATTCCTGGGGGTTCTGGGTACCTTTCTTGTGCTCTCACCCTGTAAACTGCTCCCCACCCCAATGGTCCTGCAGCTCTGTGGAGCCCTGGCCCCATGCCAGGCAGCCCAGGAGTTTCTGCAAAGTCTGCTAGGCAGCATCAGCTGCCATGTGCTGAGCCTGAAGCACCCGGGCAGTGCCCAGTTCCTGCTGGGCCCAGAGGGGCAGCACCTTCTCCAGGAGCTGGAGGTCCAGTTCCAGTGTGTCTTTGGGACGGAACGTCTGGACACAGACTCTGCACAGGTAGAGTCGGAGCCTGCCTCTGTCCCTCCCTTTTCCCACACCTCAGCCTGGCGCCTCCTCCACTGCTGCTCAGAGGCCTGGGCGGGGTGTGGGTCTAGTGCACCCTAACATTCTCTCCTCACAGGTTGACCTTCCTGAGGCCCTCCAGACCTTCCCTGACCAGCCCCACTCTCTGTGGCCCCTGGAGAGCACAGGCAGCGACCAGGAGAATCTGAGCCTGGGTAGGGCTCCCTGGGGATACCCAGCATATGCTGTGCCGCCCCCCTTTAAAAGATTTTATTTGTTTATTTTTAAAGAGAGGGAGAGACAGAAGCATCAGATTGCCTCTTGAGCGCCCCCTACTGGGGACCTGGTGCTGTGCCCTTTCTTGCTCTTACCCTACCCTGCTCTCCACTCCCACCTGTCTTGTGATCCCATACCTCCTAACCCCTGCATCTTCACCCATTCTCTGACTCTTCCTATCCTGCAGCCCCACCCTGGCTGGGCTTGACCCCTTACCCAGTGACCCTCTCTGTCCCCAGAGGAGGTTCGAGAGCAGCTGGCCACCCTGGAGGAGGACGGGCTGTCCCTGGTGCCCTGGGAGGAGGAGCCTGAGGAGCAGCTGGAGGAGGACCCTGTGCCTAGGTTTGAGGAGGAGCTACCAGCCCCCGGCACTGGGGCACCTGGGCAGCTGGAGGAGGAAGCTGCACTGCAGCTGGCTCTCCACCGGTCGCTGGAGCCACAAGGCCAGGTGGCTGAGCAGGAGGAGGCTGCCGCACTGCAGAAAGCACTGGCCCTCTCCCTGCTGGAGCCAACCACACTGGAGGCAGAGGAAGCACTGCTGGGGGCGGGCACCGGGGGCCAGGCCCAGCTGCTGGTACATGTGGCCTTCGAGCAGGACATGGACGAGCTGGACCGGGCCTTGGGGGCTTCCTTGGAGGTGCACCTCCGAGATGAGACGGTGGGGCTTCGGGGTCACTTGCTGCCCACAGAACTGCGTGCCCGCCTAGAGCGGCGCCACGGTGTGAGTATTGCCCTTCAGAATGACTGCGCTGTCCTCCGTGGCTTTGGGGTGCAGCCCATCTGTGCGGCCCGCCACTTAGCAGCACTGCTGGCCGGCCCCTGGGATCCAAGTTTGGTCTTGGAGGCTTCGAGCACCACCCGTGAGTCTGCCCCTGGGACTGAGGGGGGTGGAGCCGGCCAGCTCTCAGGGACGTCCCCAGCCCCAGGCAGGGCCTAGATCCTCTTCTTCCCCTGTGTCAGTGCCACAGAGGAGGCTGAAGGAGCCCTTGGGCAGGCAGGAGTGTCTAGCGGAGAGCAGCTGGGAGTTCCAGGAGGTGGTGCAGGCCTTCTACGACACCCTGGACTCTTTCCACAGAAGGATCCGCATCATCCGGGTGAGTCCAGGCTCGGTCTCCTCAGCCTCACGGCCTCCTGGGCTCATGGCTCTGTTTCCATCTTGCACAGCCTGTGGGGGTCAGTCTTGCCTGTCAGGGTCAGCTGGCCCAGAGCTGCCTGGTATGAGGCAGGCTGGAAGCTGGGGGCAGGGGGCGGGGGGTTGGGGAGCGGGGAATCCCCGCTGGTCCCTGCCCAGAGGTAGGGTTGTTCACAAAGTCTGGGTTGGGGAGACAGGGCTTAGAGGTTGGGGCTCCTGGGACTTGAAAGGCTTGAGCGAATTTCTGCTTTGCCACTTGTGTGGGGCTGTGACCATCTCCGTGAGTTTCCTCATCTGGAGCACGGGGAGGCGAGCTTGCTGTTGTGAGGACTGCATGCCTGTGCCGTCTGGGGGCTCTTCTGCCTCCCACGGGCGCTCCAGCAGGAGGGCTGGCTGCAGTGCCGCAGCTGCCTCCTGGAGTTTTCCTTGCTGAGTGTGGCAACTCTGGGCCTGAGCGTACCTCACGAAAGGCGGGGACCGACTGGTGGGAGCCAGAGTGGAACCCCAGGAGTGCAGGGAGGAGAGGCTGAGAAGGGGCCCTGGAGGTGGAGAGAGGGGTTGGAGGGCAGGGAGGTCCGGGACATCTGCGTGGCCAGAAGAAAGGACTGGGGAGGAGGCCCTGCTGGCTGCTCAGCTGTCTGGAGCTGAAGCTGGGCTGGAGGATGAGGAATGACTGGAAGGTGAGGCAGGAACCAGCCTGAAACGAGCTGGTTGTGAAAGGAAGAACGGGGGCCGAGCGTGCCAGGAGCAGAGAGCGGGGCTGTGTTCTTTCGGGGAAGGTTTGCCAAGGGCCAGGAGGAAGGGACGACGAGAGCCGGTTCACTGTGCTAGGCGGATGCTTGGCTCTTGATGCGAAAAGTTGTGGGTGGGCCCCGCAGCCTCAGCAACTTGGAGCTGGTCAGAAAGGCAGAACCTCTGGCCTTGCCCAGACCTGGCCCTGTTCACCGCCACCACCCGCCACACTGCTTTCCTGGAGGTGACTAACAGACTTTGGACCAAGTATTCTTCCTCCATCCCTGGACCTAGCAGCTGTCCTTTCTGCACTTTGGCGGAGGAGGACCACGATGGCAATCGCATCCCTGACTCCGCGGCCCATTTTGTCAGTTATGTGCACTTTGAGTCTTCCGGGCAGCACCCGTGTGGCTCTAGAGGGTGCACTTGAGTGTTTGCCCCCCACTGAACTTTGGAAACTGTCGCTCCCCTTCCTGGGTGGAAGGGAGGGGTGGCCTGCCTTCCACTCTTTCCTCTTCCATCTTCCCTCTCACACGTGGCTGGGTGCATCCTCTTCGTTCTGTTGTCAAGTGGGCACGTGGACTTCGTCTCTTATTCTGTGACCACCACAGAGCTCTGTCCTTGGACAGTAGGTTGATGGATAGATAATGATAATGGAAAATATTTACCATCAAGCCATAGGGAACACGGGGAAATGGAATCCCAGTGATTAAAACTGGGTTAATTGAAAGAGGACATTCTAGGATTCAGGGACTAATGGCTCTTAATTTTTCTCACATTCTCCACTTTTTTCTGTGCTGGGCTTGGCTGCTGGGTCGCCCTCTATGCCCCCGGGTCACCCTCTTGCATAGATCTTTTTTCTGTTCAGTAGAAGTATCTCCTTTGGTGGGTGGTAACTGTAGTGGAGTTTTAAATTTAGTTTGCCTTCTACAATTAGGGTTAATTTGCAACTATAATTTGATAATAGTGTCAGCCATTTTTCAAACACAAGTTACATGTGTTTACTTAAGACATTTCTATTAACTTAACTGAGCACAGCTGGTTCTTGCCTATCTTAATGTGTCCTGATTTTGTCCTCACCATTAACAGTCTGGCTGGATATAGTGTTCAGGATCAAAATATGTCTTCCTCCAGTTTTTGAATGATATTACTCTTTTTCTTTTAAATTGTTTTGCTCTTGGAAAGTTAAAAAAAATCTCAATGGTCTCTTATTAGCACCCAGTATTGGCGGCAAGTAGCCCAGTGTAAGAATGTGAGACCTCCCCTTCTTTTCTCCACTTATGTGTTGACGTTGGTGCACGTGGACATTAGCGGTCTTTTGCTTTGAAGGCTGATGTTCCCTGGCAGGTAGGGGCCAGGGATGTGTCATTCCCCACTGTCCTTGTGATCTCATGGACCCCTTTCACCCGAAGATGCCACCTTTGGCTCAGGGAAACTGTTTTCCATTAGTACCTCCCTTGCTCTTGTCACCTTCTGCCCTGTTCCCGCGGAGTTCCTGTCACACAGTTCCTCTCTCACCTGTCCCCTCACAGGCTCCATCTCTTTTCTTTGGCTCTGGGTCCCTCCAGAACTCCATCTCCATGATCCTGTTATTCTGTCTACCCACTGGATTCGATTCAGCAATCTCACTTTTTTAAAAAAAATTAAAAATTGTTATTGTTGTTCAATTATTGTCCCCATTTCCCCCTATTACTCTCCTCTGCCCTGCCCACCCACCGACACTCAGTCACCCCCCCTCATTGTCCTTGTCCATGGGTCCTTGTTCCTTGACTTGACCCTTCCCCTTCTCTCCCCGTTCTCCCCGTCCCCTTTCCCCACTGGCCACTGTTTGTCCCCACAGTTTGTTCTTTATTTCCACATCTCTGGTTCTGCTTTGCTCACTTGCTTGTTTTCTTGATTAGATTCCACTTATAGGTGAGATCATATGGTATTTGTCTTTCACCACGTGGCTTATATCACTCAGCATAATGCTCTCCAGTTCCATGCATGCTGTTGAAAAGGGTAGGAGCTCCTTCTTTCTTCCTGCTGTGTAGTATTCCACTGTGTAAATGTACCATCGTTTTGGATCCACTCATTTACTGATGGGCACCTGAGTGGCTTCCAGCGCTTGGCTATTGTAAATGATGCTGCTATGAACATCGGGGTGCACAGGTTCTTCTGAACTGGTGTTTCAGGGTTCTTAGGGTATAATTCCAGCAGTAAAATTCCTGGGTCAAAAGACAGTTCCATTTTTAGTTTTCTGAGGAAATTCCATACTGCTTTCCATAGATGGGAATGACCCCATCTGCATTCCCACCGGCAGTGCGCTAGGGGTCCCTTTTCTCCACAACCTCTCCAGCTACTTGTTCATGATGGTCATTCTGACCAGTGTGAAGTGGTGTCTCACTGTGGCTTATTTAAAAATATATTTATTTATTTTTAGAGAGGGGAAGGGAGAGAGAAAGAGGGAGCGAAACATCAATGTGTGATTATCTCTTGTGTGCCCCCAACTGGGGAGCTGGACTGAAACCCAGGCATGTGCCCCGACTGGGAACTGAACCGTCGACCCTTTGGTTCACAGGACAGCACTTAATCCATTGAGCCACACCAACCAGGGCTAAAACAATTTTTAATGTATTTTAAAATTAATTGTTCATCAATTCCATTGTTAAGGTAGGAACTTGCTAATTTTCAGAGTATTTCTTTTTCACATCAGCTGGTCTCGTTCAATGGGCATAACGTTCCTCTGCACCCCTCTGAAGAGACTAGTCAGAATTTCTTTAGAGATTCTGTGTGAGTCCCAGAAGCTGGTCGGTCTTCCCAGCACAGAGCACCCAGGTGTGTCTCTTAGTGTTGGGAGTGAAGCCCTGCGGGCAGAGTGGGCTCAGCCTTTCTCTACAGAGGCCTGGCTGTGGATGCCAAGATCCCGTGAGTGTTTGGGTTTGCTCACCTGCAGGTCTCTCTGGAAGCCCTCCAGTGCCTCTAGGAGCCCCATCTCGGTCGCTAATGTCCGCCCAATGTCTGCTGCTAGATAGAGCTCGGCTGGAGCTGGGCCGTCTGCCCAGGCCCTGACCTCCAACACAGGGCTCTTGATTTCCTGGCTCAGCTCTGCCCCGTCGGCCCAGAGACCTGGGTGTGGGGTGCGTGTGCAAACAGCCCTGTCTTCGCCTGACAGGTGGAGCGCGTGCTGCACCCGCTGCTGCAGCAGCAGTATGAGCTGCACCGAGAGCGCCTGGAGCAGCGCTGCGAGCAGCACCCAGTCGAGCGCGTCCTGTACCACGGCACGTCCGCGTCCGCCGTCCCAGACATCTGCGCGTATGGCTTCAACCGCAGCTTCTGCGGCCGCAACGGTGAGGCCTGGGTAGGGCAGGGGCGTGGGCTCTGCCGCCCTGGGCAACCCTGACCCCAGCCCGTCCCGCCCACAGGCACGCTGTACGGGAAGGGCGTGTACTTCGCGAAGCGCGCCTCCCTGTCGGTGCAAAACCGCTACTCGCCCCCCAATGCCGACGGCCACAAGGCAGTGTTTGTGGCGCGGGTGCTGACTGGCGACTACGGACTGGGAAGCCGCGAGCTGCGGGTGCCCCCTCGGCGGGCCCCCGGCCACGTGCTCCAGCGTTACGACAGCGCTGTGGACTGCCTCCGCCAGCCCAGCATCTTCGTCATCTTTCACGACACGCAGGCACTGCCCACGCACCTCATCACGTGCGAGCACATACCCCGGGCTCCCCCTGGGAACCCCTCTGGACCTTTGGCCCACTCCCTGGACACCTAACCCGATAGGCCCCTCTCGACCCCCTCTCGGGTCGCCTGCTCCCCAGGCTCCAGCTCTGTCCCCACTCAGCCTTTCAGATCCCTGCGCTGCCTGAGCTCCCGCCTCCTGGTGCGCCCTTTCCTCCTGTTGCGGTTCAGGGATCGACGGTGCAACGAGGAGGGCAGGGGCCCGGTCCCCTCAGGGGCCGACCCAACCACCAGGGGTCAGCAGAGCCCAGGAGGAGGCCGGACTTCCCTGTAATTTGAATAAACGTGAAATGGGGTGGAGGAACCTGCTGGAGTTCCGAGTTCGACCTGTGTTGCAAGGCGGGAGGGACCTCGGCGTGGCTAGTGGCAGGGGCGAGGGACAGACCCCAATGCTCCCTTGGGGAGGTCGTGGGCCGCCCGCAGAGGTCCGACCCAGCGCGCACCCGAGCGACCCCACGTAGTCTTAGTGTCAAGCACGCGCCCCCAACAACGTCTCCCTGCCGGTCGACCCGCCCCGAATGCGCAGGGAGGTGGCGGGGCGGGGCTGGCGATAGGCGGGTGCGCGGTAGGAGAGCTGAGGTGGAGCCACGCTAATGCTCCAGCCCCGCCGCCTCCGTGAGCCCCTGTCCCGCACGCACTCGGGAGCCCGGATTGTACGGGCGGCGCTCGGTTTGGAGCCGGGGCGGAGCTCCGGGCTCGCTCCGCCTGCGTCGCCTCCGCGGCTCTCCGGGTGCAAGCAGTCTGGCTGCGGCGGCCGAGCCTACCCGAGCTGAGCCACCAGGCACGTATGACCCGGGCCGGGATGGAGAGGCGCGCAGTGTGCGGAAGCTTCGGGGTGGGCTGGGAGCTATCCGTCCGCAGGCGTTCCGTAACTAGGGGCTGCGTCTCGGCCCATTCTCCCTCTGGAGGACACCACTTCTGAGGGCCGGAGACTGCGGAACTGGTCGGGCGGTGCCCGGGGTGTGGGCAGGAAAGCTTGTTGGGGGGGGGGGGCTCGGCTGGCCGCAGGGCTCCGGGCGGGGGGCTGAAGCACAGGCGGCCGGTGGAGGAGGCTGTGGAAGGCGGGGCGGAGTGGCCCCCAGGACGGTGCCCCCTGTCTCCTTCCCAGCCCTTAGCATGAGAGCAGAGGCACAGAGCCCACATTGTGCCCCCACGCCACCTACCCCCTCGCCGGGACAGAGCTCCATTCACCTCCCGCACGCCAGCGCTCTTGGGGACGGGTAACTGAGGAGTGTGCACGAGTGGGTGTGCGTGCGCTCTGGCAGCTCCGGCGGTGCGGGTGTGTATGGGCTCAGAGTGGGCTGCTGGAGCGGCGGCCCGGGCTCCCAGCCTTGCCGCAGCGAGCTGGTGCAGCCCACGGCACTGCGGCTCCAGCTATTTATAGGCGTACACTGCGGAGACCACGGTGGGACTGCGCGGGGCTGGGACTGGGCCCTGGGAGTCCTAGAGGCTGAGATAGCTTGAAGGTACAGCGCCATTGTCTAGGGGACGAGGTTAGAGTCCTGGAGGGGAGGGGCGCCCTCAGGGATGATCAGAGGATTAGAGGAGACAGGGTCCAGGTTTGGGGTGCTGGGGGTGGAGGGCAGTGTCTGAGTGATGGGGCCGAGGGTGGGGTCTGTGTCCTCTGATGGAGTGAGCCCATGGGTGACAGCACAGAGGGCTCAGTGTTTGGGTGACTAAGAGAAGGGAGGGGCAACAATGGGGGCAGTCAATGCCCCAGTGATAGACTGGGGTAAGTGGGGTCAGTGCGGGGGGGGGGGGGGCGGTGTCACTGTGTGGTGTCTGGGGATGATCCGGAGAGGGTGAGGCCAGCTTGGATGGTGGGAGAGGGTCTTCCACGTCTGGATGGGGGGGGGGGGGCAGTCAGAATGTGCTCGAGGTGGAACTTAGGAGGCGGGTGGGCATCATTTCAGCTGATAGGGTGGATGGGTGGGGCCAATGTCCAGGTTAAGAAGATGAAGGGTCAGTGTGCTGCTCCCCAGAGGTGTGACGCCCTCCTGCTCCCTCTCCAGGAAGCCATGTCGGGTGAGGACCATGAGGTGCGGGCGGTGGCTGAGGACGGCTCCAGTGGAGGCAGCAGCTCACCCAGCCCTGGGGACACCCTGCCTTGGAACCTGGGGAAGACACAGCGGAGCCGGAGGAGCGGAAGCGGCTCTGGGGGCAATGGCGGTGTCTTGGACCCTGCTGAGCGGGCAGTCATCCGAATTGCAGGTAATTCGGAAGGGCATCGCCCTTCATTTTGCAAGCAGGGGCTGGTTGGCCCAGCTGCTGCTGGGTGCTCCGTGCAGGTGTAGGACCGGGAGGAGAGGTGAGACATCTTCGGGTCAGAGAGGGCCTCTCCCGGTCCTGGGTGATGGCAGGCCACACAGCGCCACCTGCTGGCTCCACTCTGCCTGCTGTATGAGGCCTGCGGTAGCGCTGCTGTGGTGGCACCGTCACCGGCCTCGGGTAGGGCGCAGTGCCCAAATGCCATGGTGGTACTGTCTTGGGCTCCTGGGGCAAAGCTGCCTTCCAAGCCCCCTGGTCTTGGCTGCCATCACGGGCGCAGTGGAAGCACCTAGGAGTAGGTCAGGAGGGCCCACCTGGTTGGTGAGAGCCCAAGCCCCTCCCTGCGCCAGAGCCTCGCTCTCCAGGGAAAGGCCGGGGAGAAGCCTCCAACAGTGCAGGGCTGGCAGGTGGACGGCGGCCTGTCCCTTTGGGAGGTGGCTGGCCTAGGGCTGGACCCCACCCCAGGATGTGCTGGGCAAGGCAGGATCCTGTTGAGGGTTTTTGTGCCCAGGCTGAGTGCTGGCCCCAGCAGCACTAGGACTGGATGGTGGGGAGGGTCTGGAGGGTGTCCTGGCCCCTGCGGAGGCCCGGGGGTGGGGGTCGCCTGAGGCACGTGGGGAGAGGCCGGCTGGCCGGCTGGTGAGCGAGGACGTGCTGTGGGTAGGGAGGGACTTGGTGGGGGAAACAGAGGGGCAGGACGGCAGGAGAGGGGCCGGGTGGGCGGGGCCCTGGGGCCGGGTGGGCGGGGCCCTTCCCCGGACCCTCTTTCTCCGGAGGCGCATGTGGATTTTAAAAGCGGCTCTTTCCCCCCCACATGGAAGCAACCCGGAACGTCCTTCAGAGCCCTGGCCTTCCTCGTTGTCACCCTGCTCCGCAGTGGGCTCTGAGCTAGGCTGCGCCGGCCCAGGGCAGGGCCTTTGTGCTAGCCTGCGGACTTGCCCAGTATTGACCCCCAGAAGCGGGGCTCCTGGCACCTAAGGTCAGAGAGGAATAAGCCAGGGGCGTTCTAGGCGGGAGGACATTTGCCAGTGCCCAGAGAAGGGTCTTTACAGTTTGCCGGGGGCAAAAGAATGGGTTTTGCTTTGTTATATAATCTTTATTATATTTTTCCATAACTATTTAGTCCCCTTAAAGAACGGCCTATTTGTACCAGGCATTTTATTTCTTCTGAAAAGTCCCTATTTCAGTCCCGTTATAGTACATAAATTTTTTCCTTTCTGCTTTAAGAGTCCTTTTTGTGTGGATAATACTAACTCCAGCTCCCAGGCTGCAAGGGAAGCGTTCTAGGGAGGAGGAAGGAGGGAGGGGCGAGCCCGGGGTCGGCCAGGTGAAGTCGCGGGATCCGACTGGGTCTCCGGAGAGGTCGGGGCTGGCGAGGGAGGGGGCTGCTGCGGAGCTGGAAGCCAGACGGGAAGAATTCAGGCTGTCGGCGGGCCCGCGACCCGGTCGGGGGAGGGACCTGATGTGCGCTCGCTGCTGCGCGCGGTGGAACGCAGACGCGGGACCCGCGGAGCCCGCTCCAGCTGAGCCCATTCTGGGAAGCGGGGGGACCTGCGGCCGGAGCTCCCGGAGGCCGGCGGGCCCTGGCCCCGCCCCGCCCCTCCCGTGGGGCATCCTGGGTGCGGGGCGGGGCCGGCTTCTTTAAGTGGCGCTGGCGGCCGCAGGGACAGAGTGGCTGCCCAGGGCTGGAGGCTCCCTCCCCGCCGCAGCGCCCCGCCGCGTCCCGCGCCCGCCGGCATGGCCGCCCTGCTGCCGCCCGGCCCACCACCCGACGAGCAGGACTTCATCCAGGCCTACGAGGAGGTGCGGGAGAGGTACAAAGGTACGGCGCCACTGGCCCTGGCACGTCCTCCAGCCTGACAGCCTGGTCTGTGACACCTTGTCCGCAGTGGCTGTCCCCATCGCGGCCCAGACACAGCCCAGTCCCCAGCCTTCTCGCTTGTCCCCGCGGCCTCGGCGCCTAGGGAAGAGGCTGGCGGGCGCTCTCGGCCACAGCCCCCGCCGGTATGTCCTTAATAGGACATCGCGCAGCGCGGGTAGGTGGGGTGGGCCGCGCAGCGGCAGGGGATCCTCCCGGCCAGTGTCCAGTGTCCAGTGTCCCGAGTCTATGCTCAGCAGACACGTGGGTCAAGGCTAAGCTGTTCCCTGCCCCTCAGCTGGGTGCCTCCCACATGGGGCAGGGGCGGCTGCCACCACTTGGCAGCTTGGCAGTGGGTCGCATAGTTGTGGCGTCTCCTCACCTCCCAAAGTGGCCAGCGCCTAGGCTGCTGCCCTTCCTTGGCAGGGACCCCCATTACATTCCTTCTCTGTGCCCTGGGTGGCAGCCATGGGCTGGGGAAGTCTGGGCCGCCCCCTCTTCCTCTGTGGCTTCCGGCAGACCCCCTTCTCCTGCTCGCGGGGCCCAGGGGCCTCTTCTCCACCAGCCCAGACCCTCACTGCTCGGAGTGGGCCTGCACACAGCCCTGGCTTCCCACCCCCAGGGGCTTACGGGCCTGGGAGTGAGCTGGTGGAGAGGGTCGAAGCGGGCCCTGGGCAGAGCTGACCAGAGCAGGTTCCAGCTCCGCATGGCTGGTTTTACTGGCTCTGCCCCCAAGGGCAGCTCAGGGAGAGCCGTCCTGCTGGGCCTTGCCTGGGGCCTGTGGAACCCTCCCCACCCACTGACCTCAGGGGCAGCTGTGCGGGGCCAGGGCTCATCTCTGCCCCGCCCCCCACCCCGGGTCCTTCACAAACAGCTTTCACTGGGTCCTGAGCGCTATGGGTGTGCTGTGAGCTTCTCCTTGACAGCATGGTGGCTGACCCTGTGCCCCTGTGACCAGTTCACCTGAGCCAGGTAGAGCTGCCCCAGTGACAGTGGGCTCTGGGTCTGACCACTGCACCCACAGGGAGGAAGGGCACCCCTGGGTAGGCACAGGGCAGGGAAGCAGCTGCCCATCTGGGCCACAGCTGTTCTGACAAACCATAGGACAGAACTCTTTGGGGGCTGGCCACTCCGTTTAACAGCCTGCACAGCGATCTGCTCCAGAACCCTTGTTCTGGTCTGGGCACGGGGCCCTGTGCGGACAGAGCCTGCCCTGGGCTGACCCCCACTTCCCTGGTCGCCAGGGTTGTGTTGGACACATTGGGGCACCTTGGCCCGTGTCCACTTCCTGGGCTTGGGGGGTGACTCTTGCCCGTTCCTTCTGCCTGTGGGTGTCGGGGCACCTGCCTGCAGTGGGCTCGCCAGAGTCACGGTGAAGCCCCCTGTGTGGCCCTGGTCCGAGCAGGAGAGCAGGTTGTGGGGGCTCCCTGCACCATCAGGAGGAGGGAGAACTTCTGGGGCATACCAGGCACTCCTGAGTCTTCTCAGCTTCTGACTTGAGCTGTGGGAGGGGGTGAGGGGCTGGGCTTGTGCCTGTGGTCCTGGCTGGGCTGTGGCCGAGCCCCAGGGGTGGTCCAGAGAGGCTGGAGGGGGCTGGGCTGTGGGCCGCACGGCCGGCTGCTGTGAGCCCCTTGCACCTACTGGAAGCCTGAGAGCCTGGCCCCATCCGGTCCCTGGAGGGGCCAGGCGCTCCCAGGGAGGGAGGGAGGGAGGGTAAGCATGGCCCTTGATATTGGCCAGCTAGTGGCTGCTCAGGGCTGGGGGTGTGGAGGACCCCCTTTCCTGGGCTGGCTCTGCCCTCAGGATCCCCCGCCCAGCCCTGTGCAGCCCCTCTTGGTCCTTCACTGGGCCCGTGAGGGCTCTTGTCTTCTGGCCTCTGACCCTCATGGGCAGTCACTCTCCCACCCCACCATCCTCTTCTCTTACCAGATTCAGCTTCTGGGCTTCCCCTCTCAAGTCTAGCCTCTTAGTCTCTCACCTCAGTGACCTCCCCCCACCCAAAGCCCCACAGTACTTTAGGCCCCACCCTGGACACGTCATCATCCCTGGCTTTCCCCCCAAAATCCCCAGTTGTCTCCGGGTGGTCACTGATCCTTCCAGGACATTCTTGGTTTCCTGCTGGCCACAGCCCCTCCCCATCCTCCTTGACTTTTCTGCAGGGCAGATTCCTGTGGGGCTGAGGCCACTGTGGTGTGTGGCCGGCCAGCTCAGCTGCAAGGGGTGCCCTAACTCCTCGATCGCCAGAGCCTGGCGAGGCTGGGGCCAGGTGTGCAAGAGTGGGGGGGTTGAGGTGAGCAGGTGAATGTGGGAAGGGCCTGGGGTGCAGAAGGAGCCTCCCTGCCCTCAGGTGGTGCTCTGTGCAGAGGGCCAGAGGCCTATCTGTGGGATCAGGGCTTGAGGCACAGCATAGGCCGTGGAGGGCAGGGCCCGCAAGGAAGGCCTGGGCAGTGCGAGAGGGAGTTCAAGGTTGTCCCCTCGGGGCTGGGAGCAGTGTGACAACAGAGTCAGTGAGGATCAGATTGGAGGGCAGGGATGCAGACGGCCAGGGTGGGGAGAGGCCAGGAGGAGTGTCAGTACGCTGTGGGGCAGTGGGACTGTTTCCAAACTCAGCTGGAGGGGCTGCCTCGCCTCCCCTCCCCGTCGGGCACCGGGACATTGTGCCCAGTACCCTCCTCACAGGTCCTACCCTCTGCTGTCCCGGACTCTAAGCTCCGTTATCTGTGTCCCTGGCACCGGCCCCAGGCCCACAGCCAACTTTTGCAGGGTGCTCGCATGGGTGAGTTGGTGATGGCACGGATCGCCGTCTCTGGTGGCTGGGGCTCAGCTGGCAGGAGCACAGGCCGGCAGGTAACAGGGGCGCTTTGGACAGGGTTTGTGGTCCCTGTTCACCATGGAAGGTAAAATGTGCCTGGAACACAAAGAACAAGCACTGGGGAAGTGTCTAAAGAAAAACGGCCTAAGTCACAACTCTGGCCCCCACTCTCATTGGCTGGGGTGGTGTGTGTGTGTGTGTGTGAGAGAGAGAGAGAGAGAGAGAGAGAGAGAGAGAGAGAGAGAGGGAGGGAGGTTTCAGTGGTTTTTCGAATGTTGGTAGACTTGTGACCCGGTTACCACAGTTCCCCTCGGCACACGCCGACCCACTCCCGCCCTCGTGGGTTTGCCTAGGCTGGACCTTGAGATGGGGGTGCAGCTTCGCTGGTGCTGCCTTGTTTGCAGACTGAAGGTTGTAGCTGCCTGGTGTCCCGCCACTCTGAGGGCGCCATCTTTCCAGCAAGTCAGGCGATGGTGAGCGTGTGTCAGCAGTAAATTAAGGTGTGCACTCGGTTCTGTGGAGGTGATGCTATCGTACGTTCAACAGACCACCTGACGGACATTCAGGTCGTTCCCACCTCCCAGCTGCTCTGAGCAGTGCGCTGCGAGCACTGTGCCCGCCTTCTGTGTGGACACGCGTCTTCATCCCTTGGGCAGACACTGCGGAGTGGAATTGCTGGGTCCTGTGGTCATTCTCTGTTTAACTCTTGGAGAGTTGCCAGGTGGTTCTCCAAGCGCTGCCCCGCCCGGCTTTCCCACAGCCGCCACCCCCACTTCCCGCCGTTATCTGCCTCGTTGGCTGCGGACGTCCAGTCTAGTGGGTGTGAAGTGGGCTCTCGGGCTGGTTTTCTCGTGTGCTTCCTGACGCCCGGTCTGTGGAGCATGTCCTCATGTGCGTGCTGGCCATCGTGTGTCCTCTTTGGAGAAATCTTTATCCTCTGGCCACCTTTCAGTTTGCAGGATGACGCCCAGCCCCCTGAAGGCCCTTTGTCCATTTTATTTTTTTTTTCTTTTAAAGATTTTATTTATTTATCTTTAGAGGAGAAGGGAAGGAGAGAGGGAGAGAAATATCAATGTATGGTTGCCTCTCGTGCGTCCCGTGCCGGGAACTGGGAACTGGCCTGTAACCCAGGCATGTACCCCGACTTGGAATCGAACCCGATCGTGTGGTTCGCAGGCCCGCGCTCAATCCACTGAGCTATACCAGCCAGGGTCCTTTGTCCATTTTAAAATTTGGTTTTTATCTTTCCATGATCAAGTTGTAAGTGTTCTTTATGTGTTCTTGATACAAGTCCCTTATCAGATAGGTGACTTGCAAATATTCCTCGGATTCTGGGGGTTGTCTTTCCACTTTCTTGATGGTGTCCTTTGAAGCACAGAAGTTTGTCATTGTGATGGGCCCAGTTTTTCTATTTTTTTCTTGGCTGCTTGTGCTTTTGGTGTTATTGCCTGTTCCAAAAGCCATGAAGATTTATGCCTGTTTTTTTTTTCTTTCAAGATTTCCATAGTTTTGCCCTGGCTGATGTCGCTCAGTGGATTGAGCATGGGCTGCAAACCAAAGGGTCGCCGGTTCAATTCCCAGTCGGGGCACATGCCTGGGATGCAGGCCAGGTCCCCAGTGGGGGCTGTGTGAGAAACAACCACACATTGATGTTTCTCTCCCTCTCTTTCTCCTTCCTTTCCTCTCTCTCTAAAAATAAATAAAATCTTTAAAAAAACATTTTTATAGTTTCAACTCCTATCTTTAGGTTTTTGATCCAGTTTGAATGAATAATTGCTTATGGCAAGAGGTAGGGCTCCAGAGTCTGTCTTTTGCATGACAAAACCTGAGGGGAGCCGGGAGCAGGGCCCAGGATCTGGGTGCCCTGAGAAGGGACTCAGGGAGGCCAGGGAGGGATAGTGTCAGTGGGGGCCAGACCCACCATGGCCTGGCGCCAAGGCCAGTGCCCAGAGGCAGGCCCACAGTGGGCAGGGAGGTGCAGGGCTGGTGCCTGGTGGGTGATGGTGGGCTGGGTCGAGGTGGAGTCAGGAAGTGTTTGTTCTCAGGTGAGGGGACAAAGTGCCCACTTGGAAGGCTTGGGAGGCTAGTCCGCAGGGCCACTCCCCTTCACCCTTCCTCTCGGGGGGGAGCTTGGGTCCTGGTTTACAGCTGCAGAAGGGTCATGCCCAGCTGGTTGGTCAGCTCTTGGCAGGAAACTCTACTGTTGCCCGAGGCACAGGGGTCTGGGATAAGGAAATAGGATAGGGGCACCGCCTGCCCACTCCCGGTCCCGGGGTGGGGGCAGGTCCAGGGCCAATGCTACAGGAGGGGAAGGCCCCAGAAGGACATGTGGTGTGGCTGGTCTGGAGCCCGGGAGGCCTGGGGAGCGCTGGTGGGGTAGATGGGCTGGAGCAGCACCCGTGCCTGGGACAGTGGGGCAGGGGCACGGCTGAGTGTCGGAAATTCTGGACCACAGGGTGCAGGCGGGGGTGGGGGGTCAGCTGGCGGAAAGCCAGAAGTGGCGTCTCCAGCAGGTGTCTCTGAGCTTGTGGCTTTTTATGATCTTTATTCTGTTCTTTTTGTTTTTCAAATGAATATGTATGTTGCACTTTTTAAAAATATATTTCATTTATTTTTTAGACATAGCAGGTGAGAGGGAGAAAGAGAGGGAAACATCGATGTGTGATTGCCTCTCATGTGCCCCCTACTGGGGACCCAGCCTGCAACCCAGGCCTGTGCCCTGCCTGGGAATTGAACTGGTGACCGTTTGGTTTGCAGGCCCGCGCTCAGTCCACTGAGCCACACCAGTCAGGGCTGCTGCACTTTTGAAATGCATCTTTTTTTCTCTTTTATTTTTATTTATTTATTTTTAAAGATCTTATTTATTTATTTATTTATTTATAGAGGGGAAGGAGAGAGGGAGAGAAACATCAATGTATGGTTGCCTTTTGTGTGTCCCCTGCTGGTAGTTAGCCTGCAAGGAACCGGCCTGCAACCCAGGTATGTGCCCTGAGTGGGAATCGAACCGCGATCGTCTGGTTCGCAGGCCCGCGCTCAATCCACTGAGCTACGCCAGCCAGGCGTTTATTTTTTATTTATTTATTTTTAGAGGGGAAGGGAAGGAGAGAGGGAGAGAATACCAATGTATGGTTGCCTCTCATGGATCCCCCGCTGGGAACTGGCCTGCAACCCAGGCATGAGCCCTGACTGGGACTTGAACCTTGATCCTCTGGTTTGCAGGCCCGTGCTCAATCCACTGAGCTACACCAGCCAGGGCTTTTTTCTCTTTTCTTGATAAACGAATGGCTACATAAAACAAGCGCGAGGTACAATGAGCTTCACTGTTACTGTTACCTAGAAACCCATGGTTGTTTGCAGAGCACAACTGGCCGGGAAAAGCACCCCCCAACTATGTTCCTGGGGTCGCTGTAACAAATGGCCCCAGTCTTGGTGGCCTGAAATGACAGAAATTTATTCTCACAGATTTGGAGGTCAGAGTCCAAAGTCAAGGTGTCAGCAGGGCTGTGGCCCTCAGAGACTCCAGGGCAGATTCCTTTCCTGCCCTTCCAGCTCGGTGGCTGCTGGCATCCCTGGGAGCACGGTCTCTCCAATCCCTGTGTCCGTGGTCAAGAGGCTCCCCCCCCCCCCCCCCCCCCCCCGCCCCGTGTCTTCTTGTCTGTCTGTCTCTTGTAAGGATTTGTGCTACTGAATTTAGCATCTCCTCCGAGTCATCCAGAATCTCAAGGTTCTTAGCTTAATTACAACTGCAAAAACCTTTTTCCAAATAAGGGCACATTCAGTAGTTTAGAGGTGGATGTATATTGGAGGCGGGGCACCATTCAGTCCACCACAGTCCCCCCTCTGGTCCCCTACGATTCGGTGCAAGTACATTTGCCCCACCCCAACACTGCCTCCCTCCGAAGTCTCAACTGAATGTCGTCAGCTCAGAAGCCCTCAGAGTCTAACCTAAATTGTCTAACCCAGGTTGGAGTGAGGCGAGGGTGCCGTCCGTGGGCGGGGGGGGGGGGGGGGGGGGTTTTNGGGGGGGGGGGGGGGGCGGTTTTCTCCGAGCCTTGTTTCCTCTGGGGCTCCGCCCCTGCAGGCCCTTTCCTTTCTCCTGCGGAGGAGCCCCTGTGCTGTGCCCGAGCTGGTGCGGCTCAGTGGGTTGAGCTCCGACTTGTGGACAGAAATGACGCTGGTTGATCCCCGGTCAGGGCACACGGGCCAGGCCCCCAGCAGGGGATGTGTGAGAGGCAACCACACACTGATGTTTCTCTCCCTCTCTCCTTCCCTTCCCCACTAAAGATAAATGAAAAAATCTTAAAAAGAAAAACCTTAAAAGGAGCACCAGTGTGAAGCCCAGCAGCTCCATTAACCCGTTTCCCGCCTGTAGGAAGCCAGCATTCCAACAGCTTCCTCCCCTCATCTGGTCTCTGTGTCTCTGCCGACGCAGCACCCTCAGTAACCCCATGGGTCTCCCAGGCATGTCTCGGACCCTGGCCGCTAGAGAGGAGGGTGCTCACAGGCCTCTCCTGGACGACCCCTGGCTAGTCCTCGGTGCGGGAGACGCACCTGTTCAGCGGATGGCCGCCCAGCCGCACCCTTGGCCCTCTGCGTAGAACGCGCTTTCTTGGCAGTGAGTCTGCGCAGCAGCACCTTCCGCAGTCCGGACGGGCCACGCCGCCTGTGTCGCCTTGTCAGTCCTTTCTGGCTCACCAGTCCCTTCCACAGTGTGCGCCCGGCCTCCTGCAGTTCGCCGTGGGCTGCCAGGGACGCCCGTCCCGCCAGGTTCGTCCGTCCAGTATGAGCTCTGCTTTCCACCCGGGTCAGCCACGTCTTCCGCTCCGTTTAACAAAGGCCGCCTCTCCTCCAGCGTCCAGCGGTTTGCGCCTCGTCTCCTTCTGAGCAGCAACTTGACAACTTAAATCCGATTCTACCCACAGTCTGTTGAGGCAATCGAGGCTCTTTGTGTCCCTCGGAATTCTCCAGCCTCTGTTCAGTGCCCAATTTCAAAGCTCACTCCACACTTTTAGGTATCTGTACCCACTCCCAGAAACAGTAGCCCCCACTCCAAGAAACAAAATCTTTTCTCTTTAAAGATTTTGTTTATTTATTTTTAGAGAGTGGAGAAGGGAGGGAGAAAGAGAGGGAGAGAAACATGGATGTGCCACAGAAATATCACTCTGTTGCCTCTCTTACGCCCCCAGCTGAGGATCTGGTCCGCAACCCGGGCACGTGCCCTGACCAGTTACCCAACTGGCCACCTTTGAGTTTGCAGGTGATGCCCAATCCACTGAGCCACACCAGTTAGGGCGTGATGAGATATTTTAGACACCCACAACTTCTTTTTTTCTCATCATTACAACATGCACATCTTTCTGTGACATTAGTTTACAATATAATATCCCTTTGCACAGGGACCCTGTCGTATTTAAACCCATCCTGTGATGTAGAACATGAAGGTTATTTCTATTTTGTTTCATTTCCTGGCGTTAGAAACTGCTGCAGCGAACAGCTTTGTAGCTGGCCTGATGTGTGTGTCTATACAACTGCTGTTATAAATAGAATTTCTGGGTCAAGTGGCATGCACAACGTAAGCTTTGTCTCCCCACCAGGATACCATTTTTCACCTCTCCGACTGGCAGAAGTCCCCACACGGGTTTCTGGGTGGCATTGGCGAAGCTGTTGGAGGTAGGCCACTGAGAGCGTCTGTCAGATGCGAACCCCCCTGCGCTGGTGGCAGGAGTCCCTGGAGGCATGTGGTGTGTGCAGAGGCCGGCACAGCCCGTGCACGGGGTGTGTGAGATGCCGCACTGTGGGTTAGAAGTGGGGAAGCCAAGAATTATGTTTGTGTCTGTGCCATGTTCCACAAAGACGTGTTGGAGGGTACGAGGGAACCCAGCGACAGTGAGCCCCTATGGCGTGTGGGCGGGGCGCCTGTGGGGGTGGCCCTGGCAGGCACTCAGTGTGGGTGGCAGGGGGCGGCAGGGCTGCAGCAGGGCCTGGTCTGCGTGTGGGAGCCCTCTGCCTGCTTTGTGCAGGGCTCCTGGCTGTGCCGGGGGTGATGTCTTTGCCCACGGGTACATGCTCCCAGGGGCCACTGCTGTCTTGGAGGTGAGAGCGTGGTGGCCAGGCCCACAGCAGTGGTGGAGATGGGGAGAAGAGGCTTGAAAGGCATGTGAGAGCAGAAGGGTGGGACCTCCCAATGGAGGGGTCCCAGGGGTGGGGCCCAGGCCCTCCCAAGGCCTCAGACACTATTCTGAATGGGAGGGGCTGGACAGGACCCTCTGTGCTCCTCTGGTTGTCCCCAAGAGACCCCCACGAGCCCCTCCCCAGCAGTGTGGTGGGCCTGGGCTGGCTTGGTGGCCACAGGCTTTCAGGAGCCACCCGGGGTGGCTGGCCTGGTCCAGTTCACACGGCCATCACCCAGCATTGGGGCCTCTCTGTGGAGGAAGGGTCTCCTGTGCCCCAGCCCGGCGGCCTCCCCCGGGGTTGAGGCCAGCACTGAGCCCTGGCTGTGGGGTGAGGCCTGGCGGTGCAGGGGCGCTGCGTGTCAGAGTGGGAGGGTGTCTGCTGGCAGAGCCTGCAGCTGTCACATGTCCCCCTCTCAGGATCACTTGAATCACCTGTCCACCATGCATAGTGAGCCACAGCAGGGCAAGCTGCCACAGGGGTGCAGGGACAGGTTTGAAGTGGGGGGAGCACCCAGCTGAGGGAGCGTAGGACCATCCGAATGTCAGGTGGGGTGTGTGGAGGCCAGGCAGCACCAAGCCTGTCAGGGTCTCTTGGGACTCATGGGGGTAGGAGGCAGGCTTTGTCCCCTAAAAGCTGGGAAGGAGGGGAGTCTGGCAGAGGTGTTGGGGCTTGGCTCCCATTCCAGGGACCCCAAGGGTGTGAATTGCCTTCTGGATTTGCTGAAAGCTTCCAGAAGGTTTGAGGTGTGAGCTCAGGAGGCAAGTCCCTGGCCCCAGGGATCTGACAGGGCCTTAGCTGAGCACCCAGGGAGTGGGGGCAAGGGCCTGTGCAGCCGGACGACCTGTCTTCTGGGGCTCCGACGTGATATGTGGGCGAGGGGGCCAGTGAAGGCCAGGGCTGCAGGGGGAGGCCAGAGCCGCCTCCTCCCCCAGCAGAGCTGCCTTTTCTCCCCCCATCTCCAGCCGCCAGCCCCTTGTCCACCGCAGCGGGGGCCTCCCTGGCCTTGTGAACCCACACCTACAGCTCTGTCTCCAGCTGTCCCCACACGCTCTAGTGTTGGCTGCACTGCTTTTCTCTCGCCCTCCCTCTGCCTCTGCCGGCTAGCCGCAGCCTGCCTTTCTGTCCTCACTTGGCTGCCGCTTCCTCGGGGAAGCCTGCCCTCAGAGGGGACCAAGGAGCAGGCTCCGTATACCCCGTGGAGCCTTTCCAGGGGCTGTGTGGCTGTGCCCCACTTGCGAGGCCCCAGCACGTGGCTGCTGTTTGGGGCAGATTGGTCAGGGGTCTCCTTCCTGGGTCTTCCGGCTGCCACCCACCCTCTAAGAGCCCTAGTTGCGGGGTGAGGCCTGGCGGTGTAGGGGGCTCTTATGGCAGTGGCCACTCACAGGTGGGCAGCTGGACTGGAGGGGGGCATTTAAGGGCCTGGGACAGGCCTTCTCCAAATGGTCATCCCTGTGGTTTTGAAAAGTTAGGAAAAACCTGATTGTGCTCATTCACTTGTATTACCACCCACCCCCAGCCTTCCCTCACCTTCATCAGCTTGAAACTGTGATCTCATAAAATGCAATTCTATTCAGTTTTAAAATAGAACAAGCACAGGGTGGTGTTTTTCTTTTGCTGAGCTTCCCATAGTTTTTAGATCTGTTATTGAAGTATAAGTTTCATTTGAAGTTTAATAACTATTAATAACTTATTTGAAGTACTACTCAGGGAGAGGCTGAATTTAGGTTTATCCAGAAGTCGCTAATAAAAAAGTAATGGGACTTTAGGTGTAAGGAATCACAAAGTCCTGTTTTAATTTCTCACTCTACTGTTTACCCCAGTTTGGTGACTGCTCTTTCTGGAGACCTGCCTATGCCCTGGCCTGAGGGAGTTGGGGGAGGGGCAGGACTGGGGGAGCAAGGTGACCGCCAGGCTTTGAGCCAGCAGGGGGCTGCACCTGCCTCTTTGCCCACCAACCCATACCTGTGGGTGCTGCCGGCTTCTACCTGTGCCACCAACATGTCCTCCACCACAGCCCTGACCTGACACCTAGCAGGCCCGCCTACAGAAAGGGTGGGTGCTTGACGGGGGAAGGGCCTTGGGGTGGGGACAGAGGAAGGGTTGGGAGGCTGGCCACATTGTGTGGAGACTGTCACCCACAGCCCAGCTGGGAGGGCCAGAGTGGGACGGGAGCGGCCGGTGAGGAAGGGGCAAATGCCCCGGGGGGGCCCAGGCTCCCCGTGGTCCAGTGAGTGAGGTGGCACAGACACCACCTGGACATCACAGAGGCTCCTCAGCAGGCAGGCAGTGACCAATATCCTGCTCCCATGGCTCAAGAGGCTGACCCTGCCATCCTCTGGGTGGGGCGGGGGCGGGTGTGGGCGCGGATCTGGTAAGGGCACGTGCTGGAGCTGGGGCCAGAGATGGGCACGGAGACAGTGACTGGTGGACAGGCTGGAAGGCAGAGCTGCCAGGGTCTGTGGGGCTGGCTGCGGGGCCGACGACCCCAGGGGGTTGGCCTCAGCCCCTGGGAGGTGACTGTGCTGCAGCCACAGAGGATCCCAAGACAGGCCAGGCAGGATTGCTGAGTGGGAGTGGCAGAAGCTGGGGCCCTGGCTGGAGCTGGGATGGACCTGCTGTCTCAGAGCATGGAGGGCATCGGGAATCATAGGACAGGGTGAAGCAGCCTGGAAGAGCCTGTGGGTAGAGCAGGTGCCCGGGAGGGGACAGGGCAGAGAGCAGGGGCAGAACTGCTAGGGCATGGGGGGCTGGGGTACAAGTCATGGTAGTGACGGCGGTAGCCGAGGGTGCCTAGGGCATGACTGCCGGCAGGCCGTCGATGGGGTCTGCCTTCCCTCCTCCCTGCCTTCCCTCCTCCCTGCCTTCCCTCCTCCCTGCCTTCCCGGGGCGCCCAGACTGATGGGTGTCTTCCGCAGGGAGTTTGTGGTGGTGGCTTCGTGCATGAACGTCACGTGCAGGAGAGCCCAGGAGGCCCTCTGAGGGTGGCCAGTGGAGGACGTTCGGGGACAGCGGGGTTGGGTAGGTGGGCCGTCTGAGTGCGTCGGTATCCAGCCTATTAGCCTGGCCATCCCTCTGGACTCGTTGGGGTCAGGTGCCAGGGAGGTCGGGGCTGAAAGGGGTGGGCGGTGCTAGGCCAAGAGCATGCGCCGGGGCATTGATCAGCCGAAGCCCCGCCCGGGCCGGTAGGTCCCGCCCCGTGCCTTCGGGCTCCTCCCCCAGGCTGCGGCTCTGGCCGGGGCAGTGCGGTGCGGGGCTGGACTCTGCGTGGCGGGGACGCTCTCAGGGCACCTGGAGACATGGACCCCTCGAGAGCCATCCAGCACGAGATCAGCTCCCTCAAAGGTACAGGCCCGAGGCCGAGCCGGCCGAGCTGTGACCTGTGGCTGGACGCAGCCCCCTCAGGGCAGTGGTCAGGGGCTGCCTCCCCGGCACAGTTTTGAGGATGGCAGGCTGGAGCCGGAAGGCCTCAGGCCCGTGCGCTGTTAGGGCACCACCAGGTGTGGGGTCTGCCTGGGACCCGCGGGGCGATTCCAGCTGCTGCAGCAGCCCTGCAGCGCGCTTCAGGGGGCGGGGCGGCGGCAGCCGGGGCGGGGCGGAGGTGGGAGCTGGCTAGAGCGGCTGGTCGGCTCTCCCAGGCTCTGCAGACCCCACGCCCCGCCTGCAGCCCTGTGTCCTAGGGGCCGGGCGGGGCTGTGGGGATCCCTGTGGGGAGGCGCCAGGTCGGCTGGCCCCCGGGCGAGTCCACACTGCGGCTCTTTGTTCTGGGGCGGGGTGTCCGGGGGCTGTCCAAGGGCCCCGACTGGTTGCCTTGGAAACCTGGAGGGGTAGAGTCGGGGCGCCGGGCTCTGACTGTGCTGAATCAGCAACTGCGGCTGCAGTCCGCTGGGTGGGGGCGGGGCAGAGAGGGGCGTCCTAAGCCAAGGTGGGAGGGAAATGGGGGGACGTGCCCCTACCCTGTCCATGGTGGGCAGGGGAGGAGTGCGGGCAGTGGCGGCCCGGGTGCTTTTCCCCACATGCCCCAGGGCGCACGGCTGGTGGGAGGGGCGGGGATTCCCCACCGCGCCCCGCCCCCTTCCTTGGAGCCCCGAGTTGCTGCCTGCTCCCGCCGGGGGTGGCGCCTGTGCGACTGAACTGGGTGGGTTGGCCTAAGACCCGAGCGGGCCCGTGTAAGAGGAGGCCTATTTAAGTCCAAGTCGGGGAGCCCTGGATGTGGCCTGGAATAGTTTTGGGAGGGGGTTTCGGTTGTTTGGTGGGGTGCTTGGGAATTGGGGGCGTTAGCTCGGGGAATCCTACTGGGAAGATAGCAGGGATGTGTGGAGCGGCCAAGGAGGGAGACGGGAGGTCCACGTGGGAGGACATGGGACAGGCCGGGGGAGTGGGCCTCCTTTGGGTTCAGGGCCCGGCCTCCGGCCTGAGAGCGGCAGGCTCAGGAAGCCACAGCCCTGGTCCCCCGCGTTGCGGCGGGGCTGAGGGGGCGTGCCGCTGCTCACTCCCGCCCGGAGCCGGAGCCGGCGCCCCACCCTCCCGGTGCTGGTCTGCCTGAGGCTGGCCGCCTTTGGGCCTGGCTGGCCGTGGGGTGGGCGGGGGAGAGTAGCGCAGGGAGCTGGCAAGCAGGGCTGTGGGAACACTTGGCTGTCCCTTCCGAGTTTCCACCGCCACCTCGGCCTCGGCTCCATGCCAGCGTGGGCTTCGGCGCTGTGTTTGCAGCGAGCTCTGCGGTGCCATAGCAACTAGCTGCACAAACCCGCCCCACGTGCTCCCTTTCAGCCGCAGGCGCCTTCCACTTCGGGATCCCCTGCCCCACCCAGTTTATAATGGGTTCCCGGGCTTCATGGCCTGCTGAGAATGGGTGTGCCCACTTGTAGGGGCAGGTCCGGGTATGGGTCAGTGTGGGCAGAAGCACGTGGGAGTCAGGTATTGGGTGGTCTCAGGGCCACAGGGTATCCTCACCCACCCCCACCCTGTGCCTGGGGGTGACTGATGGGTGTGGCCGGCCAGGTTCCAGGGCTCTCAGGGGGGCCTGCTGCCCCTCTGCCCTGCTCGTGGCCCCCTTCACTTGGGCTCTGTTCGCCTCTGCTAGTGTGAGGCTCCGCTGACCAGCATCGGTCTGGCTGGCCTACAGGGGGGCACGCAGGGTGGGGTGTCTGCGTGGTGGCCCGGCCCCAGGGGTGGGGCAGCAGACACTTGGTGACTTTGATTTCCTGTGGCAGCTGAGAGTTCCTGGCCTGCGACAGCTGGCCTGTGTGTGGCGTGGGTGAAGGCCCCGCTCCTGCCCCCGCCCTGCGCATAGCAGACCCCGTGTTCCTGGGCCGCCTTTGATCGGGCCTGGGAAGTTTCAGATATGGTCGCCATTGTTTCAGACCTGGCACTGTAGGTGGAGATGGCTGGATGGACAGCAGCCGGTGGTGCCCATGGCCGTCCTGTCCATGTGCTGGAGCAGCTGTCCCTGCGGTTCCCTGCAGGCCTTGGTCCCCATGACCCCAGCCCCCCACTCAGGCCTTGAGCACCCCAGTTCTGGTCGTCCTCCCTTAGACCTCCAGATTCCCTGGGGCTTAGAGGGCCCAGCACCCTCCTCAGATCCTGGTGAGCCCAGAAAGCCCTGGGACCACACCCCTGTGTGGGGTCCCCAGCCTGAGGTTTCCTTCTGCCCTCTGCCCCCTGCTTCCCTCTGCCCAATCTGCCACCTTTGAAATTCTTGGTCCATAGCTGCTCTTGTCCCCCTCCCCCTAGACTGAGGAACCTTGAAGGAAGTGTTTAGAAACTGATGTAATTTCTGACGTTGGAGCCGAATGGCCTGGAGGGGAGGGGAGGGGGGCAGCTGAGGGGGTTGCTGCCACTGTGAGGTGCCCCTGACTCTTCCAGGGGCCGGTGGCTGTGGTGGGAGGGGCCGCCCGTGCTGCTGAGTCAGAGGGGGCCGGCCTGGGCCTCCTGGAGGGAGGGCCGGCAGACAGGCAGGCAGGCGGGAGGCTCTCGCAGGCGGTGGGCAGGCCCAAGTGCCGGCAGGCAGGCATCGCAGGAGCCAGGCAGCCAGGCGCCAGAGCCTCAAGTCCAGATCCCAGGCCCTGGGGCGCAGCACCCGGCCTGCCTGCCTGTCACAGGCCCCTGTGGCTCCCTGTGCGGAGGTGCCTCGTGGGCCTCCCTGTGCTCTGCCTGTGCCCTCTCCTCATCAGCTAGGCAGCCATGGTGGCAGGCATGCTTATGCCCCTGGACCAGCTGCGGACCATTTATGAGGTGCTCTTCCGGGAGGGTGTGATGGTGGCCAAGAAGGACCGGCGGCCCCGCATCCTGCACCCCCACGTGCCCGGCGTCACCAACCTGCAGGTCATGCGTGCCATGGCCTCCTTGCGGGCGCGAGGCCTAGTGCGGGAGACCTTCGCCTGGCGCCACTTTTACTGGTACCTCACCAACGAGGGTGTGGCCCACCTGCGTCAGTACCTGCACCTGCCGCCGGAGATCGTGCCTGCGTCTTTGCAGCGCGTGCGCCGTCCTGTCGCCATGGTGATGCCGGCACGCCGCTCCCCTCACGTGCAGTCTGTGCAGAGTCCCTTGAGCTGCCCGCCCAAGCGGGGACAGCTGACAGCTGGGGACCCTGCCCGTGAGGAGCGGCGGGCCTATCGCCGGAAGGAGCCTGAGGAAGGGGCCCCTGAGCCCCCCGTGGTGCCTGCTACTACGGTGGGGACGTTGGCGAAGCCTGTCCCGGAGCCCGCCCCAGCCACAGGTCAGCTGCATCCTGGTCCAGCCATGGGGATTGGGAGGGAGTGATGGGGCCTAGGCCTGGTGGGCTGGGGGCCTCAGGGGGTGGAGGGGTTTGCTCACACCAGCTGGTGGCGCTGTCTCTGCCCCAGGGTGCTGGGTCTCTGGTACTGGACCACGTGGCTCCTCCTCCTGGCCTGAGGACCTGGGGTGGGTAGGCCAAGCCAAGCACATGGGCCCCAGCCAGCCCATCCCCAGGCACACCCTGGGGCTAGGGGTGGGGCTTGTGACCCTAGACTGGCAGGACCAGCTGGCAGCACAGCCCTGCCCCGGGGTGGGGGCAGCACAGAAGAGGTGCTGGGATGGAGGGGGTGTAGCTGCTCCCCAGCAGTGTGGCTGGGCAACCCGCCTGACCTTTCCGAACCTCGTGTCTGTCCAGTGGGGAGGGGGTACCCCAGGAAGGAGGAGACCCCTGCCCCCATGGTTTTGTGTCTCAGATGTGCTATTTTGTGACTGGGTGCTTGGCTGGCTTGGGGTTGGTGATGGCCTACAGGGCAGCCCTGGGTGGGGAGATGAGTAGACCCCAGCAGGAGCACGCCGGCAGGCCAGAGTCCAGGGGTGGTCAGCCCAGCCCAGGCCAGGCAGGTCAGTTTTGGGAGGAGCTAGATCTGAGGACGGGACAGATCCTATTGTCCCAAGGGTTGCCAGTGACCCTTCGCTGTTCCCCTTCTCTGTAGCATCCTTCTGTTCCTAAATCCCTGTGCTGGCAGGACCCAGGTAGGTAGGTGACATGTGTCCTATGCACTCCCGGAGTTTGCCGGCCTTGGTGTTGACTCGAGGTGGCCTAGGTCCCCCAGCATAAGGCCAGCTTGAACCCCACTTCCCTCTGTGTCTTGACACCTGGGGAGGCACTTGAACTCCGAGGGGCTGGGAAGGGGGCATGGAGTGCGGCTGGCTGGGTGGCAGCAGTCGACCTGGTGAACGGGGCCCAGGTGCTGAGCAGGAGCCCCAGTCCTGGTCTGGTCTCATCTGGTCTGGGTGGGGCCCACTAGGGCCGTGCCTTGGGAGCCCCTCGGGGTAGAGGGGCCGCCTTTGGCTCTTCTGTGGCATCTCCAGTTCCTGTCAATGGGGTGACAGTGTTTCTGCGGGGAGGAAGGTGTGCACCGGGAGCCCGCTGACTGGTCAGCACCGACCACCATCTGGTTGCCAGGTCCTGGCCCAGGGGCCCTTGGCCTCGGCTTCCCCACCCCCACATCCTTGCCCTCGGTGGTTTGCACCGGCCCCCTCCCCCTTCTCCAGTCAGGGTGTGGTGATCTTGACCCCTCCCTCCTTTTCTCTTCTTCCTTCCTCGTCCTGGCTCATTTGGACCTTGGACCACAAGGCTGCCTGGTGGGCATTTGGCAGCAGGGCCAGGAGGGGGACTGGGTGTGGCCACGGTGGGCAGAGGGGAGGGCACCCCCAGTCCTGGCGGAGGTGACTCAGTCTTCCCTTCCCTGCTGTAGCCGCAGCCTCCGCTGGTGGCAGCTCAGAGTTTCCAACAGGAAATGAACTCCAGCTCCAGGCTGAGTCAGGGCTGGCGGGTGTGGGCTCCCCTTTCCCCTGCACCTCTCCCTGGGGGCCCAGCACAGGAACCCAGGACGACTCTCGCTCCCCACAGCAGCTGGGTGCTGGGTGGGGTGCGGTGCCTCTTAACCGCCTGCAGGGGTTGGGGTGGCTCCATGGGCTGGGGCAGCTCTGGTGACACCCAGGGCCTCTACTTCTCCTAGCGTTAAGGATGATGATCAAGTAACAGGCCCCATGAGATGCCTTCCCCCGCCCCCCACATCACCCCTACCACTTGGCAGAAGGACAAGGTCAGGAGCCTGTGGGGCCAACTGCACTGGTCACCAGAACAACCTCGGTCAGATTGGCTGCCTCTGCCCATCCAGCCCAGGCCAGGGAGCCATGGACGCTGCAGGGCAGTCACATGTGCCCCCGGCCCCACCCTGTGCCCTAGTGCTCTGCTCCTTGGGTGAGAATGTGTCTGCCAACTCTCACCCACGGGCTAGTCAGATCCAGACCCAGTCCCAGCCCCGGGGAGCCCCCACCATCTGGGGGTGAACTGGGTGAGGATGCAACTTTAAGAGCAATCAGGGAGGGCTCCTCTGAGGAGGTGCCCTGAGCTGAGCCCTGACAGATGGAGAGGAACCCACTTGGCCAAGTGAGAAGGGGGGTGGCCTGTGGCCCGGAGTTTGGGTTTGCTGTGTGTGGTGGGATGGGTTTTTACACGAGAACTTCATTTGCATTTCAAAGGAACACTTCGCCTGGCTCCCAGATCTCTGTGAACCCCAACGTTCCAGAGAACAGGGCACCACCTGAATGCGGGGCACGTGTGCACGTCTTCGTTGCGCCCTCCACTGTGCACCGTGTCCTTCCGCAGCCTTTGGGAGACACGGAGTCAGCACACAGAGTAGGACCCGGTGTGACTGCAGGACTTCAGGGTCCAGCTGGCTTTCCACGACAGTCCCTAGCTTCACGTCTAGGTCCTGTGCGTGGCATGGGGTGTGAGGGGCTGTGGCAGGGCTAGGTTTGCCTTTTGCCTCGTCCTGCCGTGGCTGGTGGGACAAGGCCTGGAGGATGGCAGAGGCAGGGACTGGGTGTGGCATTTGCCCCAGGTGGTCGAGCTGGTGTGGGGGGCTGTACGCAGGAAGGGCCTGCTTTGGGGACTGGGGGAGTGAGTGGGGAAGGGCGGGATTTTGGGCAGGGGCTGTGGAGAGGAGGGGGCTGTGCCCGAGGGCTCAGAGGGAACAGGCAGACTGGCCCACTCAGCCGCCCAGGCTGGCCTGACCCATTGGTCAGGCCTTCAGCTCTGCTCCCCTCTGACTAAGGGGTGGCTGTGAGGTGGAGCCAGGGCTCCCAGAGCGGGGTGGGGAGCCCTCCCTCTGCTCCCCACCCCTTCCCTCCTTCCTGCCTTTCTTCCTTTCCTCTCTGTGGGCTCCAAATGGCCTGGCCTGTGCTTGTGGCCATGGACAGGTACAGCATGGAGGAGCTGATTCAGCTGGGCCAAGGTAGGGCAGGGCCTGGCAGGGCTGCCGGCCAGCAGGGTAGGGTGGGGGAGGGGGTGTCCAGGCCTCTGACTGGGCCCTGGGGGGCTGGGCCTCGGGAATGCAGGATGAGCACTGTTCCCGCTCAGGGCTGCCCTGGGGCGCCTGGCGTGCCACGGGGGCGTCCGGCCCCGTCCCAGGTCTCTGTGGGGTGGTGGAAGGCTGCTCACTGCCCTGGAGGATCTGGTGCCAGCCCCCTGACGCCCCGTGGGCTCCTCTAGAGGTCCCCTAGCCCAGCCTTGGTCAGCAGAGCTGGCCACCGCAGGCTAGTTTCCTTCAGAAATGAGTTTCTGAAGCAATGGGTGGGTCTCTCCGCATGGACCAAGCTGCCCCGATGCAGGCGGTCATGGGCCAAATGTGGTTTGCTGTGCACCCCTGCAGGCTGACCAGGAAGGCCAGGGGGACCTCTGGGGCTCTCCTGTCAGCCCGTGTGACCAAGGGCCAGCAGCTCGCCTGTTCTGTGCCTGGTTTCTCTTCTGCACGATGCCACTGTAGCACACCACTCACTTCACAGGGTTCCGTGAGGGTTGAATCGGGTCCTGCTTGCCACGGAAGTGCCACAGGAGGCCACATAAACCCGTCTAGTCCCCAGCCCTCTCTCTGCTGGGGCCTGAGAGGAGGGGGCAGGACTGGTATCCCTAGGTCCTGTTTCCCAGGGCACACAGGTCCCGGTCAATCCAGGATGTGGCCCGGGCTGTCTGCCGAGGACGGCCTCCAGCCTCAGGCCTTCCGCAGACAGCTGCTGCTGGGGGGCCCGGGGAAGGGGGTGCAGCACAGCCCCGTGGTGGGGGGGCCCGGCCACATTTGCGTGGCTCTGCTCTCTGTGGGGCTGCCTGGTCTGCGGCCGGTGGGGGTGTGACCTTGGGGAGGCTGTCTGTGCCTGTGGTGGCAGGTGTGGTGTTGAGTGACTTGTGTGGGGCCCCCTGGACCACGCGACCTTTTTCACGTGCATCCCCACTGCTGCTCAGGAGGGGGTGCCCCCCCCCATGGGCCATTGCTAGGCCAGGAGGCTGCTGCTTCTTAGAACTGTGGTGGGAGCTGCAGGGTGCTGCCAGTGGGCGCCCCCCGGCCGGGCTGGACATGGCAAAGGCCGTGGGCCCCGGTGCCCTCGCTCGGCACGTCATGTTCTAAGTCTGGACAGATGACGGGCCTTGCTGTCCTCGGATATTTATATCCCCGGGCCCCCTGCCCACCGCGCCCCTCCCCCATGGACACAGGCGCTGTTGCTGACAGCGCTCGGCCGTGCCCTCCTCCCTCCCGACACTGCTGCTGCCCGTGCGCTGCCACCTCTGAGGGGCCTGTGACCCTCCCACGCCCCGCGCCCACGCCCGTCTGCCCCGTGATCCCCTGCTGCTATCCCGATGAAGGTCGTGCCGGGTAGGTGAGAGGGAGCCCAGTTGGGCTGGGGGCCAGGTTAGGGCTTTGTCTTCCTCCCCACCCCCGGCACAGCCCACCACCCCAGGCCATCCTCCCATTCCCTCAGACCCCGTCCACTGTCCCACATGGGAGCCTTGGGACTCTGTGGGGCACTTGTCTTTGAGTGTGGCTGGGTTGTTGCAAGCCTGGGGCCAGCAAGGGCTGAGGCACTGGCATGCATCCCCTCGGTGCCTGGCAGCTGTCACCAGAGGGCACCCTTGGGGGCAGAATGGGGTGTTGGGCATGGGGGTCACCCTCCCGATGGGGGCGGCGGGACTGGTGCCGAGGCCGCCGGGCTGTGCTGGGGGTGCTGTGGCCTGGCCACGCATCACCCACGAGTCGCCTCGGGCTCCTCCTCCTGGCGGGTGTGGCTGTGGGTAAGCAGGGGTTAAGGCTCCCGCTAACCTTGAGCCGGAGAGCTGTGCGCAGGGACAGCTGAGCCGGGCTGGGCAGGCCTGGGTGGGGGCCGCTGCTGGTGGGAGGGAGGCGGGGAGGTGGTGGTGGGTGCGTACTTGGTGTAGGGACAGGACCAGGGACAGGACCAGTCTCAGCCGGGCTGACGGTGCAGCAGGGCGGTCCTGCAGGCGGGGCATCTTCAGTCCCAGGCCCCCCCTGGCCCGCCCTCAGGCAGGGAAGGGAGGGGGCTGCCAGCCTCTAGGAGGGTGCCGAAGGCAGCTCAGCCGCTCCACCCGGAGCCTGGGGTCCCAGAGCCATGGAGCCCTCAGGTGGCCTCTTTCCCTCCCTGGTGGTCGTGGGCCATGCTGTCACCCTGGCTGCTGTGTGGCACTGGCGCAGGGGGCGCCGGCAGGCGCAAGATGAGCAAGGTAAGCCGCTGGCGGCTACTGCTTTGGGCTGCTGGCCCCGGTCAACACCGCCCCTGCCAAAGGGGGCCGGAGGCGGAGCGGGGTGAGGGGCCGCCTCCCTGTCATCCCTGCATTTCCTTGCTCCCTCCCCTTCCTGTCCCTGAGCTAAGCAGCAGCACATGGTCTTGGCCCCTGCCTCCCACCCTGCCCTGGAGACCCTGCCTGCCCCTCTGGGTGGGGCCGTGGCTCCGCAGCTCCGTTCTGGGTAGACCCCCTGGGGAGGGGCTGCGGCTGGGCTCTGGGCTGGGGGCACAGCAATGCAGGAGCACCCCTTTGGAAGGACGCCCCTCCCAGCTCCTAGAGACTGGGCAAACCCAGGTGACTGTCAACACAGAAACCGCAGGTGCAGGTGTCCTCCTGCCCACGTCTGAGGCCCCACCCATGGTGAGAGGCAAAGCTGCAGAGTTGAGGCAGGTGCCTGTGCACCCTCTGCCAGTGCCCAGGACGGACGTGGGGCGGGCAGCCAGGCTGCACCCTGCCCCCCCCCCACCCTCAGTCCNCCCCCCCCCCCCCCCCCCCCGCTCAAAGTCACCGCTCTGGGCCGCCCCAGCAGCCATGCCCAGCACAGCCCAGCCCAGCCCAGGCCCACACAGGACGGGCGGGGCCTGCCTCCGCTCCAGGGAATGGAGCCCGTGGGGCTGCTGGGATCTGGCTCCTGGCCAGAGGACTCTAATGGGGATGGGAAGGCTGTGTCCAGTTCTGCACCCAGCACACCTTGGGGTTTGGAGCCTCAGCCTTGGTTGGGGCGGCCGGGCTGGCCCCTGGCAGCCTGGTCAGTCTCAGCCTCAGTGCCAGACCTGCTCAACCTGAAGTCTGCGTCTGGATGGGGCTTCTAGGCGTGGTTTTTGCGGCTGGGAAGCGTGTGTGACTCAGCTGCGGTCAGTAAACTGCATAGACCATTTCCCCCCCTTGGATTTGTCCCTCTTCCCCTCCCTCTCTCAGCCCAGCCTTGTCCTCTGCCCCCGAGTGGGGAAGGGGCTCCCATTCGGCCACTATCCTGGTTGCTCACTGTCTCCACTGCCCTGTGGTGCCCATGGGGCTTTGGTGTCTTTGTCCTGTTCTGGCTGTTCTCAGCCTGTGGCTCCCTGCCCCTCCCCCAGCCTCCCCTGCGCATCCTGCTGGGAACCTCGGAGCGGGGGGTGGGGGGAGTTTCCCAGCTCCTGGGCGTCCCCCGGGGCTCCCCTTCTCCCGAGCCTGGGCAGCCCCTGAGTTCCCAGGCTTCTCTGTTATCGCGGGCGGCCTCCCCTGCCCTAGTCCTCCAGGGCTAGTAGGGCCCTGTCCCTCCAAGTGGGGGTGAGGCTTCCGGTGCTGCACTGGGCGGGGCACCCCACCAGGGGCAGGTTCTTCGGGACTGGGCTGCGTGCCCTGCTGCTGCTGGCAGCGGGGGAGGCTGCGGAGCGCAGAGCCGGGCTTTGCAGTGCGGGCTGGGGAGCAGAGGCACCACCGTGCTGCGCGCCCTCACCCTGTGCTGGATCTCCAGGGCGCCTGGGCTCATGGCTGGGGCTGGCACGTGGGGGGCGGGCGGCGCCTTCGCTGAGCGGGAGGTCCTGCTCAAACAGCTGTGCTGGCTGGACGGGGGCTGTGAGCGAGTCCGCAGGGGCTACCTCTACGGGCAGCTGTGCTGCATAGGTGGGTGCGGCTGTGCGGGGCGGGCGGGGGGGGGGGCGTTGAGAGGTGGTGGCAAAGGAGGGGAACTGCGGCCCAGGCCTGGGGAAGGGGGTGGAACCCATCCCAGGTGCAGCCCCGCCCCCATGCTCTGTTCCGGAAACACCTGGGAGGAAGGCGGGGTGACATCCCCTAGGCCCCAGTCCATCCCTCCTCTGGAGAAGGGGAAGGTGGGCGGGGCCAGCTGGCAGGGCTTTGGCCTTGGCTGCTGGGCACCAGGCAGTTGGCGGCCTGGACTGGACAGGAGGAGGGGAGGAGGACGGGCCTACTGCCACTGTAGGGCTCTGCTGGGGCTTCCCATCCCCGCCGGGTCTTCACTCCCGGTGGGGCCTCCAGCCCCAGTTCTCGAGTGTTTTCACAGTAGTGCCCCTCAGGGGTATGGCAGCTCTAGGGGACACTGGGCCGGTGGCAGAGGGTCAGCTGCTGCACATAGTTAAGGGGTCAAGCACATGTGTCGGGGCCAGTGCTGGGCAGTGGGTCCTTGAGGGGGGGCCGGCTGAGGAGTGCCGCCTGTTGGAGCCAGCGGCCTGTGGCGGGGGGGGGGGGGGGGGGGGGGGGGCGGGGGGGGGGGGGCCCGCGGGGGGGGGGGGGGGGGGGGGGGGGGGGGGGGGGGGCGGGGGGGGGGGGGGGGGGGGGGGGGGGGGGGGGGGGGGGGGGGGGTGGGGGTGTGGGGGGGGCGGGGGGGGGGGGGGGGGGGGGGGGGGGGGCGGGGGCGGGGGGGGGGGGGGGGGGGGGGGGGGGGGGGGGGGGGGGGGGGGGAGGGGCACGGGGGTTGGGCCAGCCTGGGAGGAGATGTTGGTTGGTTGGAGGGTCTGATCCGAAGGATGGGTTGGGAAGGTGCTGGAGGGAGGAGAGCTCATGTTGGGGTTTGGGGGGTCCTGCCCAGGCAGGGGGTGTAGGGAGGGGGGGGTTTCACCGCCCTTGGTGCCACGGGGTCTCTCTCTACTGGAGGGAGGGGACTAAGACTTCTGAGGGGAGGGCGTGCGTAACCAGCTCCCTGGGACTTGGGCCCCACCCCGTGGGGTTTGGGCGCCCTCCCGTGGCCCTAGAGGGGCAGCACGGGTCGGGAGGGGTGAGCTTTTCCCGGAATGGGGCCCTGAGTGCTGGGGGCATGGGGGAGGGGGTGGCTCACAGCTGGATCACATCAAGCCAGATTCTCCGACTGGAAAATTCTTGTGGTGTGAGCGGCTCGCTCCTCCCTTCGGCGAGTCCCAGGTGCTGGCCGTAGGCAGCTTTGCACTTGCGCCCTTTGCCCGTCTCCCACCTCCACAGCCCCAGGAGCTGCTATCTCTGCTCCCTGCCCGAGGCAAACAGCCCCACCCATCCTGCCCCTGCTGCCCCCGGGCAGCTTCCTTTCCAGTGAGTCACTGCCTGAGCCCCTTCCCCAGCCCTGACTCACTTGGGGGGGGGGGCTGAGTTCTTGCTCCCAGCGGCCCCCTCCCAATGGGGGGGCAGAGTTCCTCAGTTCAGGGCTGGGAGGTCCTGCCCGGTGGTGAGTCAACACTCAGCTATGTGCAGCTCTGCCTGCAGACAGGGGCGCTGCTCCCGGGAGCCTGGTGGGCAGCTTGGGAAGGGCCAGACCCGCACAGGCCCAGATGGGGCGGGGGCAGGGGCTGGAGGAGGGCCTGTGGGTAGGTGTGACTTCCAGGCCAGGTGTCACTCAGCTTGAGGAGTCCCTCCAGCTGCAGGCTGAGGGTTGCCCGGCCTGAAGGCCGCCTGGTGTGCTCTCTGAAGGAAGGGGCACCCTGGGTGGGTCCAGCCGCACTCAGGCCCCACTCTCTGGGCCGGGGATGTCCTTTGGGATGCGGTCTGTGTTTAGCGAAGTGCCAGGTCCCCTCACACCCCTGTCTTCCCCAAAGGCAGCTGCGGCCAGGGGTGGGTGAGGAAACCCCTGGGTTTCCTGTTTCAGTCTGTGAGGGTGTGGTGGTGGGGGAGGGGCTGTCTGCTTTCTTCTCCGGGACACTCCCTCTGGGGGTGGGCAGGGTGGGGTAGGCCTGCTGGGGCGGGGACAATGGTGCTGGGGAGTACAGCCGGTAGGGAGTGGCCACACCGACTCGACTGGGAGCTGAGCCCGCTGGCTGCTCCGTGAGAGCGTCCTTTGCCGCACGCCGGCCACAGCTGCGGAGTAGAGAGCACAGCACCTGGGGGCTGGGGACCAAGTGCCGAGGGGCGGGGGTGGCACCATGTCTCATCGACAGCTCCGCGTGCCAGAGCCCCAGGGCCTGGGTCGCCAGAGAACCAGCTCAGAGGATAACCTCTACCTGGCTGTGCTCAGGGCCTCGGAGGGCAAGAAAGGTAGCGGGCACTGCTCGTGGGCAGGGCAGGCTGAGGCGGGAAGGGCCCACTTCCTGTGGCAGGAAGCTTGGCTCTGGGTGGGGCCCAGCCCGAGGGTCTGAATTGGGGGGACAGACTCAGACAGGGGCTGGGACCTTGGGCTGTGAATTGTCTGAGCCCAGGTGCAGGCTGCCCAGCAGGGAGAGGGCCTGCAGCAGCTTCTGGGCCTTGGGCGTGGTGGGGGCCTCTCTGTGCCCTGGAGGGGGACCATGACTCTCTTGGGACCCCATGGCGCCTCCTTGCCACCCCCCTGCCCAGGCCTGGGTCTTGGCTCAGAACTTCTCTGCTTAGGGCTCCAGGAGGCCGCATATGTGGGGATGGGGCAGGCCGGGACTTGCGCGCTCTGGGCTCTGGGCGCGGCTGCCAGCTCTGGACTCTCCCCTCTCAGCAGGGAGACAATAGGGGGATTGAGTGTGGCTCTGCCCCCCCCCCCACCCCCGGCCTTCCAGGGGCTGCCTGGGCCTGGACACCTTGGGCTTTGCCTGTCTGGTGGGAGGCGCTGGGCCACAATGTGATTCTGAGGCCCTCTGCAGGCGCCAGCCACTGTATCTTTATCGTGGTTACCTCCTGGAGGCTCTGAGGGCTTCTCCCAGGCCCCAGGTAACCTGGCCTTGTTTCTCCCAGATGAGCGAGACCGTGTGCAGAAGAAAACCTTCACCAAGTGGGTCAACAAACACCTCATCAAGGTTGGTGCCTGTGCGTGCACATGGCGGGGCCGAGGAGACCGGCTGGGGGTGACAGAGGTGCCCCTGGCCTTCCAGGCAAAACCAGAGCTGCCCAACCCCTGCCCACAGCTGCCCCGCCCCTGCCCCACAGGGTCCTCACCTCTCATCTCCAACCTGTGGTTTTCTGTCTTCCTCTGCTTCCTCCTGTCTCCTCCTCTTCTTCCTTCTGGACTCTCCTGGTCTCTCCTCACCTGTCCTGTAGCACTGGCGGGCAGAGGTAGGTGCCTCTCTCAGGGCCCCCGCCTCTTGCTTTCTGGGGTCAATGTTCCCCCTACCCCCGGGGCCTATTGGTAGCTCTTGGGAACCTGATGCCACCCCGACCCCTGCTCTGCAGGCCCAGAGGCACATCAGTGACCTGTACGAAGACCTCCGTGACGGCCACAACCTCATCTCCCTGCTGGAGGTGCTCTCAGGGGACAGCCTGGTATGTGCCCCCACCGCCTGCCCCTCTGTGGCCCTGCCTGCCTCACCCGGATGCCCCATCTGCCTTTGCTCCTTGAGGCCTTTCCTACAAGCCCACTCTGCCCAGCCCAGCCTTGCGCCTCGCTGGGCCTCTCGGTCCAGACAGGCAGGCCAACCTGGGAGCGGCCCCCGACCCTACGCTGTGGGCACACAGCCCTGTGTGCTCCTCACCAAAACCCCGATACAGTAACCTCATGCTCTGCTCTGCTTTGGTTTCTCTGCTGCTTGGACTCTGAACCTTGACCTCTGCCCTTTACCCTTTGCCCTGCTCTGGCCGGGCAGCCAAGAGAGCGGGACATAATCAGGAGCTCGCGCCTGGTGAGTGGTCGGGCCCGCTGGCCACGGCGGCACGTGGGCTCCCAGAGGCTGGAGCCCAGCTCACTTGGGACCTGTGGCCAGTTCGGCCCAACCTGGGCCTGGAGCTCGGGTGGGCAGAGGCTCCATGTCCCGCCGCCTGCTGCCCTGCCTGCTGTGCTGCCCAGAGCCAGGCCGAGACCCACCGGGCCCGCCACCAAGAGGAGGAGGACCCCTCCCCCAATGCCACTGCCTTCTGCCCACCCGTGGCTTCCTGGCTATTGTCTCCTCCCCAGCCCTTTCCTTCCTTCCCACAGCCTAGGCCTGGCTGCTGGACTTCCCAAGCCCCTGCTGGGGCCTGACCTCTGGCACCTCGGCCCACGGGCCCCTTAGCTATCAGTGGGGTGAACCGAGGACATGGGAGGGGCTGCTGCCGCCCTGGGGAATGCCCTAGTTCAATTTCAGGGACACCTCGGGGATGCTGAGGGCGGGTGGGGACTGCACCTCTGCCCCGGACACTGACCAGCCTGCCCCTCCCAGCCCCGGGAGAAGGGGAGGATGCGCTTCCACAAGCTGCAGAACGTGCAGATCGCCCTGGACTACCTCCGCCACCGCCAGGTGAGGCTGCCCGCCGCCCCTCCCAGGCCCACCCCTCCCTCAGCTGCCTGTGGGTGTGACTGAGAGCTGCTCGCTTGCAGGTGAAGCTGGTGAACATTAGGAACGATGACATTGCAGATGGCAACCCCAAGCTGACCCTGGGCCTGATCTGGACCATCATCCTGCACTTCCAGGTAGCGTGGCTGCCCACCCCCCGCCTTCTGCTGCTGCCGCCTTCTCCAGGGCGGCCCTAGAACCCGGGGCCCGGGCATCCTGCAACCACAGCCTCCTGCTGCCCTTGGGCAGCCCACACCCCAGCCCTCTGCTGGCTCTGCAGCCTGAGGGCCCAGGTCTCTCTGAGACCTGCCTATCCCGTGCCTTCCAGCCCTGGCTGGGCAGGGCCTGCGGAGCCTCCCTGCCGAGGAATGCATACCCTGCTGGTACAGCTGCCTGCCGGGGAAGGTTCTGGAGAAGCGCCCCTTGCACTGGCTGACTCATCCATTGCCTGCCCGGCTGCACAGGAAGCCACAAATCTGAGATCAGGGCAGGCAGAGCCCTGCTGGCATGGCAGCTGAGTCACACGGGCATGCAGGCCGACAGACAGAGGCGGGCAGGCGGGTGTGCAGACAGCCCGGCAGGCTGGCAGGCCCAGGCCTGAGCTGCGGGGTGTACCGTGCCCAGACCCAGAGACAGGACCCCTGCCTGCAGCTGGAGAGGAGGCTGCCTGCTCCTCCCCCACCAAAACAGCGTCTTTTGGGCCTGGGTTTGTGGGCAAGCCCTGGAGCCTGCAGCTGGGGTTCAGGGTGTGCCCCAGGCCACATGTCCCCCACTGAGGGAGTCCAGGGCGTCCACCACGTGTCTGCAGTGGGGGCTGGAAGCTCTGACCTATTCTGTGGTGGCTGCTGGCTAGCGTGGCCTGGGCTTGTGGGGCTGAAGTGTGATGGGTCCTAGCTGCTCCACGGATGTGGGAGGGGACCCATGGGCCTGCTTGGGCTCTGCTGGCCTGGTTGCTCCTATACGCCCCAACTGGGTGCCCAGCCGCCCCTGCCCTCAGACAGGTGATTGTGGGTGGGGTGGGCTCTGTGGCTGAGCTCCTGCCGCCTGCCCGCCATGTGGGGCAGATCTCGGACATCCAGGTGAGCGGGCAGTCTGAGGACATGACGGCCAAGGAGAAGCTGCTGCTGTGGTCGCAGCGCATGGTGGAGGGCTACCCGGGCCTGCGCTGCGACAACTTCACCTCCAGCTGGCGTGACGGCCGCCTCTTCAATGCTATCATCCATCGGCACAAGTAGGCAGCCTGTGGGGCAGAGAGCAGGGCTGTGGGCCGGGGGCACCCTGGAGCATCTCAGCTGGTGATTTCAGACTGGTCAGGGCACAGAGGGTGGCGGAGGGGCGTTTCCCACCGAGAGGAACCCACCACCTGCGGGGAGGAGTGCCCGTGCCAGCCTCCTCGGTGGGAGGTGCAGGGCAGCCCTACACACATCCTACATGCCTTCCCCTGGCCCTTCCAGGCACCCTGCAGAGAGCTCCCTGGGTGGGCAGAGCTGGGCTCTAGTGGGGCGGGCAGTGCATTTTTCCGTGTGAGGGTGGGGCTGGGGCTCTCTGGGGAACGCAGGAGCTGCCGGGCTCGCTGCCCCCGCTCCTGCCCGCCTGCCCGCCCCACTGGCCGCTCTGCCTTGCAGGCCTGTGCTCATCGACATGAACAAGGTGTACGCCCAGGCCAACCTGGAGAACCTGGACCAGGCCTTCTCCGTGGCGGAGCGGGAGCTGGGCGTGACTCGGCTCCTAGATCCTGAGGGTGCGTGCCACTGCCCCCCCTCCCCTCCCGCTGCCCGCAGGGGGCCCTCTGACCCTTGTCCCCCACAGATGTGGACGTCCCGCAGCCCGACGAGAAGTCCATCATCACGTATGTCTCGTCCCTGTACGACGCCATGCCCCGTGTGCCCGATGTGCAGGACGGGGTGAGGGCTAACGTGAGTGGTGGCTGGAGGGCCTGGGCTGGGGCTGGGGGCCCGGGGTGGGCGTGCACCCCAACGGCCCCGGCTCGCCCCCAGGAGCTGCAGCTGCGCTGGCAGGAGTACCGGGAGCTGGTGCTGCTGCTGCTGCAGTGGGTGCGGCACCACACCGCCGCCTTCGAGGAGCGCAAGTTCCCTTCCAGCTTCGAGGAGATCGAGGTGGGCCTGTGCCCCTGGGGGGCTGCGCACCTGCCGTCGGGGCCCAGGCCTGGATCCTGACGTCGCTGTCCCCACAGATCCTGTGGTGCCAGTTCTTAAAGTTTAAGGAGACAGAGCTACCGGCCAAGGAGGCTGACAAGAACCGGTCCAAGGTCATCTACCAGTCCCTGGAGGTGAGTGGCGGGCATTGCAGGGGTAAGTAGAGGGCATCTGGGGGTGAACAAGGCTGTCCAGGGGCTATTCCCTTCAGGGACCAGGAGGGCTCCAGGTCTGGCAGACGGGGCTTGGGTGGCTTGGCACCCCCACACCCCTGCTGGCCCAAGCCTGAGCTTGGCTTCTGCCCACAGGGGGCAGTGCAAGCAGGCCAGCTCAAGGTGCCCCCCGGCTACCACCCGCTGGATGTGGAGAAGGAGTGGGGCAAGCTGCACGTGGCCATCCTGGAGCGGGAGAAGCAGCTCCGCACCGAGTTTGAGAGGTGGGCGGTGCTGGGGTTGGGAGGCTGCGGTTGGCCGGGTGGGGCCCTGCCGTGGCAGCGAGGCCGCCCGCCAGTGAGTCACTGCCTGGGGAGGAAATCGCCCCCAGGCCGGGAAACCCACACTCTGCCAGCAGGGCCAGCGAGGCAGTGGCCTGCAGGCTGGCTGGGGGGAGGCCGGGAGCAGCAGGGCCCTGCTCTTCAGCGGGTAGCCTGGCTGTGGCCCCCTCTCATTGGCCTCCTGGGTGTTGGGTGCAGGCTGGAGTGTCTGCAGCGCGTCGTCAGCAAGCTGCAGATGGAGGCCGGGCTGTGTGAGGAGCAGCTGAACCAGGCCGACGCCCTGCTGCAGTCGGTGAGGGGCGGGCGCAGCTGGGGCAGGGCTCTGGTAGCAGGGAGGTGCCTGGTGGCTCCCAGCTCCTCCCTCTTGGTGTGTGGCCAACTCCGACTGCTTGCTTTGGGCTGAGCTGGCTTCTGGGCACCAGGCAGGACACCAGGCTGATGACGCCCAGGGGCTTGCTGCTGGGAGGGTGTGGTGGGGAGGGAGAGGCCAAGAGCCTTGGACGAGGCCATGAAGAATTGGCTGCTTGGACCCAGAGAGGCCTTGGGACTAGACCCCCGACGCCCCAGAGCCAGGGCTGGCCGTTCTTGCGTCAGGAAGAGGCAGGCAGGGCAAAGGTCTGGCTGGGTCTCAGCCAGGGTTGACCACCTTGCAGGACATCCGGCTGCTGACAGCAGGCAAGGGGCCGCAGCGGGCCGGAGAGGTGGAGCGGGACCTGGACAAGGCAGACGGCGCGATCCGGCTGCTGTTCAACGACGTGCAGGCCCTGAAGGATGGGCGGCACCCGCAGGGCGAGCAGATGTACCGCAGGTGGGCGCGCCCCACCGCCCCGGTGTGGGGCCTGGGGAGCCCGGGGGCAGCCAGTTCCCTGCTCACCCCCCCCCCCCGGCTCCTCTGTTGTCCCCAGGGTGTACCGCCTGCACGAGCGCCTGGTGGCCATTCGCACCGAGTACAACCTCCGACTGAAGGCGGGCGTCGCCACCCCCGTGACCCAGGTGACGGTGCAGACCGTGCAGCGGCGCCCGGATCTTGAGGACTCCACTCTGCGCTACCTGCAGGACCTGCTGGCCTGGGTGGAGGACAACCAGCGCCGGGTGGACAGCGCCGAGTGGGGCGTGGACCTGCCCAGTGTGGAGGCGCAGCTGGGCAGCCACCGCGGCCTGCACCAGTCCATCGAGGAATTCCGGGCCAAGATCGAGCGGGCGAGAACTGACGAGGTGAGAGGTTGCCCCTGGGCCAGGCCCGGGCTGGGCCGGGTCCTGGCCTCTCGGGCCTCACTCTGCTCGTCTGTTGCAGGGCCAGCTCTCCCCAGCCATCAGGGGCGCCTACCGAGACTGCCTGGGCCGGCTGGACCTGCAGTATGCCAAGCTGCTGGTGAGTGGGGGCCCGGGGGGGGGGAGGAGGGGGCAAGCTGCAGGCCTGCGGTCTGCTCACATGCCCTGCTTGCCTCCAGAACTCCTCCAAGGGCCGCCTGCGGTCTCTAGAGAGCCTGCACGGCTTTGTGGCAGCTGCCACCAAGGAGCTGATGTGGCTGAGCGAGAAGGAGGAGGAGGAGGTGGGCTTCGACTGGAGTGAGCGCAACAGCAACATGGCTGCCAAGAAGGAGAGTTACTCGGTGAGGCGGGCCTGCGCCCTCTCCCCGCACGGCCCCAGGCCGGCAGCCCCGTGGTGGCCGCTGCTCGGGTCCAGCTCCAGGCCGCACAGGGGCCTCGGGGGGTGCTCGGGGGGAGACTGGCAGACCCAGGCATGGCTCTGATGCCATCTCTGAGACCTGCTGCCTTCATGCCAGGCCCTGATGCGTGAGTTGGAGCTGAAGGAAAAGAAAATCAAGGAGATCCAGAGCACCGGGGACCGGCTGCTGCGGGAGGACCACCCTGCGCGGCCCACGGTGGAGGTGGGGCTGTGGGGACTGGGGGCTCTGGGGACGGGGGAGGGGGCGGGGGGGCAGGGCCGGAGGCTGACAGGGACTGGGCTGCAGTCCTTCCAGGCGGCCCTGCAGACCCAGTGGAGCTGGATGCTTCAGCTGTGCTGCTGTGTCGAGGCTCACCTGAAGGAGAACACCGCCTACTTCCAGGTGAGCCCGCTCGCACCCGCTCACTGACAGCCCCAGACCACCGCTGCAGACACGGCCCCTCCCCGTGCCAGGCGCCCCGTCCGGCCCCACTCACACCCCCGTCTCCGGGGCCCCTCAGCCCTGCCCAACCGTGTCCTGTTGTGCAGTTCTTCTCAGACGTGCGGGAGGCTGAGGAGCAGCTGCGGAAGCTGCAGGAGACGCTGCGCAGGAAGTACACCTGCGACCGCGCCATCACCGTCACCCGCCTCGAGGACCTGCTGCAGGATGCCCAGGTAGCCCGCAGTGCAGGAGTGAGGGCAGGGGTCCAGTGGAAGGGCAGTAGGTCTGGGAGAGACAGTGGCATTTGGGCAGCACTGTTGCTTTGGAAAGGGCCCTCTGGACGATGGGGTGCGGGGCGCAATGTTAGGGACATCAGTGCAGTGGGATGGGCGTGGGGGACTGAGAGGCTGGGGAGGATCCGTGGTGGTAGCAGGTGTCTGGCCAGAGCAGGTAGGAGCTTTTCTTCCTTGGAGCCCCCGGTCGGCTGTTCTGTCTCGGCTCGTTTCCGTATTGGGTCCCCAAGTATATCGGCCCGGCATCTGGGGCAGGCACAGTGAAGGGCTAAGGGGGCAGGGCCTCTGCTGGCTGGGGCTCCTGTGCTCCAGCGTGGGGGGTCAGCAAAGGTGAGGGGTCCAGGAGGCTCTGAGAGGTGCAGGCAGCTTCAGCTCCTGATTTGCGCCCTTGGAAAGTCCGTGGTGGGGTTGGCCCCTTGGAGGGCTGAACAGGAGGAGGTTGCTGACCTGCAAAGGGAGGAGGAGGGAGAGGGTGGAGAGGACAGAGTGCTGCTGGGGCCCCTCCCCCGGAAGATGCTGTGCGTAACCTGGGACAGGGGGAGGGTGACCTCAGGCCTTGGCAGGAAGGAAGGGAGTCGGGGTGGGGGAGCTGTTGGAGGCCAACCCCTGGGAACCTGCCTTGGTCAAACCTGCTGCTTCTAGGCGTGTGGGCCCCTGCGCCGGGGCAGCAGGAAGGACCCCTGATCTCAGGGTGGGGGTGCCTGGTGTGCTCTCACATTTACAAGGGGCGGGCTCACGGGTCTTCGGAAACCACTGCCCAGGCCCACGGTGTCTGGACGCTGGGTGAGGGTCTCTGCGCTGTCCCTTCCCTGCAGGACGAGAAGGAGCAGCTGAATGAGTACAGGGGGCACCTCTCGGGACTTGCCAAGCGGGCCAAGGCCGTCGTGCAGCTGAAGCCCCGCAGCCCAGCCCACCCTGTGCGGGGCCGGGTGCCGCTGCGGGCCGTGTGTGACTACAAGCAGGTGGAGGTAAGGCTGGTGGCCGGCAGGGCTTGCTCACGGCCGGGTGGGAGTGGCCACTCTGTGACAGCTCTGGCTACCCCAGGTGACCGTGCACAAGGGTGACGAGTGCCAGCTGGTGGGCCCTGTGCAGCCATTCCACTGGAAGGTGGTCAGCAGCAGTGGCAGCGAGGCCTCTGTGCCTTCCGTGTGCTTCCTCGTGCCCCCGCCCAACCAGGAGGCTCAGGAAGCCGTCGCCAGGTGTGTGGTCCGCTGTCTGGTCGCTGGAGTGGGTGGCGGGGTGGGCGCCTGGCCTCTCTGAGCGAACCCCTGACCTTCCAGGCTAGAGGCCCAGCACCAGGCCCTGGTTACCTTGTGGCACCAGCTGCACGTGGACCTAAAGAGCCTCTTGGCGTGGCAGAGCCTCAGCCGTGACGTGCAGCTCATCCGCTCCTGGTCCCTAGTCACGGTAGGATGGGGCCGCACGGGGTGGGGTGGGTGTCCGGGCTGAGCCTGCCCCGTGTGCTCAGCCCCCGCGCTGCCCGCAGTTCCGCACGCTGAGGCCAGAGGAGCAGCGCCAGGCCCTGCGCAACCTGGAGCTGCACTACCAGGCCTTCCTGAGGGACAGCCAGGACGCCAGCAGCTTTGGGCCCGAGGACCGGCTGCAGGCGGAGCGCGAGTACGGTGCCTGCAGCCAGCAGTACCAGCAGCTGCTGCAGAGCCTGGAGCAGGGTAGGCGCGCCTGCAGCCCCAGCCGGTGGTGGTCGGGTGGCAGGCTCGGGGCCGGGCAGCCTGTGAGCAGGTCGTGTCCCCAGGTGAGCAAGAGGAGTCCCGCTGTCAGCGCTGCATCTCGGAGCTCAAGGACATCCGGCTGCAGCTGGAAGCCTGTGAAACTCGCACCGTGCACCGCCTGCGGCTGCCGCTGGACAAGGAGCCCGCGCGGGAGTGTGCCCAGCGCATCGCTGAGCAGCAGGCAGGCGCCGCCCCGCCCCCGCCCCGGTCCCCTGGGTCCCCTGGGTCCCCCGGGTCCCCCGGGTCCCCCGGGGGTGCTGTGGCTGGGCTCTGTGCTCAGCGTCCTCACTCTCTCCTCAGAAAGCACAGGCTGAGGTGGAGGGGCTGGGCAAGGGCGTTGCCCGGCTCTCCGAGGAGGCGGAGAAGGTCCTGGCTCTGCCTGAGCCATCGCCAGCTGCCCCCACCCTGCGCTCGGAGCTGGAACTGACCCTGGGCAAGCTGGAGCAGGTCCGCAGCCTCTCCGCCATTTACCTGGAGAAGTGAGTGCCCCTGTTGGCAGCCAAGGCTGTGATCTCAGGAGGGTGTTGAATAGAGGGGGACCTGACCGCTCCACTCAGGACAGGCTGATGGGCAGGTTCTTTGGGGATCTGTCTGGCTAGGAGGTGGTGGTTGTGGACCAGAGGGCGGGGCATGGACTTGGATAGAGGGGTTTGGTCCTGTGCCTTGCAGGCGAGGCTTCCTGGTGACTGGACCTGGGGTGAGGGGGCAGCTCCCTGAGGTGGGGACTGTGGGAGTGAGGACTAGGTGACTTCCGCCCGTGTGGCGTCGGGAGCTGGGGGTGTCTGAGGAAAGCGCAGACGGAGTGCAGGCAGAAGGAAGGACCAGTAGGGTCAGGAATGCCCACAGGGCAGGTGGCCCTTGGCCAGTGAGCTTAGGGGTGGCACCAGAGACCTTGGGGGAGGGCGGAGATAAGCACCTGGGAAGGGTAGGTAGGGGGTGGGGCAGTGGCTGAGGGGCCCATACCAAGGTCTTTCTGGGGGACCTACACCCTCCTGTTTCCTGACTCCCGTCTCCCACAGTCCTGGCCCCATCACCCCTGGGGAAATAGAGTCCTCACCAGGCCACCTTCCTCCCGCCGACCTTGTGCCACCCCGAGCCCTGGGGACTCTTCCGTCCTTAATGGCTCCTTTCAGCGTGCACATGCCCGGGGTTCGCCCACTCACTCTCAGAAGCAGAGTGCGAAACTGCCCCACCTCCTCCCCCTCGGTCCCGTCTTGGATTCGCCCTCTTCTGAGGCCTGGCCCTTCTCCCCTTTGTTCCCAATGTGCTGTTTCATACTCTCCGACAGTGTTGCTGGCAGGCAGCGTGTCCACTTTTCTTCAGAAAGGCCGGCATTTGTCCCCTTGCCCGGCCTTGGGGCTGGAAGGCTGAGAGCTCCCAGGCCCCAAGTGTAGCTGTCTGTTCCTCTGGCCCACGCAGCCTCCCTCCAGGACTCAGGCTTGCATAGAAGCGACCCTGTGTCCCAGAGGTCCCCAAGCACTCACACCCCTTGACTACTGGGGTGCTGGCCTGACCACGCTGGGTTGCTGCTGCCAGGAGTCCGGCCTCACGCCCAGGTCTGGGCCCCGCTCTCCCCCAGGCTCAAGACCATCAGTCTGGTCATCCGCAGCACACAGGGGGCCGAGGAGGTTCTCAGGGTCCACGAGGAGCAACTCAAGGAAGCCCAGGCTGTCCCTGCCACCCTCCCGGAGCTCGAAGCCACCAAGGCTGCACTGAAGGTACTGTTGTCAGGCCATTGCCTCCTGGGGGGGGCAGGGGGCAGCGGGGGCCAGCAGCAGGGCACTGGACTGAAAGAGCACCCACCCCTCTGTTCCCAACAGAAGCTGAGGGCCCAGGCAGAGGCGCAGCAGCCCGTGTTTGACGCCCTGCGGGACGAGCTGCGCGGGGCACAGGAGGTGGGGGAGCGGCTGCAGCAGCGGCACGGAGAGCGGGACGTGGAGGTGGAGCGCTGGCGTGAGCGGGTGGCCCAGCTGCTGGAGCGCTGGCAGGCCGTGTTGGCCCAGGCCGACCTGCGGCAGCGTGAACTCGACCAGCTGGGCCGCCAGCTGCGCTACTACCGGGAGAGTGCGGACCCGCTGGGCGTCTGGCTGCGGGAGGCCAAGCAGCGGCAGGAGCAGATCCAGGCTGTGCCGCTGGCCAACAGCCGGGCCGTGCGGGAGCAGCTGCGGCAGGAGAAGGTGGGCCTGGGCCGGTGTGGCTGGCGTGGGGGTGGGGGTGGGGGTGAGGGTCTGTGCTGACAGGCGTGTCCTCCCAGGCGCTGCTGGAGGAAATTGAGCGCCACGGGGAGAAGGTGGAGGAGTGCCAGAGGTTCGCGAAGCAGTACATCAACGCCATCAAGGTGAGGTGTCAGGCTCCCGCCACCCCCGGCCCAGGCTGGCCCCAAGCCCAGGCCTGGCTAGTGGGCTCGGGCAGGGCAAGCCAGTGGCTTACCTGTATTTCCCACAGGACTATGAGCTCCAGCTGGTCACATACAAGGCACAGCTTGAGCCGGTGGCCTCTCCTGCCAAGAAACCCAAGGTCCAGTCAGGGTCCGAGAGCGTCATCCAGGAGGTAAGGCTGAGGAACGTGGCTGGGGGTGGCTCATGGGGCTGGGGGCTGGAGCAGGGCTGACCCTGGTTGCCTCCTCTTCCCCGACCAGTACGTGGACCTACGTACACGCTACAGCGAGCTGACTACCCTGACGAGCCAGTACATCAAGTTCATCAGCGAGACTCTTCGTCGCATGGAGGAGGAGGAGGTACGGCCTTGGGAGGCGGGGGGTAGCCAGGTGCAGCTCCTGGGCATCCATTTGTCACCACGCAGCTCAGCCCCTACCCCCTGCTGCCTGATGCCACCAGCGCCCCTCCCTGAGCTCGGCCTGCCCCACTCGGCTGGCGCTGCACTGCTCCCCTGTGGTGGCTGGCACCTGCTCCTCCTCTGTGTCTGCACCTGACCGCCAGCTGCCCCACTGGCTCCTGCGGTGCTCCTCCTCTGGATTCCCCGTCGTCGCTCCTTGTGGCCACTGCTCTGGAAGAGCTGGGGTGCTGGGTTGTGGGGCCGGGCAGGGGTGTCATGAGGTGCCTTGGCCGCGTGGGGTGCCAGGCTGTGCTGTTGCTCCTGCGTCCGGGCTGGCCTGGCCATCTGGTCCACCTGCAGCCTCCACTGTGGTCAGGGCTGCAGGCTTTCTGCGTCTCTTCTGAGCTGGGCTCAGGTGTGCACTCTTGTCCCAGGGTGGCTGCCCCACCACTTTCCACCGGCTGCGGGATGGGACCCAGGTCACTTGCGTTCGTGGTGCACAGGCAGGGCTGTGGTGGCGGTGGTGGTGGCTCGCCGGCCCTGCGAGCCTCCTGCTTTGCTCTCTCTCTCTCTCTCCCTGTGTCTCATCGCCTGTCTGCGGGAAGAGGGGAGGACGCCCGAGCCTCCTTCCGGGGGCTGGTGAGCACTGTGGGGCCAGGCTGCGCTCGCTGCCCCGAGTGCCCTGGGCGGGTGCACGCTCCCTCCCTCGCCGGGCTGTGACCTCTGTCTTCCCTGATCCCCCATCGTGCTGTCCAGTGGCCTGTGGTGGTGCCGTGTCACGTGCGTGCCTGGCGGTGGCTCAGCACTCACCACCCTCTCTGGTTCTCTCCCTCTCTCTGCCGCGGCCACAGAGGCTGGCTGAGCAGCAGCGGGCAGAGGAGCGGGAGCGCCTGGCAGAGGTGGAGGCCGCGCTGGAGAAGCAGCGGCAGTTGGCGGAGACACACGCGCAGGCGAAGGCGCAGGCAGAACGGGAGGCGCAGGAGCTGCAGCGGCGCATGCAGGAGGAAGTGGTGCGCCGGGAAGAGGCAGCAGTGGATGCGCAGCAGCAGAAGCGTAGCATCCAGGAGGAGCTGCAGCACTTGAGGCAGAGCTCGGAGGCTGAGATCCAGGCTAAGGCCCGGCAGGCAGAGGAGGCTGAACGCAGCCGGCTGCGCATTGAGGAGGAGATCCGCGTGGTGCGTCTGCAGCTGGAAACCACCGAGCGCCATCGCAGTGGGGCTGAGGGTGAGCTGCAGGCCCTGCGTGCACGGGCAGAGGAGGCAGAGGCACAGAAGAGACAGGCGCAGGAGGAGGCGGAGCGCTTGCGGCGTCAGGTGCAAGATGAGACTCAGCGTAAGCGCCAGGCGGAGGCAGAGCTGGCCCTGCGTGTGAAGGCTGAGGCCGAGGCCGCTCGTGAGAAGCAGCGGGCTCTGCAGGCACTGGAGGAGCTGCGGCTGCAGGCAGAGGAAGCGGATCGGCGTCTGCGGCAGGCGGAGGCCGAGCGGGCCCGGCAGGTGCAGGTGGCTCTGGAGACCGCGCAGCGCAGTGCAGAGGTGGAATTGCAGAGCAAGCGTGCTTCTTTCGCGGAGAAGACAGCGCAGCTGGAGCGCACCCTGCAGGAAGAGCATGTGACTGTGACGCAGCTGCGCGAGGAAGCGGAGCGGCACGCACAGCAGCAGGCGGAGGCTGAGCGTGCCCGTGAGGAAGCAGAGCGGGAGCTGGAGCGCTGGCAGCTGAAGGCCAACGAAGCGCTGCGGCTGCGGCTGCAGGCCGAGGAGGTTGCGCAGCAGAAGAGCCTGGCGCAGGCGGAGGCAGAGAAGCAGAAGGAGGAGGCTGAGCGTGAGGCGCGGCGGCGTGGCAAGGCAGAGGAGCAGGCAGTGCGACAGCGGGAGCTGGCTGAGCAGGAGCTAGAAAAGCAGCGGCAACTGGCGGAGGGCACTGCGCAGCAGCGCCTCGCAGCAGAGCAGGAGCTCATCCGCCTGCGGGCTGAGACAGAGCAGGGGGAGCAGCAGCGACAGCTGCTAGAGGAGGAGCTAGGGCGGCTGCAGCGCGAAGCAGCCGAGGCCACGCAGAAGCGCCAAGAACTGGAGGCTGAGCTGGCCAAAGTGAGGGCGGAAATGGAGGTACTGTTGGCCAGCAAGGCACGGGCCGAGGAGGAGTCACGCTCCACCAGCGAGAAGTCCAAGCAGAGGCTGGAAGCCGAGGCCAGTCGGTTCCGCGAACTGGCAGAAGAGGCTGCCCGCCTGCGCGCCCTGGCCGAAGAGGCCAAGAGGCAGCGGCAGCTGGCGGAGGAGGATGCAGTGCGGCAGCGGGCAGAGGCAGAGCGGGTGCTTGCGGAGAAGCTGGCCGCCATCAGCGAGGCTACGCGGCTCAAGACAGAGGCAGAGATTGCGCTGAAGGAGAAGGAGGCCGAGAATGAGCGCCTGCGGAGGCTGGCAGAAGACGAAGCCTTCCAGCGACGGCGGCTGGAGGAGCAAGCAGCCCAGCACAAGGCTGACATTGAGGAGCGGCTGGCACAGCTGCGCAAGGCGTCAGAGAGTGAGCTGGAGCGGCAGAAGGGGCTAGTGGAGGACACGCTGCGGCAGCGGCGGCAGGTGGAGGAGGAGATTCTGTCCCTGAAAGCGAGTTTTGAGCGGGCGGCTGCAGGCAAGGCAGAGTTGGAGCTGGAGCTGACACGCATCCGCAGTAATGCGGAGGACACGCTGCGCAGCAAGGAGCAGGCGGAGCTAGAGGCCACTCGGCAGCGGCAGCTAGCTGCGGAGGAAGAACAACGGCGCCGGGAGGCAGAGGAGCGCGTGCAGAAGAGCCTGGCGGCGGAGGAGGAGGCAGCACGGCAGCGCAAAGCGGCACTGGAGGAGGTGGAGCGGCTCAAGGCCAAAGTGGAAGAGGCGCGGCGCCTGCGGGAGCGTGCAGAACAAGAGTCAGCGCGGCAGCTGCAGCTGGCCCAGGACGCAGCACAGAAGCGGCTGCACGCAGAGGAGAAGGCGCATGCGTTTGCAGTGCAGCAAAAGGAACAGGAGCTGAAGCAGACACTGCAGCAGGAGCAAAGTATGCTGGATCGGTTGCGCGCCGAGGCAGAGGCCGCGCGCAGGGCGGCGGAGGAGGCGGAGGAGGCACGAGAGCAGGCCGAGCGGGAGGCAGCGCAGTCCCTGCGGCAGGTGGAGGAGGCGGAGCGACTGAAGCAGTTGGCGGAGGAGCAGGCGCAGGCCCGGGCGCAGGCGCAGGCTGCCGCGGAGAAGCTGCGCAAGGAAGCCGAGCAGGAGGCGGCGCGGCGGGCGCAGGCAGAGCAGGCAGCCCTGAGGCAGAAGCAGGCGGCCGACGCGGAGATGGAGAAGCACAAGAAGTTCGCGGAGCAGACGTTGCGGCAGAAGGCGCAAGTGGAACAGGAGCTGACGACGCTGAGATTGCAGCTGGAGGAGACTGACCACCAGAAAAGCATCCTGGACGAGGAGCTGCAGCGGCTGAAGGCGGAGGTGACGGAGGCCGCCCGCCAGCGCAGCCAGGTGGAGGAGGAGCTCTTCTCCGTGCGCGTGCAGATGGAGGAGCTGGGCAAACTCAAGGCTCGTATTGAGGCAGAGAACCGTGCTCTCATCCTGCGTGACAAGGACAACACGCAGCGCTTCTTGGAGGAGGAGGCTGAGAAGATGAAGCAGGTGGCAGAGGAGGCTGCGCGGCTGAGTGTGGCCGCCCAGGAGGCAGCTCGGCTGCGGCAGCTGGCAGAGGAGGACCTGGCGCAGCAGCGGGCTCTGGCTGAGAAGATGCTCAAGGAGAAGATGCAGGCGGTGCAGGAGGCCACACGGCTCAAGGCCGAGGCGGAGCTGCTTCAGCAGCAGAAGGAGCTCGCACAGGAGCAGGCCCGTCGGCTGCGGGAAGACAAGGAGCAGATGGAGCAGCAGCTTGCACAGGAGACTCAGGGCTTCCAGCGCACCCTGGAGGCCGAGCGGCAGCGGCAGCTAGAGATGAGCGCCGAGGCTGAGCGCCTGAAGCTGCGTGTGGCTGAGATGAGCCGGGCCCAGGCCCGTGCGGAGGAGGACGCCCAGCGTTTCCGGAAGCAGGCAGAGGAGATAGGTGAGAAGCTGCACCGCACAGAGCTCGCCACGCAGGAGAAGGTGACGCTGGTGCAGACGCTGGAGATCCAGCGGCAGCAAAGCGACCAAGATGCTGAGCGCCTGCGGGAAGCCATTGCCGAGTTGGAGCGCGAGAAGGAGAAGCTCAAGCAAGAAGCCAGGTTACTACAGCTCAAGTCGGAGGAGGTATTGGCCCCTCATGCTTGCGGGCTGGCCGGGTGGGGGGCCCCTGGGCTGAGGTCCTTGACCCCCCCCTTCTGCTCCACAGATGCAGACGGTGCAGCAGGAGCAGCTGTTGCAGGAGACGCAGGCCCTGCAGCAGACCTTCCTCTCCGAGAAGGACAGCCTGCTGCAGCGGGAGCGCCTCATCGAGCAGGAGAAGGCCAAGCTGGAGCAGCTGTTCCAGGATGAGGTGGCCAAGGCGCAGAAGCTGCGTGAGGAGCAGCAGCGGCAACAGCAGCAGGTGGAGCAAGAGAAGCAGCAGCTGGTGGCCAGCATGGAGGAGGCGCGCCGGCAGCAGCGGGAAGCTGAGGAGGGCGTGCGGCGTAAGCAGGAGGAGCTGCAGCGGCTGGAGCAGCAGCGGCAGGCGCAGGAGAAGCTGCTGGCCGAGGAGAACCAGAGGCTGCGCGAGAGGCTGCAGCGGCTGGAGGAGGAGCACCGGGCTGCGCTGGCACGTTCGGAGGAGATTGCCGCCTCGCAGGCCGCAGCCACCAAAGCCCTGCCCAACGGCAGGGAGGTGCCCGATGGCCCAGCCCCAGAGGTGGAGCCTCAGTATGCCTTTGATGGCCTGCGGCAGAAGGTGCCGGCCCAGCGGCTGCAGGATGTGGGGGTCTTGAGTGCGGAGGAGCTGCAGCGGCTGGCGCAGGGCCGCGCCACAGTGGCGGAGCTGGCGCAGCGCGAAGATGTGCGCCGCTACCTGCAGGGACACAGCAGCGTGGCGGGGCTGCTGCTGAAGCCGGCCAATGAGAAGCTGAGTGTGTATACTGCCATGAAGAAGCAGCTGCTGAGCCCCGGCACCGCTCTCATCCTGCTCGAGGCCCAGGCGGCCTCAGGCTTCCTCCTGGACCCCGTGCGCAACCGGCGGCTGACTGTCAATGAGGCTGTGAAGGAGGGCGTGGTGGGCCCCGAGCTGCACCACAAGCTGCTGTCGGCCGAGCGTGCAGTCACGGGCTATAAGGACCCCTACACCGGGGAGCAGATCTCCCTCTTCCAGGCCATGAAGAAGGGCCTGATTGTCAGGGATCACGGCATCCGCCTGCTGGAGGCCCAGATCGCCACGGGCGGCATCATCGACCCCGTGCACAGCCACCGGCTGCCCGTGCACGTGGCCTACCAGCGCGGCTACTTCGACGAGGAGATGAACCGCGTCCTGGAGGACCCAGGCGACGACACCAAGGGCTTCTTTGACCCCAACACGCACGAGAACCTCACCTACCTGCAGCTGCTGGAGCGCTGTGTGGAGGACCCCGAGACCGGTCTGCGCCTGCTGCCACTCACAGATCAGGCTGCCAGGGGTGGTGAGCTGGTCTACACGGACTCGGAGGCCCGGGACGTGTTTGAGAAAGCCACCGTGTCTGCACCATTTGGCAGGTTCCAGGGCAGAACAGTGACCATTTGGGAGCTCATCAACTCCGAATACTTCACGGCAGAGCAGCGGCGGGACCTGCTACGGCAGTTCCGCACAGGCAAGGTCACTGTAGAGAAGATCATCAAGATCGTCATCACCGTGGTTGAGGAGCATGAGCAGAAGGGGCAGCTTTGCTTTGAGGGCCTGCGCGCCTTGGTGCCCGCCGCCACGCTGCTGGAGAGCGGGGTCATCGACCATGACCTCTACCAGCAGCTGCAACGGGGCAAGCGCTCCGTGCGCGAGGTTGCTGACATGGACGCTGTGCGACGCGCCCTTCGGGGCACCAACGTCATTGCAGGTGTGTGGCTGGAGGAGGCAGGGCAGAAGGTGAGTATCTATGAGGCCCTCAAGAAAGACTTGCTGCAGCCAGAGGTGGCGGTGGCCCTGCTGGAGGCTCAGGCCGGCACCGGGCACGTCATTGACCCTTCCACAAGTGCCCGGCTGACCGTGGATGAGGCTGTGCGTGCCGGTCTGGTGGGGCCTGAGCTGCACGAGAAGCTGCTGTCAGCTGAGAAGGCCGTGACGGGCTACAAGGACCCATACTCAGGGCAGAGTGTCTCCCTGTTCCAGGCCCTGAAGAAGGGTCTCATCCCCAGGGAGCAGGGTCTGCGTCTGCTGGATGCCCAGCTGTCCACAGGGGGCATCGTGGACCCCATCAAGAGCCACCGTGTGCCCCTAGACGTTGCCTACACCCGGGGCTACCTGGACAAGGAGACCAACAAAGCCCTGTCAGTGCCCAGGGATGACGCCAAGACCTACTTTGACCCCAGGACACAGGAGCCAGTCACCTACAGCCAGCTCCAGCAGCAGTGCCGGCCAGACCCCCTGACGGGGCTGAGCCTGCTGCCTCTCTCAGAGAAGGCCGCCCGGGCCCGGCAGGAGGAGGTTTACTCTGAGCTCCAGGCTCGTGAGGCCTTCCAGAAGGCCACGGTGGAGGTCCCTGTGGGCAGCTTCCAGGGCAGGACAGTGACTATCTGGGAGCTCATCAGCTCCGAGTACTTCACGGAGGAGCAGCGGCTTGAGCTGCTGCGGCAGTTCCGCACGGGCAAGGTCACCGTGGAGAAGGTCATCAAGATCCTCATCACCATCGTGGAGGAGGTGGAGACGACACGGCAGCAGAGGCTGTCCTTCAGCGGCCTCCGCGCTCCAGTGCCGGCCAGCGAGCTCCTGGCCTCCGGGGTCCTCAACAAGGCACAATTTGAGCAGCTCAAGGATGGCAAGACGTCAGTTAAGGACCTGTCAGAGGTGGACTCCGTGCGGACGCTCCTCCGGGGCAGTGGCTGCCTCGCTGGCGTCTACCTGGAGGACTCCAAGGAGAAGGTGACCATCTACGAGGCCATGCGGCGCGGCCTGCTCAGGCCCAGCACGGCCACACTGCTGCTGGAGGCCCAGGCGGCCACTGGCTTCCTGGTGGACCCTGTGCGGAACCAGCGTCTGTATGTCCACGAGGCAGTGAAAGCAGGCGTGGTGGGCCCTGAGCTGCATGAAAAGCTGCTGTCGGCAGAGAAGGCCGTGACGGGCTACAAGGATCCGTACTCGGGCAGCACCATCTCCCTCTTCCAGGCCATGAAGAAGGGCCTGATCGTCAGGGACCACGGCATCCGCCTGCTGGAGGCCCAGATTGCCACGGGCGGCATCATCGACCCCGTGCACAGCCACCGGCTGCCCGTGCACGTGGCCTACCAGCGCGGCTACTTCGACGAGGAGATGAACCGCATCCTGGCGGACCCAAGCGACGACACCAAGGGCTTCTTCGACCCCAACACGCACGAGAACCTCACCTACCTGCAGCTGCTGGAGCGCTGTGTGGAGGACCCCGAGACTGGCCTGCGCCTGCTGCCACTGAAGGGGGCGGAGAAGGGGGAGGCAGTTGAAACCACACAGGTGTACACAGAGGAGGAGACCCGGAGGGCGTTCGAGGAGACACAGATTGACATCCCCAGTGGTGGCAGCCAGGGCAGCTCCAGCATGTCCCTGTGGGAGGTCATGCAGTCAGACCTGATTCCCAAGGAGCAGAGGGCCCGGCTGATGGCCGACTTCCAGGCGGGCCGGGTGACCAAGGAACGCATGATCATCATCGTCATCGAGATCATCGAGAAGACTGAGGTCATCCGCCAGCAGAACCTGGCTTCCTACGACTACGTGCGCCGTCGCCTCACTGCCGAGGACCTGTACGAGGCGAGGGTCCTCTCCCGCGAGACCTACAGCCTACTCAGGGAGGGCACCAGGAGCCTCCGCGAGGTGCTCGAGGCGGAGTCCGCCTGGCGCTACCTCTACGGCACAGGCTGTGTGGCTGGCGTCTATCTGCCTAGCTCCCAGCAGACGCTGACCATCTACCAGGCCCTCAAGAGGGGACTGCTGAGTGCCGAGGTGGCCCGCTTGCTGCTGGAGGCACAGGCGGCCACGGGTTTCCTGCTGGACCCGGTGAAGGGCGAACGGCTGACAGTGGATGAGGCCGTGCGGAAGGGCCTGGTGGGCCCCGAGCTACACGACCGGCTGCTGTCAGCGGAGCGTGCTGTGACCGGCTACCGCGACCCCTACACAGAGCAGACCATCTCGCTCTTCCAGGCCATGAAGAAGGACCTGATCCCTGCGGACGAGGCCCTGCGGCTGCTGGACGCCCAGCTGGCCACAGGCGGCATCGTGGACCCGCGCCTGGGCTTCCATCTCCCGCTGGAGGTGGCCTACCAGCGTGGCTACCTCAACAAGGACACGCACGACCAGCTGTCGGAGCCCAGCGAGGTCCGCAGTTATGTGGACCCCTCCACGGACGAGCGCCTCAGCTACACGCAGCTGCTCCGGCGGTGCCGCCGTGACGAGCACAGCGGCCAGCTGCTCCTGCCGCTCTCGGACACCCGCAAGCTGACCTTCCGTGGGCTGCGCAAGCAGATCACAGTGGAGGAGCTGGTGCGCTCGCAGGTCTTGGACGAGGCCACTGCGCAGCAGCTGCAGGAGGGCCTGGCCTCCGTGGAGGAGGTCACCAAGAACCTGCAGAGGTTTCTCGAGGGCACCAGCTGCATCGCCGGCGTGTTTGTCGATGCCACCAAGGAGCGGCTGTCCGTGTACCAGGCTATGAAGAAGGGCATCATCCGCCCGGGCACGGCCTTCGAGCTCCTGGAGGCCCAGGCAGCCACTGGCTACGTCATCGACCCCATCAAGGGGCTCAAGCTGACTGTGGAGGAGGCCGTGCGCATGGGAATTGTGGGCCCCGAGTTCAAGGACAAGTTGCTGTCGGCCGAGCGTGCAGTCACCGGCTACAAGGATCCCTACTCTGGGAAGCTCATCTCCCTCTTCCAGGCCATGAAGAAGGGCCTGATCCTGAAGGACCACGGCATCCGCCTGCTGGAGGCCCAGATCGCCACGGGCGGCATCATCGACCCCGAGGAGAGCCACCGGCTGCCCGTGGAGGTGGCCTACAAGCGCGGCCTCTTCGACGAGGAGATGAACGAGATCCTGACTGATCCCTCAGACGACACCAAGGGCTTCTTCGACCCCAACACAGAAGAGAACCTCACCTACTTGCAGCTGATGGAGCGCTGCGTCACCGACCCCCAGACAGGCTTGTGCCTCTTGCCACTGAAGGAGAAGAAGCGAGAGCGGAAGACGTCCTCCAAGTCCTCGGTGCGCAAGCGCCGTGTGGTGATCGTGGACCCCGAGACGGGCAAGGAGATGTCAGTGTACGAGGCCTACCGCAAGGGCCTCATTGACCACCAGACCTACCTGGAGCTGTCTGAGCAGGAGTGTGAGTGGGAGGAGATCACCATCTCCTCCTCGGACGGCGTGGTCAAGTCCATGATCATCGACCGCCGCTCCGGCCGCCAGTATGACATCGACGAGGCCATCGCCAAGAACCTCATCGACCGCTCCGTGCTGGACCAGTACCGCGCCGGCACGCTCTCCATCACTGAGTTTGCCGACATGCTCTCAGGCAATGCCAGCGGCTTCCGCTCCCGCTCGTCCTCCGTGGGGTCCTCTTCCTCCTACCCCATCAGCCCTGCCGTCTCCAGGACCCAGCTGGCCTCCTGGTCCGACCCCACGGAGGAGACAGGCCCCGTGGCCGGCATCCTGGACACGGAGACGCTGGAGAAGGTGTCCATCACAGAGGCCATGCACCGCAACCTGGTGGACAACATCACGGGGCAGCGGCTGCTGGAGGCTCAGGCCTGCACTGGCGGCATCATCGACCCCAGCACTGGTGACCGCCTCCCCGTCGCCGACGCCGTCGACAAGGGCCTGGTGGACAGGATCATGGTGGATCGCATCAACCTGGCCCAGAAGGCCTTCGGTGGCTTTGAGGACCCGCGCACCAAGACCAAGATGTCAGCCGCCCAGGCCCTGAAGAAGGGCTGGCTCTACTATGAGGCAGGCCAGCGCTTCCTGGAGGTGCAGTACCTGACCGGCGGTCTGATTGAGCCCGACGCGCCCGGCCGCGTGCCCCTCGATGAGGCCCTGCAGCGTGGCACGGTGGACGCCCGCACTGCCCAGAAGCTGCGGGACGTGGGCGCGTACTCCAAGTACCTCACCTGCCCCAAGACCAAGCTCAAGATCTCCTACAAGGACGCGCTGGACCGCAGCATGGTGGAGGAGGGCACGGGGCTGCGGCTGCTGGAGGCCTCTGCCCAGTCCAGCAAGGGCTACTACAGCCCCTACAGCATCAGCGGCTCCGGCTCCACCGCCGGCTCCCGCACTGGCTCGCGCACTGGCTCCCGGGCTGGTTCCCGCCGCGGCAGCTTTGACGCCACTGGCTCCAGCTTCTCCATGACCTTCTCTTCTTCCTCCTACTCCTCCTCAGGCTATGGCCGCCGCTACGCCTCGGGGCATACAACCTCCCCAGGGGGCCCAGAGTCCGCCAAGGCCTGATGCCCGCCTGCCCCTCGCCCTTCCGCTCTGCATGTGGCCAGGCTCCCCACCCAGGCGCTGGGTCTTTCTCTCTTGAATGTTTAAAGGTGTCTTCCTCCTAAGCGGTGCCTCGAGTTTAACCAAAAAGACCAGACTAATATATTCACGTGTGTGCTGTCCAGACAGCCAGTGTCTTGGGGGAGAGGGCTGGTCCAGCTCCACTGACCACCTCACCCCCTGGCCCTTCCTTTTCTCTACCTGCCACTCACCACAGCCAGGTGCCTTGGAGGTCCGGAGCCGGGTCCCCAACCCAGCCCTCCCACCTGCCCAGGGAGGGTTCTCTCTGGGCGAGGTCTCCCCGCCCAGCGGCTGACCCCACCGGCTCTAGCTGCCCTGGGCAGCGGGGCACCCATCCCGAGCGGGGCCCTCGGGGCCGGCATTTTCTCCTGTTTCCAGGACTGACCTGCTGGCCCAGTGGGCCTCGTGTGGAGGGAGGGGGTTCCTGGGTCAGCCATCTCTCTGAGCCTGTCCAGAGAAGTCCCTTCCCCACGGGAAGGTGAGGTTCCAGTCTGCAGATCAGCTGGATGGGGCTTTGTCCCCTGCCTCCAGCCCCTGACCCTCCCTCCTGAGACCCCAGGCCTCTGGCTTCTGCCTATCAGCCTCAGCTCCTAGTAAGTGCCTTCTGTGTTCCCCTTCACACCCAGGCCCTGAGGACCCAGGCCTGGGGTGGGAGACAGGCCCTCCTGGTGAATTCGGGGCTGCCAGCTGTGGCTGGGGGTGGCTGGGCCTTCTATAGGCTCTTCTCAACCCCTGGCCCCTCAAGCCTCTGAGGTCCTGCCCAGGGTGCCCACCCGCCTGCTTCTCCCAGGGAGCCATGGCCTTTTGTTGGGCCCAGAGATACCGGCGGGACCGTCTGTTGAGTCAGGCAGCTCAGCCTGGTGCCACCCCTCCTGCTCCACCCAACTCCTGGCCTCGGTGGCTTTCCTCCCTGCCTCCACCCTCTGAGCTTTGCATGTTCCACTAACCTGGGCGGGCGGCAGGTGGTGGCGCCCAGCTTCCAGCTGCCTCAGGGCGCAACACTAACCTGACCATGGGCGGGCCTGCGGTATCCGCCTCAATAAAGCAATTCCACCCTCCTGTGGGTCTCGTGCTCTTTTGTCCTGGGGTCAGGTGTACACTGGGGTACCATCGACGCTGCAGGCCTGGGCTCGGGGCTGGGCCACTGCGTCCTGGCTGGGGCGGAGGAGCCACGCTTCAGCAAAGACGCTGGCCTGAGGCCACATGTCTCAGGTAGGAGTAGTCCAGACTGCGGGGCCCTGAGCAGAAGACGAGGTGGCGGGCAGGGCGGGGACCAGGTGAGCTCCCACATCGTCCCCCGCTGTCCATGCAGGTGGCGACCTGTCACTGCTCAGCCCCGTAGGCTGGGTTTGTGATTGGCCCTTACCTGTGAGGGTTTCACATGCTCCTGTACCAGGTGGTCACTGGCTGCATCCCCTGTGTGGAACTAAGTTAGTTCCTGCCAGCTAGGGGGACCCTCCTAGGACGGGTACAGTCAAGAGCTTCAGCGCCCCGCGCCCTGGACCCCCACACACAGGTCATTCCAGCTTCTGCAGGATCCTTCCTCAGGAGACGAGGTCAGTGTCCTGGGAACCCATCTGTATCAGCTGGCGTGGTACGTGGCTTCAGCTGGCGTGGTACGTGGCTTCAGCTGGCGTGGTACGTGGCTGCATTCGGCTTCAGTGGGGTTTTTTTGCTTTTTAACACGATGCATTTCATGGTGGGCGATTTACGAGCGCACCCCGCTGGGTGTTGAGCAGTTTTTGACCAAAAACCGTTTGACTCCTGTGACCCCCCTCCCTGTTCACCTGATCTCACCCTGGAAGACTTTATTTTTTACTTCCCTGAGGAAAAAAGTCCTCAAAGGGAAATGTTTTGCTCATGTAGAAGAGAGGGAACAGAACGGCAGAAGCTCTACTTAAATAAGACATCTGCAGATTCAAAAAGCTGCTTTCACAGTAGGAAAAAGTCTCAGAGGTGTACTGCATCAAATGTACTTTGAAGGTGACTGGAGTTTAAACATGTAAGGATAAATACACAATTTTAATAATTCTGGGTTTGGAGGGTTCCCCCTCGTATACTGAGCTAATGGTCTTCCAAGTGTGACCCCCCAGACCACCAGCACCAGGACCACCTGGGAGTTTGGGGCTCACACATTCCCGGCCCCAGCCCAGACCTGTTGAACCAGAAATTCTGAGTCTGGGCCCCGCAACCCTGTTCCACACGCTCTGCGGGGGAAGGAGGTCTCCAGGGGCTGCCTTCTGAACTGCCACCATCTGCAGTCCCCTTGCCGGCCACCCGTCTGTCCTGTCTCCAGGCTCCGTGTTCCCACACGTCCCACAGACCCTGTGGGTCAGGCTGTCTGGCTGCTGCGCAGGCCGGGGGTGTAAACGTTTAACAGGCTAATTTCCTTAGTTCTGGCATCGGGGAGCCCGCGGGCAGACCACTGGCAGACTCGGCCTCTCCTTGGTAGGTAGGTGGCCGTCTCCCGGCGGTGTCCTTACGTGATCATCCCTCTGCGTCTGTCCTGATCTCCTCTTCTGATAAGGACACCGGTCACTTTGGAGCGGGGCCCCACACTAATGACCTGGTTTTACCTTAGTCGCCTCTGTGCCAGCCCCATCTCCAAACACAGCTGCATTCTGAGGTCCCAGAGACCAGGACTTCGGCACTGACTTTGGGGGATACAGTCCAGCCTTTCATACCCCTGTGCTCATTGTGTCCCCCTCCCCGTGTGCTGCCCGGGGCCACCACGCACCAGTCCCAGGGCACTGCCGGCTGGCCAGCAGGCACTGTACCCCCAAATCCCAGCGGCGGGGGGGTGCCTCCCCAGGCCACAGGCACCCCCGTCTCAGGTCGGCTCCCCAGAAGTGGAGCCCGAGATGGCGATGCAAGTACATCGGGGCCGTGGGGGGGCCTGCTGCCAGGAAAGGGCGTGAGAAAGGCAGGGGGAGCGGGGCGAGCAGCTGGGCAAAGATGCGGTTTCAGCCGAGGGCCAGCTGTAGCCTGACACCGCGGGTCTCAGCAGCAGGAGCTGCACTTTGAGGTTCCTTCTCCAGTGACGGGGTCTGGCCGATCGCCCGCCCTGAACGCAGGCCGCCCTGACTGAGGCAGCTCTGTCTGCCAGGGACGGTCCTCCAGCCAGAAGTGTTGGGGTGAGTGCGCATCTGGGGGACACCGCCCCCCCAAGAGGGATTGAAGTGTATGACCAGAAGCCCCTGTGTTGACGGTGACAGCTCCGTGGGAGCAGCCACGTGACAGACCTGGGTGACCCAAAAAGCCTCCCACTCTAACTGTCCCAGGTGAGGCCTGACAAACACCTTCACATTTAGATCCCAGGTCTCAGAAAGAAAAGCAGGTCTTTGCGTGAAAAGGAGCTTCCCCACTGTGGCTGACACCGCCCCCACCCCCGCAGTTCGCCGACCCTAGACACCGAAGCCTCGGGCTTCGACAGAACCTCGGGCAGGACACAGGGACCTGGGCCCACACTGGCAGAGACTGTGTGTGAGGTCTGGTCCTCGGCAGGCTGCGCCCCATGAAAGCTGGGCTGGAATGTCCCCGTTGGCAAATGGCGACAGAAAGGAAACATGCGATTCCTTTTGGGCCCCACAGGAAAAAGCTGCCACCGGGCGTCTGGTCCCAGGTCTTCCCCGTGTGTTCTGGGAAAGCACAGGGAAGTGGGAAGCACCGTGCCGGCTTCCCTGCAGAGCAATCACGTCAACACGGTGTCCACGTGGCCCCGGGGCCTGGGGCCTGGCGGGAGCCGCTCTCGGGAGGCCTTGCCCGCAACGCCAGAGCAGGTTTTCAGAGAGAAAGACCCAGGCTCTCAAAGGCGGTCTCAGTTCAAAATCGTAAGACAATGGAAAACAAGCCATTGTCAGCAAGTCAGCATAAACAAAGGCAGAATCAGAAACCAAAAGGCTTAGGATGTCAGCATTGCTCAGTACACGAGGAACGTATACCAGGCACGCATACTAAGTCTGTTGGAGAGAAAATGTAGGATACTGGGAGATGAAAGACTAAAGACACCAAGAAGATTGTAAAGTAGGGTTTCTGGGTGTGAAAACTATGTGCAGATATAGTGGGTCAAGGGCGGACTGGACACAGCTGGGGGGCAGCACATTGGCAGGTGGTCTGAGAGACTCCGGAGACATAAGGTGGGAAATGGGAAAGACGATAGGGCACGAATAACAAAATAGCCTGACACTGGTCTGCCTGGACTTCAGGAGAAAATCCTGGAGGAAATGGAAAGAGCTCGTTTTTGAAGAAAGACCAGCTGATAATTGTTTCCCAAATTCCTAAAAAATGTGAATCATTATGTCCAAGAAGCACAATAAAACCCAACAGTGGGGGGAAGGAAACACCCATATCAAAAACACGTTTTAGCAAAATCGTAGAAAACCAAAGAGAATGAAATAGGATTTTAAAGCAGAGAGAAAATACAGGTTACCTCCTGAGGAATGACATTTACGCTGTAGCAGGCACCTCGTTAGCAAATGCGAAAGCTTCTTAAACTGGGTCCACTTGAAAGTGGGGTCCGTGTGTCAGGAGTGTGGGTGTCGCCCTGGACCTCCTGCAAACACAGAATTCTGAGCCCCGCCATGGGCCCCTGGCTCAGAATCTGCACCATAGCAACACACATGCGCACATTAATGTTTTAAAACAAACTTTAAAGTTTAGAATATTTTAAGGTTTACAGAAAAATAGTGTAGGTAATAGAGAGCTCCCATGTACCCCACTCTCCCACTGACACACGGCACGCACAGCGATGTGGCAGACTTGTCCCAACTAACAAGCCAACACGCTTGCATGAACTAAAGTCTGCTCTTTATTCCTATTTCCTTATTGTAGTTGTTCACCTGTTGCTCCTTTTCAGTTACAGGATCTCAGGCAGGACACCCTATCACGGACAGTCACCATGTTACCTTGGGCTCCTCTTGGCTGTGACAGTTTCTCAAACCTTCTTTCGAAAAGCCGCATAGTGTCAAGGAGCGCGGGCCAGTGTTCTGCTCACCAACGCCAGAGAGGCGCTAAGCTGAACTTAGGCCTGGCATTGCGTCTTCAGAATCGGAGTGAATAATGATATCTACTCTTTCCACTGTTGTTCAGCGTTGGACTGGGGGTTCTTGCCAGGGGAATAGGACAAGAAGGTCAAATAAGTGGCCTCAGTGTTGGGAAGGAAGGAGTAAAACTGTATGTGCAGGTGACATGGTTTCACATATAGAAAATCATAAGGAATTCACTAAAAACTATGAAAATCAATCAATAGGTTTGGCAAGTTTGCCAAATACAAGATCAGTATACAAAAATCAATTATGTTTCTATACGCTGGCCATGAGCAATGAACATTAAAACAATTTCATTTCAATAGCCTCAAAAAGAATAAAACAGGAATAAATTTAGCAAAAGAGGTACATAACATTCTGCAAATTATAAAGTATTGTTGAAGGAAATTAAGGAGCTAAATAAATGGAGACATGCCTCATACTCGTGGACTGAAAGGCATGACAGTGGTCAGGTAACAGCACCCCCAAACTGGTCTACAGACTCAAACCCCATAAAAGTTCCAGCCAGAGTCTCTGCAAAAATCGACAGCTCGGTTCTGAAATCCACACAGATGTTATGGAATCCAGGATATTTAACACAGCACTACTGGGCTGACCAGTTACCGAATGTGTTACCAGCAACACGACTCAAAAACTAGTACCATTACCACAGGAACTAGAAATTCCACTCCTTGGTATATACAGACACCAACAAGAATGGGAAACACACCCTGGCTGAGGCTCAGTGGACTGAGTGCCGGCCTTCGAACCAAAGGGTTGCCGGTTCAATTCCCAGTCAGGGCACATGCCTGGGTTGTGGGCCAGGTCCCCAGTAGGGGGCGCATGAGAGGCAACCACACATTGCTGTTTCTCTCCCTCTCTCCCACCTTTTCCCTCTCTAAAAATAAATAATTTTTTAAAAAAGAATTGAAAACAAACTCAAGCAGATATTTGTATACCCGTATTCAAGCAGCATTAATCAAAATATATTTTAAAGCAAAGAATATTACCAGGATAAACAAGGCTATTTCATAATTGTAAAGCAGTCAGCTTATCAAGAGAATGTAACAATCCGATTTTCATGCACCTAATAGCAGTGCTTCAAAACACACAAAGCCAAAATGACAGAAGAGGATGCTGGCAAACCAGCCTTTATAGATTTCCTCACCGTCCTCAGTGCCTGACAGAACAGACAGAAAGTCAGAAAGGCTGTGGGAGTCTTCGATGTCATCACAAGCAGCCTGACCTAGTTCGCATTTGCAGAGCTCTCCAGCCAGCAGCACAGAATGCAGTCCTTTCCAGGGCACGTGGAACGCTTACTAACATGCATTCTGGGCCATAAAATCAGTCTCAACAGCCTTGAAAGGATTCAAATATTGACTACATGTTGCCTGACACAGTAAAATTAAACTAGAGATCAATAGCAAAAGCAATTCTGGAAACATTTCTGGGTGTTTGCAAACTAAATAATCAGCTTCTAAACAGTTTGTGGGATGCAGCATCAACAGGGGAACTAGAAATGATTGCAAATTGAATAAAAATGTAAAACATTCGGGTTTGAGAGATGTAGCTAACGCAGTACCTAGAAACTGACAGCATGGAGCACCGACGACAGAAAAGATGAAAGGCCCCGGAGCCCCGGCCTCAGCCGGTCCCTTCAGACACGAGAAGGCGATGAGGTGAAGCTCAAAGGGAGAACAGAAACAGCGTGTAAGGTTTGCGAAAAGCACAAACATCACTGATGGGCATTAAACACATGAGTTATTAGTGGAGGGAGACCTTGTCTGGGGACCAGAAAACTCACTGTTCTTCACATGTTCTCCCCGAGTCGAACTAGAGCGTCGGTGCGACCCAGTCAGAGCCCCAGGAGGGCCCTGGCTCGTGTGGCTCAGCTCGCTGGGCTGTGTCCCGCAGAGCGAAACGTCGTGGGTCTGATTCCCAGTCAGGGCACAGCCCCGGGCTGTGGGTTCAGTCCCCAGTTGGGGCACGTGCAGGATGCAACAGTTGATGTTTTTCTCTCGCATAGATGTTTCCCCACCTTTCTTTCTTTGTTTCTCCCCCGCTTTTCCTCTCTTTAAATTAATAAGCATATCCTCAGGTGAGGGAAAAAAAGAAATGGACAAGATAATTCCAAAATTAATGTGGAAATGCAAAGGACCAAGAATGGCCGCAACAACCTTGAAAAAAAGCAAACTCAGAGGACGTCTGCTGCCTGACTTTAAGACTTACTATAAACAGACAGTATTCAAACCAGGGTGGAATTGGTGTTGGCATAGACAAATAAATCAGCAAAGTCCAGAAGCAGGACTGTGCATGTATTATCATTTGGTTTTAAATAAAAGTACAAAGGTGATTCAGTGGAACAAAGTTCATCTTTTCAAACAAATTATGTTGGAATGACTAAGTATCTCTGCAAAAAAAGAGAGAACTTCATGCCATAGAAAAAGGAACTCAAACTGATTATAATTGGGATGAATCTAAAACTATTTTTAAAATCTAAAACTATATGAGAAAAATCTTTGTGATTTTTGGGCTAAGCAAAGATTTCTTAAACATCGTACCAAAAGCATGATCCACAGGGGAAAAAGTTGCTAAATTCGACTTCATTAAAATGAAGAACTTAATTTCTTCAAAGTACACTGCATCGCACGTCAGTGAGGTGGTGCGGCCACTGGACTCGTAGACAAAGCTGGTGGGAGACAGGGTGGCTCGGTGTGTGGCCGCCCTTCGAGGCCGGGCAGGTCCGTGGTATTCGTACAGACGGAAGAGTATTCACGGAGCCGTCGGGATGTCTGGCGTGCCTTTGTTCACAGGTGGGCGAGCCATGCACACTACAAGCTGCATGTCCATCTGAATGTCTCGGGTCGTGGCCACTGTCCCCTGTGTGTGTCTCATCATTATCGCCCCCAGCAGGCAGTGCCTGTCTGTTTAAATACTAGAGGGAAACAAAGCCGGAAAACTGCCAGAACATGACATGACATGACATGATTCTGCACGTGTGAGCCCACTTCATGTTATGGGAACAGTTTATCGGACCCAGTCACAAGGCTGTGAGAACACCGGTCGTCAGGCCCCTCCAAGGCTAGGGGGACACTCGCCCTCAGTCACCCAGACATGTGGGCGAGGAAGCCAGACGGCCTCCACTTGCCCTGCACTCGGTCACTTTAGAGAAGACCCGGGCACCTGCCCAGAACCCAGCCGTGCCGGTTCTAGGCGCCCTCCAGCAGGAAACGAAGCGGGTCCGTGGGAGACAGCTGGTCTGTAACAGGCTGCAGAGCGGCCGCACGGCTGTTGCCTGTCGCCGAGCTGGCGGGTTCAGACTGTGAAGCCCTCACAGCCGAGTGCTGAAGAGGAGCGAGCTGCCCACGTATCTCGAGATGCGCTGAGTGAAGGAACCCAGGCCAAAAAAGAGGGTGCATGGTTCTGGATCCCACTGATGTAAAGTCCAGGAACACGCAAACTAATCTATAGCGACAGAAAGCAGACCCACGGTTGCCTGGGCTGTGGGGCGCGGGAGGGGCTGGGGGGGATGGCAGGCAGGTGGGGTCCTGGGCGGGGTCCTGGGCGGTGACGGCTTCACGGTGTGAGCGAGTCAAAACTTACTTTAAAATGACCCCTGTGACCCAGAATTTTCCCAGATGGGTTCTGCTCTGAGAAAGTGTCACGCGTGTGCACAAGGAGACGTGGCCAACGTGCCGTGTTCTTCAGTAGGAGGTAAAGGTGGAAATAAACCGCGTAACCCCGATGACCTCCAACACTGGAACACTGGAACCAGCAAGGTTAAAAAGAAAAGGACGGAAAAGCCGCCTTAGTAACATGCAAGTGGAAGGAGCAACCCGAGTAAAAGCGTTTTAGTGCCTTCGTGGTTTTCGGGTGAGGGTGCAGACTGACCGGCTCTGGACTGTGTTAAGGGTCCACGTGGAAAACGTGAGAGTGACCTCACAGGGTGTGTGGCCTTTGGCGTCTCTGGGCCTCGTGGGAAGAGGAAGGGTTGCCTTGTGCCACACAGTACGGACATTGGGACACTCGTCACAAAACACATCTCACAATGTTCCAAGTAAATTTGTGACTTTGTGTTGGGCTGCGGGTTGGGCACCCCATCGGGGACGGGAGCACAGAGTGCCTGCTGGTGGGAGTCCTGATCGTCAGGACCAAGGAGAGTTTCACAAAGGGTGTGTCACAGATCCGCGGGGGCTGCAGGCAGATCTCCCGACTTTGGAGCTGGGACTGCAGTAGTGGGCTGTCCCGTGGGAACTGCTGGTCCTGGTTTGTCCCCAAGGTGTTCTGTCTGCTGTTTGCTTACCTGGCTCTGGGGGCCTGGACACTCAGGTCACACTTGTGCTGGCAGACAGGACACACCCCCCAGGATATGTGGGTGTCCCTGGCTCAGGGCCCGAGGCTGCACAGACCCCCGGCATGAAGCTGAGGGCCCATCAGCCCTGGGCTAAGGACCTGTGCTCTGCTGGCAAGAGGGCTGGAGTGGGGGTGGGAGGCCCACAGGCAGGGGGCAGCTCAGGACACTCACTCGGGTGAGTGAGCAAGGGTCACCTCAAGGGTCCCCTGAGGGCCTCTCAGGGTCAGCCCCAGCATGGGGTGGGGGTGGGGGTGCCACTTTGGTGGCACTAGTGGGCCTACTTGTTCCCCAGTGTCCTGTCCCCTGAGCTCTCATCTCCATCCCTTATGCCCTTCAGGGACAGCACTGTCCCTGGGGCCCCCCTCCCCGAGTTCAGCATGGCTGGGCCTCCTGTTTCCCTGGGGGCCCCCGCTGGTTCCAGCTGACCCCTGTGTGCAGGTAACCCGGAGCCCCCAGCAGCCCCACCCTGTGGGCAGCTGCATGACGTCCCAGGACTGATGAGGGGTCGGGGAGGAAGGGAGTCGGTGACTGGCTCTCCTGGCAGGCGGAGAGGCCGCTGCAGCAGCCTGGGCCTGAGGGCAGAAGTCCCCTGGAGGAGGTCAGGCCCTGGGAGTCTGTTGTCTGGGCTCCTGTCCCCGGTGCCGTCTCAGCTCCTGTCTCAGTGGGGTGTCTAATGGCTGTCAGCTTCATGGTGCAGATATGCAGTGTGTCCTCCAGACACTGGGGACCCCTGCTCTGCTCGCCAATCACTGCTTCTGGTCACAGAGGCGCATAGACAGGCCGCCATGGTGCTGTTCCTGCTGCCTCACTGCAAGCCCCCCTCTGGCTGGAGGACTCCCAGGTGGTCAAAGGGCTGGTCCCTTTCCCCTGTTTTGTTTTTCTCTCTTCCCTGCTTTGGGGCCAAACATTAAGAACTACGACATCAAAAGCAGCTTCAGCCCTGGCTGGTGTGGCTCAGTGCATTGAGCTCGGGCTTGTGAAGCAAAGGGCCGCCAGTTCGATTCCCAGTCAGGGCTCATGCCTGGGTTGTGGGCTGTGTCCCCAGTGGGGGGCACAAGAGAGACAACCACACATTGAATTTCTCTCCCTCACTTTCTCCCTCCCTTTCCCTCTCTAAAAGTAAATAAATAAAATCTTTTTTTAGAAAGTGACTTCATAGAAAAGGAACATTAGAAAGTGCCCTGTGCCCAGTGTAACATACAGGCTCGTACAAGACCTCAAATGACCTTCAGTTTGTGCCTCATATCTACCCTGGGCACAGAGAAGCCTACAAAGCAGCAGTAGCAGAAATGATAATAGTAATAATTGATAACAATAATACAGCAAATTCCGGGGAAGGGGGTAATCTGATTTCCAGTGCTGCCACATTGTTAGGTTCAAATGTTCCCTTTTCAACAGAAAAATCACAAGGCATCAAAGAACCAGGAAAGTGTGGCCCATTCGAAGGAGAAAACTGTCAATAGAGACTGTCCCTGAAAAAGACCAGATATCCGATGTACCCAGCAAAGACTTGAACACAGTTCTCTTCGTGATTCTCAAAAAGCTAAAGGATGGTGTAGAGAATGGTAAGAAAATAATATATGAATAACATGGACGTACTGCCCTGATGCCGTGGGTCCTGCCTCAGCGGGTCCCAGGGTCCCCGGAGGAGGGACGGCGTGGCGGCGGCAGAAGCAGAGCCGGGCCCCAGGGGAGTGATCAGACTGGTCAGGCCCGACTGGCTCAGGACTGCAAAGGTCTTTATTTTTATAGGGATGCTCATACAACAGTAAGGAAGACAGGTGCAGGGCATGCTTATCATAACAGAAAAGGTTATTATAGCCCTGGCTGGCATAGCTCAGTGGACTGAGCGCAGGCCTGCGAACCACACGATCGGGGTTCGATTCCCAGTCAGGGCACATGCCTGGGTTGCAGGCCAGTTCCTGGCAGGGGACACACCAGAGGCAACCATACACTGATACTTCTCTCCTTCTCTCCTTCCCTTCCCCTCTAAGCATAAATAAATAAAATCTTTAAAAAAAGAGAAAAGGTTATTATAAAAATAACTGGGAAAAGCGCAGGAAGTTCCACAGACTCTATCATGCTTAACAAAGGTCAGTGTGACCAAGAGGGCCCTCAGTCAGCTAAGCAACAGCAGCTTTGAGCAGCGTACAGGTCCCAGGTGCCCACTGTTGGCTTCGTAGGTAGGCCAACTCTAAGGAATCCTTCAGGGGTATCTGTGCATGGCGAACTTAAGTACTGGTTATTGGAAAAGACAAAGGTTTCTTGTGGTTCAGTTGTCTGAATTAAATGTCTAATTGTCTGTCTAGATATTCTCCTTATTGCATCGTGGTGGGGACATTCTTTGCATTTACTCCCATGAGCTTAGACCACAACATCTGGCCCGTGTCCCGAGCCTCTTTGCCCACCTGTCTCCGTCTGTGATACCTCCTGTCCAGGGTCCAGGAGGGGAGGGGCTGTGCAGAGTTCTGAGCTCCTGTGCTCCAGCACAGCAGGGCATTCCCTCCACAAACCCCTCCCTCGCACAGGCAGTTGGTCCACCCACTGTTTCATTCCATCGCCGTTTCCAGTGAAGGAAGCGGGTGGCCCTGGGGCTGCCGGGGGCCTCTGTTGTGCAGTCAGTAAGTCCGTGTGTGCCGTCAGAGGGACTGTGCACAGGCTTCGCAAAACACCAGTGCCCCAGAGTCCCGCCACGACGCGCGGGCGACAGCACGCACTAGAGGGGAGAGAGCCGCGATTTCCAGCCAGAGTCGCTTCTGCCGTGCGGATTTGTCTCATCCATCCCGACTGTGTCAAGGGTTGGTTGTTGGTCGGCTCCTGACACCCTGACTGGTGAGACTCAGTGGGTTGGGCGTCATCTTGCAAACCAAGGAGTCACCAGTTTGGTTCCTGGTCCGGGCGCAGGCCTGGGTCAGAGCAGGGTCCCCAGGGGGAGGTGGGGAGGCAACCGGTCGGTGTTTCTCTCCCTTCCTTCCCCACTCTCTAAAAATAAATAAATAAAATAGTTTTTAAAAATGGAAATATTAATAAAGACATTGAAAGCCTAAAGAGGAATGAAAAAGACATTACAGAGCGAAAAAGTCCAAGTGTAATGAAAATTTCACAAGAAGGAGTCAAACTTGAATTTGAGCAGGAAGAAGAAAGAATTGGCAAGTTTGAAAATAGGACAATAAAAATCATTGAGTCTGAGGAAGAGAAAGGGAAAAAAAAGGAAGGGAACGGAGCCCGAGGGACAGACACTGGGGAGCTGAAGAAGGAGGGGGGGAGACGGGACAGTGGGAGGGCCCAAAGGGATAAGGGCCGAAAACTTCCCGAACTGTATGAAAGAAAGACATGAATATTATAGATGTCCAAGAAACTCCGTGAACACCAAGTTAAGATGAGCTCGGAAAGGCCCACACTGAGATGGTGCAAACTTTTAAAAGCCAAAGGCAAAAGGAATTTTGAAAGTGCAAGCGATAAGTGGTTCATCACCTATGGGACCCTTAGTAAGAGTCTCAAATTTGCCCTCCAGAGCCTGGGAGGCCAGAAGGCAGTGGCCAGTGCAGACCACGTGCCAAAAGGGAAAAACTGTCGACCAAGAACCCTATTTCCAGCAAAGCTGTCCTTTAAGAGTGAGGAAGAAGTTAAGACTTTATGAAAATTATATAAATATCTTAAGAAGTTAAGACTTTGGAAAATCATCCAAAGACACTGTCCACAAAGCGCAAAGGCCTCAGAAGGAGAGGAAATGCCTGCAAGTCACATGCCCGGCATGGGGTTCGTGTCCAGAATATGCAGGGGACGCCCGGAACTCGTCAACCACGGGACCGCCGATTCATTTCTGAAAAGACATGCAGATGAGCCATGGCACATGAAAAGATGCCCAATGTCACTAATTAGGGAAGTGCACATCGAAAGCACCGTGTGCTACCACCTCACACCCATTAGGATGGCCACTGTGCTCTAAACACAGAAAACAACGAGCGCTGGGGAGGACGTGGAGCGGTCGGAACTCCGCACGCTGCTGGAGGGAGGATGAAACCGTGCAAGGGCTGTGGAGACAGGGTAGCGGTTCCTCAAAATGCACAGAAACACAGTCATCCTGCGACCCAGCAATTCCACGTCTGGGCATAAACCCCAAAGAGCTGAGAGCAAGGGCTTGCAAACCCTTGTCCCCAGCATCCAAAAGGCAGACGTGACTGAAGCAGCGATGGATGAGCGAATAAGCGAAATGTGGACCATCCACCTTCCTAAGGCCCGGTCTTACAAAGGTGGAAATTCTGCCATGTGCCGTTCCTAACGACCTCATTCCGCTGAGTGAAATAAGCCAGGTACAAGAGACAAATGCTGTCTGTCTCCGCCTCCGTGAGGTGCTCAGAGTGGGCAGAATTGTGGAGACAGAGAGCAGGGGGTGGTTCCCTGGTGAGGGGGAGGGAAGAAGAGTCATTTTTTAATGGATGTCATCTCTGTTTGACGAGATGAACATCGGGACGGCGGTGATGTTCGCACAATTTGGGAGCGTATTTAATGCCACAGAACTGTGTGCTTGAAGAGGTTAAGGTGATTTTATGTGTATTTTATGAGAATAACAAAATAAAACAAAAAATGGAAGAACTATGAACAATTGGAAACAGCGTACATATCCAAGAATTGGGGGATAATGAAATCAAGTGCTGAATTGGAAAAGAAATCTGGCGTTTACCCTGCTTTTCCTAGACAAACCAGGACCCTGGGTAACCAAACACGGGAGGGGACTTCGCTCTGCAGAGGGTCCCGCGGCGAGCGCGAAGGGGAGCAGGGTGCGGATGCCGACGTTCTGCAAGAGAGGCCGTGGGCACCGGTGCCGCCTGACGGGAGCACAAGCCGCCGGGCGACTCACCACGAGCCCGCTGACTCCACCAGTGTCCAATCCCAACACATTTCAGGGCCTTCTGGGGGTCGCCTCCCACCCGCACAGCCTCCAGGGCCCCCAGAGGGGTCGTGGCGGCGCCGGAGCGCGGCCCCGTGGAGAGGGAGCCGAGCGTGCTGATGGGCTGCTGGTCTGGAGCGCCCCCCGGCGGGGAGGGGGCGGCCAAACGCTAGGGGACAGCCGGCCGAAGACCCGTCTCTGCGCTGGCGCGGTGGGCGCGGTCCGTCCGGGCCTCCGTGGCGCCCCGTGCGTCCCTCTTCCCGGGCGGGTTCGGAGGAGGGCGCTTCACTGGGCTCGCTGAGTGGCCGCAGAAGCGTCCCCTCCGAGGGCTCCGGTCGTGTCACACACATCCTCCCTACTTTAGACAACTGTCTCTTCTTTTCCATCGTGTGTCGATTGCGGCTTCGCGCGTCCAACCCGGCGGCGGGGAGGCTCGGCGTCCAGTTTGAGAGTCCGCCGGCAGGTGGCGGCAAAGCGCCAGGCTCCGACCGAGTCCGGGTTCCCCGTGGCGGCGGCGGCTTCCGGGCGCGTCCGGGAGGCCCCGGGTCAGCTCCTGAGCGAGAAAGGCCCCTGTGACGGCGGGCCCGCCGGCTGGCACCGTCCGGATGGGCGGGCGAATGACCCGCGAGCGCCTTAAAGGAAACCCCACGCCGGGGACTCCCCACGAGCGGGACCCGGCCCTGCAACAGGCCTTCTGCTCGCGGCGGCGGTCCCGAGGAGCGGTCGCCGGAGGTGCGTCCCGCGTGCGTCCTTCCCAGCGGGGGAGCCGCGGGACTGTAAAGCCTGGTGGCCGCCACACTCAAGAGAGTCTGCGGCCTGTTTTACTCCGCTCTCTTGGGGCGGGGGCGAGGACGGGGCAGCGTCGTTCCGCGGCCCCGGGGCCCGGGGAGACGCGGTTCGCGCGGCGCAGCCGAGGCCCGTGTCCGCGGTGTCCACCAGCGGGACCGAGACGCCCGCGCGGGGGGACAGAGGCCGCGGGAAAGGAATTCAGGCCGCGGGCCGCCGCCGCTCGCGCGCGCACAGGCCGCTTCCTCCCGCCTGAAGGGCAGCATCGTTCCACGGAAGTGAAAAAGAGTTGAAACATTCCTAGATGCGTGGGAACTGGGAGCAGCGGCGAGGGCACGCGTGCCGGTCAGCCTGGGACGGCCTTGACGCGTGCCTGACCTGGGAGGCGTCTCCGTGAGCGCGACGTGAGCGCGCTGAGGTTCACCCCGAAAAAATGTGCGATGTGTGACCGTAACAGGGGAAAGAAGGATGGAGCGCTGTAGGTGTCACCCTGGTGCCCGTCGCTAATTCGCTCCGGAACTCGGGCCAGAGCCGCCACCCAGGAGCACGGAACCAGAGGACGGAGGAAGCATGTTCTCTTGCTGGGTCACGTGACTCGTGCAAGTTCCAGCAAGTGCCACAGGTCCTGAGCAAGCGCCCACTGCCGAAATATCTTTTTTTTCTCATCAAAACGCGACGAGAACTGGGTTTGAGGGGTTCTGAAGCCTATGAGCACCTAGGTGTGTCCATGCAGAAGTGTGGTTGGCAATAACTAGGTTGGCCTCAGCGAGGTGACCGTGGTATTTATTCCCTGGGGACAACCACCAAGGGAGAGCTGTTGCAAAAAGGAGAGACGGGGTGTGGGTGCGAACATTGGACAGAACAGAGTGTCTCTGCAAACGAGGTGACAAAAGAGAGAACCATGAAGAAGATGGGACAGTCACACACAAATGTCCCTAGCAAAGAGCCTCAGATGCCTGAAGCAATGCCCTGGCTGGTGCAGCTCAGTGAGCACTGGCCTTCGGACCAAAAGGTCACCAGTTCAGGTCCCTGGTGGGGCATGTGCCTGGGTTGCGGGCCAGGTCCCAGGCTGCGGGCGTGTGAGAAGCAACCAACTGATGTTTCTCTTTCTCCTTCTCTCTCCCTTTCTGTCTCTAAAATAAATAAATAAAATCTTATAAAAGTACATGAAGCGAAAACTGGCAGAATTAAAGGGAGAGAGTGACAATTTAACGCCAGGAGCTAGAAATGGCAACGCCCTCTCTCAGCATGGAGATCGGCCAGGAAAGTGGGAGCTTATAGAGCCGTGCAAGCTACCAACACCCTGCGGACCTAACAGAACATTTCCCTCCACAAGACATACACAGTCCACTTGGGCACAGGGTCCATTCTCCAGGACAGACCACCTGTCAGGCCATAAAACAAGTCCCAATAAGTTTAAAGGGATTGAAATCACGCAAGGATGCTCTCTGACCACAACAGAATGAAAGCAAACGTCCACAAAAACAGGAAATTGGAAAATCCACAAATATGTAGACATTAAACAACAGGCTCCTAAATTGCCAGTGGGTCAAAGTGGAAATTTCCAGGGAAATTAGAAAACACTTCAAAATGAATACAAGCAAAACACAACTAACCAAACCCACGAAATGTAGAAGAGCAGTGCTCAGACTTTGTAGCTGTGAATGCCCACCCGATACAAGGAAGATCTCCAGTCGGTGCGTTCACCTGTCCCCTTGGGAAACCAGGAAAGAGGAGTGAACTAAACCCCAAGCAGGAAGGGATAATGAAGATTACAGCAGAAATGGAGAATGGCAAAATGGCAGAAAAAAATCAACAAAGCCAAAAATTGCTTCTTGGAAAAGACGGTAAAATGGAAGAACTTTTAGGCAGACTGGGAAGAAAAAGATGAGACAAATTGCTAAAACCCTGCGTGAAAGAGGGGACGTTACTGACCCAACAGAAATGGAAATGATCATAAGTGAATTCTATGAATAAATGCACTCCAACAAATTGGACGACTCCGTGAAGTGGCAAGACTCTAGGGCCACCCCCAGCTACCTTGGGCACGGGCAGAAGACCCGAGCGCTTCAGTGCCAGGCGAAGAGAGACAGTAGTCATCAAACTCTTCCTCTGAAGTGACGGGCAGGCACATGTCTTCCCTGCTGAATTCTACCAAAAGTCTAAAGAAGAATTAACGGCAATTAGTCATAAACGCTTCCCAAAGGGGAAGGCTTCCTGCCTCATCCTAAGAGCCAGCATCACCCTGATACCCAAACTGGACAAAGACACCAAAACCACAAACCAATGTCCCTTATGAGTATAGATATAAGACAATCCTCAACCCAGTACTGAATCCGCCAGTCTGTAGAAAGGGTTGTGCGCAGCGACCAAGTGGGGTTCCCCCAAGCGTGAGCCTCAGTCCGTGGAACTTAACGCCACACACCACACTTCATGAGTTGGGGGAGGAAAGGGAGCCACCGCAGATGCAGCCAGGACAACACACTGTCCAGCAGCATTCGTGACCAAACGCCTAACACACCAGGAGGAGAAGGGGACTTCCTCACCCGTCAAAGGACATCTAAGAAACACGCAGTTGGCATCTTACTTGGTGGTTAAAGGTGCCGGCTCCCCGCTAAGCTCCTAGCAAGACACAGGCGTCTGCTCTCACTCCCATTCAAGGGCCCGGCCAGGCCATTGGGCAGGAAACGGACGATATGCCTGCTGGTGGGAAAGAGGGAAGTGAACCTGTCTCTGTTTGCAGGTGATGTGATCTTATACACAGAAGAAAAACCTAGAAAATGCACCGAAAAATTATTAGAGCTGATACGCAAGTTCAGCGAGATTGCAGGGTGTGTTGAGGTCGGCTGACGGAGAAGTCAGCGCCGTCTCATGCTGACAGTGGGCGATCCAAAACCAAACCGAGAACCCCATTCCGTAGACGTAACACTAAAAGGAACAGAGGACTTAGGAATGAATTTAACCAAGGAAGTGTGAAAACTCTGAAATATTGTGGAAAGAAATTAGAGGTCTGAATAAATGATTCTTCTATTGTTCATGGAATAAAAGACATTATTAACTGATGCCCTCCCCCAAATTTGTCTGTGGACTCAATGCAACCTCTACATTCCAACTCCTTTTTTTTTCTTTCTTTTTTTAACTTCTTTTGTCTGCACAAAGGTTTACTGTTTGCTTTGGTCCAGGGCATGGGAGAGGCTGCAGGTGGTTGAAACGGTGTCTGGCGGCTGCAGGGAGACGCTCAGACAGAAGACAGACACGGAGGGGGGGTGCAGAGCAGCCCCTCAAAGGCCTCTGGGTTCCACAGGCTCACGGTCGTGCTTGCGGGGAAGCCAGGTGTCACCCGTCTTCTTGGGGAGTCTCACCTGCTCACCCAGGAAGTGGTTCTGGAGGAAGTCACAGAGCTGAGGGGCTGTGTGGGCAGAACTCGGGCCTGCATGTCCGTGAGGGCCTGGGTCAGGCGATTCTCCAAGGCCAAGGCGGCTTCCCTGGCAACTTGAGTGTCACCCCCTCATCTGGGATGGTTTTGGCACGTCCTGGAAGAGGACCGGCCACTGGGCTGCTTTTGCACCTTTGAGAGACACTCGGTGTCCTCGCGCTGTTTCTGGGCAACCTCTCGGAAGACGTGGCCCATGCCCGGCGGTGCCACATCGTCGGGTGGAGACAGAAGCTCAGAGAGAGTTGGGTGTGGGCGGCCTGGCAGCTGACAGCAGCCTCCGCCTGGGTGGGGTGATTCTGACGAATTTGGGAGCTCACGGTTGCTCGGCAGTGAGGAGTTAAGGCCAAAAAAATGGTGTTGGCTGCTCTCGGGGGGGCCAAGGAAGGCTGGGGTGGTTCTGCAGGCGGTGACTGGGAAGGAGACTGGAGGGGAGTTGGAAAGAAGGAGCACCCCATCCAAACTGTCGAAGCAGGAGACAGACCCCAGGGCCGCCAAGGGCACCGTAGGGCGGCCATAACTTAGGGACAAAACAGAAAATTGTAAGTGCTGGTGGGATGGGAGGTGATGCAGCCACCGTGGAGATGAAGAGTCAGACACGGAGTCACTGTGCGGGCCGGGAGTTCCGTCCCTCAGTACAGAAGAGTAATTTGAAGAGAATTGAAAACACATGCCCACACAAAAAATCATACACTGGTGTTCACAGCATTGCTCACAACACTTTATTTATTTATGGAGAGAGGAGAAGGGGGAGAAAGAGAGAGGAACACTGATGCTGTGAAGACACACCGATTGGCTGCCTCCGGTGAGCCCTTAATCAGGGGCCTAGCCTGCAACCCAGGCATGTGCCCTGACCGGGACTTGAACTGCCGACCTTTTGGTTTGTGGGATGACACCCAGCCCACTGAGCCACACACTGCTCAAGGCCGTAATAGTTTAAAAGTGAAAACAACCCAATTGCCCATCAGCTAATGGGTGCAGAGCATGTGGTATATCCATACAATGGGATATTATTCAGTCACGAAAGGGGTGAAATACTGGAACGTTCTGCCTCATGGTGTGCGCAAGAAGCCAGACCCAAGGACACCTGCGTGATTCCGTGAGATGGAATGCCTGGCACAGGAAAGTCCTCAGGGGCAGAAAGTAGGTTCACGGTTTGTAGCGGCTAGAGAACGAGTTAAAACATATGAGGTTTCTACTGGGATGATGAAACTGAGGAATTGGGTGGTGGCCATGGCTGCTCAACCTTGCGATATACGTCAAAACACTGAACTGTCCTCTTTGGGGGGAGCATTGCGATATTTAGCTTACACTGAGACAGAGCAGAGAGAGCAGGCAGACAGACAGAGTTGCCTCCACGAGAATGCGCTCGTTTGCAAGCGGGAAGCAGGCCGGACGAAGGGGAAGGGAGCCCGCCCATAAGCTCGGGGACTTTAAAGTCGGAGGAGATGATTGCTTCTGAACCCTAAACGGGAACACTTCCAGTGACGTGAGTCTGTCCGTCTCAGCTGTAAGTCACGGATCAAATCAAGGGTGGCACACCCTGGTCAGATCCCTGACGGATTAAGTAGGCACCTGGCAAAACCTTTTCAGCAACAAAATGGCTCCAGGGAAGATTCCGAAGGTCCTGGATGGGACTGAAACATTCCGACTCCATCCTCTAAAGGAGAACTGGATTTGCAAAGAAGAGAAGGGTCTAGAATCTTCCACGTCTGTCCAGGAAAGGTGCAAGGACACAACATGCTGAGGTAGCTGGAACCGGATGGGCAAGAAACCAATTAGTTTTATTTTAAACAGTTTTTGTAGTGGAGAATTCAAACACATACTGAAGTAGAAAGAACCCTGGCCAGAGTGGTTCAGTGGATCGAGTGGCAGCCTGCAAATTTTGTGTGGGTCGCCGGTTCGATTCCCAGTCAGGGCACATGCCTGGGTTGCTCACCCCCCAGTAGGGGGTGAGCGAGAGGCAACCATACGCGGTTTCTCTCCCTCTCTTTCTCCTTACCTTCCCTTTTTTCTAAAAATAAATAAATAAAATGTTAAAAATAAAACATAAAATAAATAAAAATAGAAAGTAAAGTAGAAAGAGTAGAATGGAGAACTCTCACCCCTTCAATGCGTAGGAACTCAGGTCCAACCCTGGGTGTCCAACTCTGCACCCACAAAACACTCGTCACAGGGCCTTGCTGCACCTGAACATCAGCAGTGCTCAGTGTCGGCAGCAATTGTCACCTTGCATTGGTAAGTCCCTCACCGAGCAACACACAAGTGGAAGCCACAGCCCACATGTGGAAGCATGACAGGACATGAAGCCGAGCCCGCTGTCCCGGGGTTGCCCCCTTGCCGGCCCGCCCCGTGCAAACCGGACAGCTGGGACAGGCATGTGGGCCCCAGAGCAGGCAGGCTCCCCTCGCCAGTGCAGGCTCCTGACTCAGGGCGTCTGAGTCCCTCCCTAAGTGATCGCCACGGGAGGCAGGAGGGAGTGCAGCCCCAGCTGGGGGAGATGGCCCTTGGGGAGTGTCTGCCAGCCTGAATCTTGGGGTGGGGCTAGTGGGGCCCCAGCTGGGGGAGATGGCCCTTGGGGAGTGTCTGCCAGCCTGAATCTTGGGGTGGGGCTAGTGGGGCCCACCGCCCGCTGGGGTGTCGTCTCTTTCTGGCATTTGAGAGTAGGCCCATTTGCTCCTAAGGTTCTGTTGCCTTTTTTCTTTAGGTACATATGGTATTTTGTACTTACCTGTGAAGTGACCTGCAGCTGAAGCTTTTGCAGTGGGGGGTCGCTTTAACCACCATTTCATTTTCTGGCCCCTGCACAGATCCAGCCCCGATGCTACAGTCCAGGTCTGGGGGGAGCCTCAGGGACTGAGTCCCCTCGATGGCGTTCAAACGCTGCGGCTTTTTGGAAACCTCGTTGATGTCTGTAGTTATTGCCTCTTTTGTCGGAACCATTTGGAGTTTTGTTTCTTTCCTCTCTTACCGTCCTTGCTGGAAGTCTGTTGGCCTTACTCATTTTTAAAACCACAACTTTGGGATTTGTTATTTGCTACTGGTTTTGACCTTTCGTTTCATTGATTTCCTCTCTTATTTATTTTTTTGTGTTTTGTTGGTTTGTTCCACTCTTCATCTGCCAAGTTCTTGAGCTTAATTCTTAACTCATTTGGTTGGAACCATTAACACTCCCTGATGAAGGTCTTTGAAACGGCGCCTCTCCTTGAAAAGCCTGCTTTATCGGCCCCATACACCGAAGGTGGTGTTTTCGTCACCTTCCGTTTCTCGGCACTTTTTAATTTGCTCAATGACTTCTGTTTTACCTGAGTTACCCGCGGACACGCCCATCAGGTCCAATCCCATGGGACACGCTGGTTAGGGCACAAGCCAGGCTGATGCCCCAAAGAGAACAAGGAGGCGGCAGCTCAAATGGATGGAAACCTGTGTCCCAGTCACAGGACAAGCCCGGCAGGGGTGCCCGGGCTGCCGGGGCCTCTGGCAGGGCTCTCGACACCATCGGGAAAGGGGCAGGGTGAGGGGGGGCTGCTGCATGGCCCCTCCCCAAAGTTTTCACGTGGCCACAGCTTGCTACCCTGGTCACTGGGAGATGTCGGCCACGGTGGGGCCGCCACGGCCCCGTCACACACTCGGCTGGGGACGCCCTGTGAGGAAAGGAAGAGAGGATAAATGCTGTGGCCGCCACTGCATGGGGTTTTCTGGGTGTCGTGAGAGATCGGCTAATTCAGGAATTCATCGACGACTAATGACTCCTAATCGCTTTTGGTCAGAGGACCACTCATCTGGGAGTGACCATTGGGATGTTCCAAGATGCCTTGGTTGTCAGTGGGCAGAAACGTGCCCTGTGGCCTCAAAACGCGCATGTTCCGTGTCTGTAGGACAAATGCCGTGGCGCTCCCTAGCGGGTACCTAGCAGGTGACACACACAGGCGTGTCCAGCCTCATGTGTGCGCTGTGTGACGTCCGGCTTGGTGTGGGTGCCACGGGGGGCCTCAGACACCCTGCGCTTCCCTAGACTGCGAGCAAGAGGCGGGTGCTCTGTCCCGTTGCCCCGTCTGTCCACGTAAGTGACACCCTCCTCTCCTGCACGGTCACAGGTCAGGGTGGCTTTCTTTCCATTTATGCGGCTTTTGTTTCAAGAGTGTCCCTTTTGGCTGAGGGGAAGCAGAATCTGCCACCGCAAAAGACGGGACACTGTGTATTTTAAGCTGCTTTTTTTAAAGAAACCGAAGACCCGGAAAGACCTTGACTCTCCTTGGTGACCCGCCCAAAGGAATTTGCATGGAAAAATGTGCTTCCGAAGCCCTCACTCAGCCGACAGGGAGGGTCTAAGTTGCTGCTGGGGTTCAGCACAGGCCCCCCAAGACCCATGTTATTTTGAGCCAAAGGCAGCGAGTCCCTGCGGGTCCCCGAGGAGCCTCTGCTGCTCCTCACAAGGACATACAGGAGGGGCCTCCCCAGGACCACGGTCTCACCAGAGGCAACTTTTAGGGCCAGTCGTCAGCGTCCTGCCCCCCGGGGCCCCAGGCCCCTCACCTGCCCTAAACTCAGAGGAGCGATACCTCACTCCTGCCTCGGAATCTGTCACAGGTGTAGGTGGGGCCCCATGAGAACGTATGTCATTTAACTGGGTCATTTGTCCTGTTCATCTGTCCCAAGTCCACTTGACCATCGATCCAGCCGGAAGAGCTCGGGAGGGGGCAGGGACAGTGACTCTGCACCCTGCGGGTGGCCGTGGCTGGGCCCCTTGTGCCACCCGCACTGCTTCCTGCGTCTGCTCGCGCACCGGCTGCTCACTGTGCTTTGTATTTTTCTCCTGTTCCCACTTCCCGTTGGAGAAATCACATTTTCTTCTGCTGACTTGAAACGGAACACACCGTATTTCCTCTTGCGTTGGCTGCTCCACGCTCGTCCCGGTGCTGGGCCTCCCTTCGTTTCCTCCAGGCCGGCCTCTGGGCCCTGGCAGGTGGGGCCCTGGCCCCCTCGTCTTCACCAGCAGCTTCAGGGACTCACTTCCAGTTCTCCTGGCTGCCCTTCATCCTGCGGCCCCTTGGCTGGCACCCCACTCCCACCCCACCCTGGCAGTATCTGTCCTGCTTGTCTCTGGTCTCACTTTCTCCCTCCTCCCCTGCCTTCAGCACAGGGAACCTGTGGGTCTGAGGGCACTGTGATTAGTGTGACCTCATTGGGAGGTATTTGAATGGATATGGAAATCTAAGCTCCGAAGTTCCGTCCTTCAGGGAGTGAGAACAATGCAGCTTTGTCTCATGTCCCCGGTGGCTGCTGCGAAATCTGAGGCTGCCACTGTGTCCCCTGGCCCTGGATCCTGTTCACTGTCACCACCCTGTGTCAGGGCTGAGTCACCTTCTGTGTCTCCTGGAATCCTCCGGGGCCCTGGGGTCGAGGTTGCTCCTTTCTCCGTGACCCTGGGGACTCGAGCCTCTGCGTGTTTGTATGTGGATACCGGCCTCCTGTCCCCAGGGCGGGAGGGTCTCCGTGGGCCTGGTGCTGCCCCCTCTCCCCACCCACAGGTTCCAGAACACTTGCTTTAGGTCCTTCTCCTGAAATGTGTTCTCGCCCCTCCCGTGGCCGCCGCTGTTTTTCCCGAGTGCACGCAATTTGTTTCCATATCTGCTTGGTGACTGCTTCAGGCTCTGGGTGACGGTGGTTCAGCTTCTCAGCTGGCAGTCACCTTGCCAGCAGGCACCTCTCCTGGAGGTGTGCAGGGGACGTGTGCCAGCCCGGCCTGACCGCTCCTCACCTGGCAAGTTCGCGACCCAGGGAGGGGGCCCCCCTACCCCCACATCCCCCGACTCCGTGGTTGCCCTCTCAGGAGAAAGATGTTTGGGGGAGGTCCCCAACCCCCATTGGAGAGGGAAAGGCCAGGGCTCACATGCTGTCCCGTCCGAGTGTGTGCGGGGTTAGGACTTGACTCAGAGCCACCACGGGCCTTGGTGGCAGCTGCTGTCACAGAGGAGGAGGGGCCAGGCCAGAGAGCAGTGAGGATGGGGCCCCGGGAGCCCGCCACCCTCTCCCGGGCCCTCCTGCCCTGTCTGCAGCTGCCCCCCACAGTTTTGGGGACTCGTTAGGGGGCTCCTGGAGGCCACACTCCCCTTCTTGCTTCGGGAGGTTCTCCAGGATTGATTCTGAGGAGTGGCGGTGGCGGCCCCATGGCTAATGATGCCGGCAGCCTGGGCTGTGAGGCGCCCAGGAAGCTGGGGTGGCTGGAGGGGGCCGAGGGCTCCCAGCAGCGCCTTGTAGGTGGAGGGGTGCCGGGACAGTCGGGCCTCGGGGCAGGTTTGCCATGGCAGCACCGCCTGCCTCACTGCCTCTCACTGCTGCTGGACACAGGGGTGTCGCCGGCTCCAGGCCCAGCAGGGTGCCCGCGGTGGGCTCGGCAGCCATGAGGCCCCAGAACCAACACAGATGGGCAGCCCCTGGGGTCTCACCGGGTCGGAGGACGGACCCCAGACCCAGTTATTCAGAGCCAGGTCCACTGAGTTTGGGGGTCCTGGGTCTCCCCAATGTTGTCCTCCAGGCCCTCTGCTCACTGGTCTCCTCCTGGTCTCCCCCTCCCAGGGGCCTGGGATGGGCAGATGCCCAGACTGCGGCACTGGCTGGAGCTAACGGGGCAAGCAGTGCCGCAAGGCCCAGGGGCTGCCGTCACAAAATGCCACAGCCTACGGCTTGAACAGCAGAAACTCCCTCTCTCACAATCCGGAGGCCATGAGTCCAAGATCAGAGGCCAGTCCGGCTGGTCCCCTCGGAGGCCAGGAGGCTCCTGTCCCAGGTGCGTGCAGTCCTTGGCTGTAGACTCATCACTCCAGGCTCCGCCTCTGTGGTCACAGGGCGTGCTCCCTGGCTTCTGTCTTCTTACAGGGACACCACCCCTAACTGACTCAGAACCTGCCCTGCTCCAGGTGACCTCATCTCAACTAACTATGGCCTGTGCCCTGTCTCCAAATAAGGTCATGTTCGCAGGGACTGAGGATTAGAACTTCTAGGTACCTCCTTTGGGGGCACAGTCAACCGCTCTCCCCAGTGTGCCTCCCCTCCTTGGAGTGGGCTGGGTGGAGGCTGCAAACGGATGCACGCACCCTCGTCCCTGTCCCCTGTGACCGTGGCCTTCCTCGGGAAAGGGTCTTGGCCAATGTACGTCGGTAAGGATCTGGACATTAGACCGTCCTGGATTATCTGGGAGGCCCTCAATTCGAAGTGACAAAGGAGAAGTCACATGAAGACAGAGCAGAGACTGCGGGAGGCAGCCACACGCCGGGGAGGGTCCGGAGCCAGCAGGCACTGAAGAGGCAAGCGGGACGAGCCCCTGAGGGAGCGTGGCTGGATGCCGGCTGCGGACCTCTGGCCTCGAGGGCTGCCAGGTGGCAGATCACTGACGTTCGTGGTCACTTGTCCCAGCGGCCCCAGGACACTGATGCCTGCCCTTCCCTGCACCGGAAGGGCTGTGCTCAGAGGCTGCTCTGCCTGCCTCTTCCCTTCGGGTCCTACAGCTCAGCCATCGGCTCGGGGTCCTGGACAACCGCTCCCACTTCCCTCCTTTTCAACAGCCACACCCTTGAGTGAACTTCTTATCAGCCCTTGTCCTGCCCAATCCCCTGTCTCTGCCCTGCAGGCAGCTCTGCTAACCCCGAGTCGAGTCTCAGCCTGGGAGTCAGGTGTGCTGCCCTGGCCAGGTGGCTCAAGGTGACTGAAGCATCCTCCTGTGTCCCGAAAGGTCAGGAGCCTGATCCCTAGTCAGGGTGCATATGCCTGGGTTGTGGGTTCGATTCCTGGTCAGGGTGCATGCAGGAGGCAATCAGTCCATGTTTGTCTCTGAAATCAATGTTTCTCTCTCTGTGTCTCTCTAAAATCAATAAGCATATCCAATATCCTCTGGTGAAGACTGAAAGAAAAGCCCCAGAACCAATAGGACCTGGGAAGGACTTGGGACTTCAGTCAATACTTAAGAGCTGTCCCACCTGGGGCTACTTCGATTCACACCTGGGGAGAGATGCAGCTGGAGGGAAGTCTCTGTGCGGCCCTGGGCCTTCCCCTCTCCCTACAGGGATGCAGATGTGGCAGCCGGAGCCCTGACAGCCTCTCACTGACCCCGAGGGTGGGAGCTGAGGCTAAGAGCGGGAGAGTAGAAACGGAGACTGGGTCTCTGATGACTTTGAGGAGCAGCGTGCCAGCCTCCAATGTCCCCCACAGCCTCATTTTCGGGTCCAAGACAGACCCTCCCAGGTACATGCCACTGGCCTTAGCAGCCAGACCCGGGAGGCAGCAGCCTGCTGAGCTCCACGCAGGCCCTTCAGGCAGAACGCTGAGCAGGCTCTACAGCGGCTCCAGGCTCAGGGCAGCCACCCTGCCTTGGGACACAGCCACGTTGCCAGGGCGCTGTGTCTCCGGACAGGGAGACTCACGTGGAGCCCGGGTGTGCCCCACGAGAGGGCCCAGAAGGGGCTCTGAGCCACGTCCCTCTCCCGGAAGTACATGGCCCCTGTGAGGACCTGCATGGAGGCCTGCCCCTCCGCCCTGGCTGGGGTGAGCACGTAGTCAGGGAGGCCAGCCACCAGTCGCCCTGAGCTCCCCGTCACACCCTGGGAGCTATTGAGTCCCAGGCCCCGGTGCTGGGCGTGTGCAGCAGAGTGCCACCATCCAGAGAAGACAGGACATTGCTTGGGTGAGCCGGTCCCAACCTGCAGCCTGTGTGAAGGAGCAGGTGGCCCAGACCCTAGCCTCGGGCCCACACACCTGCCACCAGGTGGTGGGGAAGACTGACTGCCCAACGTCCAGACCCTCCTGGGAGACAGCCCCATGCTCCTTCCAGGGGTGACCAGAACAGGTGGAGAAGGGGCCACAGCCTCAAGACGCAGGGTCCAAGGGAGCAGCTGCCTGCCAAGCCCGGAGGGTGTTGCCCAGGCCAGGTCCCCTGGTGCATGCGGGGAGGCCATGGGAGGGGCCGGCGCCAAGGGGCAGCGCAGTGTCCCCGCTCCTGGACGTGCGTCTGCCCAGGTGCCTCCCCACGTGACTCTGTGATGGGCTCTCGGGTCCAGCAGGGACCACAGCCCCTGTTCTGGAGGATCCTCAGGAGTGAGGGAGACAGAGTTTTACTAGAGGGCGCTGGTACGAAAATGAGGGTGCCCCCCAAGAACCAGGAGACAGTGGTCCCACGGGAGTGTCCTGCTGGCTGGGCAAACCCTGAGCCTGGGCTGGGGCCCCCATAATTGATGCAAGGCAAGGATCTGGGTGAAAGAGGTTTATCTCTCGGAAAGTGAAACCAGGAAAGGCGTTGAGGGTGTGGATGAGAGACAGGGAGGGATGGGGACCAGCCCTTGAGGTCACAGTCCACCTTGTCCAACTCTTAACCGCGCCTGGCCCCAGGGGCACAGTCCCCTTGGCCAGGGCGGCCACCCAGCTCATCCTCGGACCCGCCCTCCCCACCTTCAGGCTGTACTCAGGGATGAGCGGGGACTTGAACAAGCACCACGATTGGTCCTGGACATGCAGGCGTGTCACCTGCCGGGGCTGCTGTAACCAAGAGCCACACAGGGGTGGCTGCCCTCCCAGGGTCCCAGCCCCTCTCAGTCCTGGAGGCCAGAAGTCGAGGTCAGGGCTGTGCTCTGGTCGAACCCCAAGACTCAGTCCTTTCGCCTCCTCCAGCTCTCACAGCATCCGCAGCCCCCCCCCCCCGGGTGAGTTCCCGGGTTGTCTCGTTGTCCCCTGTGACCTCATCCCAACTCGATGACGTCACCTGCAGAAACTCCAGCTCCAAACAAGCTCAGGTCCCTGTGTGCAGGGCTGGCGTCCCCCGACAGCTTTTTGGGGGCAGGGACAGGGGACATAATTCAACCCATAACAGTAAGTGACCCAGTGAGAGTGACTGTGATTTTTCTGGAACTTGTGGGAGGGAGGCAAGTGGGTTTCTTTATCCTGCCGTGTTCCTGGTCTGCCGCCTATGTCACCTCTAAGCTGAGAATGTAGCCAGACAGCAGAAAATAAACCCAAGAGAAAGAGAAAAAACAATCAGTGTAACCAACCTCTGGACCTGTTCCTGAAGGCCGTTCCCAGGGCACAGCCAGCAACCCCCTCTCTGCTTAAACCGCCTCCTGTGAAGTTCTGTGCCACTAGTCACACAGGCCATCACAGCCGAGGAAAAATCGGCACACGGAGCTGGCTTGCCTCGCTGTGGCCTGGGAGGCCAGCTCAGGGAAGACAATGGCAGATGTGGCCAGGGCACAGGGCGGAGCCTCCCAGCCCCACCTGGGGTTCAAGTCGGTCCTCGCTGGGCCAGGAGGGCTTGGCGGATGGGCCACTTGCTGCAGACCTTTCCACGGGGCTGCCAGAGACCAACAGACAGCAGGTCTGCCCCTCCTCTTGCTCACCCCCCCCACCCCCCCACCCCCGCCCAGAGCTGCCTGCACACGCAGGCCAAGCTAAGAGCGCAGCCAGCACCACGGGATGGCATTCGGGCTGGGCCTCCCTCACGGCTTCCTCAGTTTCCTCGTATTTTGTCAACAGTGCCTTTTTGTTTTTAAATTTTTCATTACTTTATATTTAGAGAGAGGGGAAGGAAGAGAGAAAGAGAAGGAGAGAAACATCAGCATGACAGAGAATCATCATTCGGTTGCTTCCTGTGCACGCCCTGACCCGGGGACTGCACCCACACCTTTCTCCGCACTTCTAAGGCATTTTGTTTCTCTGTCTCTTTTTGTAAAAGTCAGTTTGAGACGGGTTCTAGTGACTGATAGGGGCCTAGGGTCTGCCCGGACCCTGCTCATGAACCTGTATGCTCTGCCCGGGACAGGGGTGAAGGTCCCTGGGACCTCTGGTCCCCGAACTCTCTGGGCTCCTCAGTTGCACAGACTCACGCACCGGAAACCTACGGACAGCTACTCTCTCTGTCTTCTGCCTGGCGAGTCTCGTGTCTTGTAAAGCAAAGCCTCTTCTCATCTCCATGTGCATCCCCTGCCGACCTAGAAGGTGACAAGTCTCTGCCTGAGTCAGCTTCCCCAGCCCCTTCTTCCAGGGCTCAGAGCCCCCCACCCCCACCGCTCTCCAGGTCTGAAAGCAGCTCAGCCCTGGTCTTCTCAGCTCCGGCCTGGTGATAGCAGGTCCCGCCCCAGCCCCCTCCTGACCCTCCTAGGCCATTTCAGTCCCCACAATCCCCACTGTGTCCTCCGCAGGCTCACTCATCAAACCCTGGCTCTGCTCTAGGGTTTGATGTAGCTCCAGGCCACATTGGGCCGCCCCACCAAAGCTAGCTCCTTACCAGCTGCAGCCAGCCGGACCACCGGCCACCCAGGCCCCACTTGGCCCATCGCCACGGCCAGACGTGCTACAGTGTGATTGCCAGTTAGAGCCACCCCCCCAAGTGCCAAGGGTTGCCACTGTGGGGGTCGCTGGGACCCATTTGGGCTTTATCTGCAGCCCCAGTTCTAAGCGAACTCTTTCCAACGGCTCGGCCCCTGTCACCCCATGTGGGTGACGCCTGTGGCCCTCACCTCACCCGGGGGTGAGTGGTGCAGGGTGGGCTGGGCCAGGGTGGGGGTGAGAGAGGGCATAGTGGGGGGGCGGGTGCTTGGTCATGTGGGGCCTTGGGAAGGCATGCCCAGGCGGCCCCAGCTCAATGTGCAAGGAGAGAACACAGGGAAGGGCAGTTCTGGCCAGACCCACGACCCGTGCAAAGGCCTGGCAGCAGCACCGAGGACAAGCCCTCTGGGGGGCTGTGCCCAGGGCCCTGGGTTCTGGGGGCAGGGCCTCTGCTTTCCCCTCTCCTTCCTGATGGGCCTCAGTGACTGGCCCGAGCTGCCACGGAGGGCAAGGCCACCTCAGGGCCCTGCTGGGAGGATGGCCCGGTCCTGTGCAGCAGGCACCCGGTGCAGCCTAGGACCTGGCCCCACCGCCTCATGGAAAAGGCTGGGGGTGGCCCCCGTCCACCCTGCCGGCCGCTCCTCAGCTCCGGGCCCCCAGCCAGCCCTGTGCAGGCCCAGACAGAAGCCAGGGACAGCCCTGTCTTGGGTGGGGAGGTGAAAAAGTAGATTGGGTGTTGGGAGTCTGGGGCACCTAGGCCTCCCCTCCCGTGGGAGGCCTGAGGAGGAGTGGGGAGCACAGGGAGGGGCCCAGAGGCCAGACCGATGGGCTGCTGTGGGAACTGTTGGGCCCTGTGAGGACACCCTGGCTGGGGGGTGGGCGCGAGGTAGCCTGTGTGGGAGGCAGGGCGGGCCGGTACCACAAGCGTGAGAGTCCAGAGGGGCCCACACACCACTGGCCCCCTTGGCCTGGTGGTGGGGCGACTGAGAAGGCCGGGAAAAGGGCAGGGCGGGCCCTGATGGAGTGTGAGCCCCTCCCAGGCACAACCCACCTGTCCACCCACACTGCCTGGCCTGCCCAGGCCTGCCTGCCCGCCCGCCCACCCCACCCAACATTTTCCAAAGGAATGTTCCCAAGACAACAGCATCACAAACCCAGAAAAGATGAGCCCAGACAGGGTCTGGCCTGAGTGGCCACAGACTGCGGCAGGAGGTGGGCCCAGGGCCTGCAATGTGGCTCTGCTCTCAGGCACCTGTAGGGGCCAGTCCATGCCTCCAGGCTCCCCCAAAGGCAGGGCACCCCCTCCCTAGGCAGGGTGGGTTCCTGGGAGGGTCTGGGACCCTGCGTGGCTGATCTGAGGGACACAGCTTCCACTCCCGTGTTGGCTGAAGGAATCAGCAAGTGGATGAGTGGATAAGTGGATGAGTGGATGAGTGGGTGGGTCCATGTGGCCGCCCACCTGGCCACAGAAGTGCATTAGAAAACCATGACCCTGCAGGGCCCAGGGAGCCCCACCTGCAGGCCCTTGCCCCTCGCGCAGTAGGCCTGGGAGGAGGGGCTTCTGGCTAGGGGAGGGGTGGTTCCTTCCAGGGAGGGTGGGGGTGGGTGTGGCCAAGGTGTGCCAACAAGTCTGGGGTGCCAGGAAGCGTTGGGTGGGGTGTCTGGGTCCCAAGGGTGGGGTGGCTAGAGAGGGAGGGAGGGCCATGTGGTGGGGGAGGGGCCCGCGCTCTGGCTGCAGAAGAAGAGGTGGAGAACCCAGGGGTGATCCCGAGCCCCTGGTTCACTTAGGCAGCCCTGAGGGCTCCCCAAAGTGTGTGTGCTGCCCCCATTTCCTCCCATCCCAGGTCTCCATCAGGGCAGGCTTGCCATGGGTACCAGTGTGGGTGGGCTGGGCAGGCCTGGTGGGGGTGGAGCCCCCTGCCCCCCTCCACTGAGCAGGAAACCGAGGGGGAGGGGTGAGAAGTTCCAGCCTGGAGCCCCTTCTTCAGCCCCTCCCCCACCCTCATGACTGAGGCTGGGGACCCGTTTCCCAGGAAACAGGGGGCTGGCGGGAGACAAGGCCAAGAAGAGAGTGTGGGGCTGGCAGCCGGGCTGGTTGGGCCGTTGGTGCCTAGAGGGAAGTTCAAGGGCAAAGGTGTCCCAGACTCCAGGGGCTCCCGGCTCCTCCCTGCTGGGGTCCCCCTGACCCTGCTGCTGCAGACCACCCTCCGTGCTCCTGTCCCCACAGGCTGCCCATGGGAAACCAGGCCTCGGGGCTGGGCTGCCTGGGGAAGGGCAGGCAGCGCACCAGGGCCAGCCCGGGGGTTCGAGGGGGCCCCTCCCCATCAGCAACTCCCCAGGGCCCAGCCCCACCAGGAACCTCCTGGGCCTGCTGGGTCCCCTGGGCCGTGGAGGTGACCGAGGTGACAGAGGTAACGGAGACGGTGGTGACAGAGATGGTGGTGACGGAGGCCGTGGAGGTGGGGTCTGGCTGGCCAGGCCTGGTGAAGTGGGGCAGCCCGGGAGGTGTGGGAGGCTGGGCTCGGCCCAGGGGACATCAGTGAGCTTCTGCTGCAGGCATCCCCAGGGCCCCTGGACACTCTTCGTAGCTGGCTGGATGGCATGGAGGAGCTGCAGGCCTCGCAGGCACCTCTGGCCCCCGACGCCACGGTGGCTGCTGCCCAGCTGCGGGAGCAGGAGGTACAGAGTGGGCAGGGCAGGCCCAGGTAGGGGCCCCTTGGGGCCCTAAGTTCTCTCTGAGCTGCAGGCCAAGGCAGTGGCGCAGGGATGGCCTGCAGGCCCTCTGCCGATGGACTGTGGGCCCTGGGCCCCAGCGCCCCTCAAAGGTGCAGTGGTGGGAGGCTGGACAGGGTGGTGCCTCACCTCGCCCTGAGCCCTGTGTCTTGTGCCGCAGCTGCTCCAGCGCCTGCTAGGGGAGCGGGCGCTGCAGGTGGAGCGGGCGCTGCAGGTGGAGCTGCAGGAGGCACAGAGCCCGGCGGAGCTGCGGGCCCAATGGGACCACCTGGTGCAGCGGGCAGAGGCCAGGTGAGGCCATGGGGGGCCTGACAGTACGTGCTGGTGCTGGGAAGGTGCTGCTGACCACTTTGTCTTGGTCCCCAGGTTCAGGCGCCTGGAGCGGCTGGTGCCAGCCGCCTGGAGCTTCAAGGAGGCCCGAGGGGCACTCCTGGTGCAGCTGACTCTGGGCGAGCAGCCCCTGACCCAGCTCGGGCAGGGCCAGGTGGGGCCTCAAGGCAGGGAGGGGCCATAGGGCACCTGTAGGCACAGCCCAGGGCCTGGGCTGGGGCGAGGCACCGCTGTCGGCCTCAAGCTCACTGGGTGTGTGTTCACAGGATGGGTGTGAGGGGGCTGTGGCCTGCTCAGAGGGCCTGGACAGGGCCCTGGAGGCTGGCCAGAGGTTGCTGGAGCTGCTCGAAGGTGAGTGGTGGGTGGGATGGTCCGGCAGGTCAGCGAGGGCGTCCGCAGTGCTCCTGCCTGGGGACCCAGTCCCTTTTGCGCTGCCTCGGAACGTGGTCCAGGTACTAGTGTAGGGGCCCTCCTGGTGTCCGTGCCCCTTGCCCCAGCCCTTTCCTCCCCCGCGGCTGCAGAGGACGAAGCTCGGATGGTGAGGGAGCAGCTGGAGCAGCTCCAGGATTTGGCACAACTGATGGGGGATGCTGTCTGTGCCCAGCGGGCAATGCTGTGTGGCCTGGGCACAGCGTCCACGGAGCCCTCACCCCCAGCGAGCCTGGGATCCCAGCTGGAACTGGCTGGGGCAGCCTCAGAATGTCAAGGGCTCAAGGGCCAAGAGCAGGTGTTTGGGCCAAGCCCACGACCCCCAGGGTGGGCTAGGGGGGCTGGGGACTGGCCTGCTGGGGGAGGGGGTCTCTGCCCTGCCCCATCTCCTCTGGCATCAGCCAGGATTGGCTGGGCAGCTATGGGTCCCAGGCCCCGGCTGCCCGGGACGATGCTGCTCTCCTCCTGCAGCTGAGGGCCCAGCTGGCAGGGCTGGCAGAGCGGCTAGAGCAGCTGGCTCAGTGGGCAGAGGCCCCTGGCCAGGTGGTGGCACACACAGAGTCCATCTGGGAACCACACCCTCCACTGGGCGCTCCAGGGCCCGCGGAGCTCATAGCGGTGGAGACTGGCAACCAGGCCCAGGATGGGGGCTGTGGAGCTCCAGGTGCGCAGGGAGCTGGGCCAGGTGAGCTGGGGTCGGGAGCCGTGGCCGAGGCCGGGCTCTCCAGGTGCTCCTCTCTCCCCAGCCATGTTCTGGTCAGAGACTCAGGAGGAGCACACTGGGCGGAAGGCCACCTGGGGGCAGGCAGAACTGATCTGGTGGGGCCTGGAGGAGCTGTCGGCTGGCAAGGAGGGGCTGCATCCTGAGGGCAGCTGGGCCCAAGCCCTGCAGGTGCTTTGGAAGGGGGGGGAGGCGGGGAGGAGTTCTGTGGGAGGAGAGGGGTGATCACAGGGAAGCTGGGCAATGTGGGGTTCTGTGGGTGGCCCCCTATCTGCTGGCGGGCGGGACCTACAGAGGAGACCAGCCCTCTGCAGAGGGGGCTGGGCAGGCAGGACTGACCAGAGGACCTCTGTGGTATTTTCTAGACTCAACCCCCATCCCTTGAACACCCTCAGGTCCCCATGACAAGGCTCCCCTGCTGTCCCTGCTGGGGCGGTGGGGTCTAGGCAGCCAAGGGCCTGTGGGGACTGCGTTGCCCAGCCTCAAAGCTCTCTTGGGTGGGGCAGACAGGCCCGGGGGCCTGGCTCCCCTTCTACCTTCGAGGTCCGCCGAGCCCCAGCAGAGAGCACAGTGAGGCCGCTCACGACCTCTGCTGATGAACTGCCTAGACAGAAGACACACACCAGGAGCACACGATAGACGTTTAATTCTGAAGAACAGGTGGAGCACCCCTCCTGATTTCAGGCACACTCGTGGTCCAGCCTGGAGTCCCTGAGCAGGCTCCACCCTGGCGCTGCCCCTCCGCCCCCTCTCCCAGCAGGACTGGGGGGGGGGCTGGGCTGTCCCAGGTGCCTCTGCCCCTGAGGTCCCCACTCCGCCTGCCTTAGTCCTTGGACCTGGGACTGTGTTCGTTTGCGGGGACTGCCTGAGCAGCTCAGACAGCAACAGCTGGTGGCTCTCGGTTGTGAGGCACAGGGCTCAGCCCTCCAGGGCTGTGAGGGGTGCTCAGCCCCAGGTCCATCTTCGGCTCACGGCCCCACCAGCTTCCTGCGTCTTCACTCCGGCTCCCCGCTGTGTGTCGGCATCTGAATCTTCCTGAATCTCCCTTTTTACAAGGACACTCGGGGCCACCCTTGCTCGCAAGCTGCTGGGTCTCCTCCTGCTGAGTATATCTGCAATGGCCGCATTTTCAATTACAGTCATGTTCTGAGGAGCTCAGGGGTTAGGACAAATGTGAATTTGGGGGACACAGGTCTACCTGTAGTAGGGAGTGACCCTGCTGGCCTTTCTCACCCCAACCCTGAGTGCCCAGCCCCGTGGCGCCAGCAAAGCTGTGGTCTCCCCACTAAGCAGGCACCTCGGGCTGTGCTGAGTGGGCCAGCCCATGTCGCTGGCCAGGCGGTGGAGCGACAGGTGGTGGCTCCTCCCATGCTGTGGAGGAGCCCTGCCCCTGGAGGAAGGAGCCCCTGGGAGCGCACCTGCCACCTGGGCCTGCTGCTGAAGCCACGGGGCCACTGGGTGGTGCTGGCCAGCCCCTCGATGGAGAGGTCAGCCTGCCACTCTGCTCTGTGCCCACCCACTCCCGCCCAGCCCTGCGTCCTGCCTACTTCTGCCACTCTGCTGCTATAGGCCCTGTGTCCTGGAGGGGACAGTGACGCCCACCTGTGTGGAGGACCTGTTTGTACCACCCCACAGGCTGATGGAGGCTGAGCCCTGTGGGATGAAGGTGGGAACTGTGACTGGGGTCCGAACAGCGACTCTGCTCTCAGGTGGCCTGGGATCACGCCCTGTGAGGGCCCCGACCTGCAGGTGCTCTGGGGAAGCAGGTGGCCTGCAGGGCTGCGCACAGCTCCTGGGGGCTAGAGGAGCCCAGCCGCTGGCTCGGGTCGGGGCACCAGCTTCAGGAGGTGGCGGTGGCAGGGAGTGCAGAGGGCAGTGCTGTGCAGGGGGCTCACCTTGCCGGCCTCCTGAGGCCCTCAGAGCCTTGCAGGTGAGCTCCTGGGAAGGCGCCAAGGAGTGCCCAGGGGCCGGGGGAGTGGACCCCAGCTAGGGACTGCCCAGGGGCCTGGGAAGCAGGGCAGTGGGTCCTGGAAGAGCTGAGCTGGAGGCCACCACAGGGAGCTGGAGCCGCAGGGAGCAGAGCCATCCGGACAAGGACCAGGGCCAGCCACCTGCAGCCCACCCACTTGTGGACACATCAGAGAGACCCAGGCCCGGGCAGCTTCGCATCTCCTCCCCACAGTGAGCCGCTGGCCCACACCTGGGTTTCATGGCCAGGCAGCACCCCCTGCAATGGCTCCACTGCAGGAGGAAGCTGCTCCAGGGCACACTCTGGGCCACGAGCCATACTTCCAGGCAGGACAACGTGGACCGTGTCCTGGCACCTGGTGAGCAGGTCTGGGGGTAGAGGCGGTTGGCCTCACATACTTTGGGGGGATGTGGGTTCACACCGAACCTCACTACTCTGGGTCAGGGCTCCTCAGAAGCCAGCAGCAGCCACACAGCATGGCCAGTGTGGGGGACATGTACAGAGAGGAGCCCACAGATGCCCAGAGGCCAGCCCAGCATCCTGGGAGCCTCGGTGAGCAGGTGTGAGCCTGGGCCTGGGGGGCGGGGGTGCTGAGGGCAGAGCCGTGGGAACTGACTCCAGCACCCTCCCCCAGCCTGTGCAGGTGTCCCGAAGTTCTCTCATGGTGCGCGTTGGAGGTGGCTGGGTGGCCCTGGATGAGTATCTGGTCAAGAATGACCCAGGCAGAGGTGAGGCCCTGGGGTGGGGGGTGGCACCTGAGCCCTCAGGGCCAGATGGAAGGGGGGCCTCAGGCCCTGCCCTGCCCCCCTGCCCCCGTACCCACTCTGCCCTTGTCCATCTGGGCAGCGAAGGGAAGGACCAGCCAGAAGATCTATGAGAGGTTTCTGCCCTGGGCCGTGGTCCCCAGCAGGCCAGCCCCCAAGGTCACGTCCTCCATCCCCAGAGCCCCCAGTCGTCTCCTCCTCAGGAAGGTGGGTGCTGGGGTGGGCATTTGAGGGGCCCTGGAAACCCCTGGGTGGACAGGAGGTCTCTGTGCTCAGGGGGAGCTGCTGGACCCTTGGGGTGAGGCCTGGCCCTCCCTTTCAGACAGGACTGGGAGGCTGCTGGGGACGCAGGGACCCCAGCTCTTCAAGGTCAAGGCCAAGGAGGGGCACACGGAAGGGAACTCCTCAGGAAAGCCTGGCTCAGCCCACTCAGGATTAAGCTCCGGAAGCTGGCCCCAAGGGAGTGAGCAGGCTCTGAGTACAGCCACAGGAGGAGAGGGGTGGGCAACACGGAGCCTGCCCTGCCCTCCAGTCCTACTCGGGCAATAAAGTCGAGTTTTGCAAAGTAAACCCGCATGTCCCTGTCCCGACAGATCTGTATTTCCCTTGCAAACTCCATTCAAATGCCGGCAAATGCCGTCCTGGTGGGCATGAAACGCACCCGCCTCCCGCCCCACTGCGTCGGCCGGGCATTCCTCGCCGTAACTGGCGAGGGGTCAGAAAGGGGCCGAGGCAGACGGGAGAGGACCCCGCCCCTCCGCAGCCGCCATCCCCGCACCTCCGGGCGCCCCTGCCTTCGGGTGCTCACGGCCGGCGGGCCGAGGGTCGCCGCGGGGCGTCGGTTCTGCGTCTCCCGCACCCAGCAGGCTTCGGGGCGCCCCCACCTGGCCACCGCCCACCGCCCGCAGAGGAGGGCGGGGCCGCCGCCGCAGGGAGGGGCCGAGCAGGTTTAAATCCCGGCGGCCCCTGGCGCGGGCCGTGGAGAGAGCCCAGGGACTGTGCTCGGACAAGCCCCGGAGTGCGCAGGTGGGACACCGGGGCTGAGAGAGCGGGCTGCCCGGCGAAACCGAGACACCTGCGCCGCGCTCGGCCGGGCTCAGCCGCTGAGGCTGGGGAAGGGGTACGGATGGGGCTCATGCTTGTCCGGCCCCGGGCAGTCTGAGCTTCGGGCCCGCGCGGGCCCGCGCGGGGGCCCGGGCAGAGCCGGGCGCTGCGGCCACAGCCGTGCTACCAACCCTCGTGTGCGGCGTGGGAGCAGCCGGAGGTGCAGGTGGGGAGACTGGGGTTCCCCGTGCCGGCGTGGGAGACCGGCGCTCGGGCCAGGGTCTCACTCGCCCGGCGGGATTCCTGGCTGGACGGGTGCGCCTCTGTGGGCGGGGCACTGCCGGTCTGGTCCGGTTCCTCCCCGCCCCCCACCCTTGACGGGCGGGGGACGGGGGAGGGGGCGTTGGCGATGGGACCGGACCTTGGCACTCGCGGCCGGGGCAGTTAGGCTGACAGATTGAGAGGGAGGTGTGGCCCCCGCCCGAGGGCCTGGGTGCTGACGCACTGAGGGAGCTGCCCAGGGACACCTTTGCGGGGTCATCTCAGGACCCTTGGGAGGCGGAGGTGGAGGGGTTCTGCCCGTCCGATACCCCACCCCCACCCTTGGCTGTGACGCCGAGATTCTATCCAGCTATTGCTCTCCATCCGTCGGCACCTGGGCGGGCCTTCCAGCCGCGGCCCGAAGTTGGGCAAAGGTCCCTGTCTGGGTCTGCGCTGACCAGGTGGACAGCCAGCGAGCTTCCCACCCCCACCCTGGGCCGACAGGGTGGTGCCCCGCCTCCAAAAATGCGAACCTGCCAGTCTCGGGAATGGCCTCCCCCGCTTGTGGCCTGGGGCCTGCAGGTGGGGCCATTCCAGGGAAGCCACCAGAGGGGCCTCCCTTCTCAGGTTTCCTTGGCTTTTTGTTGCTGCTGATGTGCGTGTTGGGGGTGTGCTCAGCCTCCCTCTTCCAGCCCCAGAGCCACAGTCCCTTCCCACAGTGCACCTACTTCTGCTCGGGGCCACCCCTCTGGGACCCCCAGACTCAGGACACCCCTCACGTGCCCTGGTCTGTGTCTTCCAAAGCCCAGCCCCCTATGTCCAGTCGCCTTCCCAGGACCCCCACTGCGGACTCCAGGCACCCGCACCCAGGTGCAGCCCCCACTCTCCGTGTCTGTGTCCCTCAGGCACCCCCTCCCCCCAGGAGTCCCCTTTGTGCCCAGAACTGGAGCTTCCTTGAGCCCCTCTGGGTCTCCTGTCCTGGCACTGCCCCTCCCCCCTGCAGCCCGGGCTGTGGGCTCCAGGCCAAGAGCTACACACAGCTGGGCCCACCTGGCTGCCCTGCCGCCAAGGTGACCGTTTGCTGGGTAGAGAGGTGTCTGTCCTCTCTCCCGCCCCTCGTCCCTGCTGGACGCATTGGACGGGTGCAGTGTTCCAGCTTCCCTGCGGCTCCTGCCAAGGCAGAGCAGGCCAGCCTGTACAGCGCGAGTTGGGAAGCTGCTGGGGGGCAGCCCAGCACGTGCCCAGCTTGGTCCCGGGGGCAGAGTCCGACGTAGGGAGTCCTGGGGAGTGCCTCCGGATGGCCTGTGGGGGAAAAGGGGGGACACAGATGGACAGAGACGAGCCAGCCTACAAGGCAGTCTCACGGACCCCAGGAGGGCAGTCAGGGCAGCCCTGCATCTGCCATGACCTAGCACAGCACGCCCACCCCAGGGTGCCGGTGGGCATCTCTTCCTGGGTGAGCGCATAAGGGGGAGGTGGGCAGGGGTCTGGGCCACCCCAGGTGCCCTGCCCCGAGGCCCTTGCGTGGGCCAGGCAGTTGCGTTTGGCTGTTGGCTGCCAGAACCATATGGGGGAGTGGCCGGGGGCCACCCGGGCACACTCTCTGCCCCCACCCTGCCACAGGCCCTGCCTCCTCATGGTGGTCAGCTCAGCTCCCGGGCCAGGCAGGCCGTCACCCTCTGGCCTCATGGCCCTGGACACAGGAGCCTGAGGGCCTTGCTAGTGGCTGTGACTGTCAGTACAGAGGGACCAGCGCTGTGTCCTCTGGGACCAGGGTATCTAAACCTACCGTCACAGGAGCGTCGGAGGAGGAGCCCGAGCTCCCAGTGGGTTGGTGTGGGATGGCAGGTCACAGCTGCTCCCAGCCCTGGCTCCCTGCACCCGTGTGACCCCCTCCTGGGGGACCTAGTGGAGCTTCCTGGGAGCCGGTGTTTCCGATACACCCTCAGTGTCTCCCTCACCCTGGGACCCCTCAGCCTGCCTTGCCCTGGGGAGATGGCCACCACGAGGCCCCAGCTGTCTGCACGGGCTCCTGCTGTCCAGCTGGTCACATCTTCTCAAACGTCAGGCACGGTGCCCTGAGCAGCAGTGCCCCTCGGGAGGGTGGCGGCAGCAGTGCTGGGGCCCCACCCCATGTCCGGCCTCGGTGCCCTTGGTCTGAGCCTGGGAGCCTGGGAGCCTGCACAGGGCGTCCCCCAGGAGCCTCCCACCCAGCAGCTGTGCAGGGGCAGGAGGGGCAGGAGGGGCAGGGTTTCCGCGCCTGCTGAAGGTGGAGGGGTGGGCTTGACTGGGTTTCCCCACCAGGTCTCAGCCTCCGTCTCAACCCCCACCTGGGTGTTCCCTCTCTGGCCCTCCTGCTCTGGGTTGCAGGTTGGTCAAGGGCCCTGACATGAGATGGGCCGGGGTGGAGGGCCACCCCCGTGGGGCCAGCTGGGGGTTCAGGGCTCAAGCTCTGAGGGGGCCAGTGGCTGTGGGCACTGAGGCGGTTGAGGCTGCTCGTGAGGCCCCTGGGCACTGACATCCAGGAGTCAGCTTGACTTGTAGTTCGGGCCTCGGACAAGCTGGGCTAGATGGCAGATTTGGGGGGCCGGGGCGGCCTCGAGGAGCCTCTGAGTTAATGGTGAGTAGAAACAGAGCCCTGTCACCAGGGACCAGGCTCCCCACGTCCCATGACCTGGAGGTCAGGGGCCGCCAGACCCAAGACAGGTTTGTCAGAGTTGGCAGTCAGGCTACAAGGTCACCTCAGCAGAGGCAGTGGAGTGGGGGTGGGGGGAAGACACGGGCCTGGCCTCTGCCTGGACCACGGGTGGAGTGAGGGAGTTTAAGGTGTAGCCACGGGGAGCTGGCCAGGGGTGGGGGGGACGCGAGGACAGGTGTGGGTGGGGCAGGGACCAGCAGGGGGCTGTGGGGACACTCTGGGGAAGTGGGAAGGGGATGGTTCACAGACAGGAAGGGCGGCTGCTCTTTCCCCGGGCTGTCACCACTGCCCCCAAGGCTTGAAACAACAGGAGCGAATCCTCCCAGCACGCAGGCCAGAGTCCGAAGTTGGCGCTTTCGGCTTTTGGTGAGAACCTGGGCGTTCTGCGTCACGCCAGCCTGCCTCCAGCACCACGGGCATTGTCTGCCCAGGGACACAGGGGGTGTTGGGTCAGGTCCCTCCTTGGTCCAGGGTGACCATGTCCTGACAACATCTGCAAAAGCCCTGTTTCTGAACAAGGCCACAGCCACATGGACTGGGGGTGAGGGCTGGGACGTATCTTTCTGGGGAACACAGTGTAACCCAGCAAGGAAGAAGCAGGCCTGGGTGAGGGGTCAGACACCTGTCACCACTGCTCAGGGAATCATGCACACAGCTGTCTGCTGAGAGGGGACAGCAGGAGGTTGCTGGGCTTTCAGCCTACTGACCACAGCCCGCAGGGCCGGAAACCACGCCTGGCCCCACCTACAGCCCCACAGGAGCAGCCACAGGCCCTGAATCTGTGGTGCCTGGGCCACTGGCCATGGGCACAGAGAAGCCACACTGAGAGCCCAGGTCGGGGTGTGCAGAGGGGAATACAGAGCCAGGCTGAGGGGGGACCTTGCAGGTCACAGGATGGGGCCCAAGGATGGGAGAGGGGAGTGTGTGTGGCTGCAGCCCAGCTGGGAGCTGGACGGTGGGCATGAGTCTGGAGGTGTCATGGGGAGAAGCACAAGGTGGGAGCCGATGTCCATAGCACGGAGTGGTAGGGAGAAGCCTTGGGGAGCAAAGGGAAACGCTATACGGCAGGAGGCGTGGGCGCCTTGTGGGCACAGGGCAGAGGCCAGGTGCGAACACACAGGCCCTTCCAGCAGGCGCGGGCAGGCGGAGCAGGCAGGGAAGGCGCTGGAGCTGGAGGGCGGCCCGAGGACTCGGGCCAGCCTGGGGTCCCAGTGCTCAGCTGGTCCCTCCTGGGACTGGCCAGGGGGAGGGGAGGGGAGGGACCTCACCTGGGTGCTGATCTGGTCTCCCGGGGGGCATCTAGGATCTGGGATTGACCCCTGACCGCCCTCTTGGGCCATCCCAGGGCACCTGACAGACCCTCTCCCTCCTCTGCAGGGAGCAGACACAGTGGATCTCGGGCAAGTCAGTTCTGCACAACCAGCCAGGCACCATGAATGGCCATGCCTCTCCTCTCGATGTCCTGGTCACCAACGGCACCAAGCCAGCCATCGTCCCCAAGACCACGAAGGTTGTGCAGGAAGCCAGCACTCCCCCCGGGCCCCAGGCCAGGAGCATCGCCGGGGTGCAGGTGGTGGCGTCGGGTCAGGCCCTGAGTCTCTATGCCGCCATGAAGCAGGGCCTCCTGCCGGAGGGGCTCGGACTGGCTCTGCTGGAGGCGCAGGCTGCCACTGGGGGCCTCGTGGACCCTGCCCAGGGCCTGCTTCTCCCTGTGTCTGAGGCCCTGCAGCGGGGTCTGGTGGGCCTGGAGCTGAAGGAGAAGCTGCTGGCTGCAGAGCGCGCGGTCACTGGGTACCCTGACCCCTATGGGGGTGAGAAGCTGGCCCTCTTCCAGGCCATTGGGAAGGAGGTTGTAGACAGGGCACTGGGGTGGAGCTGGCTGGAGGCCCAGCTGGCTACAGGGGGCCTGGTAGACCCTACCGGGGGAGTGCGCCTGGCCCCAGAGCTGGCCTGCCAGCAGGGTCTCCTGGACCAGGAGACACAGCGTGGCCTGTCGGAGCGTGAGCCGGGTTTCCTGGACCCCAATACCCTGGAGCAGCTGTCCTACAGTGAGCTGCTGGGCCGCTGTGTGCGGCCCCCCCCCCTAGAGCTGGCCCTGCTGCCTCTGCAGACTACCTTCCGCACACTGAGCGGGGCAGCGAGCTCGGCAGAGCTGCTGGAGGCTGGGATCCTGGACGAGGAGACAGCCCAGGACCTGCGGGAGGGCAAGCTATCGGTGCAGGACGTGAGTGCCCGCCCCCAGGTTCAGCGCTACCTGCAGGGCACTGGTGGTGTGGCAGGGGTTGTCCTGCTGCCCTCCAGCCGCAAGAAGAGTTTCTTCCAGGCTGTCACTGAGCATCTGCTCCCAATGGGCTCCGCTCTTCCACTCCTCGAGGCTCAGGCCGCTACCTGCACTCTGGTGGATCCGGCTACTGGCCGGAGGCTCAGCGTGGATGACGCAGTCAGGGCAGGCCTGGTTGGCCCAGAGCTGCATGAGCAGCTCCTGGAGGCTGAGCAGGCGGTGGCCGGGTTCCACGACCCCTTCAGTGGCACCCGCATCCCCCTCTTCCAGGCCATGAAGAAGGAGCTGGTGGACAGGCCTCTGGCGCTGCGGCTCCTGGATGCTCAGTTGGCCACAGGTGGGCTAATGTGTCCGGCCCGCAGGCTCCGGCTGCCCCTGGAGGCTGCCCTGCGCTGTGGCTGCCTGGACGAGGAGACACGTCAGCATCTCTCACATGCCGCTGGCTTCTCGGACCCCCGCACACAGGAGAGCCTCAGCTACGGGCAGCTGCTGGCCCGCTGTGTCACTGACCCAGAGACGGGGCTGGCCTTCTTGCCCCTCTCGGGAGAGGCCCATGGAGAGGGGCCGCAGGCACCCCCATTCATCAGGCACAGCACCCGGCAGGCCTTGAGTGCAGCCACAGCCACCGTCTCCACAGGCACACTGCAGGGGCAGCCCACGTCCCTGTGGGGGCTGCTCTTCTCCGAGGCCATCCCTGCAGAGCAAAGAGCAGCACTGGCGCAGCAGCACGAACAGGGGACGCTGTCAGTGGAGGGGCTGGCCGCTGTGCTGAGGGCCACCCTGGAGCAGGCTGCGGCCAGTGCCAAGACCACCTTTTCTGGGCTGAGGGTCCCTGTGACACCCGGGGAGCTGCTGAAAGCAGAGATCATTGGCCAGGACGTGTATGACCAGCTGGCGCGGGGACAGACCACAGCCCAGCATGTAGGCAACCTGGACTCAGTGCAGAGGTACCTGCAGGGCACTGGCTGCATCGCCGGCCTGCTGCTGCCTGACTCCCGGGAGCGGCTCAGCATCTACGAGGCTCAGAAGAAGGGGCTACTGCGGCCCGGCACGGCCCTGGTTCTCCTGGAAGCACAGGCAGCCACTGGCTTCCTCATCGATCCGAAAGAAAACAAGAGGTATTCCGTGCAGGCAGCACTGAAGGCGGGCGTCATCGGGCCCAGCCTATTTGCCAAGCTGCTGTCGGCCGAGCGTGCGGTCACCGGCTACACCGACCCCTACACCGGGGAGCCCATCTCCCTCTTCCAGGCCATGAAGAAGGGCCTGATCGTCAGGGACCACGGCATCCGCCTGCTGGAGGCCCAGATCGCCACGGGCGGCATCATCGACCCCATGCACAGCCACCGGCTGCCCGTGCACGTGGCCTACCAGCGCGGCTACTTCGACCAGACGCTGAACTTGATCCTGGCGGACCCGGGTGACGACACCAAGGGCTTCTTCGACCCCAACACGCACGAGAACCTCACCTACCTGCAGCTGCTGGAGCGCTGTGTGCGAGACGCCGAGACCGGCCTGTACCTGCTGCCGCTCAGCAGTGAGCGGCCCCAGCTGGTGGACGGCACCACCCGGCGGGCCTTCCAGAGCCGGCTGCTGTCTGTGAGCTACGGGCGGTTCCGGGGGCAGCGGGTGTCTGCGTGGGACCTGCTCAACTCGGAGTGTCTCTGCGAGGCCCGCAGAAGACAGCTTCTGCACAGCTACCGGCGGCGCGAGCTCTCCCTGGAACAGGTCGCGAAGCTGCTGCAGAGGGAGTCGGCAAGGTGCGCGGGCATCACGCTGCCCGCACTGCGGGGACACGTCACCCCTTACCAGCTCCTGGAGGCCCACATCATCGACCAGGAGCTCCTAGGCCAGCTTCTGGCCGGGGCGGTCAGCCCCGAGGCCCTGCTCCGCATGGATGGCGTCCGCAGGTACCTGCGTGGCTCGGGTGCTGTGGGTGGTGTGCTGCTGCCCTTCTCCAATCAGAGGCTCAGTCTCTACCAGGCCATGAAGCAGAAGCTGCTGGGGCCAGGAGTGGCCCTAGCGCTGCTGGAGGCCCAGGCAGCCACTGGAGCCCTCACCGACCCCCAGAGCCTGGAGAGCCTGTCAGTGGAGGAGGCCGTGCGCAGGCAGCTGGTGGGGCCTGAGCTGTATGCCCGGCTGAGACGGGCTGAGGACGCCGTGACTGGCTTCAGGGACCCCTTTTCTGGGGAGCGGGTGTCCTTGTTCCAAGCCATGAAGAAGGGCCTGGTCCGAGAGGAACAGGCTGCCCGCCTCCTAGAGGCCCAGGTGGCCACGGGAGGGGTCATTGACCCCACAGGCCACTACCACCTGCCCATGCCTGTGGCCACCGAGCGTGGCTGCATCGACCAGGAAATGGAGACAGCCTTGTCCAGCTCCTGCAAGACCTACCCCACACCGGACGGCCGGGGTCATACCAGCTATGTCCAGCTTCTGCGACAGTGTCTGAAAGACGAGGCCTCTGGCCTGTACCTCCTGCCCCTAAAGGAAAGTGCTCCTGCCGTCCCCACAGACCAGGAGGTCCAGGAGACCCTGCAGGCCACTCAGGGCGCTGAGGACGGCACGTCCCTCTGGGAGCTGCTGGTGTCCTGCCACTTCACAGAAGAGCAGCGGAGGGGCTTCCTGGAGGATTTCCGGGCAGGGAAGACCTCTGTGCAGCAGCTGCAGACAGCTGTGCGGAGCTGGGTGCAAGAGGCGAAGCTCCTGGCACAGGCCCAGGTCACAGTGCCTGGCCCTCGGGGCGAGGTTCCCGCTGTCTGGCTGCTGGACGCTGGCATCATTACCCAGGAGACCCTGGCGGCACTGGCTCAGGGCTCCCAATCGCCTGCCCAGGTCGCCGAGGAACCTGCAGTGAAAGCCTGCCTGTGGGGCACGGGCTGCGTGGCCGGCGTGCTGCTGCAACCTTCGGGGACCAAGGCCAGCATCGACCAGGCCGTGAAGGATGGCCTCCTGCCCACAGGCCTGGGGCAGAGTCTGCTGGAGGCCCAGGTGGCCTCAGGCTCCCTCGTGGACCCTCTGACCAACCAGAGACTATCCGTGGAAGACGCAGTCAAGGGTGGCCTGGTGAGTGGGATGCTGAGCGAGCAGCTCCAGCAGGCGGAAAGGGCGGTGACCGGGTGCACGGACCCCTACTCAGGGGGCCCCCTTTCACTGTGGCAGGCCATGGAGAAGGGGCTTGTGCCCCAGAGCGAGGGCCTCCCACTCCTGCAGGCCCAGATGGCCACGGGGGGTGTGGTGGATCCCATCTATGGGGTACACCTGCCCCAGGCGGCGGCCTGCAGGCTGGGCCTCCTGGATGAGCGGACGAGTCAGGTGCTGACTGGGAGTGATGCAGACAGCAAGTTCTTCTTCGACCCCAGCTCGCGGGACAAGGTGACATACCAGCAGCTCAAAGAGCGCTGTGTTCTTGATGCTGACACCGGCCTGTGGCTGCTGCCCCTGCCCCAGGACATGGCACTCGAGGTGGACAGGCATACGGCAGTGGCGCTGAGGGCCATGAAGGTGCCCGTCGGGGCCGGGAGGTTCAAAGGGCTCACCGTGTCACTCTGGGACCTACTGCACTCGGAGTATGTCAGTGGTCCCAGGCGGCGGGAGTTGGCCGCGCTCTGCCAGTCCGGGCGGGCCACGGCCCTGCGGCAGGTGGTCAGTGCACTCACTGCCCTGGTTGAAGCCTCAGAGAAGAAGCCCCCAAAGGCCACCTTCAGGGGGCTCCGGAAGCAGGTATCAGCCAGCGACCTGTTCAGGTCCCAGGTGATCGACAAGAAGACGCTAGACGAGCTCAGTCGGGGGACAAGGACAGTGCAGGAGGTCACGCAGATGGACAGCGTGCGGCGCTGCTTGGAAGGAGGCAGCTTCATCGCCGGGGTCCTTATCCAGGCCACAAAGGAGAGGATGAGCATCTCAGAGGCCCTGAGCAGGCGCATCCTGCGGCCCGGCACGGCCCTGGTGCTGCTGGAGGCCCAGGCGGCCACCGGCTTCCTCATCGACCCCATGACAAACCGCAAGCTGACCGTGGAGGAGGCCTTTGCAGCAGGGATGTTTGGAAAGGAGACCTACCAGAAGCTGCTGTCGGCCGAGCGCGCGGTCACCGGCTACACCGACCCCTACACCGGGGAGCCCATCTCCCTCTTCCAGGCCATGAAGAAGGGCCTGATCGTCAGGGACCACGGCATCCGCCTGCTGGAGGCCCAGATTGCCACGGGTGGCATCATCGACCCCGTGCACAGCCACCGGCTGCCCGTGCACGTGGCCTACCAGCGCGGCTACTTCGACGAGGAGATGAACCGCGTCCTGGCGGACCCGAGCGACGACACCAAGGGCTTCTTCGACCCCAACACGCACGAGAACCTCACCTACCTGCAGCTGCTGGAGCGCTGTGTGGAGGACCCCGAGACCGGTCTGTACATGTTACAAATCGTAAAGAAAGGAGAGACGTATGTGTACATCGACGAGGCCACAAGGCAGGGCCTGCGGTCTCAGACCATGAAGATGCACCTGGGGAGGTTCGCGGGTCAGAGCGTGTCCGTCTGGGACCTGCTGTCCTCTGAGTACTTCACAGAGGACAGGCGGCGGGAGCTGGTGCAGCAGCACCGAGCCCAGACCATGAGCCTGCAGCAGCTGCTGGAGATCATCACCACCACAGTCGAAGAAACCGAGAAGCAACACCAGGACTTCAAGGTGCCAGGGATTGGTGGGGGTGTGACAGCCACAGAGTTGTTCAACGCTGGGATCATCGACAAGAAGAGCCTAGACGCACTGCGTGGGGGACAGGCCCTCAGTGCCCTGGAGCATGTGAAGACCTACATAGAAGGCAGTGGCTGCATTGCAGGTGTGACTATCCCCTCCACGCAGGAGGTGATGAGCATCTATGAGGCCAGCATGAGGGAACTCATTCCCACGGGGTTTGCAGCCCTGCTGCTGGAGGCCCAGGCGGCCACAGGGTTCATGCTGGACCCCCACAACCACCAGAGGCTCTCCGTGGATGAGGCCGTGGCTGCTGGCCTGGTGGGTGAGGACCTTAAGGACAGGCTCCAGAACGCCGAGAAGGCTGTCAAAGGCTACCCCGACCCAGACACGGGGTGCATGCTCCCGCTGTTCCAGGCCATGGAAAGGAAGTTAGTTGACAGGGAGCAGGCGCTGAGACTGCTCGAGGTGCAGGTGGCCACAGGGGGTGTCGTAGACCCGCTGCACCATCACCGGCTCCCGCTGGACACAGCCTACAGGCGTGGCTGTCTGCACCGGGACATGTACCCGCTCGTGTCCAATCAGAAACACATGAAAAAGAGGTTTGTGGACCCCAACACACATGAGAAGGTGACGTACCAGGAGCTTCAGCAGAGAAGCCTCCCAAAGAAGGAGGTGGGCTGGGCTTTGTTTCCTGTGACCCGCGATGAAAAGGAATCTTCGCACATCGACGAGGCCACGAGAAGAGCTCTGGAGACTGAGTGGGTGGAAGTCACAGTCGGCAGGTACAAGGGACAGAGGCCCTCGGTGTGGGAGCTGCTGAACTCGGAATACGTCACAGAAGAGAAAAAAATTGAGTTAGTGAGGACATACAAAAGAGACACAAAGCGTGCCTTGGACAAGGTGGTGGAAAACATCTTTGTGATGATTGACGAGAGAGAAAAGAGCAGTAGGCAGTTCTGGTTCCGAGGCATCAGGAGGCAAGTTACGGCCTCCGAACTCTTCCAAGCAGCGATCATCACCAAGGAGACGCTGCAGAAGCTGGAGGAAGGAGACCGCTCGGTGGAAGATGTCAAGCAGGATGAGGGTGTGCGGCGCTACCTGGAGGGCACGAGCTGCATCGCGGGCGTGCTGGTGCCCGCCAAGGACGACCCCTCCAGGCAGGAGAAGATGAGCGTCTACCAGGCCATGTGGAAGGGCCTGCTGCGGCCCGGCACGGCCCTGGTGCTGCTGGAGGCCCAGGCGGCCACCGGCTTCCTCATCGACCCCGTGCGCAACCAGCGGCTGTCCGTGGACGAGGCGGTGGCCGCCGGCGTGGTGGGCGGCGAGATCCGAGACAAGCTGCTGTCGGCCGAGCGCGCGGTCACCGGCTACACCGACCCCTACACCGGGGAGCCCATCTCCCTCTTCCAGGCCATGAAGAAGGACCTGATCGTCAGGGACCACGGCATCCGCCTGCTGGAGGCCCAGATCGCCACGGGCGGCATCATCGACCCCGTGCACAGCCACCGGCTGCCCGTGCACGTGGCCTACCAGCGCGGCTACTTCGACGAGGAGATGAACCGCGTCCTGGAGGACCCGGGCGACGACACCAAGGGCTTCTTCGACCCCAACACGCACGAGAACCTCACCTACATGCGGCTGCTGCGCCGCTGTGTGCGCGACCCCGACACGGGGCTGTACATGCTGCAGCTGGCCCGCCAGGGCTCGGCCCTGCAGCAGCTGAGCGAGGAGCTGCGCCGTGCCCTGCAGGATGTCCGCGTGGCCCTGCCGCCGGGAGCGGGCGTCGCCGAGGGCCAGGATGTCTCCGTCTGGGAGCTCCTCTTCTACCGGGAGGTGTCCGAGAGCCTGCGGCAGGACCTGCTGGTCAGGTACAGGGCGGGCACGCTGACCCCGCAGGAGCTGGGCGCCTCGCTCACCGCGCTGCTGGCCCGCGCCCCCGTGCCCGCAGACCCTCAGCAGGCCCTGCGTGCCGCCACCATGGAGGTCACCGTGGGCCGCCTGCGGGGCCGTGCCGTGCCCGTGTGGGATGTGCTGGAGTCCGGCTACGTGAGCGCCGACAGGAGGGAGCAGCTGCTGGCCCAGTTCCGCTCGGGGGCACTGGGCCTGCCCGCGCTGACCCGCCGCCTGACCACCATCATCGAGGAGGCCGAGGAGGCCCAGGAGGCCCAGGGCACACAGGGGGACGCGGCCCCCGGCCAGCGGGACTCCAGCCTGCCGGGGCACGGTGAAGGCAAGGCCGCAGGGCACCCGCAGGAGCAGGAGCTGCGTGCCGCCACCATGGAGGTGCGTGCGGGGCGGTTCCGCGGGCAGCCGGTGTCGGTGTGGGACGTCCTGTCCTCCTCCTACCTGACCGGGGCCCGCCGGGAGGAGCTCCTGGCCCAGCTCGCGGCCGGCGACCTGGCCCTGCCCAGCCTGGTGGCCGTCCTCACCCAGATCGTGGAAGAGACGGAGGAGCGCCTCAGCAAGGTGTCCTTCAGGGGCCTGCGGCGGCACGTGTCCGCGGCCCAGCTGGGCACGTCCGGGGTGCTGGACCCCGAGACCCTGCGGGGGCTGGCCCAGGGCACCAAGAGCCCCCAGGAGGTGCTGAAGATGGACTCGGTCAGGCGCTACCTGGAGGGCACGAGCTGCATCGCGGGCGTGCTGGTGCCCGCCAAGGACGACCCCTCCAGGCAGGAGAAGATGAGCGTCTACCAGGCCATGTGGAAGGGCCTGCTGCGGCCCGGCACGGCCCTGGTGCTGCTGGAGGCCCAGGCGGCCACCGGCTTCCTCATCGACCCCGTGCGCAACCAGCGGCTGTCCGTGGACGAGGCGGTGGCCGCCGGCGTGGTGGGCGGCGAGATCCGAGACAAGCTGCTGTCGGCCGAGCGCGCGGTCACCGGCTACACCGACCCCTACACCGGGGAGCCCATCTCCCTCTTCCAGGCCATGAAGAAGGACCTGATCGTCAGGGACCACGGCATCCGCCTGCTGGAGGCCCAGATCGCCACGGGCGGCATCATCGACCCCGTGCACAGCCACCGGCTGCCCGTGCACGTGGCCTACCAGCGCGGCTACTTCGACGAGGAGATGAACCGCGTCCTGGAGGACCCGGGCGACGACACCAAGGGCTTCTTCGACCCCAACACGCACGAGAACCTCACCTACATGCGGCTGCTGCGCCGCTGTGTGCGCGACCCCGACACGGGGCTGTACATGCTGCAGCTGGCCCGCCAGGGCTCGGCCCTGCAGCAGCTGAGCGAGGAGCTGCGCCGTGCCCTGCAGGATGTCCGCGTGGCCCTGCCGCCGGGAGCGGGCGTCGCCGAGGGCCAGGATGTCTCCGTCTGGGAGCTCCTCTTCTACCGGGAGGTGTCCGAGAGCCTGCGGCAGGACCTGCTGGTCAGGTACAGGGCGGGCACGCTGACCCCGCAGGAGCTGGGCGCCTCGCTCACCGCGCTGCTGGCCCGCGCCCCCGTGCCCGCAGACCCTCAGCAGGCCCTGCGTGCCGCCACCATGGAGGTCACCGTGGGCCGCCTGCGGGGCCGTGCCGTGCCCGTGTGGGATGTGCTGGAGTCCGGCTACGTGAGCGCCGACAGGAGGGAGCAGCTGCTGGCCCAGTTCCGCTCGGGGGCACTGGGCCTGCCCGCGCTGACCCGCCGCCTGACCACCATCATCGAGGAGGCCGAGGAGGCCCAGGAGGCCCAGGGCACACAGGGGGACGCGGCCCCCGGCCAGCGGGACTCCAGCCTGCCGGGGCACGGTGAAGGCAAGGCCGCAGGGCACCCGCAGGAGCAGGAGCTGCGTGCCGCCACCATGGAGGTGCGTGCGGGGCGGTTCCGCGGGCAGCCGGTGTCGGTGTGGGACGTCCTGTCCTCCTCCTACCTGACCGGGGCCCGCCGGGAGGAGCTCCTGGCCCAGCTCGCGGCCGGCGACCTGGCCCTGCCCAGCCTGGTGGCCGTCCTCACCCAGATCGTGGAAGAGACGGAGGAGCGCCTCAGCAAGGTGTCCTTCAGGGGCCTGCGGCGGCACGTGTCCGCGGCCCAGCTGGGCACGTCCGGGGTGCTGGACCCCGAGACCCTGCGGGGGCTGGCCCAGGGCACCAAGAGCCCCCAGGAGGTGCTGAAGATGGACTCGGTCAGGCGCTACCTGGAGGGCACGAGCTGCATCGCGGGCGTGCTGGTGCCCGCCAAGGACGACCCCTCCAGGCAGGAGAAGATGAGCGTCTACCAGGCCATGTGGAAGGGCCTGCTGCGGCCCGGCACGGCCCTGGTGCTGCTGGAGGCCCAGGCGGCCACCGGCTTCCTCATCGACCCCGTGCGCAACCAGCGGCTGTCCGTGGACGAGGCGGTGGCCGCCGGCGTGGTGGGCGGCGAGATCCGAGACAAGCTGCTGTCGGCCGAGCGCGCGGTCACCGGCTACACCGACCCCTACACCGGGGAGCCCATCTCCCTCTTCCAGGCCATGAAGAAGGACCTGATCGTCAGGGACCACGGCATCCGCCTGCTGGAGGCCCAGATCGCCACGGGCGGCATCATCGACCCCGTGCACAGCCACCGGCTGCCCGTGCACGTGGCCTACCAGCGCGGCTACTTCGACGAGGAGATGAACCGCGTCCTGGAGGACCCGGGCGACGACACCAAGGGCTTCTTCGACCCCAACACGCACGAGAACCTCACCTACATGCAATTGCTTCAGAAGGCTGCTGTCGATCCTGAAACTGGCCTCTTACTTCTTTCTCTTTCTCGGGCATAAAAGAACCCTTGGGCCCTGGCTGGTGTAGCTCAGTGCATTGAGTGCGGGCCTGCGAACCAGAGGATCGCAGTTCGATTCCCAGTCAGGGCACATGCCCTGGTTCCAGGCCAGTTCCCTGCAGGCCAACTCCCAGCAGGGAACGCACAAAAGGCAACCATACATTGATGTTTCTCTCCCTCTCCTTCCCTTCTAAAGATAAATAAGTCAATAAATAAAATCTTAAATAAATAAATAAATAAATAATGAGGTAAATTCATTAAAAAAAAAAAGAACCCTTGGTGTTGTTATTCTCCTGTCAAATGTTCTACCCAGAACACTTTAAAATTACCTTTAATGTAATCTTTGTTTTGAGGTTTATACATTTGTAATATTGTTTCTTTTTTTCTCTCTCTGAGGATTCTGTCTTTCCTTTCCATTAAAATAATCTTGTTTCGCTGGTGGGTGTCTTGGGTAGTCTTGCGGTTCTCTCTTGAGTATTCAATATGTTTGTATTTGACAGAACAGTGGCAGTTGATCATCACAGATAAACTCTGCTGCTCTTACTACAGGGAACTCTTTTTCTTGGCCCTGGTCCCTGTGGCTTCTTAGGTTGTAGAGTCATCTTGTAATCAAAGGGCTGCGGTTTAATTCCTGGTCAGAGCACATATGTGGGTTGTGGGTTCCATTCCTGGGTCCAGGTGCCTCTGGGGCCCCGCATAAGGGACGCAACCAATCTATACTTCCTTTTGATGGAAATTTCTCTCTCTCTAAAAGCAATGAAAAATGTCTGGTGTGAGAATTTTTTCAAAAAAATTTTTGAAAGAACTCTTGTTATTGGCATCTCCACGTATCACATTGAAGTTTATATGTCATTTTGTGTATTCCGGTTTTTATTAAATGCATTCCTTCCATCAGGAAGTCCTTCTGCTCTTTGTGTGCCTTTCCCACCCTGGGTTTAGTTTCCTCACTCGCTGCTCTCCGTGTGGGGTCTTTCCGCGGTGGCCGTTCATGCCACTGCCTGTCCAGCAAAGGAGTGATTCTGTCTCCTGCCAGAGCCACTCCCTATAGGATGGGGACCTTTATAATTAGCAAAGAAATGTTTATATATAAACGAAACTCTTTTTTTTTAGTTCAGACTCCTGAAGGTTCATCTAGCAACCTATACATCCGCATTGTAGACATAAGAGATTAAACGTGGAAAATAAGTGTGGAAAACCATGGTAACAGAGAAGTGTATCTCAGAACGGCCTCCTGACGAGGCTGGAACTTTAGCCACTAATTGGACAGTGTCTATTTGGTGAAAGAGGGCCAGACCTGGCAGCCAGTGAGGGACATTCCACAGGGTGGCCAGCTGCTGGGTGGGAAGCTGCAGCAGAGGGTGCTGGCATGACCTGTGACCGCAGTGGTGTCGTGTGCTGTGATGCTGAAGGCCAGGAAGAAGAGGTGCCTCGAGGGATGCTGAGCGAGCGCCGGGCTGAAGGCCACTTGAACGGGGATGAAGGAGCAAGAGCTGAAGGTTGAGGGTCTGTTTGAGAGGAGGCAGGCCCTGTGTCCACCTTTTCTCCCTAGGGAGAAAGTGAAGGATGTGTGAGGGAACAGCAGGAGTGCCAGGGAGGAAACCATGGGAGGGGAGCGGGCGCTGTGGGGGGGATTTTGTCTCTTGATGGGGCTGGCAGCACGGAAAAGGGGAGCCTCTGGGGAACTGGCTGCCCCAGGGCTCCCCAGTTCCAGGGAAAAGGAAGCACAAAAGTAGGGCCAGTGGGCAGATTGGGGTCATAAATCAGATCGCCTGGCAACCTGTTTGTGTGGCTTTTTGTCACCTTCACTGACATCCCACATACTCTTGCAGGAGGGGGCACACAGGGGAGCTGGCCTCCCAGAACGGGTTCCCAGGCCTTCCCCCAGCCCCTAAGGTCTCATTTTTGGGAGGAGGCCGCTGTGCCACACCCCACTCCATGCTGGGTCCACCCTGGGGGAAGCTCAGAGACAACTGCAGTTCCGGGATGTGTGTCACAGGAATGCGGTGAAGTGGTGCTGGAAGTACGCGCGGTTCCAAGGGCTGAACTGGGTCGGTTCAGGGGTCCCCTGGCCGGGCCCGGTCCACATAGGCCGCGGTGCGCCAGGGGATGTCCCGACAGGTGCGGCTCTAGGCTGGCGCAAAACCCCCAGAGGCCGGCCTGCTCGGCTCTATCCGGTTCGGGGGCGTCCTCCAGAGCAGCCTGGGCCTGGAAAAGCGGGAGGCCGGGCCCTGAACCGCACAGCCCTCCCCAAGCCACCTCTAGTGGGCAGGGCCTCAGGTCGGGCGGAGCTCGAGGGTTGGGGCCGTCCAGGGCGGGGATTGAGGGGCGGGGCCTTAGCTAGGAATGGACCCGGCTATATGAGGCGGGGCTTAAGGGTGGACGCTTACCCGGGGCGTGGCCTGAGAGGGCGGGGCCCTGCGGGGAGGACCCAAATGAGGTAGAGTTCTGTACCTGGTGGAGCTCAGGGATGAGGGCTCTCCGGGAAGGGGGCCACAGAACAGGGCCTTAGCCAGGAATGGAAGGGCCCTAGTCAAGGACGAGGCCTTATATAAGGTGGTGCCATAACTCAGACCCGGTCTAGCGCTGGGGCGTGGACTGGGAGGGGGCTGCAGGGCGGAGCCATGAAAGGGAATGGGTGTGGCCTAGTCGGGGCGTGGTCAAAGTAGCTCGGGGTTTCTGTCCACGGGCCTAGAACAAGGTGGGGCCTCAAATGGGGCGGGTCCTCTCGTCGGGCGTGGCTCCTAGGTGGGGGCTCGCCGGGCGGAGCGGGAGACGCGGACAGGCGGAGCCTTCTCCGGGCGCTGCGCGGGCTCTGCCCTCCGCTGGGAAGCTGCACTCCGGCTCCAACCGGAGGAGGTGGCTCCGGGGAGGGGGGGCGGGCGGGCTCCACCTCCCCGGGCGCGCACTCGAGCCGCCCAATTCCCGGAGCTTGGGTGAAGGCTCGAGGCAGCGGAGGCTCAGCTCTCGGCTGTGCTTCTGTGAGCCGGGCCAGGGCGGGCGGGAATCGGCGTCGGCAGATCGCACGGAGGGCGGCGGCCTGGGCCCGCCGAGCCATGGCGGCTCCGGAACCGGCCCCCAGGCGGGGCCGGGAGCGGGAGCGGGAGCGGGAGGAGGAGAGCGAAGATGAGAGCGACATCCTGGAGGAAAGCCCGTGCGGCCGCTGGCAGAAGCGGCGGGAGCAGGTGGGCAGGAGGAGGGCGGGCGAGGGAGAAACTGGGGAGCAGGAGGCCCAAAATCTCTGCAGCCTCGAGTGGGCGACCTTCTTCTTGAACCCCTCTGGCCTGGCCCCCATGCCTTGGTGAGGAACCCTGATTCCCTATGGGCCAATCTGGCAGGATCACTTGCCCGTGCCTCTGGGACCAGCCACTAGCCCCCTGGGAACCATCCTCAACCTCCTGCGATCTGCTCTAGATCCCACGGATGCCCCCAGCTTCCCCCCAGAGCAGGCCGGGACCTTCATCACCAGCTTGTGGGAAGAGATCAAGTCTGCACTGCCTCCCCTGACACCTAACAGCAAATACATATTCCCACCCCCACTACCAGGTGAACCAGGGAAACATGCCTGGGGTCCAGAGCACCTTCCTGGCCATGGACACGGAAGAGGGGGTGGAGGTGGTGTGGAACGAGTTGCACTTCAGTGACAGAAAGGCCTTTTCTGCACACGAGGTGAGGCCTGCAGCATGCCCCCCCCCCTCTCACCCCACTTCTTGTGACCACCGCGTGACTGCCCCCCCCCCACACTTCCCAGGAGAAGATCCAGACCATGTTTGAGCAGCTGGTGCTCGTTGACCACCCCAACATCGTCAAGCTGCACAAGTACTGGCTGGATGCCTCCGAGGCAGGCGCGAGGGTGAGCCCCAGGCACAGCAGGGGGGGCCAGGCACTGGCGGGGGGGAGGGGGCTGCAGCGGGTGCCTGCCGGAAGTCGGCAAGCCGGACAGCCGGTCCGTCCCACAGGTCATTTTCATCACCGAGTACGTGTCCTCGGGCAGCCTCAAGCAGTTCCTCAAGAAGACCAAGAAGAACCACAAGGCCATGAATGCCCGGGTATGGGGAGTGGGCGGGGTTGGCATCCAGGATAGCACCGGGTTAGAGCACCCTCCAGGACTGAGACAGGGCCAGGCGAGGGGCGCGGGGCATGGGGCCGCTTTGGGAACAGGAACGGGGTTGAGGGGCCGGGGCACATGGGGGCACCACAGGCCCAGCCACCTCTCCCGCCGGTCCGACCGAGTGCGTCCGCCGACAGGCCTGGAAGCGTTGGTGCACGCAGATCCTGTCAGCGCTCAGGTGAGCGTCTGGGCTTGCCCTTGCCTCCGCCCCCCGTGCCCCGCCTCCCCGCGCCCCCTGACCCAGCTCTGCCTGCTCTCCTCTTCCATGACCCGCAGCTTTCTGCACGCCTGCAGCCCTCCCATTATCCACGGGAACCTAACCAGTGACACCATCTTCATACAGCACAATGGCCTCATCAAGATTGGCTCCGGTGCGGGCAGGGCAGGGGGCGGGGCTGGGGGACCAGGAACCGGGGGACCAGCGGGAACCGAGGGCAGAGGATTCCTGATGCCCCATCACATTGACTCCGCTCTTTCTCCCCTGTGCCCTGAGCAGTATGGCACCGCATCTTCTCCAATGGTGCGTGGGGACCCTGGGGGATGGAGGGACATGGAGAGGTCCGGTCCGCTCATCCCTGCGCTTGCCCTAGCGCTCCCGGATGATCTCCGAAGCCCCATCCACACCGAGCAGGAGGAGCCTCGGAACCTGCACTTCTTCCCCCCAGAGTATGGCGGTGAGTCCAGGAGGCCCCGCCCCCTGCACAGCATGCGCGGTGCTACAAGGGACGGAGACAGAGCGTCTCTGTCCCTCTTTCAGAGGTGGCTGACCGCACCGCTGTGGACATCTTCTCCTTCGGGATGTGTGCGTTGGAGGTACTGGCCCCACGGCCTCCTGACCTGGCCTCCTCCCAGCGCCCTGCACCCTTCTCTCCTGTGCTGTCGCCCCCCCATGCCTGACCTCCTTGCTCTGTCTCCAGATGGCTGTGCTAGAGATCCAGGCCAACGGAGACACCAAGGTCACAGAGGAGGCCATCGCTCGTGCCAGGCACTCGCTGAGTGACCCCAACATGCGGGTAAGCCTGCCTGCCCCTCCAGGTGGGGCTGGGGGGTGTTTCAGGCAGGCCTGGAGGTGCAACAGGCCTGTGCTGCTGAGGCACCTGCGGGCCCACCTGCCAGGAGGCCTGACCCAGACTGTAGGCCGAGTTCCAGGCCCGAGGGCGCTAGGCTGCACGGGGAGGGCAGAGACCTTGGGCGAGGGCGCTGTTGTGCTGTCCGTTTTATAGATAAAGCAGCCGAGTCCCTCACCCACGGCTCTAGAGCAAGTGGTAGAGCCGGTGTCTGCACCAGGTCTGCCTGGCTCCGCGTCCTCGCATTTAGGCCTCCAGAGGACAGGCTGGAGGTCACATGGTTCCAGCTCGGGCTCAGGGGGAGGCACGCTGAGCAGCAGGGTGGGCAAAGGGAGTATGGAGTGGGAGCTGTATCCACAGCTGCTCTGGCTAGAGTCTGGGGACTCTCTGGCTCCACCACAAGGCCTCTGGGGATGGGAGAGGGGAGTGATGGGCCTGGATGGGCTGGCGGGGAGGTGGAGCTGAGAGAGATGAAAGAGGCTGTGCAGGGCCTGGATGGGTGTGGGGAGTAAGGACCCATCAAGGTCACCTCTGGAGCTGGGCCTGGGCCCAGACACGCAGCAGAGGGGCAGGCTGTGGTAGGCGGGTTCGTGCAGGGCCACATGACCTTCAGGGGGCCTGGGCTGGTCTGTTGGTGCTCTGAGCAGACTTCCTTTGTGAACGGGGCACGGCAGCACCGACCTCCCACCGCTGGGTTTTTGTGAGGGGTGAGAGAAGTTCCGGGCTCAGGGCCTGACTGTTCTGTTTGTAGGTTCAGACCCAGGCTGCCTGACCCTGTCCGGGCTGCCCCAATATGCAGGCTGGCAAGCAGGCTTCATGGGGGTTGGACCCTTGGGACCTGAGGGTTTCAGGGCCTCCTCTCCCCATACTGTGGGACCAGAGCAGCATTTGGCTTCTCCTCTCCATGCCCCTAGGAGTTCATCCTCTCCTGCCTGGCCCGAGACCCTGCCCGCCGGCCCTCTGCCCACAACCTCCTCTTCCACCGTGTGCTCTTCGAGGTGCATTCGCTGAAGCTCCTGGCAGCTCACTGCTTCATCCAGCACCAGTGTGAGGGGCAGGCCACCAGGGGGTGGGATGAGGAAGGGGGTCCTGCAGGGCCTGTGGCTCGGAGTTCACCACCCTGAGTGCTCCTGTGGCCTGTAGACCTCATGCCCGAGAATGTGGTGGAGGAGAAGACCAAGTCGATGGACCTTCACGCGGTCCTGGCAGAGATCCCCCGGCCCTCCCGGCCTCCACTACAGTGGCGGTGAGCAGCTGCAGCCCAAGGACTCCTTTCCACCTGGCCCGCCCCCACTCAGTCCTGCCCCACCGGCAGGGCAGGCCAGCTGGCCACTCTCATGTGCTTCTCATGCCCGTGCCAGGTACTCGGAGGTTTCCTATTTGGAGTTGGACAAATTCCTGGAGGATGTCAGGTGAGAGCTGGTGTGAGGTCGGGGACAGGTGGCTGCCAGGCCTGAGCCCCGAGCCACCCCAGTGTGTCCCCAGAAACGGGATCTATCCATTGATGAACTTCGCTGCTGCTCGGCCCCTGGGGCTGCCCCGAGCCCTGGCCCCACCCCCAGAGGAGGCCCAGAAGGCCAAGACCCCAACGCCGGAACCCTTTGACTCAGAGACCAGAAAGGTGAGCTCCCCACCCTGTCTACTACCCAACGGGGTACGCTGCTCATGCCTGCCTTTGAGTCTCCCCAGCCCAGCTCTCTTCCAGGCTGCCGGGGACCAGGTCTTGGCTGACCCCTTGGCAGAAGTTAGGGGGGGTGTTATAAGAAGCTGGGATACTCCCTTTCCCAGAAATTCTTTGCCCCTGCAGACACCCTGGTCTAACCCCTTGAGCCTGTCCCATACAAGCTGTCCCCTTGATCCCACCTGCTCCAAGAGCATTTTTTATCATGAAATCTTATCTCCCCCACCTCTGATCCACCTTGACTTACTGACTCCCTGACATTTGTCCTCGTGACTCCTCCATGCCACGCCTGCCCCACCAGGTTCCCCAACCTCTCCTCCTGCAAGGCTCCCTCCTGCCAGGAGTCTCCCTGTCTCCCTTCCCTGGGGTTCCAGAGGCTCCAGCTTTGCCCTTGGGTGTATCTCCATGGCCACAGCTCACATCCAGGTCACCTCCATTCTCTACCTGGATGCTCCGCCTGCCCCTTGCCTGGCCAGCCTCCTTCCTCCTGGCTCCCCATCACACTGCAGCCAGATTCGCATCCTAACAGGCAGAGCTACCCTCAGAGATCGTGGGGGTCCTCCACTGACCATGAGCGCCGTGCAGCCTGGTCCAGCTGGCGTCCTGTGCCGCCGCTCTGCCACAGCCTGCTGGCCTCGGCCTCCCCCTGCCCCCTGCGTCCCACAGCCCCCTCGTGGTCAGGCATTTTCTCCCGCTGTGAATCCTTCTGCATCCTTCCGCGAGAGGAGCCCTCTAGTCTCCCCTTAGGAGTTGTCCCTGTTTCCAGTCCTTACTGCCTCTCGGGGCCCCTTCGAGGTGCATCTGCTCTTGCTCCTCAGTTGCTGAGTATGAGCCTCTGTGGGTGACCTTGGGCCCCCACCACCCCCAGGTGATCCAGATGCAGTGTAACCTGGAGAGAAGTGAGGACAAGGCACGCTGGCATGTGAGCAGGGCCCCAGGCTGGTGAAGGGCGGGGGGAGCGGGGGCGGACTGAAGAGCTGACCTTGCCCTCCCACCTCCCCAGCTCACTCTGCTTCTGGTGCTGGAGGACCGCCTGCACCGGCAGCTCACTTACGACCTGCTCCCAAGTAGGCTGGGCGGGGACCCGATGGGGACCCTGGGCCAGGGTGGGCTCGGGGGCGCCATGGCCTCACGCCTCGCCCCCTGTGCCCCTGTCTGCACCCTTGCCACAGCCGACAGTGCTCAGGACCTCGCTACCGAGCTCGTGCACTACGGCTTTGTCCACGAGGTATGCAGGTTGGTGTGTCTAGGCTGGGAGGGTGAAGGGTGGCCTGCACCGGTCCCTCATGCCAACCTCTTGCCCTGCAGGACGACCGGACTAAGTTGGCCACCTTCCTGGAGAGCACCTTCCGCAAGCACCGTGGGGCTTAGCCATGACAGAACACCTGGCCACTCACGTCGGGAAGCTGGGCACGAGGGTCTGGGGGCTGACAGGAAGCTGCCTTCTGCTTGTGTGCCCCGGGGGCTGAGGCCCTCGCACCTGCTACTGAGGACCCTCCCTCCACCTTGCACAGCTACTCAGAGGCCCTGGCTAGGGTCGAGGGAGGTGGTCTTGGGCCCACAAAGGAGCCCATCAGCTTGGGGGGAGGCATGATTAGGCCACACATATCCTTCAGTCGAGGATCCCCTCACCCAGCCTGCCTGCACACTCACCCTTCCCACAGCCTCCATTTTCCAGCCAGCAGTCCCGTCTACCCCCCAAGCTGTCTGATAGCTGACTGAGCCCTCCAAATGGGAAGGCTGCCCCACGGGGATCCATAGTTGGGGGTAACACAGATCCACACAAAGGAACCCCCACCTCAAGTCAGTGGTGAAGCACCTACAGGCAGCAGGCACAGCGCTGGGTGCTGAGCAGGGCCATGACCTGGCAGGAGAAGCAGGCAGCAGAGGCACTGCAAGAAGCCCCAGTTCTCAGCACCACGTGGCTCTGGCTCCCCCGTCCAATGTCCAGCGCACACCCTCCCTAAAGCCCCTCTCTGACTTGCACTGCTCTGAGGCTGGGACCGCCATCCCTTCTGCGGACATTCTTCTGGCCCCTGCAGCCCCCTCAAAGGGCTCCTTTCTCCTCTGTCTTCCCTGGCCTGGAGAGGTCAGTCAGGTGTCCCCCCAGCTCCCCGCTAGGCTTCCTCCAAGCTGCCCCCCCAGGCCCCTCCCACCAGCCCCCACTGCCCTGGGCTCGTTTCTTTTGAACCACCTCCCTCCATTGTCAAACATAAACACTCCTGAACAGTTTTAATTGCATGTATAAATTTAGTGCATTCAGGGTTCTTTCAAAGCATTTCGAATGCCAAACTAAGAAAGCTGACCACTCTATCAGTGGTCTGGTGTTGCTATAGGAAGTTACCACAAACTTCGAGGCTTAAAACCATCCCAATTTATTGTAGTTCTGTAAGTCAGAAGTCTGGCCCAGGTTTTAGCAGACTGAAATCAAGGCGTTAGCCAGCTGCATTTCCTTCTGGAGGTTCCAGGGGAGAATCTAGTTGCGGTCCCTTCAGGTCAGCTGTTGGCTTGTGGGCTCAGGCATGGCGCAGGGTGCTGGGTGGGAGTGCCTTTCCCTGCATGGGTAGGGCTGCGGCCCACTGTGAACAGAAGGCCACCCTCAGCTTCCAGAGGCTGCCGCCGCTCTTGGCGCACGGCCCCACCCTCCACCTTCAAAGGCAGCAACGTCGGGTTGAGTCTTTCTCGGGAACCACCCATTTGATCTTCTGCAGCCAGAAAGGCTCCCTGTGACTAGGTCAAGCCTGCCTGCACAGCCCAGGAGGGCCCCCGGCCAAGGTCCTTTCCGGGGATTAGGGCAGGGACGTTGGGGGTGGGTGCCATTACTCCACCTGCCACAGCACCTTCACCGAACCTAAGACAAAACGAACTTACCAAGGCATATCGAATAAATTAAGTGTGCAAATATAATGACTTGACTTAAGTTATCGTCAACATTTCCACACTCTACAAAATTATTCAAATTCTCATACCTTTCGCCCTGGCTGGTGTAACTCAGTGGATTGAGCGCGGGCCTGCGAACCACACAGTCGCAGTTCGATTCCCAGTCGGGGCGCATGCCTGGGTTGCAGGCCAGTTCCCGGTTCCCTGCAGGGGGCGAATGGGGGCAACCATGCATTGATGTTTCTCTCTCTCTCTCTCTCCTTCCCTTCCCCTCTAAGATTAAAGATGGATGAATAAAATCTTTAAAAAAAAATCTCATACCTTTCAACCTAAAATTACAAATCTAAAATAACCTACATGCCTAGTTGGAAATCCTGATGCTAAGCTGTCTGATTCATTCGTATCAACACACACGGTCTGGTGTCAAGTGCATGAGAAGCTGCGCCGTGACTGAGCTGGGCTCAGAGCTCTGCACGCCGCCATCGCTTCGTTTAATCAAGCCTACGTGGAGATTTTCTGTTTAACGTTTATCTTTTCCAAGTTATATGCATATTATTTTTAACTGGATTTTTTTCCTTAGGCCAATAATAAATAATAATAATGCAGTTTCCAACTCAGGTCCTTTTCAAATTCATTCTTAGCTGTTTCTTCAACATTTAAAATCCATGTTTCACACAAATCACACACACACTTTTACTGCTTTTTATTGGTTTTTCTACATTAGGTGTCCCCTGCTGGTGTCCTCTTGCTGGGGCATGGTCCCTGATCTCAACCCCCTGACCTAGTACCATCCAGTATGATAGGTGTTATTACAGCTTCGTCACCACAGGCCTTAGCGGAGAACAAGGTGTTCCAGGGTTGTATTTGCTCTTTCGCACAACTTTGTGTTTTCCCTGGAGTTAATAATTGCCTTTTTGGAGGTTTAAATAGTTTTCTATACATGTCTCAATTCATCCTCACGTGCTCCTGCAGGAGGGATGAACTTCCCAACATTTGGGATTTGCCGCCTAAGTGCCTGCTCAGTTTCCCTTCTCCTGGAGTCCCTGCCACTCCCACCCCGCCCCAGGCTGCTTGTCTGGCACCCCCGGCTCAGCGGGAGCTTGGCTTCCTCCTTCCCCAGCACCCTGGGGCTCCTGTGGTCTCTGGTCCCATGCTTTCCCCTTCTCTTGTTGCCTCGTTTGAGGAAGAACTTCCTCCAAGTTTCCTGGGAAAGGATGCGTGGGAAGTTGTGGAGTCTCTGCCAGTTTGTTTGTACTGTGCTCTCACGCCTGCTTGTCCGCGTGACCGGGTACAAAAGTTGGGCAAGGCCAAAGGTCCTTTCTTCTCAGGACATGGAAGGTATTTTCTTCTAGTCCCAAGAACTCTGTGCCTTTCTGAGTTCTGACCCTTTGCCCATTCTCCCTCTCTGCCTCTCTCTGTCTCTGTCTCTGTCTTGATCTTCTTGTCAATCCTGTGCTTTGGAAATTCTCAGCAACATGTCTTGATATAGACCCCTTCCATCAGTTGTCCAGAGACCCTGACCCTACAGCTCTGGAGGTTTTTTCTCTATTAGTGTTTTGTGGAACTCTCCCCTCTCCTCAGTTTCCAGACCTCCCGTCATCTAGATGTTGGGTCTGCCTTCTGAGAGGCGTGATCACAGGGCCCAGGCCTGGAGCCGTCAGCTTCCTGCCACGTGATGCTGGTCAGTGCCTGCACTCTCCCACCTGTGAAAATGGGGATAATAATAGCACCCACTCCAGGGGTTGTTCTTGGGGTCACACAAGGTGAGGTGCGTAATTAGAATAGTGCTCAGCCACAAACAAGCACTCTGATTGCCACAGTTGCGTGTCAGTTTCACAGGGGAAGCTGCCACCTGTGGGTGCTTGTGGGCCCCACACAACCTGTGGTGGAGGAAAGCGAATCCCAGCCCCACGCCACTTCATCTGTCCCTCCATTTGGAGGCCAGAGGTGCCTGGCCAGGTGTAAGCACTGGAGAGCACTGACCGGCTGGATAATGACCACATTTTCTGTTTGCTAGCTTCCTGGTTTTATTGCTATATATTCTGAAAGATTTCAGCTTTGTCTTTCAACCCTTCTATTGGATTGCTCATTTTCCTCTCATATTTTTTTAAAATATTTTATTTTTGTTTATCTTTCGAGGGGAAGGGAAGGAGAGAGGGAGAGAAACATCAATGTATGGTTGCCTTTTCGTACGTCCCCTGCTGGGAGTTGGCCTGCAGGGAACTGGCCTGCAACCCAGGCATGTGCCCTGACTGGGAATCGAACCGCGATCGTCTGGCTCACAGGTCCGCGCTCAATGCACTGAGCTACACCAGCCAGGGCTCATATTTTTCATTTGTAAGCTTGTGCTGTCATTTGCTGAATGATCTTTTTTTAGAACCTCTAGTTCTTGTTTTTGGATGCAACATCCTTTCCACTATTGCTAAGGGCATAATTTTAGCTTTTCTTCTTTTTCTTCTTGCTGTTTCGTCTTTGTTCCTCCTAAGTCCCTTTCCCTTGTCTTCTTCATTTTCCTCAGGCATGGGTGATCCTAGGCTGCCCAGTCGCATTTAAGAGTGAGACAACCCCTGGCCAAGTGGCTCAGTTTTTCGGAGCATCGTCTCATCCACCACAAGGTTCCGGGTTCGATTCCTGGTCAGGGCACATATCTAGATTACAGGTTTGATCCCCAGTCGGGACAGAGATGGGAGGTAACTGAGGGATGTTTATCCCTCACATCCATGTTTCTTTCCCTTCCTCTCTATCTAAAATCAGTACATATATCCTTAGGTGGGGACTAAAAGAGACAGAGAGAGAGAGAGAGATTGAGAGAGAGGAAACCTGGGGAAATCAGTGAGGAAAAAACAAAAGTGAGATGATTGCTGCATGGTGAGNACAGAGATGGGAGGTAACTGAGGGATGTTTATCCCTCACATCCATGTTTCTTTCCCTTCCTCTCTATCTAAAATCAGTACATATATCCTTAGGTGGGGACTAAAAGAGACAGAGAGAGAGAGAGAGAGATTGAGAGAGAGGAAACCTGGGGAAATCAGTGAGGAAAAAACAAAAGTGAGATGATTGCTGCATGGTGAGCGGACCCCAGGGACCCGGCCGGGTCCGTGCCGAGCATCCCTCACCCTGCAGCCACCAGTTTTCTCTTCCGAGCTCAGACCTGATGCAGAGGGACGCTTCTCTCTGAGGTCCTAGTGGCACATGCTGGGGGGGAGTGTCACAGCCAGGGGCTGGGAGCGGAGGGGGAAAGGGCAGGAGTCTCACTCACTCCACCTCACAGCAGGACCTGCCCCCGCAGCTCCTCTGCTAGAGGGTGTCTCCCCACCACTGCCGGGAGGCACAGGGGTCTGGGGTCTTCTCCTGTACCAACTGCACTTTCACTCTTGATCCCTCGACACAACAGCAGCCCCCTAAAGCCACTGCCACTGTCCACCTTCCTTCAGCTCCACAATATTCTGCCTCGTTTCATGTTTTTTGCCTTTATCAAATCATTTTCACACCATTTCATTTTATTTTTTAAAACTTTTTATTATTTATTTTTAGACAGAAGAGAAGGGGAGAAAGAGAAACATCAATGTGTGGTGGCCTCTCCAGCGCCCCCTACTGGCGGTCTGTCCCAAAACCCAGGGACATGCCCTGACTGGGAATCAAACCCGTGACCCTTTGGTTTCCAGGCTGGTACTCAGTCCAGTGAGCCACACCAGCCAGGGTCATTGCCCCATCATTTTAGAGAGGAAGAAGAGGAAATATTCTGCCACGTTTAACTATCCATGCCTCTATTTCATTTTAAACGTTGAGAAGAGTCCCGTCTAGCTGAAGACCCTCTTTTGGGTCAGTCGGGTTTAAGCTGGTGGGCTGACAATCCCAGGGCCCGAGACACAAATGTGGTTTCTTCAGAGTTAGGGTCTTGGTACTGAGTGCCGCAAGTGACAGGAGTCCAGGGCAGCTCCACGCCAGGGAGGGAACGTCTTGAGCCTTCAGGGATTAGTTGAGCGACGAAGGGCCTCGGAATGCATGCCCTTCCGAAGAACTCCAATTCTCCCGACTGTATGTCACTGAACCTACGACACCATCGCTCTAAGATGCACCATTGTTTCTGAGCCACTAGGAAAGAGAAAACGTTGTCCATTAAATGAGGACACACTAGCCATTGGTAGGTGCATTCTGACTTCGAGATCTGACTTGGAAATACAGCGATTTTATCACCTCTCACGATCGTTTAGGCGGATGGGACTCCTTCAGCCCTGGAGGGGGCCCAGCCGGCCTCTGTCCTGCTTTTGGGTGCGGGGGTGGGGGAGACAGCACCTTAGTTTTTCTGTGAAGGAGGAAAAGAAACGGAGCAGCATGGGCTGATTGACTGGACAGAGAACCGAGAGCCCTCAGCCCGCGGCGGGCAACTACAACGCACGCGCCCTACCCGGCCCCGCCCCCCCGTCTGGCCCCGCCCCTTCCGTCCTGGAAGCGTGTTCCTTTCTCCTTCCACGTTGTTGGTGAAAGGGCCTTTTATCGCGATAGTTCCGTCTTTTCCCCCGAAGATCTCTACTAGCACCTACATCGCGCGAGACCGCGGAGGGAACAGGGGCGTGTGGCGCGCTCTGCGGCCGCGACGGGTGCAAGATGGCGACGGCAACCATAGCTCTTGTAAGTGAGCTCCCTGTGACTGCGGGGCTTCGCTCAGCTGGCGGGAACGAGTCGTTTGCTCGACCAGGGCACTGAGGGACCCCCCGGGGACGCGGCGGTCGCTCGCGGGGCCCGGTGGCCCTAGGTCGCGTGAGTCAAAGGCGGGGCGGGAGCGAAGGGGGGGGCCGGGCTGCAGCCCCAGCTTCCGGCCCGCGGGCGCTGCTTCCGGCCGCCGGCTGCTACTTCCGGCGGCGGGCGCGGGAGGGCGGTGCGGGTTGAGTGTCCGGGAGGTGTCTTGGGTGCCGTGCCCTGCGTCGAACCCGGCCCTTTCGCGGAGCTCCCACCAGGCCACGACGAGCCGCCGCCTCGGGGAGGAGCCAGGCGGCGGTTGTTCGTCTCTGCCGAAGGGTTGCGCTTGTGGCCCTGACTGGAAGGCGGGACTTCTGGGAGCGGTGGCGTTTCTCCCGCTTGTGTGAGGGGAGTGCGGGGCGGGATCAGGCCCCGTGGGAAGGGCAGCCCTGGCTCCTTGCATCCGCAGTCGAGAGTCTGCTGTCGGCTGATGGTCTGCGGGGAAGTGGTCACTAGCTAACAGGGACTCCATCCTGTCGTGCCCACTCAGGAAGGGAAAGTCGTGCTCTCGTAACTGATTTGTTCCGAGTTCTGCGCGAGGACTTGGAGGCACAAGGGGCCCTGTTCGGGCTCTGATGGGCACCAGAGGCCAGTTCCCACACAGCGTGCCTTATACGGGGTGCCGGAGGGAGCCGTGTGCGGGGTGGTGTGAAGCAAGTAGCATAGATGGGAACCCTACTTACATAACACCCCTGTGGCGGAGTCTCCCTTGACCCTTCCTCTTCCCCACCTTTCCTACGTGCCTGACTCCCCTCCGGGACTGTTCGCACTGGCACTTCACTGCGTTATTTACCTGCTTGCTACCCTCCCCGAAACCTGCACCCAACGTGGTGTGGGGAGTGCTGATTGAGAAGGCATCTAATGCAGATGACTAGAGGGTGGGCTGATGGGGGGACGTTTGAAGGTCAGGGAGTGTACTCAGGCTGCCCCTGCCAGGCGCTGAGCGGGGTCTGACACCCACTGAGGGAGCTGGACGCGCTTTGCTCACTGGCCCAGAAACTGACTCCCAGGGAGAGAGAGAGGGGCCCCCAGCTAACTTCACTGTCCTCTTAATATGTCCTGCTTCCTGTGGAAGCCACAGGACCAACTGACCTTGGAGAAAGGGAAGTTGGGGAAGATGTGAGGGCTGAGGACTTGGTGACTTCTAGGCAGCAGTGGAGAGTTGGGTGGCGAGAGAGGGAGGCCAAGGGACAAGGACAAGACTCTTGGAAAGGTGGAGGAGGAGGCCGATGAGAGTGCCTGTCTCATGAGGTGCCTGTCTCCCCGATCCTCCGCAGAGGCTGGAGGATGCTAGAGGCTGCATGAGCAGCACCCGGTGCTCGTGGGGACTGAGGTGTGAACTGGGGACGTCTCAGATGTGTCACGGTGCCAGACAGGTTGGATCATAGCAGAGGGAAGTGAGCAGTAAGTCTGAGCCCTGTGAGCTGGGGCTTTTGATAGGGGTGTTTGTTGCCCATCCAACTCTCAGGAGGCTAGCCTATACCAGTAGGTACACATAATCTGTAAAGACACGGGTTAGCTGCCCTAGACTCCGGGAGTGAGGTCCAGCCTGTGGTCTAACATGTTCTTCTAACTCTTTGAATGGACAGGTTTGGGGAAGGGTTGCTGTTCCCCTGCTGTCCTGTTTTCCGCCTTGTGGTCCACATAGGCGGAGCTTTGTCTTAAGCTCTGGCTTCGGCTCGGTGGGAGGCGTTGTGGGGGGACTGGGATTGGCACTCAGCTGGCAGTGATTTGTGAGGGAAGGTGCAGAAGTGCCTCCTGCCCAGGCGTGCCTTCTGCCTAAGGGTTGCAGAAGCAGGCCACGGCCCCTTCCCGGGCCCTATCCCAGCCGGGCTGCTGGCTTCTGGGCACAGGGTGCTTCTTTGACTGTCTGTCCCATTTTCCCTTCCTGCAGCAGCCCAGGCACTCCCGCTTGGAGCCATCATCCTTGGGTTCCGTTTGGCAGGAGCACTGCGCCCTCCCCACGGGCACTGTTGCTTTCTCCTGTAGGTCCTGGCCTGTGCCTGCGTGTCACTTCACAGAGTGCCCTCCCCCAGCTTTGGGCCAAGCGTGCCCCACTATCCCTCCTGCCCTGCGCTGGCTTTCTTCTCAGTGCTCTTCACTGCGCAGTCATGCTCAGGGGTGCTGGCTGGCGTTCCTCTGGTCTCCCGTCTGTGTTTGCCACATCCGCAGCGCCCAGCATGTCACTGGTGAGGGACTAGACAGGTGAAGGGCGGCGGTGCTGTCCGAGCTTTGACACGGGATGCTGTGGACAGGGACTTCCTTACTGCACATGTGTGGAGCAGCTCTGAGTGTCACCCCAGCCCCCCAGAGACAGGCCTGAGTCCAGAGCCCATGGCATGCAAGCCTCAAGTAATTGCTCTACTTGGTTGGTTTCCTAGTGGTAGTAATCCTCTTTAGCCTGGGCTGCCTACCAGTGGCAGGGCTGGGGGTTGGGTCCCAGAATCCTGGGGCTGCACTGCATCCTGAGGGGGTTCTCTCCCCTCAAGGCACTGCTGTCTGATGCTGGGGGCAAAGCCCTCTGTGTTCATTGCCAGAAGATGACAGCATGTGACTAGCTGTGGTGACAAATGACATTTCCTTCTGGCTCTCCGTGTCTGCTTACACCAGGACCCTAGACTTAGTTTCCGCCCTGGATTGGGTGGGGTGTCCTGGTAGAGTCCCTGGTGATCTGACTTCTTCCAGAAAGTCTTTTCTTTTATTCCATTTTTTCCCTTCTTACTGACACGCAGTTTATTTGTAATATATGTAGTTTTAACATACCTGTATGATGATGACATAGCTGTATATGGTTGAAGTATAATCACCAGGACCACACTGGTTAACTTGTGATTACTGAAAACACACTTTCATATATATATATACAAAGGTACTTTGTTCATTGCTTTTTAAATTTTTTGCTTTTGTTTTATTTTTCAGTTGTGGTTCACATTTAGCACTGTTTTGTGTTAGTGTCAGATGTATAGCGTAGTGGCCCCATTGTGAGCCTTCTGCTCCCAGCCCTGTCCTGTCCCCGTGTCGGCTGTCACAGCACCATGGGAGAGTAGGAAGTCACTTATGCACATGCCCTCCAGTCGGCCCTGTGGTCAGGTCCGAGAGGCTGGAGAGCTCTTGCAGACCTGAAGTGTCAGCCTCAGCTCTGGGGCTGCCAGGTCCAACTGATCCCATGTCCAGCTGCTGTGGACCCATGGGTGGGCCCATGTCAGAGGGGCTTCCTTTTTTTGACTCTTGGGCACCATTTCGAAGCAGCAATGGTGCGAAGTTCAGAGTAGCCCAGGCAAGATACAGGGCTGGGACAGCCACAGCGCCAGTGCCCACTGCCACGTCTGGAGTGCAGCCAGGCTTGTGTTGCTGTCCCTCCTTTGGGGTTGAAGAGCCTGAGACATGCTCTGGCTGAGTCGTTCCAGCCTCTGCAGTTGTTTGTGCCCAGGGCTCCCAAGGGTGGGCGTGGCTGTCCCTCTGCTCCTATATATCCGCAGGCCTTATCCTTGGGCTGGGAACTGGGTGAGTGCACTCAGCTCTTGGTCCCTGCTATTTGGCCTCAGAGAAGGGGGGCGGGGGTGTTGGGGCCCCGTGATGGTGCCTGCTTCCTGGCTTGGTATGCCTTTGCCCTGCCGCCCTGCTAACTAATGCACATGGGGAGCAGTTCCTCTCGTCACTCTGTGTAGTGGTGCTCTGTGGCCCCTTCGGGTACAGGTTGGGGTGTGATCAAGCTCTCAGCTGCCCTCTTTGGAGTTAGAGCCCTGGGCAGTGTCACTGCTGCAGGAGCACCCACACGAGCAGACCCCCTGTTTGGCCTGGCCATTTGGAGGGCGGCCCTCCCCAGAGGTGTCTCCCGGAGGGGCTTGGGCCCTGGACTGCAGGAGAGGAACTGACCTTAGGACCTCAGCTGTGTGGCCAGAGGGCCACTCTAGACCTGAGAGAGACTGCCATTCCTGGGCTCTCTGTCCTGTGTCCTCTTGGGACTTGCTGCTGTCCAGGGGTCACCCCAGTGCCATCAGGCCCTGGGCAGCTGCACATGTGCTAGAACAATGGATGGGGGCATGGGGCAGTGTCAGGGTCGCTCACTTGGTTTGAGTGTGATCCCCATACACCAATGCTGAGGGTTCAGTCCCCAGTCACGGCACATATAAGAATCAACCAGTGAGTGCATGGATCAGTGACAGCAAATCAGTGTTTTTTCCTCTCCAAAATCAATAAGTAAAGTTAAATTTAATTTAAAGAAAGAAATGTTCAGAGGCCAGGCTAGAGCTGGTCCCTTCCTGTGCTTCTGCTCGGCCTCCCTCGCTTGTCAGTGGGGAGGGGAGCCTTAGCCCCGGAAGACAAGAGGGCCTGGGTGGGTGGGTCTCGTGACTGTCCATTACAGCATCTCCTTCCTGCCTGCAGCAGGTCAATGGCCAGCAAGGAGGGGGGTCCGAGCCAGCGGCGGCGGCAGTGGTGGCAGCGGGAGACAAATGGAAACCGCCACAGGTACTGACCTTAAGCATCCTCGCCCTCAGGCCCGCCTGTCCACCCGCCTGCCCGCTCGCCTGCTGTGTGTCCCTGGTCCCAGAGAGAGCCGGCTGGGGCCATGGGCACTCTTCTCTGCCTTCTGGGCAGGGGCACCTGTCCTGCCCGCCCATACCTGCCCCCCGCTGCCCCAGGCCTGGCTCCAGCTTCCTTGTCCCTGCCTCTCCCTTCAGCGTCCACCGGCTTCTTTGGTGGGTCACAGCTTTGAGAGTGTCCAGGTGCTAGGCAGAGGGTGAGGATGGTCAAGTGGGAGCTGACCTTGAACCGAGTGAGCTCTGAGCCGTCAGTGTTGTGTAGAAGGGCCAGCCTGCTGTTCGAGAACATGCAGAGTATTGAGAGCCAGCAGTACACATTCTCATTTCAGATCTCTGGTTTAAATAAAAATGATAAAGGAGAACGACGTGCAAGGCAAAGCATGAGTCTAGGCGGATTCTGGGTGTCAGGGTGGGTGTGGGCAGACCCTGTCCTGCTCCGGCGCCTGGCCCTCGGCAGTGTCGGGTGGGAGGAGGAGCTGGCCTGTTGTTGCTGGGTGATAGGGCTCTTTGTGCTTCGCCACGGCAGCGCCTGCCTTTGGGCGCTCCAGGGGGGCTTCAGCAAGTGGGCCTTGGGGGCTGGGCCCTCCTCTGGGTCCTGGGCACAATCATGCAAGGGCTGAGGTATGCGGCCTGGATCCCTGGAAGTTATGGGGGCTGTAGCGATGATGGGTGAGGGGCCAGGGCGTCCCTTGGCCCAGCCCTCCCTAGCCCTGGCTGGCTGTGCAGCCAGCCATTGGCTGTGGGAGAAGAGCCTTTTGTTTACCAAGACAAAGAGGAGATTGAAAAGTTTGTAAGGGTCTGAAAGGGGGTGGGCATTGCTGACCATGGTGACAGCCTTCTCTAGTGTGCAGCCCCTGGCTTTTGGGGCCTCTCTCCCACTAAGGAGAACTGGGCTTGGGGCCAGCAGGGAGGGTGGAGAGGACAAGGCTCTGGGGACCAGACTGGGTTGTAGAGGGGAGGCTCCCCCTCTTTCCCTCTTTGCTGATCAAGATGGCGGCTGTGGGGCTTTGGGTCAGCCGGCTCCTTTTCTGACCCCTCTCTACCTTTGTCCTTCATCACTCCTGTGCTGGGGACCTGCGTCTCTTCTCTACTGTCCCTCCCAAGGCTGCATGCTGGGGCCTGCAGAACACTCCCTCTTGAGGAGCTGGTGGTGGCCTCTCCTTACAGTCCCTGGGCAGCCTCAGGCCCCCTGAGCTGGCAGACAGGCAGGTGTGCCCTAGCACCCAAAACCCACACTCACTGTGGTCTGGCAGCCGTGTTTCTGTGTATGCGGCTGTGTTGTTCCCTCTGCACACAGCTGAGAGAGGAGTTGTGGCAGGGACGTAAACGCAACCCTAGTAGCAGCCCCTCTAATCTGCAGTGGGCTGTGACTGCCCCTCCCAGTGCATTGCCTGGCAAGGATTCTGCTGGGTGTCCAGTTCCTCTGTCCCCCCATGGCTGGTCTGCTCCCGGCCTCTCCTTCCAGGAGGCTAAACATAGCCAGGGAGGAGTTTGGCGGAGGGGCTGGAGCCCTCCTCGGGGCTGCATGTCCTGGGAGAGCATCTCGGGCTCCACCTCCTCTCCAGGTGGTATGCACAGTGTGCAGGGATGAGGGGTGGAGTGCTGCACATGGGCGAGGGCTTCCCATACTGCTTCTTCAGTGGTTTCTGGGACTCCTCCCCAGCAGGGAAGCTGAGCCTGGCCGTCTGGAGCCACAACAAGGTAGCAATTGGAGTGAGGAGCCCTGGACCCTCCAGAGCCCTGACCCCTCCCCTTCTCTTGGGGGCCAGCCAGGGCTTCGCTCTTACACAGCATGGGACAGAGGTTATGAGGTCAGACTGGCCAAAAGGGCTGGGTCCCTCCTGCTACTTGCCACCTGTCTTGGTGGTTCCTGCAGAGGCCGTCGTGGCCTGGGCCCTGCAGCTGGTGCAGCGTGGCTGAGGGCCCCGAGGTGCCTGACTGCTGCAGCATGTGTCCTGGTCACAGGTCCTGGGGGAGACCAGCCTCTAGGCCATAGAGGCGAGTGTGTGCCAGGGTCTCTCTGTCCCTGGGAATGGGCGGGAGGCCATATGCAGCTGGGGAAGACAGGTGGAGTAGGCTTCCTGGGTCCATGTGTGGGAGGACTTGAGCTTGTTGTTAACGGTCTCCCTGCTCCCCACCACTAGGGGACAGACTCCATCAAGATGGAGAACGGGCAGAACACAGCCGCAAAGCTAGGCCTGCCTCCCCTGACGCCCGAGCAGCAGGAGGCCCTCCAAAAGGTGAGAGTGTACCTCCCAGGGCACGCTGGGCATGGGGAGCCAGTGGGGGTGGAAGAAGGCCCGTTGCCCCACAGGCCGGGCCCCCCAGTGCTCCTCACCACCTTCTCTCGCAGGCCAAGAAGTACGCCATGGAGCAGAGCATCAAGAGCGTGCTGGTGAAGCAGACCATCGCGCACCAGCAGCAGCAGCTCACCAACTTGCAGGTGAGCCACCACCTGCCCTCGCCACCCCTCCCCACCACCTCTTCCTTCTCTTCCTCCTCCTCCTCCTGCGCCTGCGGCCGTCCCCATCAGGTGTTGTGGTTCTCAGTTTCTCAAGGACTCCTTCTTGGGACGCCTGGGTTCCTCCCCGAGCCACCAGTGGCTCAGCCTTACCTGCCTGTTGAGCACCCACTGCCCCTCCCCGCCCCTCCTCTGTGCCTTTGCCCGTTCCCCCAGCCAGCTCCTCTTCTTGGACTTCAGACTGTCGCCTCAGGTTGCCCCCTCATCCCCCTGCTGCACAGGTGATGGTGCAGCCTGGGGGGGAGCGTTTCTCCCAGTCCCCATGGCCTCGGCTGAGAGTGGTCAGGCCCCACCCCTGCAGTGAGTCCAGACCACCTGGCCTGGGGCCTAGGACTGAGAGGACAGGCTGGGGGACCTCCATAGGGCCCTGCTGTAGACCTGTGGCCAGAAGCTGCGGTGAGGCCAGGCAAGGCCGACAGGTGCCTGGGCCTTGAGCCCCTGCCCCCTGCCCAGCCCTAGACAGTCACGCTGCCAGGTAATGCCCTGGCTGCTCCCCGTGCTCGTGTGCGCCCCTCCTCCTCTCATTCCCTCTCCCTTCCTTCGGTCCCGGCCGATCAGGCTACGGGGCGAGGCACCTGGGGCTCTGAGGCCCCCCTGGGCAGGTGCCAGTAGCCGCCACTGGCCGGCCATGTGGGAAGGCAGGCGGGCCTCTTGGCAGGGCGGGGACTCCGGGCCTTGCCGCTGTCTGCGTGAGGTGTGACGAGAGCGGGAGACTGCTCGGCTCCAACAGACTGAACTCTGTCTTTACTGTCTTTCAGATGGCAGCAGTGACAATGGGCTTTGGAGATCCTCTCTCACCTTTGCAATCGGTCAATAGAAATGCTCACTTCTTCCGGGGCTCATGTCCTTAGTCAGGGCTAGAGGGGGGCAGTGTGGCCGCGTGCTGGGGACCTTGCCCCTGAGCCCGCCCTGCCCGCCAGCTCGGACGAGCGCAGCAGAGCGCCAGGCGTGGCAGCCCGTGGTGGGGGCAGGGCCGTGGTGGGGGCGGGGCCCACCTGGGACCGCCCGGGAGGCTCCATCTGCTCTGAGGGCCAGGTAACTGCAAAGGGCAGCCGGCCAGGAGGGTAGCTGCCCACACCAGGCCCGCCTGCACCGTGCCGCCTGCACACACGGTGCGCACCACCCAGGCCTCCAGCTCTGCCAGTCTCCAGGCTGCCAGCTCTTGGGCTGGGGGTCAGGCCCCGAGGAGAGAAGGGTCCTAACTCATGGCCCCATGAGACCCTGGAGGGAGGATGGATGGATGGGGGGGGGGAGGGCTGGGGGACCCGAGCAAGTGAGAGAGGGAAGGGCAAGAGCTTGGGCCTTGGGCCTGGCCATGAGCAAGGGGTAGAGGCCATGGCCAAAATGGGCCAGGGAGGAGGCCGTGGCCATGGCCTTTGCTGCCACGTGCAGGAGCCTGGGCAGGAGACCCCTTCATCCCCTAGAGGCAAGCTGAGGAGGCCAGGGACCCCTCTGGGAACGTGGCCTTTTCTCCTGGGGTGTGCTGCTCTCACAGGGGTGACGAGGCTCTGTGCTCCAGGGCCAGGCAGACCCAGTGTCCCCTCTGGGAGGTGTCTGTATGGGGAGACATTGGAAGAGGGCTCTTGGCCCACCTGCTTTTGGGCTGCTCCCACTGAAGAGGGGCTTGCTTCTGTCTTGGGGAACTTTGACCCGAGGAGCAGGTGGTTTCCCGTCTCTGGTACCTGGTGTGAGAGGGGACATGGTTCCACCTTTGGGGTCCTTGGTCTCAACCGGGAGCCTAAGGCCTATTTATTGAGCACCCAGTATGAGGAGGGAGTCCATTTGGGGGGAATTCCTACTTTGGGGGAGCTATGGGCCATTTTTAAGACCCCTCCTTCAGGGAGGGGAGGCCCAGCCTGCCCCAACCTCGTTGGTGTCTGAAGAAGGAACTGGGCCCCCATGTGAGGGCAAGGGGCCCTGCTGGTGGAGGGCCAGAGCTGGAGCCCCATCATCTTTGTCTGGCCTGGGCCTGTGGCCTGTTCCCTGGGCCCAGCTCCTCCTGCCAGCCCACCATGTATGGCTGTGGGCGCCCCCCGCCTGGCACGTTGTGTGCGAGGTGGCAGGGAGGGGAGCCCCTTCCTGAGGGCTGGGGCGGTCTCTGAGCACAATGGGCAAGCTCCCCCAGCGCAGAGGCAGTGTCTGCCATGAGCCCACCAGACCTGTCACCTCTGGGTGCCCCCGGGCCAGGCCCTATAGGTTGTGGATGTGGACTCCAGGCAGCTCTTTTTTGTGAGGGGGTCAGGCACAGGGGCCTTGAGATCGTGGAGTCCCTGCCTGAGCTGGCCCTGTATAAGTAGCTGTTCTTCATTCTCTCTGCTGGGAGCCCCCTCTGGGCTCCCGACCTCCCCCCGGGGTCTCTTCTGGGCAGTAGCTGCCCTGTCTTCTTTCCCCTCTCTTGCCTCCATACCAGTGGGTCCCTCTGGTTGGACGATTCCCCTTCCCTCTTCTGTTGGAACACTTGGTCAGGACCCTGGGAGGGTCTCCCATCCAGCCCAGGCTTCCTGGCCTCCAGACTGCAGGGGTGGGCTGGGTGGGAGGGCACACAGCCCTGTCAGCTTTGCTGCCGGTCTGCCCAGGGCCTGAATGGGCCAGGGTGCGTCCGTGTCCTGCCTTTGGGCCTGGTCTTCCTTCCTGGGGGTAGGGTCCTGCTGACCCTCACCACCCTGTCTGCAAGGGCTGAGCCTGCACCATGCCGCTGCGTGGGGAGCCCTCACCACAACGGTGCTGAGTGGGTGGGCCTGGAGGGGAGTGGGCTACCTAGCCTCCTGCCACCCCGTCACAAGCCAGTGGCACTCTCTCCCCTTGTGTCCTGCTCCAGATGGCAGCTCAGCGGCAGCGGGCACTGGCCATCATGTGCCGGGTCTACGTGGGCTCCATCTATTACGAGCTGGGTGAGGACACCATTCGCCAGGCCTTTGCCCCCTTTGGGCCCATCAAGAGCATTGACATGTCCTGGGACTCCGTCACCATGAAGCACAAGGTGAGATTTGTTCCACCCCGCCCCACCCCCAACCGGGGGCTCCCTGGGTCTGACAGTGCACCCCTGTGCCCAGGGCTTCGCCTTTGTGGAGTATGAGGTCCCAGAAGCTGCGCAGCTGGCCCTGGAGCAGATGAACTCAGTGATGCTAGGTGGCAGGAACATCAAGGTGAGGACCAGGAAGGCAGGCCTGAGGGCTGGTGCATGGCGTCCTCTGTCCAATCACTCAGGAGATGCAGTCACCCTCCAGAAGCAGGAAGTGGCCAAGCTCAGGCTGACTGGGGGCTCTTGGTCTCCTGCTTCTCCCCTAGGTGGGCAGGCCCAGCAACATAGGGCAGGCCCAGCCAATCATAGACCAGCTGGCTGAGGAGGCGCGTGCCTTCAACCGAATCTACGTGGCTTCCGTACACCAGGACCTTTCGGATGATGACATCAAGAGTGTGTTTGAGGCCTTCGGCAAGATCAAGTCTTGCACACTGGCCCGGGACCCCACGACTGGCAAGCACAAGGGCTATGGCTTCATTGGTGAGCTTGGGGAGGCTGAGGCAGGACCAGGGCTGAGGCCCAGCCCGTACCATGGCCGGCCCTCACTGCTGCTCCTGCCCTGCAGAGTATGAGAAGGCCCAGTCGTCTCAGGATGCCGTGTCCTCCATGAACCTCTTTGACCTGGGTGGCCAGTATTTGCGGGTGGGCAAGGCTGTCACACCCCCCATGCCTCTGCTTACACCTGCCACACCTGGAGGCCTCCCACCAGCTGCCGCTGTGGCCGCAGCTGCAGCCACAGCCAAGATTACAGCTCAGGTGAGGGGTGGTGGAGTTGTGTGGGTTCAATCCTGGGCAACAGGCCCCCAATGCTTTGGGGATGGACTGGCTCTCCGGGTGCTACAAAGTGGAGGCAGCCAGACTGGGTGCTGAAAGTGGCCTCTTGGGTTGCAGGAAGCGGTGGCTGGAGCAGCAGTGCTGGGTACCCTTGCCACTCCTGGACTGGTGTCCCCTGCACTGACTCTGGCCCAGCCCCTGGGGGCTTTGCCCCAGGCTGTCATGGCTGCCCAGGCCCCAGGAGTCATCACAGGTGAGCCTGGGTTGGCCAAGGCTTCCCTCCTTCCCCTGCTCCTCTCCTCCGGGCTGCTACCTCCAGCTGCCCTCAGCTTGCTGGCCTACAAACCCCAGGCCTAGGTCTCTGCACCCAGGGCAGGCCAGCTGAGGTTGAGTGCTCCTCCCTGGGAAGGAGGTGACTACTGGACCTGGTGGGTTTGCTGCAGGTGTGACCCCAGCCCGGCCTCCCATTCCGGTCACCATCCCCTCTGTGGGAGTGGTCAATCCCATCCTCGCCAGCCCTCCAACACTGGGTCTCCTGGAGCCCAAGAAGGAGAAAGAGGAGGAGGAGCTGTTTCCGGAGTCAGAGCGGCCAGAGATGCTGAGCGAGCAGGAGCACATGAGCATCTCAGGCAGCAGTGCTCGCCACATGGTCATGCAGAAGTTGCTCCGAAAGCAGGAGGTGGGCGGGGTGCACTGGGCGGGGCCGGGGATGTGGTCTGGCCACACCAGCACTCAGCTGTCGTTCCCACCCCAGTCCACAGTTATGGTTCTGCGCAACATGGTGGACCCCAAGGACATCGACGACGACCTGGAGGGGGAGGTGACCGAGGAGTGTGGCAAGTTTGGTGCTGTCAACCGAGTCATCATCTACCAGGAGAAGCAGGGTGAAGAGGAGGACGCAGAGATCATTGTCAAGATCTTCGTGGAGTTCTCCATGGCCTCTGAGACTCACAAGGCCATCCAGGCGCTCAACGGGCGCTGGTTTGCAGGCCGAAAGGTGGTGGCTGAAGTCTATGACCAGGAGCGTTTTGATAACAGTGACCTCTCTGCGTGACCCTGGCCCCACCCCTGGGACTTGTATTTGCTCTCCTTTCCTCTGGGTTTTCTAGTGTCTTGGCCCAGCGGCCCGTGCGCATAAAGGTGCAGATGCTGCTGGCCCTGAAGGCCCTTGTGCCGGTGGTCCTGTGCTTCTTGGCTCCGGGGGTGAGGGCGAGTTCTTGGGCTCCCTGAGAAGTGAGGTGGGAAGGAGGGGAGGTTCACTGGCCCCTGCAGGGGCAGGTTTGGTGCCGGCAGCGGCAGGGTGGCTGTTCCCTCTGTGTAGGTGGCCCCTGGTCCGCCTCTGGGGTCCCGGCTTGTGTCCTATCCACCCAGCGAGTGAGGGGTAGCCGGCTAGGTCGCACGATAATCGGGTCGGCTGCGGAAGGTCCCGGTGGGTTGCTGCACTGCGGGCGCCAGCGGACTACAATTCCCGTCGTTCCTTGCGCTGAGGTCGGGAGCCGGCTTTCCCGGCAGTCTGTGCGCAGAATCGCTACGGGTCCTTGGAGGCGCCGCAGAGTGTTATGGGGGTTGCGGTCCCGGCGGCGATGGGCGGGCCTCGGCTTCCCGGCGGGCTGCGCGGCGGCCGGCGGTTGTCGGCGGGGCAGTCCGGCGGGCAGCGGCTGCGGTTCCGGCTGCGGGGCAGCGGCAGACGAGCGGGTGAGGCGGGATGTGGGGCCACCGCCGTTTTTGCCGCCTTCTGAGGATCTGAGCGCCTGCTCGGCCGAGCGTCCGGAGCGCGGGCCGGGCCCAGCGCCGCCGCAGCCGGGCCGCCCCCGCCCCTCCGTCCCTCGCCGCCGTCCCGGCGCTCATGCGGGCTGAGCCCCGCCCCCCGCTCGCCACCGGAGCCCGCGCCCGCCCGCACCATGCTCAAGTGCATCCCGCTGTGGCGCTGCAACCGGCACGTGGAGTCCGTGGACAAGCGGCACTGTTCGCTGCAGGCCGTGCCCGAGGAGATCTATCGCTACAGCCGCAGCCTGGAGGAGCTACTGCTCGACGCCAACCAGCTGCGCGAGCTGCCCAAGGTGCGCCGCCTCCCTCGAGCCCTGCCGGCCCGGCCCGGCCGGTTTTTACCGGCCACGGCCCCACCCGGCCAGCCTCGCCCTTCTTGGACGCCGGTACCAGGTGGCCGTGGTCATCAGGTGCCTAGCCGGGCCGGGGCGGTTTCCCCACCTGGAGGACGAGCCGCAGAGGGAAAGCCCCAGGGAAGCGAGCCCGAGGGGGAGAGGAAGGTAGAAGGTGAAGCCGGCCCGTTCGCGGGAACTACCTTCCTGGGCTGCTCTGAAGGGAGGCGCCGCTTTCTCCTTGGACTGCCTTCGTCTTCCTTCTGGGTGCCGGGTTGGGTAGGGCCCCCCAACCAAGGTGTTCGTCCCTGACAGGTCTGCTTTTTGTCCTCTCTTGCTACTCTAATCCTTTTGAGTCGGTCTGGTTTCTTTCTCACAAGGCCACTTTGCAGTAGAGGCTAAAGGAAGCAAGTCGCGAAAGGATTTCCTTTTCCGAGACTGGGTGCTGAGTGGGCCCGTGCCAGGGGGCTGCCGGCCACAGAGGGTGTGGCTGCGTTCTGGACTCCAGCGCCAGGGCTGTTTCTCAGGCCCCTGTCCTACCTGCAGCCTCTGCACGCACCCCCACGTGCACGTGGTGCTGTAGTGTTCTCGTTATTCTTGTTGGTGATTGTCAAGTTCTTGTCGGGGCCTGGCATATTGCTGGGGGGCAGTGGCAGAAGTCCCTGGAGGGGGTCACCTGCTGGGTGAGGGAAAGAGGCAATCCAGGTGGTGGGTGGAGTGTGGAGGAGCTGCAGGAGGTAGGAAACGGGCTTTCTACCAAGTCAGAGAAAGGTGGCTTCTCTGCTCAACTGTAAGTGTGGGAGACTTGCCCTGTGGGAAGGTGGCAGTCAAGAAGCAGGAAGAGTGTCCAAGGTGACACGAGGAGACTTCACGTGTCAACAGTCAGGAGGGTAGCGAGGCACGTGTGCAGGTGTTTCTCTCCCCACTTTCCCTGCAGCAGACTGGGGTGACGAGGCAGGACCCCGGCTTCCTGTGTGGCCTAGAGTGGGCAGAGGTGTAGGGGACCTCTGATCTGGGCACTTGTCTGCTCTGGAGGGGCCTCTGCCACAGGGCTCAGCCCCCTGCCCACACCCCCTGCCCACAGCCCTTCTTCCGGCTGCTGAACCTGCGCAAACTGGGCCTGAGCGACAACGAGATCCAGCGCCTGCCCCCTGAGGTGGCCAACTTCATGCAGCTGGTGGAGCTGGACATGTCCCGGAACGGTGTGGAGCCCAGGGCGGGTGTGGGCTAGAACCTGAGGGTAGCCAGAAGGGCTTTGAGCTCCTGGAGGTGGTGGGCGCCTCCGGTGACCCTTGCTCCTGTCGCAGACATTCCTGAGATCCCCGAAAGCATCAAGTTTTGCAAGGCCCTTGAGATTGCAGATTTCAGTGGGAATCCCCTGTCCAGGTGAGTGGTGGTCGGGGAGAGGGTGGGGCGGGGTTTGGGAGGTCTCAGCCCTATCCCAGACGTCTAAAGTTCCCCCTCCTCCGGTGCAGGCTCCCCGAGGGCTTCACTCAGTTGCGCAGCCTGGCCCACCTGGCTCTGAACGATGTGTCCTTGCAGGCACTGCCTGGGGACGTGGGCAAGTGAGTGGCCTTTGGCTCAGGGGGGTGGGGGGGACTTGGCTCAGCCCTGCTCCTGCCCCTCTCCCGGCACCCTTACTGCCCTCACACCTCACCCTGGTCTTTTTCAGCCTCGCCAACCTGGTGACTCTGGAGCTCCGGGAGAACCTGCTCAAGTCCCTACCTGCGTGAGTGGCCAGGTGCCCCTCACTGCTGGCAACTTAGGCTGCAGCCCTGGGGGCTTGGGCCACACTTCAGAAGGGAAACTTGCTCCGTTTCTTGTGCAGGTCCCTGTCTTTCCTGGTTAAGCTGGAACAGCTGGATCTGGGAGGCAACGATCTGGAAGTGCTGGTGAGGAAAGGACGGGGCCGTGGGGGTCCTTGTGCCGGGGAGGGCCAGGCGGTGAGCCTCCGTCATTCTTTCTCTTCTGACCTTCCAGCCTGACACACTGGGGGCTCTGCCCAACCTTCGGGAACTGTGGCTGGACCGGAACCAGCTGTCAGCACTGCCTCCGGTGAGTGAGCGTGTGGCCACCCCCACCTCTCACCCAGCCAGCCATGCCCTGACCCTCTGTGCCCTGCCCAGGAGCTGGGGAACCTCCGACGCCTCGTGTGCCTGGACGTGTCAGAGAACCGCCTGGAGGCGCTGCCTGCGGAGCTGGGGGGGCTGGCACTGCTCACGGACCTGCTGCTGTCTCAGAACCTGCTGCAGAGGCTGCCTGATGGCATTGGTCAGTGCCACCTGGGGCCAGAAGGTGCCCCTGAGGGGGGGGTCAGGCTGAGGTCAGGGTGGGGGAACCACAGCCCAAGCGGGCACATGGGCAGGACTGACAGCTCCTCTGACTCTGGGGCTGAGCAGTGAGGGACCCGAGGGGTGGGGTGCGGCAGAGCCGGGGCAGGCCCTCCACCCCACTCAGCCCCGCTGGTGCAACACCCCAACACCAGGTCAGCTGAAGCAGCTGTCCATCCTGAAGGTGGACCAGAACCGCCTGTGCGAGGTGACTGAGGCTATTGGGGACTGCGAGAACCTGTCTGAACTGATCCTCACAGAGAACCTACTGACGGTGGGCCTGGCCCTGGGGGCTCTATCCCTGACGGGGTCGGTTTCAGAGCGTGGGAGGCTGAGGGCAAGGGCGGGGTGCCATAGTACGCTGGGAGCCGACGCCTGCTTGGATGGGGGGCCCATGGGAGGGGAGGGGAGTCAGGATCACCTGCGGGCTGCCCCAGGGACTGTTGTGTCCATCCTCACTCCCAGCGGGCATCCACCAGCCTCTGACCCTCCTCCTCCACCCGGCCAGGCTCTGCCCCACTCCCTCGGAAAGCTGACCAAACTGACCAACCTCAATGTGGACCGGAACCGCCTGGAGGTGCTACCACCTGAGATTGGGGGCTGTGTGGCCCTCAGTGTCCTGTCTCTGAGGGACAACCGCCTGGCCATCCTGCCACCCGAGCTCTCCCGCACGACCGAGCTGCACGTGCTGGACGTGGCCGGGAACCGGTGAGTGCACGCTGCCCTGCCCTGCCCTGCCCTGCCCTCCCCTCCTAAGCGGGCCATCTGCACGCCCGTGGGCTGACCCTGTCGTGGGCCTTCAGGCTGCAGAGTTTGCCGTTCGCACTCACCCACCTCAACCTCAAGGCCCTATGGCTGGCTGAGAACCAGGCGCAGCCCATGCTCCGGTTCCAGACTGAGGACGATGCCCAGACTGGGGAGAAGGTGCTCACCTGCTACCTGCTGCCCCAGCAGCCCCCTCCCAGCCTCGGTAGGTTGTTGCCAGATTGCAAGGGAGACCCAGGGGCGGGTGTGGCCTCGGGCAGTCTGAATCCTGACACCCCCTCCCACAGAGGGTCCTGGGCAGCAGAACAGCCCCTCCGAGAGCTGGAGCGATGCCCCTCTCAGCCGCGTCAGCGTCATCAAGTTTCTGGGGGCCCCCACGAGTGATGAGGAGGCTGAGGAGGCCGCTGCTGAGAAGCGGGTATGGGGGGGTGGGGTCCCTGGGCGTTGGTCAGCTCCCCACCCCCACCTGACCCTGCCCTGCCCACCCCTTACCCCTGTGCCCGCTGCAGGGCTTGCAGCGGCGGGCCACGCCGCACCCCAGCGAGCTCAAGGTGATGAAGAGAAGTGTGGAGGAGCGGCGCAGTGAAGCCTCCTGCAGGCCTAGCCCTAGGCCTCCCTCACCTTCAGAGGAGGTGACTGGGGCACAGGATGCAGAGGGCCCCCAGCTTTGGCCCTAGAAGCCCCGGGCATTCCCCTGACCTGGGTGTGGGCCCCTAAGGGTCCAGAGTGGGCGTGAGGCCCACAGGGCGGCCTGGCCTGGTGGAGGGGTGGCAGAGCCACTGATCTGCCCCCCTGTAGAGTAGGACTGAGGTGAGAGGGGTGCTGGGCTGGGTGCAGGGAAGCACGCAGTGTAGGCACATAGGGTGGGGGGAGTATGGGAGGATTCAGGCTCCGTCCTTGGTGGCAAGGGGCACAGGGATCTGGGGCCGTGGGTTGGTATCTCCCTTGGGTGCCCACCCCTCTGGCAGGGGAATTATCAGCTTCTGTGAAGGAGGCTGGGGCCAAAGCCAGGCAGGCCCCGCTATTCTCACGCAGGAGCATTTGGAAACAGGCAGGGGAGCTCAGGCCGTTTGGTGCAGCCCGGCACCCGTGCCTCCTGGGAGACTCCTGGCAGGGCCTGTCTACAGTGCTCGGCCACCGCCCTGGGAAGCTGCCACGGCCGGGCATTTGGCCTTTCTCAGCCACCACTTTTTCAGGAGCTGATTCTGTCCCTGCTTTGCTGTTTTTTTTTTCCAGAAAGACTTTTTGCGGGCCGTGTCAAAGAACTGCGGCTCCGTGCCTGCAGCTCTGTTTGGTCTTCCATTGGTGGCAATGGGACTTTCCTGGGACAGAGTGACTGAGCACTGAGCCCACTCTTGTCTGTGGGGCCTGAGCAGCTGTGGGGGCTGAGCCCACGGGGCAGAAGGGCGACTCTCGCCACCTGACCGGCCGCCTGACTCCCCACAGGAGAGGAGGCTCAGCAGCAGGTCCGGCCTGAGTGAGGACTCGCACCCGTCCGCCAGCACAGCTTCCCCCGGGGAACCCGAGGGCCTGCCAGCCCAGGAGGAGGCCGAGCAGGAGGCGGAGGCCGTGGGGCTGAGCCCGCAGGAAGCCATGCCTGCTGCCCAGGAAGAGACTGAGGAGGAGTCCTACGAGGAGGTGAGTGCACCTTAGAGGCCACGTGTTCGGGAGTGAGCGTTGCTTGTCCTCAACTCTTCACTTCCCTCCCAGTGGGGGTGCTGGCAGGACGCTGGGGGGGCAGGTGGGATACCAGGATGGCTCTTCCCTCTGTGAGCCCTGTAGGGGGGGGGTGAAGGGCACACCCCACAGGCCCCCTTGCAGACTGTCCCCTGGTCCCAAAGGCGCTGCTCAGAGCCCCTTACCTGTGGTGGGAGGAGCCTCCTGGTCCACCGCAGTCCCCACACAGAGCTTTGAAGAGCAGGGCGCTTCTCAGAGCCCGTCTGCCACCCCTGCCCGGGCTTCTCTCAGCCCTGGGGTGCGCTGGCCACCCTCACGCCTGCCCCTTGCAGCCCACAGTTCGGTTTGCAGAGGACACCCTGCTGCTGCCAGGGGATGATGGCGAGAGCGAGGAGGGGCCGACCGAGGCCCCCTGGGCCCCACCGGCTGGGCGGCAGCGACTCACGCGCAAGGACACGCCGCACTACAAGAAGCACTTCCGGGTCTCCAGACTGCCTCAACCTGAGGCTGTGGTGGCCTTGCTGCAGGGGGCCCAGCCAGACAGCGAGGGCCTGGCAGGGACCGGGGCCTGGCACAACGGCCCGCACATGCCCTGGGCCCCTCGGGCTGAGGACGAGGGGGACCAGGAGGATGAGGAAGACGAGGAGGAGGCAGTGGCTGAGGAGGAGGAGAAGGAAGAGGTGGTGGCCTCTGTGCCCTCTGTCAAGGTGGGTCGTGCCCCTCCCCCCAGCTGACTCAGAGCCCTGGGGCCAGGCTGCCATTGGGCCTCTCCAGGCCCCCAGGTCTGTGCCCGTGTTGTTGTGGGGGACACCCTGGGCTCAGTGGGGGTCCCCCTCTCCAGGGACTGCTGACTCCACCATCCTCCCTGGGCTGGGCCTTGCAGCTGGGCTTTTCTGCCTCTTCAGGCTCCTTCGGGGCTGGGCTTCCACTGCGCCCTTCCGCTGGCCCTCGGGTGGCTCTCACGGGCCCACAGGGGTCCTGCCTGCTCCCTGGGGACGCCCTTTCCCCCGCAGCACCCACCTCTGAAACTTAAGTGTCTCGTTCCTGAGCTCAGATGTGATGCCGTGGTGCCATGGTTGCCGAGGGGGTCCTGGGGGCCCATCTGGGACCAGGTCCAGCTCTCTGTGGGCCTGCCCCTGACCCGCCGCCAGCCCTGCCGGGCTCTGCTGGTAGCTCAGCAGCAGCAGCAGCCCCGCGTGCCAGGGGACGAGGGGCTGGTGCTCAGGCTTTGGGGGCTTGGTGTCGTCTCCCTTTTCTTTCTGCTGGTGTGGGGCCCCGGCTCGGCGGTGGCGGGGCCGGGCGCTGGCTCACCTGCATGCCCTCGCTGGTCCTGTCCTGACAGGGGGTGTCGTTTGACCAGGCCAATAACCTGCTGATAGAGCCCGCGCGCATTGAGGAGGAAGAGGTCTGTACTAGCTGCTCTGCGCTCCACCCCGCTGCTACCGCCTGCTTCCAGGGCTGCGGGCTTGTGGGCTGCCCTCCCAACTCCTGCACTGCCTCCCCCACAGGAGGCCTGCCCTCCCCCATGCCCTGGAGGGGCCCACTAACCCTTCAGCCCAGAGGGCCAGGGTGGGGACAGAGTTCTGGCCTCCAGGCAGGGACAGCCAGTCTTGCTAGGGGTGGGGGACATTTCCTGCTATTCCACCCTGTCTGTAGGGCCTTGAGCCTCGCCACCCACAAGCAGGCGCCCCCTCTGGGCCACTCTCCCTCCTCTGCCCAGCAGTGCCCATTTCGTCTATCTCCTTTTGTGCCCGGTCAAAGGTGTCACTGGAGAGGACTGAGCCCTCCCTGTCCCCACGGGGCCCACTCCTTACAGCTCTTCCTAGACACTGTGACTTCTGTTTCCAGCTGACACTCACCATCATGCGGCAGACTGGTGGCTTGGGCATCAGCATCGCGGGGGGCAAGGGCTCCACCCCTTACAAGGGGGACGACGAGGTGAGGAGCTGCCCCCCTGCACCCCTCCCCGTCCCCTCTGCCAGCACCTGTTCTCCCGGCCTGGAGGGGCTGTTGGGGGCCCTTCTACCTCCCCTGGTTGCTTTCTGTCGGGTGCTGCCTCCAGGAGTTCATCCGTCTGTCTGTCTGTCTCTCTTTCTCGCCGGGTCCCAGCCTCTCCCCACTCTCTGACTGATGACCTGGGATGGAATTTGAACTCAGGCAGAATCCTAGAGTAGGAGCATGTCTCAGAGGGCAGCTCTGAGGCTGGTCTGGGTTGGAAACCTCCAAGGCACCTCTTGGAGGTTGACCTACACACGCCCTGTAGCTCAGGGGACCGCAGTCGCCCGAGCCCGGCCTCTGACTGGGCTGCTGCTGCTCTGGGCCTGCCCTGGGCCTGGGGACAGCGGGGCCTCGGCTGTGTGCTGCCCTCGGTCTTAGCACTCTCTCACCTTGTAGGGCATATTCATCTCCCGGGTATCTGAAGAGGGCCCCGCAGCCCGGGCTGGGGTCCGAGTGGGTGACAAGCTCCTTGAGGTGAGTCAGTGGCACTCAGGGTGTCCCCACACAGACACCCCTGCAGGATGGGGGGCTGCCCAAGCAGTAGACCCCCATCTAGGTGGGCGCTGGCTGCATGCACCTGGGTCTGAGGCCTCTGCAATGGGTGCTGCTCCGGGGGGGACCCTGGGGGTGGTCACAGTGCCGGTGGGTCTGGGTCGGGACTTTGCCTCCTGCCCTGGAGCCCCTGTCTGGGCATCTGGCCACCCGGCCCTGGCAGGTGTGCCAAGGAGGACGTGGGTGTTTGCCCAGGCAGGGCTGACATCATTCCGGGCAGCTGGAAAAGCTGAGGGTTGGGAGCTTCGCAGGTCAGAGTGAATGTCTGGTAACCCCCAGGCCCTGGGTTTTGGGACTGCTCTGCTGACAGATGAGGGGCAGGGTGTCTCCTGGACTGGGGACACAGGTGTGCACTGACTGGCAGGTGGGGCTCCCGCCTGCTCTCCAGCAAGACGGGTGGTACAGGTGGGAGCAGGACCTGCCAGGAGCCCTGCCGTCTATGCCCTGTTCTCTTCCCACCTGTAGAGAGCATGTGTTGCGCCTCCCCAGGGCCACGGCCCATTCTCACACACGCTGTGCTCTGCAGGTGAACGGCGTGGCTTTGCACGAGGCTGAGCACCACCAGGCCGTGGAGGCGCTGCGGGGGGCAGGCACCACCGTGCAGATGCGGCTGTGGCGGGAGCGCATGGTGGAGCCAGAGAACGCGGTCACCGTCACGCCCCTACGGCCAGAGGACGACTACAGTCCCCGGGAGCGGCGGTTTGGCGGCCTGCGCCCATCCCAGCCCGAGGCCCCAGGGCCCCTCCGGCAGCGCCACGTGGCCTGCCTGGTGCGCAGCGAGAAGGGGCTGGGCTTTAGCATCGCTGGTGGGAAGGGCTCCACACCCTACCGGGCTGGCGATGGGGTGAGCAGGGCTGCAGGGGCGTGGGGGTAGGGGTGATCAGTGCCGGGACCAGCCAGGGCCCTGTCTCTGCGTCTCTCAGCTGCACGACTCGTCCCCCTGTACAGGGCATCTTCATCTCCCGCATCGCCGAGGGGGGTGCCGCTCACCGGGCTGGCACGCTGCAGGTTGGCGACCGTGTCCTTTCGGTAAGCAGGGGCACGGGGACCGCCCAGCGCTCCCTCTACCCCAGTTGTCCTACAGGGCCGCCCTGCCCTCCACCCTCCTGACCAGCCTCGCTCTTGCAGATCAATGGGGTAGACATGGCGGAGGCCCGGCATGACCATGCTGTCTCTCTGCTGACCACTGCCTCTCCCACCATCGCCCTGCTGCTGGAGCGCGAGGCTGGGGTGCCCCTTCCTCTCAGCCCCCCACCTCGCTCACCCCCACCCCTTGCTGCTGCCCCCACCACCACAGTCACTGCTGCCCCCGGGGACCCTGGGCCCATGAGGCTGGCCCCCAGCCTGCTTGCGGCTGCCCTAGAGGGGCCATTCCCAGTGGAGGTGAGACCCCAGCCCTCTCCAGGCCCCAGAGGGACTCCTGGGCATTGGGGTTCCCCATGCACCCAGCATGGCCTTCCTGTGGGGGTCATCCTCCAACCCCCGGCTGCTCTGACAGACCTGTTGCCCCTCACTCTCCTGGTGTCCTTAGGAGGTCTGCCTGCCAAGAGCTGGGGGCCCACTGGGGCTCAGCATCGTCGGGGGCTCCGACCACTCCAGCCACCCATTCGGGGTCCAGGAGCCTGGTGTCTTCATCTCCAAGGTAGGGGCCCAGTGCCACTGTGCAAGGTGGGTGCCCAGGCCTTGACACTGAGACCCTGGCTTCCCTCACAGGTGCTGCCCCGGGGCCTGGCTGCGAGGAGCGGCCTGCGGGTTGGGGACCGCATCCTTGCGGTGAACGGGCAGGACGTGAGGGAGGCCACGCACCAGGAAGCGGTCAGCGCCCTTCTGCGGCCCTGCTTGGAGCTGGTCCTGCTGGTGCGGAGGGACCCGCCGCCCCCGGGCTTGCGGGAGCTCTGTGTGCAGAAGGCCCCTGGGGAGAAGCTGGGCATCAGCATCCGTGGGGGGGCGAAGGGCCACGCGGGAAACCCCTGTGACCCCACCGACGAGGGCATCTTCATCTCTAAGGTGAGGGCTCGCTTGCCAGGTCCCTGGGGCAGGTGAGGGGCCCACTGTAGCCCGTCCTGAGGCGCAGGGCCCGGTGTCCCTGCAGGTGAGCCCCGCAGGGGCAGCTGGGCGCGACGGCCGTCTGAGAGTGGGGCTGCGGCTGCTGGAAGTGAACCAGCAGAGCCTGCTGGGCCTCACGCACGCCGAGGCTGTGCAGCTGCTGCGCAGCGCAGGCGACACCCTCACTGTGCTCGTCTGTGACGGCTTTGACACCAGCAGCGTCACCCCCACCGAGGTTAGTGCACGAGGGCAGCTGGGAACCTGGCAGTGAGCGACTTGGGGGGCCCCCGGTGCGGGCGGAGCGGTGGGACACGGTCCAGCCCGTCTGCTGAGGACATGTTGGCTCGGATGGGGGTGGGGATGGGGGTGCGGCCAGTTCCGGAGGTGGGCTTGAACCCCTGCCTCCAGGCAGGCAGCCCCTGCAGAGCATGACCATCAGGTCAGGACCAGCTGGCTCAGAGCCAGGCACACACTGGGCCGGGGCCCCTGGGCAGGGTGCCTTCCGTGCGTGGGGACCCAGGTTGCTTGCCCGGCACCCCCTGCTTCTCTGAGCTCTGCCTCAGCAGAGAGCTCGCTGCCAGGCCTTCCGCAGGGAGGAAACCACAGCGGGTGTGCGGGGCCCCCTGCCGGGCTCCCCGAGGCTGGCTTCCTTCTGCCACGCATCCTGGGCGGCATGGCCGGCCTCTGGCTCTGGTGCCCGCTCTGGTCAAAAGGGGTGGAGCCACATGGTCTCTGTCTTCTCTCGGGGCCCCTGGGCACAGATGAGCTGATGGGTCACCAGTGGCCCCACAGATGCAGCTGGCTCTGCGCCACAGCTTGTCCTCACAGGGGCCCTGGGCGTGTCTTGGGGGGGGTGGCTTGCAGGGTGGCTTGCAGGTGCTGTGACCCCGTCTGCTGGCTCACAGCGCATGTTTGAGAGTGTGTGGGTCTGCGCGTCTGCTGCCCTCCGAGTCAGTACTGCTCCACAGTGACAGGCTTGCACGCCCTGTGGCCCGGGGGCCACACTTGGCTTCACAGTGTGACACGGGTTCTTTGTGCGTGGGCTGTCCCGGGTCCCAGTGAGCGCCGTGGGCCGCGGGGCGTCTCTGTGTGGCGCACACTGATGTGTCCAGCAGCCTGGCAGACACTGCCCTCTTATCTTGTCTATCTGTTTCGGGGCGCATCATCTGTCACACTACCCGGTGGGTGTTGTGTCCTGAGTGCCCGTCTCGGGGGCACGAGTGTTGCTGTTGCTTTTGCTCTTGTGGCCACAGAGGTCCAGAGTCTGAGGCCTCAGTCTCTTGCCCTTCTCTCTGCGACCTTGGGTTCCTGCAGAACTTGAGGCACTGCCCCCCCATCTCCCCCCTGAGGCTGAGAGCCCCAGTCAAGACCCCTGTCACCATGGCCACGGCCACCTCGGTCCCCTGCTGCCACTCTGGGCTGCGTGTGGACACCTGATCTATCAAGTTGCCCACTTTCTTTTTCTCCTTTTGAAAATTTCCTGTTTTCGTGTGTTTTTTCTTCCAAACAAACCTGTGGAGTTTGGTGACCAGAGCTGGTTGGGATTGGCCCGACTGTGGGGCTGTCACTGGGGGCTCTAGGCACGGGAGCTTGGGGGCCGCTCTTGCTCCCCGTCAGCCTCGCAGCGGTTGCGTGTCTGCCTCTGGCGGAAGCCCTGCTGCCCGAGCACCATTGTGGGTCCCTTCCTAGCTACCTCCCTGGTGCTGCAGGGACAGCGGTCTTGTCCCGTGTGACTGTGGGGGTTGTTTCATCTTGTAGTTTGGCATTTGCCATAGCTTCTTACTGACGTTCTGGGATACTGTTGGGGGAACTGCTGCTTCTCGTGTCCCGTGAGGACTGCCACAGTCCTCTCACAGGGTTCTGTGCCTGGGAGCAGCCTGGTCTGAGTCAGCCTGGGGGTTTTGGTCGCACCGCCCTTCATTCCGGACATCCCGGTGGCCCTGGCTTGGGGCTGGGGGTGAGGGGGGGTCCTTGAGGTCTTCTGCAGCCCCTGCCGGCCGGGCTGAGGGGGGAGCCTTTGAGCAGCGGGTCCTTGCTCTGGTGGTGTCCCAGGTGCTCCGTTCTCTCATCTGCCACGTTGAGCCGCAGGCTCGTGTCTTGGGAGCCTCCCAGGACGGCGGGGAGGGGTGTCCCCGGTGGGGGTGGGGCTCCCCGGGCAGCGCCCACCTCATGTGCTCGGGACAGTGTGGTTCCTGGGGCCCGTTGTTCGCCTTGGAGCTTCCATCCCTGGTGTCCCTGGCGGCCGAGGGCCCCTGTCCCCGATCTGTGCCGCCGGAGCCTGGAAGAGCACGTGTTTGGGGAAGGAGACCTTGAGCCGTGCGGCTGTGTCGGTTCTCGGTTCAGGAAAGGCTCCCCCTCCCGTCTGGGGTTTTCTGTCCCTGCTCCTCTGTCACCTTGGAGGTGGTTTCTCCTCACCATCGCGTAGCCACACGATGGGAAGATTCAGGGCCAGCATCACTACTGACGAGGCACCGGGGCAGTGAAAGGTCCTCGACATCCTCAGGACTCGTCTGCCCAAGTAGGGGGCGTGCGGCCCTGAGTGCTGGAAGCGCAGCGTCTCATCAGTGCAAACCTCCGCCGCTCCCGCGCCCCCCCCCCCCCCCCCCCCCCCCCGTTTCTGTTTGGGGTCCCATGGCTCTACCGCCCCCCAGTGGTGGAGGGGATGAGGGGATGACACCGGAGGGGCTATGCTTAAACTCAGAGAGGGTGGCGAGGGCCGGCTGACAGCCCCTTCGTCAGGCCTGGTACGCCTGTCACACACCCCACACACACACCCGTCACAGCAGAGGGCACTCCCCGTGTCCTGACTCTGACCTGGAAGCACTGACTAGGGTGGCTGTCTCTGTGCAAACGTTCCTCCTTGGGGGCTGTCTGTGGACGTTTGGCAGGATTATCACAAAAGGGACCCAGGCTTCTCGGCTTTCAGTTATGGAGTCAGGGCTGCTTCTGTGGGAGGCCTTCTAGGCTGTCCCGTGTCCTGGCCCTGGGACCTTCTTGCACCAGCTCGTTCCCCGTGGGCGTCCCTGGAGCTGGCCCAGGGCCCTCCCTCCCCCGAGCGCTGTGTTACTGGCCTGCCCTTGGCTCAGACACACCGGTACCCTTGCTTTTGGGTTTCTCAGCAGACAGGCTGCTGCTGCTACCGCGGGAACCAGTGCCCAGGTCATCCCTGCTGAAGAGAGGCCCCTGAGCGGGGCCACCGGCCTTCACTTTCTGACCAAGGGGGGCGGTCTGGGCTGCCCTGCCAGCCTCGCAGTCACTGTGCTCTGAGGAGTGCCATCGTCCCCTGGAAAGAGACATTCAGAGCCAGGACTTGGTTCCTGGGTGTGTGTGGCCACCAGGCATCCCAGGGTCAGGACCCCGCGGTGGGGTGGGTGCGGCTGTGTGCGGCCCTCGTGCACACGGCCACCACTGTCTCCGGAAACTTGTGGGTCCGTGTCTGCCTGACACCCACCAGGCCGCACAGGGTGTCGGGCAGACATGGACCCTCAGCGCTCGCGCCCCCACACACCAGCTGCCACTCGCCAGCCCAGACAGCGCTGAGCTCCTCTCGGTCCGGGTTCAGGCCCACTGGGGGCTCCCCTCACAGGTTCCAGACGTGCCTCTGGGTGGCCCTCTGTGTCACCTGGAGCCCAGCTGTCCCTGCCCGTACCCGGTGGTACAGCTCTCAACTGGGGCCTCAGCCTCACCCACATGCATGCCTGCTGCCCCCTCAGGTGTCGCCGGGAGTCATCGCCAACCCCTTCGCCGCTGGCCGCAGGAGCAGCCTGGAGAGCATCTCCTCCGTCGACCGGGAGCTGAGCCCCGAAGGCTCCCACAAGGTCAGTGCCCCCTGTGGCCTGCACCCCAGGGCTGGGAGCCAGAGGCCTCGGGCCCCCGAATGCCACCTGCTTTGCTCGCAGGACAAGGAGCTGCCTGGACAGATGCTGCCTTGGGGACCGGAGGCCGAGGTGAGTGCCCAGCTTCCCAGCCTGGCCCACCAGTCCTGGCCCTGCACCGGCGGCCCCTCCTCTGGGCACCGTGGGGTGGGCACGCAGCCTACGCCAGCCCCAGCCCACAGTGCTCAGCGCCACCTGCCTCACGCTGTCAGGGATGCAGCCTCCTCACTGCCGGGCAGCTCTGCTCCCATGGCCCTGGCTGCCTGCCCGGCTCTGGCAGCCAGCACAGCCTCGATGTCCCTGGGTCACACTGGTGGTCCAGTCCCCGCCCACCTGTTTGTCGGTCCCGTTCCTGCCTTAGCGCTCTCTCTTCAGCGGAAACCCCGCAGGGCAGAGCTTCTGGGTGGGCACCACAGGGGTCCTGTCCCTGGGGCTGTGCGGGATGAGGGGGGGATTGTCACTAGGGCCTGCAAGGCTGGGCCGGCCAGGGGATCCCCCTCCTGGTCTGGCACAGGTCAGATCCCCCTTAATCTGTGAACCCAGCCCCGTGGCTGGTGCTGCCATTGCGTCTTTATCACTGAGGACCACAGGTCCTGGGGGAGGTCTCCTGCGAAGGCCTTTGAACTCAGCAGACTGGGCGTGGGAAGCCCGAGTGCCTTGCAGTCAGCAGGGGTCCCAGGGGGTTCAGGGTGGGGCTGGGCGCAGGCTGCTCTGGGGACAGGCTGGAGCAGAGGGCAGCAAGGAACCGTGGGGAATGGAGCTGGGGACGGGGCAGCAGGGACAGCTGGGCAGGGGTGGTGGGTGCTATTCAGGTCTCACTCCCCTGAGAGATGTGGGTAACCCTACAGGCCAGGTCCAGCCAGTGCTACTGGGAGGCCCCACAGGAGTGCAAGTGGTGGGCGGGTGGGGCGCCAGGAGGTGCAAAGGGTTGGCGGTACCCTCCTCCCCTCGTTGGCCAGGAACAGCCAAGAGCAGGAAGCCCATGGGAGGGGTGGGGGCCCGGTGTTCTCTGACCAGAATTTGGCAAAGCTCTGGGGAGGCTGGTGGGCACGGGGCCTCCCTGGACCCGATCCCTTTGAGATGTGGGAGGCCACACGGCCCTGAGCATGGTCAGCGGCAGTGACTGTCCTCTGCCCCCAGCAGGCCAGCTCTCACTCCCCGCCATCTGGCCTTGGTCTGGGTCACCTGTGTGGGCCTCTTTCTCGTGAAGCTCCAGGCTGCCCCCTGCCAGAGATGCATGCTTTGGGGTGCAGGGAATGGGCCCAGCACACCCCAGGCCTCCCTTGTACGCCCAGCATTTGAGGGGCGGTGCCCGTGGTGCTGGCCGAGCAGTAGTCTAGGCCCCTGGTGACATCCTTGGACTGTGGTCAGGTCAGGGAGTTGAGTACCTGCCTCTGTGCCACCAAGGCAAGCACCCCAGCTGTGCGTGTGGGCCCCCAGACCCACCTGACCCTCACCCCACTTGGCCCCTCCAGGTGCTCACCCAAGGGAAGACGCCTGAGGCACCCTGCCCCCCTGGCCACCAGCAGGTGAGCACCCACCAGGTGGGATGGTACTTGTGTCTGGTGCCTTCTCCTCTGGGCAGACGTGGGTGCCAGGGACATGCCCCCGCCCAGGTGCCACCTGTCTCTGGGAGAGCACAGCCCAAGGCACTCTCCTGCCCAGCACCTGGGGGCCCACTCGGCCCTGCCCCTCCCCGTGGCCTGAGGCTCCCTGGCCCTGCCGCAGGGGGACCCTGTTCACCCACCCTGCTGCCACCTTGGCTCCATCATGCTTTGTCTTTCTCCCTCTGTCCCCCCACTTCCTTCCCCGAACCCCTGGCTCCCTACTCCGGCCCCCACCCCTTGCAGACAAAACCGGGGGTGATCCAACCACTGGCTCAGGTCTGGCCCAGGGGCTCCCCTGCCCCCAGGGGCAGAGGCAGTCCCCACACTGTGAGTGCCCTGACCCATGGGGGGTAGGGGCGGGGCCATTAGTGGGAACAGCTGTGGGCTGGGTGGGTGGTGGCCGCAGCCTCCACAGCTGTCCCCACACAGCTCACCAGAGCCTCCCCCCCAGCCCCCCTCCCCGCCCTCCTCGGACGAGCTGCTCTCCGATGTGAAGCGGGCCTACAGGACCTTTGCTGCTGTGCCCGACCCACATCCCCCGCAGGACACGGCTGCCCAAGTGAGTGTGGGGCTGGCCCTCCCAGCTGTAGGCACCTGCCAGCTGGGTGTAGGCCAGCGGAGGGGGAGGGAGCCGCCCCAGTCTCAGACCCAGCCCCCCACAGTTCCCCACGCCTGGGCCCTCCACCTCCCCGGAGCAGCTGTCCTTCCGAGAGCGGCAGAAGTACTTCGAGTTGGAGGTGCGAGCACCCCTGGCCGAGGGCCCCCCCAAGCGCGTGTCCCTGGTGGGTGCTGACGACCTCCGGAAGATGCAGGAGGAAGAAGGTGAGCTGGCCCCGAGCCCGGGCGGGAGGCGGCCAGGCCCACCCCCGGCCTGACCCCCCACCCCCCACCCCCAGCCCGAAAGCTGCAGCAGAAGAGGGCGCAGACACTGCTGGAGGCGGCGGGCCCGGGAGTAGGCCTGGACCAGGAGCCCCCGGAGGACTCGGGGGAGCCGCCTCTCTGGGCCACAGGCTCCGCCGCAGGGTGAGGCTCGGGGAGAGGGCCTGGCTCCCATGTACTGCTGGGTGTGCCCCTCCCGCTGGCCCCCCACCCACCTGGCCCCCTGTCCTGTCTCCTGACCCAGGCTTGTCCCCTCGTCCCCTCCACCACTGGGGGGCAGCGCCCCAGTGCGGACAGCCAAAGCTGAGCGTCGCCATCAAGAGCGGCTGCGTGTGCAGAGTCCTGAGCTGCCGGTGCCTGAGAGGGCCCTGTCCCCTGCCGAGCGCCGGGCCCTGGAGGCAGAGAAGCGTGCCCTGTGGAGGGCCGCCAGGTGAGGCCCTGAGCCCGCACTGCGCCGCCCAGCCCTCAGCCCCGATGCCCCACCCGCTGCCACGCCTCCCTGTCCGCAGGATGAAATCCCTGGAGCAGGATGCTCTCCGTGCACAGATGGTCCTCAGCAAGTCCCAAGAGGGCCGGAGCAAGCGGGGGCCCCTGGAGCGGCTGGCCGAGGCCCCCTCCCCTGCGCCCACCCCATCACCCACCCCCTTGGAAGGTCTGTGTGTCCCAGGGGAGGTGGGGTCTTGGCCTGCAGTGCAGACCACCCCCGACACCCGTTTCTTGTCCCCCCCAGACCTCGGCCCCCAGACCAGCACCTCCCCTGGACGCCCGGTGAGGACCGGCTGCCCCTTCACCCGTGCTCCTCCCCCACAGCATAGGGGTGGGGAGCCCAGGCTGCACACACCCCTACCCCTTCTGAGCGCTGGCCTCTGCCTCTCTCCCTCACGCTGTCCTCTCAAGGCCTTGTCTGGGAGGAAGTTCGACTACAGGGTGTTCGCCGCCCTCCCCTCTTCCAGACCTGTCTGTGACATGCAGGTACCGGGCCCTCTTGGCCCCTGTGCCGCCTGTCCGCCTGGGCCGCACCCAGCCCTCTCCCTGCCTGCAGCACCTTCCCTGTCTCTTTCTGGGGCCGGACCTTCTCCCGGGGTGTGGGGCCACCCCACCCAGGCTTGTGTGCGTGGTTTCAGGCAGGTTGGGGGCAGAGCCCTGACCCAGCCCTTGTCTCCACCACAGTCCCCAGATTTTGCTGAGGAGCTGAGGTCCTTGGAGCCGTCTCCCAGCCCGGGTGAGTGGCCAGGCTGGGCCGGGGTTGTGCCCTGAGTCCCTGGGCCCCCTTGACTCACTGCCCCCTGCCTCTGCCCGCCAGGCCTGCAGGAAGACGGAGAGGTGGCCATGGTGCTGCTGGGCAGGCCCTCGCCGGGGGCCGTGGGCCCCGAGGAGGTGACGCTGTGCAGCAGTCGTCGTCCGATGCGTGCGGGTCGCCGTGGCCTGGGCCCAGTGCCCTCGTAGGGGGTCAGGGACCCTCCCCCTGGACTTGGGGTGGGGGCCCTGCCAGCTCCAGCACCACCCGCACCCCAAGTCTTTTAACCTGGTTGTTAGAGTTTTAAAGCGAGTTCTGGCCCACCGACTCACTGCCCCCTCGCTGCACCCCAGCCGGGACCTCTCGGCAAGACTGTAACTAGTGACGTTTGTACAACCAAAGACTCTATTTTGTGGTTTAAGGAGAATAAAATTGACCGCGTTTTACCTTGGTCTGAGTGTCTGTGCACCCACACCCCCACACCCACCTCTGCTGCCCACGAGGCTGAGGCCCCTGGCAGGGAACCCCGAGCTCCCGGGTCGCTCTGGCTGCCCCACACTGTTCCATGCCAGGAGGGACTGGTTGGCCTGCCTGCCGGCCCCCAGGTGGGGACACCACCCCCGCACCCCAGTGCCTGCAAACTGGTGTCCCTCTGGCCGGGGCTCAAGGGGGGCTCCGGGGCTGTGGACACACGCTGAGCCCCACCCTGTCCCAGACGCAGGGACACACACAGCAGCCGACCGGGACTTCACTTTATTGGTGCTGGGCACTGCTGGCCTCAGCTGGGCAGCCGCACTCGCACTGGGAGCAGGACCTGCAGCTGCTCAGCTGGGGGCCACCGGACCTTGGTGACAAAGAAGAGACGGAACTGCTGCAAGCGCGCCTCCTGGAACTGGGTGGGGCCGTACTCTGGCGCGTCAGCAGGCCGGAGCAGAGACAGGTGCCTGTCCTGCTGCAGCAGCCGGTGGCTCAGCAGGTCCTGCGCCAGCCCCGGCTGCACCGCCTCCAGCTGCTGCTGCACCACCGGGAACAGGTCCACCTCCCGAAGGTCGAACACCAGCGGCTTCCCGTACCTGCAGGCAGGGCCAGTGGTGAGAGCTGGGGGGGCAGGCAAGGCCGTGTGCCCGGCCCCCGCCCTGCCTCACCTCAGTGCTCCCAGCAGAGCCAGCCGGACCCTCTCTGGCTGCAGGTGGTCCGGGTTCACGGTGTCCAAGTAGTTGGTGTCCTGGTAGCGCAAGAAGGTAGCTGCCTGGCCTGAAGGGTCGATGACGAGAGGCCACCTGGGGGCAGCCACCGAGTCATGGCTGGTGCACAAACCCTCTGCCTACCCCTTGCCCAACTCCAGCCACTGACCGGCCGTCAGCGTGGATACGGCCGCCCACGTCCTTCATCAGCACGTCGTGCAGCTCAGTGACCTGGCACGTCAGCCCCGGGGGCTCCTCCTCTCCTGTGGGGACAGAAGGGCGGGGCGACCCCCTGAGCTCCCAACCGTGCACCCCTCCAGGGCCTGGCCTCTCCAGCCCCCAGGCCCCGGCCTGAGCCCTGCCCACCCTGCTGGGTCTGCTCCCGCAGTTCCAGTCTGGCCATGGCCAGTGTCTCCTCAGCCTTCTGGGCCTCCTGCCGTAGCTTGTCCACTTGGGCCTCTGCGTCCTTGATGGCCTGGGGGAAGGGCCCACACAGCTCAGACCACAGCTGCACGCCCTCCGCTGCCAGGCCTGGAGGGAGAGACTCACCTGCAGCGTGAGCTCGGCCATGCCCGTGCGCCTCCTCTCACACTTGTCGTGCTCGGCAATCCTCCGGTTGAGCTCGCAGTACGCCTGCTGCAGCTGGGGCCGTGGGCAGTGGGGCTGCCCAGGCCGGTCCTGCCAGTGGCCCCACCACCCTGCGCCCACCTTCCTCCTCCGAAGCTCCAAACCCAGCCCCTGATCCTGGCTTCTGGGCGGCCACTCACTTCTTTGTGACGCTGCTGCTGTTCCTTAGCCAGCCGCTGCACTTTGAGGTTCATGCTGGGGTGGAAGGGGACAGGTCAGAGCAGCTCCTTATGTGGGGCACCGGGTGGGGCCCTCCCTGGGCTCACCGCTTGGCCTCTGCCTCCCTGTGCTGCGCTGCCTCCTGGGCCCGGCGCTGCCTCTCGGCCTCCATGTTCCGAAGCATGGCCTCCGTGAGGCTCAGGTCCCAGGACTGCAGCACACCGGCCACCGAGTCCAGCGAGGCCACCTGGTGGCAGGGTCCTGTCAGGGCCCGGGCTACCTGGAGCCTGGGGAGGCCATGCTACCCCAGTTTAAGGAAAAGGCTTGAGGAAACAGGGCCCTGCTGCTCGCCTGGGAGCCTCGAGCGTCAAGGCACAGCTCCCCCCAAAACAGATGCCCCAGGGTCCCCTCAACTGCCCTGCCAGCACCTCCACAGCCAGCCTCGTGTTGCCGCTCTCCATGGCTCCCCCTTTGGCTGTCCCCCACGGACCTCCCCCTGGACATAGTCCCTGGGACCACCCTTGCCCACACCCCGCCCCCAGCAGCCACAGCCACTGGACCCCCAGAAGCGCCCCCTGCCCACTCAGGAGTGATAAAGGGACCCACCCTCTGGGCTGGCTGGGGACGGGACGGGGCTCTGGACTCAGGTGCTCACTCCGCAAGTATTTCCTTTGTGGGCAATTGAGCTGTGCGGCTCTGATTTGTATTTTCCAAAAGAAAGGTTAAAATGTGTAAAATCGAGGAGTGGACACGTGGACGGGTGGCAGACGAACGAGCAAAGAGAAGAATGGAGGAGCTGAACACATGCACGGAAGTGCCAACGGGTGAGAGGAGGTGCAGGTGACTCGAAGACATCTCGAATTCTTACTTCAAAGAGCAGCAACGGTCATTTCTGGCCACCGACTCCGCTGGAAACTGAGCCAAGGAACCTCAGCTACCCCCTCATTAAGCTCCAAAAAGCCCCGTTCATGAAAACAGGGGAACTGAGATTCAAGTCAGTCTGAGAATTCGCCAAAGATCAGTTTGCACACAGAACTGGAATGAGTAGGAAACTAAACGAATGGCCAGATACAGTAGAAGAGCACAGTGTGGCGGCCGAATTATGAGTGAGAGCATGAGTGGATGAAAGCACTGATGGGTTAAATGATTTTAAAAAACACTTACATCGCCCTGGCTGGTGCGGCTCAGTGGATTGAGCGCGGGCCTGCGAACCAAGGGATCACGGTCCCAGTCAGGGCACATGCCTGGGTTGCAGGCCAGTTCCCATCGGGGATGCAAGAGAGGCAACCATGCATTGATGTTTCTCTCCCTCCCTCCTTCCCTTCCCCTCTAAAGATAAATAAAAATTAAAAAAAAAAAACACTTACATCGCATTAATTAAATGAATGGATGAAGCCAAATTAATACATGAAAAAAAAACCCATAAATAAAGGGATGGGCACTGAGACAAGCGGAGGGCCAGTGGAGCGAGCGGCCGGTGGACTGACGGGTGAGTTCAGCCTGTCAGACCCATTTCTGAGTGCCCCTGCCCCGGAGAGCAGTGCTGCGGCCTGGGCGCGGCCCCGCATTCTCAGAGCCTCCTTCCTGTCCAGCAGCCGGGGCCTGGGTGCGAGAGGCGGGACGGGAGTCTGCAGCGCTTGCAGAAAAGTGAGTGAATGAAGATGAGGGACGACCTCAGATGTCACAAGGGTAGGAGAGTGGGCAGACCACTGCTTTTGCGAGCAGAAGACTCGCATTAACGAGGGAATAAAGGTATAAAAAAAAGTGAGGCAGCTACTGGGCGAAGGCGGGGGTGGATGGGCCCGTCTGTGAGCACAGGGCGGGGTGGGGAGCCGCGCAGGGAAGGGTGGTCGCCTGGATGGCCTGCCCTGCGGCCGGACACACTCCTCCTCGCGACACCATCGGGTTTTGCTCCGTGTTCTTCACTCTGCCAGTAGCTGCATAAACATTTGGGATCCTCACGTCCTGGTGAGGAATTGACCCTCTGTCAGTATGGAGTGATTCTTTTATCCCTAGTAACAGTCTTTGTTTTGAAATGGGGTTTTTTTATGTTAATGTAGCCCCTTCAGCTTCCATAAGCTTAGTGTTAGCCTGGTATGTGTGCGCTCATCCTTTTAATTTTTACCTCTCGGTGTCCTTATTTTTTGGTCTTTATATATATTTTAAAATATATTCTATTGATTATGCCATTACAGTTGTCCCATTTCCCCCGCTTCACGCCCCTCCACCCTGCACACCCCCTCCCCCACATTCTCCCCTTTTAGTTCATGTCCATGTGTCATAAGTTCTTCAGCTTCTGTATTTCCCACACTACTCTTGCCCTCCCCCTGTCTATTTTCTCCCCACCATCTATGCTACTTATTCTCTGTTCCTGTTCCCCACCCTCCTCCTCCCACTCCCCTGTTGCTAACCCTCCAGGTGATCTCCATTTTTTCTGTGGTTCTGTTCCTGTTCTAGCTGTTTATTTTTATTTTAGGTGTGGTTGTTAGCAATTGTGAGTTCGCTGTCATTCTATTATACATGTTTTTTATCTTCTTTTTCTTAGGTCTCTTTAATGTTTCATATAATAAGGGCTTGGTGATGATGAACTCCTTGAACTTGACCTTATCTGGGAAGCACTTTCTCTGCCCTTCCATTCTAAATGAAAGCTTTGCTGGATAGAGCAATCTTGGCTGTAGGTCTTTGGATTTCATGACGTGGAATACTTCCTTCCAGCCCCTTCTTGCCTGTAAGGTCTCTTTTGAGAAACCCGCTGACAGTCTGATGGGTACTCCTCTGTAGGTGACTGTCCCCTTATCTCTTGCTGCTTCTAGGATTCTCTCCTTCATTTTCATCTTGGCTAATGTACTTATGATGTGCCTTGGTGTGTTCCTTCTTGGGTCCAACTTCTTTGGGACTCTCTGAGCTTCCTGGATTTCCTGGAAGTCTATTTCCTTTGCCAGACTGGGAAAGTTCTCCTTTATTATTTGTTGAAATAAGTTTTCCACTCGTGGCTGTTCCTCTTCCCCTTCTGGTACCCCTATAATCTGGATGTTGGAATGTTTAAAGATGTCCTGGAGGTTCCTAAGCCTCTCCTCATTTTTTTGAATTCTTGTTTCTTCATTGTTTTCTGTTTGGCTGATTCTTTCTTCCTTCTGGTCGACTCCATTGATTTGAGTCCCACTTTTCTTTCTATCATTATTGGTTCCCAGTGCATTTCCCTTCATTTCACTTAGTGTAGCCTTTATTTTTTCATCTAATTTGCGACCAAAATCAACCAATTCTGTGAGCAGCCTGATCACCAGTGTTTTGAGCTGTGCATCTGATAGGTTGGCTATCTGTTCATCACTTAGTTGTATTTGGTGTGGAGCTTTGATCTGTTCTTCCGTTTGAGCCATTTTTTTTGTCAGGTTGCACTTGTTACACATGAGGGGCAGAGCCTTAGGTGTTCACCGGGGCTGGGCAACCCAGTTGCTGTGTTGTGGCACTGTATGTGGGGGCGGGGCCCCAGAGGTAACAGTGCCACTTGTTCAGCTCTTTACCAGTTTTCAGTCTCCCCCACAGCTTCCCCCAAGCAAACTGGGCCCTTCTGGTGCCGGTTCCCGGGTGGGTGGGCTTGTGTACGTTCTAGGACCCTGTGGGTCTCTCCGGTGAACTCTCCTGTGAGGCCGGGAGTCTCGCCCTGCGCCTCAACCCCCATGGGTGTTTTCAATCGGTGTTTTGAAGCTTTATTTCCTGGTGCTGGGACTCTGGGTTGCACAGTGTGTCACTCCCCAATTCCGCCTGGTTCATCCGCGTGGGAATGTGGGACCGCCCGGTCAGCCACCATGCACGCAGTGCCTCGCTTCACAGTCACTGGGTCTGCCCGTTGCCACCCTGCGCCGGTGCCACTGCTTTTAGTGCCAGACCCCTCTCCTTCCAGCCGCCCGACTCCACCCCTCCTACCGGTCTGGATGAACGTGTCTGTTTTATCTCCTTGGTTGTCCGACTTCCACACCGTTCAGTTTTCTGTCAGTTCTGGTTGTTATCTTGTTTTCAAATTGCTGTCATCCTTATTTTGGTTGTGGGAGGAGACACAGTGTGCCTACCTACACCTCCATCTTGTCTGGAAGTCTCTCTCTGTGTCTTTAGACCTACAGTTTGATTTTATAGACAGAATCCAGTTGGATTTTTTAAAATCAAAACAACACTCTCTGCCTTTCAGCTGGGGTGTTTAGGCCTTGCCCATTTCCTGTAATCCTTGAAACAGCTGAGTGTAAAGCCGCGGCCCCGTCTGCTCTTTCTTCTCCTTTTCCTTCCTCGTGTGGGTTGCACACGCTTAGAATCCCACTTCATCTCCTTGGTGGCTGTCTCACTGGCCACAGCTCTTCGTACTTGGCAGCTGTTTTAGGGTTCACAGCTGAGACATCATAGGCTCCCTCCGGCCACGCCATGCCACCTCACGTGTGCGGCGCCGGAACGGGGCATTTCCAGGTGCCCACCCCAGAATTTTGTCAAGCGGCTGGGCCAAATGACGACAATGTGTGTGGTTTTCAGTGTGCGCGTTTTTTGGTAAAGCCCTAGCACACATCTCAATTATTTTTTAAAGATTTTATTTATTTATCTTTAGAGAGGAAGGGAAGGAGAGAGGAGAGAAATATCAATGTATGGTTGCCTCTCATGCGTCCCCTTCTGGGAACTGGCCTGCAACCCAGGCATGTGCCCTGACTGGGAATCGAACCGTGATCCCTTGGTTCGCAGGCCTGTGCTCAGTCCACTGAGCCACACCAGCCAGGGTGCATCTCAATTATTTTTGCTTCTTCAGTGATCTTTTCAACAGATTTAAATGATGAGGGCGTGTCATATGTATGTGACTGTGTGACAGATGCGCTTCCTGGTGTCCCTCACTCCTTTGTGGGGACGCAGCTTGTGTCTGGTGTCCCTCCTACCCACCTTGGCATCAAATTAACATGTCTTACAGCCCGAGTCTGTGGGTGACTGGTTCTCTCAGCTCCCGTACGTCCGCCAAGGTCTTTATTTTGCTTTCAGCAGTGAAGATTTTTGCACCAGGCACACAGCTCACGTTTGGGTTTTTTTTCTCTCCCTTCAGTACTTTGAAGGCGCTGCTCCCCTCTCTCCTCCCCTCAACACCCCAAGGGGGCCCCGAGCCCCTTCCTCTATGCAGGTCTCTTCTCATGGGCACCTGCGGCCATGAGCGGTCCCCCGGGAGCCCTGGCTATGAACCATCTCCTTGACTCGGGAGTCGGCCCTGCTCCGCCCTGAGGTTACCTTCCTCACCCCCGCCCCCGCCCGGGATTCTCTCGCACGATGAGCTTGGCAACTGCTCGGCGATCTCCAGCCTCTTGGGGACTACCGATCAGTCCTCCGACGACGTCCCGGGCCTTCCAGGCACTGCTGCGTCACGGCTGTGCTTGCCTCAGCGGAGCAAGTGGCCTGTGGTGCAGACGGGCCTGGGGGGCCAGCGTCGCCCACTGGAGAGCATCTGGGAGGCTTTGGTTTGGGGCTGTCGTGCAGAATGTGCTGTGACCAGGTGTCCGCACCTCCCCTCCCGACCCTCCCCCGCACCGCCCTGGGGCGAGGGCACGGAGCCACGAGGTAAATGTCCCACCCCCAGTGAGGGCCCCAGGCCTTGGGCGTCCTCCCTGCTGTGACTTCCTCTCTCCTGCCAGGCAGGAGGTGAGGCTGAAAGTGTCACATCTGCTTGCCGGCACTGTCCCTTCCTGAGTGACATTTCTGCTTGTGTCCTTTGCTCACTTTCAAACCAGGGGGTAGGCCAGTTTACGGTGGTGTTTTAAGTCCTTTTTTACATAAACCCTCTCTCAGATGTGTGGTTTGCAAATGTCTTCCCTGGCTGCAGCGTGTCTTGTCATCTTCCCAACGGAGCAAAAGTTTTACATCTTGCCCTGGCTGGCATGACTCAGTGGACTGAGTGCGGGCCCGTGAACCAAAAGACTGCTGGTTCGATTCCCAGTCAGGGCACATGCCTGGGTTGTGGGCCCAGTCCCCAGTAGGGGGCGTGCAAGAGACAACCACACATTGATGTTTCTCTCCCTCTTCCCTTCACCTCTCTCTAAAAATAAATAAACTTCAAAAAAATCTTTAGGACTTCTGCCAAGATGGAGGTGTAGGTGGAAACACTGTGCCTCCTCTCACAACCAAGTTTAAAGTCAGCAAAGTTTCAGTAACAAAAATGCAGCCAAAACACAGAAAATTGAACTATACAGAAGTCAGACAATAATGAACCGTTCAACTGGACCAGTAAGAGGGGCGGAGCCAGCAGTGGAAGGAGGTCCAACAGGAAAGATCCCCCGACCCAGGCACACAGGCAGCGTGGGCGGATCCCAGGTGTGGGGTAGCAATAGGCAGACCCAGTGAGGGCACAAGGTGGCAGGCTGACCGCAGTCACACATTCACACACAGATAAACCAGCAGAGGAGTGAGCAGTGAGACAGACCGCGCAGGCCCCAGCGGCGGGAAACAGCAGAGGGCACTGCCACTGCCCCCCTTGGACCCCGCCCCCACGTACAGCCTCACAACCCAGAGACTGAGTGGCCCCGCCCGGGTGAACACCTAGGGCTCTGCCCCTCATACATAACAGGTGAGAACAGACCAAAACATGATGGCTCAAGAACTCAAAGCCCCAGAACCGATAACTCTAAGCAACCAAGAAATAGCCAACCTCTCGGATGCACAGTTCAAAATACTGGTGATCAGGATGCTCACAGAACTGGTCAATTTTAGCCACAAATTAGAGGAACAAATGAAGGCTAAACTGATTGAAATGAAGGGAAATGCACAGGAAACCAATAGTGATGGAAAGGAAACTGGGACTCAAATCAATGGAGTGGACCAGAAAAAAATGACCAAACAGAAAAATATGAAGAAACAAGAATTCAAAAAAATGAGGAGAGGCTTAGGAACCTCCAGGATATCTTTGAACGCTCCAACATCCAAATTATAGGGGTGCCAGAAGGGGAAGCAAAAGAGCAAGTGGAAAACTTATTTGAACAAATAATAAAGGAGAACTTCCCTAGTCTGGCAAAGGAAATAGACTTCCAGGAAATCCAGGAAGCTCAGAGAGTGCCAAAGAAGTTGGACCCAAGAAGGAACACACCAAGACACATCATCATTACATTAGCCAAGATTAAAATGAAGGAGAGAATCCTAGAAGCAGCAAGAGATAAGGGGACAGTCACCTACAAAGGAGTTCCCATCAGACTGTCAGCGGGTTTCTCAAAAGAGACCTTACAGGCAAGAAGGAGCTGGAAGGGAGTATTCCACGTCATGAAATCCAAAGACCTACAGCCAAGATTGCTCTATCCAGCAAAGCTTTAATTTAGAATGGAAGGGCAGAGAAAGTGCTTCTCAGATAAGATCAAATTCAAGGAGTTCATCATCACCAAGCCCTTATTATATGAAATATTAAAGGGACTTATCTAAGAAAGAGAAGATAAAAAATATGAACAGTGAAAGCACAGCAAACTCACAGTTATTAACAACCACACCTAAAACAAAAGCAAACCAAGAGGACAACTAGATCGAGAGCGGAACCATAGAAATGGAGATCACATGGAGGGTTAGCAACAGGGGAATGGGAGGAGGAGAAGGTACAGAGAATAAGTAGCATAGACAGTGGGGAGAAAATAGACAGAGGGGAAGGCAAGAGTAGTGTTGGAAATGTAGAAGCTAAAGAACTTATGGCACATGGACATGAACTAAAGGGGGGGAATGGTGGGGGAGAGGTGTGCAGGGTGGAGGGGAATGAATGAGGAATTAGAACAACTGTGATGGCATAATCAATAAAAAATATATATTTGAAAATCTTTTTTAAAAGTTTTACATCTTGATGAAGTCCACCTGAAGATTTGTTTTCTTTTATGGACTGTGCCCTTTGTCTAGGAATTCTTTGCCAGCTGTGGGTCTCAGACACATTCTTCCAAAGCTGTCACGGTCCATGCCATCCACATTCAAATGTGTGGTTTGTTTTGAGTCCACTGTTTTTAGAAGGTGAGAGGTCAGGTTCATTTCTCGGCCCATGATGTCCAATGCTCCAGCTCCATTTGTTGAAAAGACTGTCCTTTCTGGCATCCAGGGTGCCCCCCAGGCACCATTGGCCCACCCCTCCCCCCACCTATGTGCTGCTCTCCTTAGGGCTCTGTCCCTGTGACCCCCCACTCCGTAGCCTGCTGTGCCCCCGTCATCCCCAGGCACCGACTGCATTGGAATGTCTGCAACACCCCTCAGACAGCCCTCTGGACACATCTTGACCTCCTAGGGTCCCCTGAGGCCTAGTGTGCGGGTGGAGAATGACCAGTCAGGAGCTGGGCTCCTCCGGTGCTCTGGGGCAGCCCTTGGTCACCTGGCCCCTCTGAGGAGGCAGCCAGGCCCTTTGACTTTCTGGCCTCCTTCCATTCGAGACACCAAAGTCCTGCCGATCATCCTGCTCACCCACCCATGGATCTCGACGGGGGGAAGACTTCCGTTCAAGATGGCGGTGCAGGCAGACATGGCTCCTCTCTTCACGCACACACCACAGACTCCAACCAAACTAGAACCACCTCACTCGGAAATGGCAGAAACTGAGTTGAATGGAAGTCTGACAGCTACGGAAGCAAACCACGTCCATCCAAATCGGTAGGAGGGGCGAAGACATGGAACAGGCTGGCCCCACACTCATGTGTGGTGGATAAAAATTTGGAAGGAATGTCTCAGGAGCGAAGAGTCCCAGCCCCACACCAGGACCCCCGGCCCAGGGTGCCAGTGCCAGGAAGAGAAGTCCCCACAACTTCTGGCTGCAAAACCAGCAGGGATTGAGTTGGTAGAAGAAATTTCTAGAGCCCCAACCAGTTCCTCTTAAAGAACCCACTCAGAGACTCACCTACTCAGACTCACTCCCTCTGAGCTCCCCCACCAGGGTAGCAGCTTGAAGGGCACCAGTGGCATGAAGGGCGGAAGTGAAGTGTCTGGTATCAAGGTGAGCAGCGGCCATGGTCCCTTTTCTGGGCCCTCCCCCCACAGAGTCCGCAGACTGGTGCCATATCTGAGACTTCACCAACCTGCCTTATACTGTTTGGTCTGCCTTGGAGGTCCCCTGAGGCTCTGCCCCACCAAACTTATAGACTCACCCAAGCTGCTTTTCCATATAAATGGCTAGTCTTGGCTCACGCATCACAGCTTACTAAATCCTCTCAAACAAGGAACAGCTGGACTCAGTGAGCCCCAGGCCCGGCACTAGCAGCAGCCAGCCCAGACTCACAGCTTGGCTTCTCCTGGGGATCTCCAAGCCCAGCAGAAGTAGCAGCCACCTCAGACTGCTTTATAGTTCAGGCAGGATGGCCCTGGGCGGAACACAGGTCGGGGCTGACCTTGGCCCGCACCACTCAGGAAACCGCAGGGGCCAGTGTACCCAGTGGACAGCTACAGACCACACTGGAGCACCACCACCTACCCCCGCACAGCTGATCCTCCACAGAGGGCGGAGGTGGGTGGTCAGTGGTCACAGCCAGTCTTTGCAGCTGACATGCCTGGGTCAATCCCTCCCATTGACCAGCCAGCAGCAACCAAGGCTGAACCGTAAGAGGAGCATGTACTCAGCCCACACAAAGAACACACCTTGAGTACCCAACTAGGGTGATAGGGGACCCCACAGGACACCTACTGCATTAAACCACACAACCAAGACACGGAGTCAAAGCCGCTCTACTTAATACACAGGAACAAACACAGGGAGGCTGCCAAAGCGAGGAGACAAAGAAACATGGCCCAAATCAAAGAACAGATCAAAACTCTAGAAAAAAGAACATAAAAAATGGAGATAAACAATCTGTCAGATGCAGAGCTCAAAACACTCGTGATCAGGATGCTCGAAGAACTCAGTGAGGACCTCGGCAGCATAGAAAAGACCCGGTGAGAAACAGAGGTACTGAAATAAAGAACAATTTACAGGGAAACAACAGTAAGACAGATGAAGCCAAGAATCAAACCAATGATCTGGAACGTAAGGAAGCAGAAAAGAACTATGCAGAACAAAGGAGTGAAGAGGATCCAAATAAATGAGGACAGTGTGAGGAGCCTCTGGGACAACTGCAAGAGGTCCAACATTCCCATCATGGGGTGTCAGATAAAGGAAGAGAGAGGGAGAAGAGAAAGAGCAAGGCATTGGAAATTAATTTGAAACAATGATGAAAGAAAACTTCCCTAATTTGGAAGAAGAAACAGTCACGCAAGTGCAGGAAGAAAAGAGAGGCCCACACAAAGACACGTCGTAATTAAAATGCTGAAGTCTGAAAAGATAAATGAGATGGGGCGGGGTTGGGGGAATGAATGGGAGAAGAGGCGAGGGGAGTGAGGAACAGGTAGTCACAGAACAGCCGTGGGGATGTGAAGTCCAATGGTGGAAAGGGGGAGGCTGAGGACTTGTGGGAACGACCCACGGACATGAACAAGGCGGGGAGTGGCCTGGGGGAGCGGGGGTGCTGGGAGGAGGGGGCAAAGGGTGAAAGATCAGGACAACTGTAGTAGCAGAATCAATAAAACATAATTTAAAAAAATAAAAGATGACCGCTAAAAAATAAATAAAAAATAAAGAGAGAGAGTTGAGGGTTCCAGTTGCAGGGGAGCGGGGGGGGGGGGAGGTGCCCAGAGCAGCATCCCTGGGGGGCAGCCTGGGGTGGAAGTGGGCCCTGGGCATGGGGTCCCCAACTGAGCAAAGACCCTGGAAGCCCGTAGGTGGAGGCAGGAGTCCACCAGCAGACCCCAAGCTGACCTCGGGGCTTCACAGCTGGGGGCGCCTTTCGGGTGCGGGGGACAGAGCACTGAGATGGGACATGCCCTGTAGTTCAAGTCATGGTCACGTAAAGAAATTAAAGAGGTGACCCTGGCTGGTGTGACTCAGTGGACTGAGCTCTGGCCTGTGAACCAGAGGGTCGCCGGTTCGGTTCCCAGTCAGGACACATGCCAGGGTTGCAGGCCGGGTCCCCAGTAGGGGGTGTGAGAGAGGCAGCCACATATTGATGTTACTCTCTCTTTCTCTTTCCCTTCCCCTCTCTATAAAAATAAATAAAATCTGTTTTTAAAGTTTTTTTAAAAAAGAAAATAAGGAAGTGGCACTTGGCCACTTGGCTTCCCACCACACCCACAAGGCCATGCGGGACATGGCGTCTCGGCCAGGGAGAACCCTCACGCCTGCAGCCAGGCTGGCCCCATGCAGGGAAAGGCGTGGCTGACTGGTGGTCCCTGGTAGCCCAGAGCAGTAGGACTGCAGAGACAGGACACGGGGGAGTGAGGGGCAGGCGAGTGGGCCAACCCCAGAAGTAGACAGCCTCCGCTTCCCTGCCTCCGAGGGGAACACCACTCCCCAAAGCGGACGCCAGGCACCCACCTGCTCTGGGGTGCTCCCGTCATCCGCGTACACCCGGGGATCCGCTCCGAGCTCCAGAAGCACCTCCACAGCCTCCAGGTGGCCCCCGAAGGCAGCTCGGTACAGTGGCGTCCGGCCGAAGGCGCCCTGCAGGAGGGGTACCCTGAGCCAAGCCAGCACGGGAGCCACACCTGCTGCCGGCAGCCCCGGCTCCCACCTTGCAGTTGGGGCTAGCGCCCTGCTCGGCCAGCAGCCTGATCGCCAGGGGCTGCCCGCCTGCTGCCGCCTCGGACACTGGTGTGTTCCCACGGGCATCCTCACATTCCAGCAGGGCCACACGCTGCTGCCGCCGCTGCACCAGGCCCACCTCGTCGTGGCCCACGCCCTCGAGGGTCAGCAGCTCATCCACCTGCACCCAGACAGGGCCACCTGAGCCCTGCTGCTGCCCACCCCCCACCCCACCCCCGCTGCCCCACCCCTAGCCCTGCCCTGCTGACCTCCCGCAGGATGGCGGCGATCTCCCCCAGGTTGCCCTCGAAGGCTGCGTCCAGCAGGCGCGCCTGGCGCTGCCGCTCTTCCTGCCGCCGCCGTTCAGCCTTGGCCTCCTCCTCCCGCTGGCGTCGGGCCGCCTCCCGCTCCCGGTGCACCAGCGTCAGGAAGGCCTGCAAAGGACACGACCCTGGGGTCACTGCCCTCCAGCCCTGCTGGGCCAGCGTGCTGAGCTTTCTCCCCTAGGACCTGACACCACAGGTCTGGGACGCAGGCTCCAGGGAGGCCCGCACCTCCTGCTGCAGCCTCTCCATCTGCTCTTGGTACTCCCGGTGCTCCTGGCGACGGTGGGCCAGCTCCTTTCTTGCCCGGAGCCGCCTGAAGGCACACTGGATGATGGTGGCCGCCCGGTTCTCCTCAGTGGGCCCTGGGTGAGGAGAGGGCTCCTAGACCCCTGCTCCCATCCAGGTCCAAGCAGCTGCTGGGCTGGATGCCAGGTGTGTGAGCCAGCGCAGCCGGAGTAGCAGGCCTAGCCCACCCGACCCGACTGAGGGGTGAAGGTCCCAGTTCCACAGGCCTGGCCAGAACACCCTGGCCACCAGCAGGGAGCGAAGGAGGAAGGGTGAGGAGGGCCCCAGGAACCAAGGAGAAGGGTCCGGGTCTCCGCAGGAAGTCCCCAGACACAGCTGGGACTCAGCCAGCCCTCCGAGCCGCCCCACCTCCGCCCCTCCCTTGGGAAGACGAGCTGTAGACACTGGAAGGAAACCAGGGAGGGCTGAGAGAAGTGGCCTTGGGCAGGGAGTCACTACTGACCTCACAGGATGCGACGGGAAGCGCTGAGACAACGCAATCAAGGCTGGCCCACAGGGTCAAGGAGGGGACTCAGCCACAAGCCAGCCGGCCCCAGGGAGAGGGAGCCCCTGCAGGGGGCGCCACACCGAAACATGCAAGGCAGCCTGGCCACCTGAGCGTGGCACGCCCCAGACCGCTGGGCTTCATGAACAGTGGCCTGGCCTGCTGCAGGCTCGGTCACATTCAGGAGAGGGCTGAGGGGCAGCTAGGCCCGGTCTGGGCCACAGGAGGGAGGTTCAGGTGAAGATGGAGCTCAGGAAGCCCCATGGAGGCTGTGTCAGGAAAACAGGATCGGGACCCAGGCCAGGAGCTCAGGCCCCAGGAAGGAGCGAGGCGAGAGAGGTCTGGCACACCACGCCCCCTTTTCCTGGGAAGGCCTCCAGGGTTGGCTCCGGCCACCAGAGGGCAACAGCGGACAGGGCAAACAACACAGTGTCCGGTGCTCTGGGTGCAAGCAGGGCAGTCAGTCCCCAAGGCCAGACGCTGGAGGGTGAGGGGAAGGGGCTCCCCATGAGGCTGCACCCCGGGGAGGTACACGGTGCCAGGTGCCCTGCCCAGCCCTCCCCTGGAGAGAAAGCAGGTGCTGGGGAGGTGGGAGAAGGGAGGTCGGGGGCTCCCCACTTGCTCCCGGGAGGGGCATGCTGCTCTGTGTGTACACATCGACGGGCCTGCTCGTCTGCACAGGCATGCACACTGTCGCACACATACATGCGCACATACTCTCCCAGATGCACACTCACACGTACACCCTACGAGACTCGGCCCAGGACAGCCTGCTTCCCACCAGCCAGCCCTGAACCCTCCCCACCCGGCTGCTGGCCACAGAGTGGGGGCAGGGCGTGGCTCTCACCTGCAGAGGCCTCTGGGCACTCAGAGGGCGCAGGCCCCAGCACCTGCTGGCCAGTCTTCCCCGGCAGCTGCTGGCGGCTCTCTCCTAGCTTCACTGGGGGTGTGGGGCATCAGTGAGGTCGGTGTGTGCACCCATCCCCCCACCAACCTCAGGAGGCATTTACAGGCCACCAGTGGGGCCCGCTGCCGCGTCCCGGCTGTTAGGGAGCGTCCACCCCCCTGGCAGCTTTAACAAGCGGCCAGGCCGCGTCCCACACGGCACGCACAGAGCACACTCGTGCCTCAGGGATGGCAGCGCCCAAGGTGCGGAAGGCAGCACCACCCTGCACCTGGGCCCTGAAGCCCCAGGGGCTGGGGAGCCCAGGTGTGCAAGGTCTCAGGTAGGCACCCGCTGCTGGCCCTCCCCACCCTCCTCCCTTTCTGTGCGGCCACCCTGTGCTGGGACTGCAGTCGGCCTCCCTGTCCCCAGCCTCGGGGCAAAGGCTGAACCTGGGCGGAGGCAGGGCTGAGCCCAGTGAACCGGCCCGGCCGGTCTGGCAGAGCTCCGGGTGGGCCGGGGCGTGGGTGTGAGTCAGCCGCCCGCCTGGGGAAGCGCTGCTCCCTCCCAGCAGGAAGCCCAGGGGACGCTGGCTCTCAGGCTGGTCCTGCGTCCCTCACTCAGAGGCTGGCTGGGGGGCTCATCAGGGCTCCATTCCCATGGGCAGAGACAGGTCCATTCCCAGACCCCCAACCAAGGCGGCCTCCAGAGCCCCTGCCGCCCCCTCTCAGTCTGCAGGCGGAGCCTTCCCAAGCCCAGTCTCTGCCACCAGACCCCAGAGTGGGCAGACCCCGGACTCCCAGGGCGGCCGGAGGCTGTCCTCCCTGCTGTGTTCCCAGCGCCGGCGGCTCTGCCCTGATGGCCAGCCTCCCACCCAAGTGGGTTGGACCACTGTGGCCATGCAGAGCCCTGTCGGGGTGGCCGGTGCAGGCAGGGGTGCAGCTCCTGGCCCTGGGGGCTGGAGTCTGAGTCCAGAGGCTGGGGACGGGATGGGGTGGGGGTGCCCGCCCAGGGCAGGATGAGACTTGCCCTGCACGCAGCTGGCGGTCTGGCGGGTGAGCGTCACCTCCTCCAGTTTTCCCCAGTCTCCCTCCCAGTCTGGCCAACGAGGCCCGTGGCCCGTAAAGTCCTGTGCCCTGTGTCAGCATGTTAGTCAGCCTCCACCGGGTGAGCCGTAGCCGCCAAGTCCCTATAAACTCTGCGGCGTGGCCAGGCTCACCGAGTCGGCCCGTGAGGCCCACAGGCAGAGCCAGGGCCAGAGACACAGTGCCGTGGGCACCAGCCAAGGGGCAGGGCAGGCACGAGGGACAGCAGCTGCCGAGGGCCCACTGTGGCCTTCGGGGCTGCCCTCCGGGCTCCCAGGAGCAGTCACCAGATCGGAGCCATGTCTGGGAGAAGGAGCAGAGCTCGTAAAGCCCGGGCCAGGAGGGCGGGCAGGGCCCAGCAGGCCGCAGGGCAGCAGAGCCCTGAGGCCAAGCCCCCTCCCTCCCACGCAGAGGGCCCTCAGGACGAGACAGGGGTGGCCCCTGTGGGGCACGTGACCAGCAGCCAGCCAGCTCCCCAGGGACACCCCAGGGCGGCCAGGCCAGAGCAGCCACAGGCAGCAGAGAGGCCAGTGTCAGCCGCTGCTCCGGGGTCCCAGCTGGCACTAGTCCCCACTGTGGACATGGAGGGCTGCCGGGCCGGGGGCCACATGCCAAACTTGGGCCCCAGGCTGCTGAGGCCCCATGAGGTCCCGCTGTGCCTGGCCCAGGAGCAGCTGCTGCTGGAGGACCGGCGTCGGCAGGTCCAGCTGCAGATGCAGCTGTGGCAGGAGGAGCAGCTGTGGCTGCAGCAGCTGCAGGAGGAACAGCTGTGGAGAGAGCAGCTGTGGCAGGAGGAGCAGCTGTGGCTGCAGCAACTACAGGAGGAGCAGGCCTGGGTGCGCATGGAGGGGCTGGAGCTGGCCATGGCCCTGGAGCGACTCCGAAGCGAGGGCCTCGAGGCGCTGCCGGCCCAAGGCCAGGTAAGGCCTGGGGGGCCTGGGCTGGCAGAGGCTCAGACATTCGGGGGGGGGGGTGACCACATGAGCAATCTAGAGGTGCCCGCAGAGGCCCGGGAGAGAAGCTGGCCCTGGGACAGCTGTGGGCCCCTTGTCACAGCTGCCAAGTGGGGCTGGTGCTACACACACAGGTGCTTCGGAGACCACCGGACAGCCGGCCTTCTCAGGCCAGGCTCAGCCGACAGCGGGTGCTCAGACAGGGCACTGGCTCGGGGAAACCGAGGCAGAGGTGTTTCTGCAGAGACCCTGGGTGTCCTGGCCAGGTGCTGTCTGGGGCAGCGCTGGGGCGGACAGGGTGGCGGCCGGGAGGACAGGCAGCAGAACTGGGGAGCAGGCCCCCAGCTCGGCGTCCCGGCGCACCTGCCCCTCCTGTTTATTACAGCGCCTGCTCCAGGCTGCACTGTGGAAGCAGCTGGCGGCGCCAGAGCCCTCATCCTCATTCCCGCAGGAAGGCCGCCTCAGACGCGGCTGGGGCTATTTGTGAGCAGGCGGGTGTTGCCTCAGCTTGGCATGAGACTGGTCACCACCACCCAGCTAGGTCCTGTGGGCCCTCCAGGGTCCAGGGCCTTCCGCAGGCCCACCCCCAAGCAGAGGGGCTACCCCTGGGGGACAGGGTGGGCTCCCTCGGCAAGCACAGACCCCCACGCAGGCCTGGGTGCTTGAGGAGCCTGGAGTCGCAGCCTGGAAGGGGCTGGCAGCTTAGTGAAAACACCCATGAGGACCGTGACAGAGAAAAGTTGGGCTCAGAGAAGGGGAATGACAACCAGTGGCAGGGGGCACGGCAGAAGTTGCCCCGTGACCCACAGCAGGCGTGAGCCACTGACAAGCTGCCACCATTCAGGCTGGAAGAGGCTGTGGGGAGGGTGGCCTGAGAGCGGCAGCAGGCAGGGGACAGATGGGAGGCCCCGGGGGAGCAGAGGGTCAGGGTGGGCCCTGTCCTCAACGTGCGACAAAGCTGTGCCCCTCTGAACACTGGCCCCGGGGCCCTGGGCCCTGACCCCAGCCCCAGGGCCTGCGGCAGACTGCTGACCTGAGTTTCCAGTGTAGTGTACCCACGCCTGACTCAGAGGAGGGGTGTCTTCTCCGGAGAGGGGTGGGTCTCACAAGTTAGTGTCTGAGTGGGTGCCCTGGGGGCCAGAAGGCCCTCACTCACCTCTGCGCTGGGCCCCAGGGGTGGGCAGTCGCTGCTTCCTTGAGGCCGCTTTAGGCGCCCCCTTCTTACTGCTCATGCTCCTGGAGGGCAGTGGGAAGGGGAGGATGGGCTCAGAGTGCAAGGGGCCACGGGAGCAGCACTACACTCACCCTGGGCCCAGTGGACAGTCAGCAGGTGCGGGGTGGGAATGCAGGGCCACAGGCACCGCCCTGTGCTGGTGCCCTGGCCACCTGCCTGCCCCTAGGTACACATGGGGCAGCAGCCGTGAGTGGGAACCAGGTTCCAGGTCCTGACTGCACCCCCAGGGCTGGTGTCCTGTGTTCATCTCCCTGCCCCAAAGCACGCTGGAGCCCAGCCCCAGGCCCCTGGCCCCTGTGCGCCCCCTGGCCTTCTTTGGTCCCTGCCTTGGGGTCAGCCAAGCAGACTAGGGGAAGGGGTGTCCTCAGGACCTGGAAGCCACACCCCTCCCCTAGTCTGCTTGGCTGACCCCAAAGTTCCCCTCCCTGAGAGATCTCCCCTACCCCAGGCTGGGGCAGGGTTCCCTAACCCCCCTCACTGCCAGGCGCCCCACTGCGGCACTGTTCCCTGGCCATAGTCTGACCCCAGGCCCCATCTCCACCATGTTGGCCCCGGTGTAGGGCTGCTGAGTGCTCGGGATGGAATGACCCTGAACACTGAGCAACTGGGGTCTGGTGGGGGGAGAGATGTTGGGGGAGGTGACTGGAGGCAGAGAGAGGACTCAGGCACTGTGACCTCAAAGGAAGGAAAGTGCTTGGGAGGTGGCAGGGGGCCCTAAGGGAGGCACATGGCTCATGGCACACGGGCAGCCGGGCCGAGCGCCCCGTGTGTGGCGCAGAGAGGGTGGCTGTGCGGGGCAGGGCGTGCTCAGGTGCCGTCCTCGAAGTCAGGGTCCCTGGGGCCTGGGGGTCTCTCAGTGCTCTCAGTGCTCCTGTGGAGTCTCATGCATGCGCAGGGACTGTGCGGAGGCCAGTGCGTGAGGGTCCTCGTGTGTGTGAACGTCCGGGCGTGCCTGGTGACAGCACGTGCTGGGCCTGGTGTGCACGAAGGGACCCGCATGTGTGCGTGGGCTGCTGTGTGCCTGGGGGGTCCTGTCCGCGTGGCAGAAGGGCTGGGGGGGGGGGCGCCGGTGCGTGTGAGGTCCCGTCCTTGTGCTGATAGGGGTGTGCAGCCTCTGCAAGTGGGCTTGGGGGTGCCTGTGGGGGTCCGGCGAGTGCATGGGAGTGGTGTAGACGTAGGGTCCATCTTTGTGGAAAGGTTTCCACTGTCGGCAAGGCTCCCCTGTAGGCGACGTCATCAATGTGGAGGGATGTGCGCACAGGTTCCCTGAAAACCAGTAGGGTCCCAGGTACTTGCAGGCATCAGTGTATGCGGGGAATTCTCTGAGTCTGCACCAGAGTGGGGGGGCGTCCGGTGTCGTGCCAGGGTGGGTTCCCTGTGCTCGCAGGGTGCGCAGGCCCAGCTGCGCCCTCAGCTGGGCGCCGTCCCGCAGCCTCACTTGCTTCACCTGCTTCCTCAGCTCCTGGGTTGGACCAGAAGCTCCGCCCCCCGCGCCCGGCTGGCCCGTTTCCTAGCGACTGAACCGGAACTTCCCAGTGACCTCGGCTTCCGGGGCGAGGGTTAGGGGTCGGGCGCAGGGACCTTGAGTCTTCGGTGAACAGATGGGGGCTCGGGACTCCGGAGGTCTCCGAGTGCTCCCGGCGGGGGTCCCAGGGCTCGCCGCTGGGGGGCACGTTGGGGCTCGGGGCGCAGTCGCGGCCCTGGAGCGGCGGGGCGGCGGCGGGCCGGCGGAGGAATGCAGGCGCGCCGCGGGTGGGGCCGCCCCGCCCCCAGGTGCTGCCCGGGCAGGCCGGCGGCGGGAACGGGCGGGGCGGGGGCGGGCTCGTGAATCAGGCCGCGCGGCGGGCGGGCCGTGGCAGGGAGTGGCCGCCGGACCGACCGGACCGCGAGGCCGCTGGGCGGCGGTCGGCTCCTGCTGTCCTTCTCTTGAGACCCCGCGCACCTGGCCAGGTAGGCCCCCTCCCCCGGCTGGGACGGGGCGGGGCGCGTGGGACGGGGAGGCCGCGGCCGGGCCGGTGGAGTGGGGCAGGGTGGACGCGCGGTGCTCCCCAGCTCGGCCTCTCCCGGGCGGCCCTCTGGCTGGCACCTGTGCCGGGACCGCTCCAGAGCCGGGCGGTGGGAGTGCGACAGTGGCTGCGTGTGCGGGACCTGGACGGACGCGGCCGGGGGGGGGGGGCGGGGGATAGCGCCGCCGCCGCGTGAGCCTACCTGGATGCGAGCCTCCTCGCACGTAGCCGGCCCTGGAAGAGCCGGGTGGGCAGGAGCCCGAGGCAAGTCTGCCGAAACGGGACTGACTCTCCCCGCCCCTGCGGCCTAGCTGATATGTGGGGGGAGTGCTGGGCCCGGCCTGGACCTTTCCCCCGGGGCGTCGTGGGAGCTGGGGCTCCGTGTGGTCTCCTACCTGGAGTCCCGGGAGGGCCCAAGGCCCGTGCTCTCGCGCTCACATCCCTGGACTGGGACAGGTGGATGGAACACTGCACCGGGCAACCTCTAACTCCCTGGGTGGCGCTGACTGCTGACTCCCTTCGGTTCGCACCGCCCCCCTTAACTGCAACATCCAGTGACTCTCCCCCATCCACTTCTAGGCTCCTAATGCCCCCCAGTTCTTCCCTCAGGGACCCTCCTCCTCCTCCCTCCTTCACCCCGCCCTACCTGGCACCAGATCCTCGCCCTCCCTGCTGCGGCTAGGAAAAGATCAGATCCACCGTCTGGAAGTCCCTGAGGGCCGGGGACACTTTGTCAGGCTGGGTCAGAGGTCAGAGGTCAGCACCAGGGAACAGATTTCTGCTGAGTCATCGTCCAGAGTGGGAGAAGAACCTGCCCTGCCTGAGGGCAGGCACAGGCAGGCCAGTGTGCTGGGAGGCCGAGGTTCTGGGCTGGGGAGTGGCTGCTTTCCAGACCACAGTACTGGGGTGCCGACCCACAAAAGGAGACAGGCGAAGGAGAGGGCGCTGAGGTCGTGGTGCTGCTGGGTGAGCCCAGCAGGGCCGCCTCCGGACCAGTTCTGTCTGATGAGCAGGTTCTTCACCCACCCCCAGCCCCCCGGAGTGTGTGCCCTGGGCACTTGGTGCTGGATCCCCTCCCCAGTGATGTCAGAGGGGACAGTGTGCCTTCGAGAGTGTCACTCCCAACATAGGAGGTACCACCGAGCCCTGCTGGACCTGTGTGTGTTCATACCATGGAGCCCCCCACCCTCAGATGCAGTGTGAGCACCCTGCTGATCAGTTGAGCCGGCCCCTCCGTGCACCCCCACATGGGAGGCCTCGGTCTGGTCCTGGCAAAGCGAGGACTGTGGCTGCCCTGTGTGACCAGGGGCTGGCTGTCAGGATAGGGCCCCACAGCAGTGTTGCAGCAGGTTTCCCTGGGACCAGGTGGCAGCTCTGCCCAGTGTCACCCAGGTGTCCCACACTTCCCACCCCCAGGCAAAGGGGGCCAGGAAGGTTCCCCAGGTCACTGTACACGACCATGCCCTGACCCTTCCAGTCAGCCTGGCCCAACTGCACGTGGGGAGGGGGCACATCTCGGAGCCGTGCAGAAGCTAGAGGGGTGGGGCTCTCCTGGGGGAGGAGGACAGGTGTCCACGTGCTCGCAGTACACATGTGGACAGGCCCCGGGAACTGATGTGAGGCCCCTGCCTGGCTAGCAGGGCTTTGGGAGACCAAGGTGTGGGTGGAGAGGCTCACTGGGAGCCCTGTACAGCCTGCTGGCTACAGCAGAAGGCTCTGACTTCATGGGGAAAGCAGCGGGAACGCAGGGCGGTGACAAGGAGGCATGAAAAGATCTTGCCACACAGGCCTGGGCTTGGCTGAGATCTGGAACGGGCCTCTAAGCTCATGGGGGGAGGAGGCTGCAGCTCAGGCCTGCAGGGGTGTGGAGGGGCCTGCGAGGAGGGGCTTGCCTCCTGGGGCTCAAAGTAAGACCTTATAGGGTGGGTGCAGGGGTGGCCAGGGGCTGTGGATGGGACTTAACCTGCCCCTCAGCCAGAGGAAGGTAGTGACGATCTCTGTACTGAGCTCACCTTGGGCCAGGTAAGCCATCAGGGCAGCCCTGCCAGCTGTAGGTTGTGGGGAGGGTAAGGAGCCAGGGAGGCAAGGTGCGTGGCCCCAGGCCCTTCATCAGGGCTGCACAGGCAGTGTGCCACTCTACTTGTCTGGCCTACACAGTGCCAGCGGCCCACAGAAAGTCACTCATAAAATCAGAAGAAAAATGTGAATGTTGTAATAAGCCAGCCTGGATTATATTTTCATTATACCAACAGTCATATTGTGGGGGGAGGGGCCCCTAAAACAGAGTGCATGCCCTGAGTGGGGCTTGTGTGGAGCCAGGCCCTCCTTGGGTCCTAGTGAGGGCGAGGCCCAGGTTCAGTGACCAGAGCCCTGGGAGACAGTACTCTGCTGATGTTGCCCAGCTAGGGGGCATCCTAGGGTACAGTGTACCCTAAAGGCCCCCAGGCCTGGGCGGAGCTCCAAGGTCACTGACAGCCCCTCTGCAGTGTGTCTGCTGGTGAACATGGGGGAGTGGGTGCAGGGCCACTGCCCTGGTAACATGTCTCCCTGCTCTGCCTCCAGGCCCCTGGCCCCAACATGGCCCGCCGCTCCCAGAGCTCCTCGCAGGGAGACAACCCGCTGGCACCCGGGTACCTGCCACCTCACTACAAAGAATACTACCGCCTAGCAGTGGACGCACTGGCCGAGGGTGGGCCAGAGGCCTACAGCCGATTCCTGGCATCTGAGGGTGCACCTGCTTTCCTGTGTCCTGAGGAACTGGACCATGTGACCCGCCACCTGCAGCCCCCACAGCATGTCACCCATGACCCCCCTGAAGGCAGCCCTCCCAACGTGGACATGGATGGCTCCTCAGGCACCTACTGGCCTGTGAACTCTGACCAGGCAGTGCCTGAGCTTGACCTGGGCTGGCCCCTGACCTTTGGCTTCCAGGGCACCGAGGTCACAACACTGGTGCAGCCACCGCCGCCTGACAGTCCCAGCATCAAGGACGAGGCCCGAAGGATGATCCGCTCTGCCCAGCAGGTGCGCTGCCCTGGGCTCAGCGGACAGTGTGAGACGGCCTGAGCTGGATCTGGGAGCATGCAGGGGTGGGGGTAGTGAGAGGCAAGCTGATAGTGTGCAGGCTTAGGGGCCGGTTGGGGGCAGTTGCAGCAAGGGCTCCCTGACCAGATTCTGGGGTCACCAAGGGTCTGCTTATCATAGGCTTCACGCTGCCTTCTCCACACAGGTTAGCTTGCTGGTGGCGGTCAGCGCTGGGCAGCTCAGAGGCTCCTGGGTGGGCTGGCCTCCCAGCTGGGATTCGTTGTTCACATGGTTGTCTGTTCTTGACCCAGATGAGGGCTGCTTACGCCCACCGGGCAGCTGGCCAACAGCAAAGGGGCCCGTCAAACCACGTAGACAGGCAGCAGGTCCAGATGCTAAAGACCACCGTCTCTGCCCCCGGGGTTGGGGGCATTCAGACCTCTCGAGTAGGCGGGGTTGCAGGGGTTTCACTCATCTTACCTTGGCCCCATCCAGGGCTCTGACCCTGGGCGAGCCCATGGCCCCAGCTGAAGGGCAGCCCTCCACCAACAGGGTGCCGGCCTTGTCCCTGCCTAGGGCTCTACGTGAGCCACCCACTCGGCCAGCAACACACCTCCCCATTCCACCCCCACCCCTTTCCCCACGCCCCCGCCCCGGGGGGGGGCTAGTGGCCATTTTGTAGTTTGTGGGTGATCCAGAGTTATGGCTAGAGAATGGTGGGTCAGCAGAGGTTTCTGCCCTCGGGCCCTGACTCAACCCCATAGGTGGTGGCCGTGGTGATGGACATGTTCACCGACGTGGACCTGCTCAGCGAAGTACTGGAGGCCGCTGCACGCCGCGTCCCAGTCTACATTCTCCTGGATGAGATGAACGCACAGCACTTTCTGGACATGGCTGACAAGTGCCGTGTCAACCTGCACCACGTGGATGTGAGTGGCGGGCAGGGGAGGGGTTTGCAGGGAAGGGAGGAAAACCCCTCGATACACCAAACGCCTCTCCCCCCAGTTTCTGCGGGTGCGCACTGTGGCAGGCCCCACCTACTACTGCCGCACTGGGAAGTCCTTCAAGGGCAACGTAAAGGAGAAGTTTCTCTTGGTGGACTGTGCCGTGGTGATGAGTGGCAGCTACAGGTGCGCGCAGCCCCCGCAGCCCCAGCACCTCCCCACCCAAAGGCCTCCTCTCCCTCGCCTCTCTTGTCCTCTGGTCCCGCCCCCCAGTCTGCTTCCTTGCTGGGTCCCACCCCCTGGCTCTGGCCCCACCCCCACCTCTGACTCTGGCCCCACCCCACCTCCAGCTTCATGTGGTCCTTCGAGAAGATCCACCGCAGCCTGGCACACGTGTTCCAGGGTGAGCTGGTCTCCAGCTTCGACGAGGAGTTCCGCATCCTCTTCGCGCAATCCGAGCCACTGGTGCCCTCGGCCGGGGCGCTGGCCCGCATGGACGCTTACGCCCTGGCTCCGTACTCGGGGGCCGGGCCCCTCATGGGCGGCCCGGGGACCGGGGCGCCAACCCCTTTCTCCTTCCCCAAACGAGCGCACCTTCTGTTCCCACCGCCTAGGGAAGAGGGCCTGGGCTTCCCCTCCTTCCTAGACCCTGACCGCCACTTCCTGTCTGCCTTCCGCCGGGAGGATCCGCTGCGGATGCCCGGCGGGATGCCCGGCGGCGCCCTGGAGCCACACACGGGGCTGCGGCCACAGCCACGACGGTGGGATGCAGAGGCCGGGCCAGGTGCTGAGCTTGCAGGCCCGCGGGGTTTCTTCCAGGGGCGGCACCTGGAGATGGACTCCTTCAAGCGGCACAGCTACGCGGCCGCTGATGGCACTAGCGGCGCCGTGGAGAACTTTGCAGCTGCGCGGCAGGTGTCGCGACAAACGTTCCTCAGCCACGGCGACGACTTCCGCTTCCAGACCAGCCATTTCCACCGTGACCAGCTCTACCAGCAGCATTACCAGTGGGACCCACAGTCTGCGCCCATGCGCCCGCAGGGCCTATTCGAGAAGCTTCGCGTTGGCCGCCCGGGCTTTGCAGATCCTGAGGACTTAGCTTTGGGTGCCGGGCCACGCTTCCTTGAGCTTGGCCTGGATGGACACCAGCGGCTGGACTATGTGCCATCTAGTGAGTCGCGCGAGGTGCGCCATGGTTCAGACCCGGCCTTCGGGATCGGACCCCGCGGCCTGGAACTTGGTGGGGCCCCACGCCCCAACCTGGGCCAGCGCTTTCCCTGCCAGGCAACAGCAAGGCTGGGCCCTGAGACCGGACCAGAGGCAGAGCCTGAGCGCAGGGGCGGGCCAGAGGGGCGGGCAGGGCTGAGGCACTGGCGCCTTGCCTCCTACCTGAGCGGCTGCCATGGGGAAGATGCTGGCACGGAGGGCCTGCCAGTGCCCATGGAGACCGAGGCCTTCGAAGACGATGTGCTGGCTTCCCCGGGGGGCAGGGCGGCTGCTGGGGACCTGCTTCCTTCAGCCTTCCGAGTGCCCGTGCCATTCCCGGCCAAGGGCCCAGTGTCTGGTCCTGGCAGTGGTGGTGGCGAGGGCCCAGAGCGCGAGAGCCTGGAGGACGCAGGCCTGGCCAAGCAGGACTCTTTCCGCTCACGCTTGAACCCGCTGATCCAGCGCAGCTCGCGACTTCGCTCCTCACTCATATTTGCATCGCAGGCTGAGGGCACCGGTGGGGCCACCACCGAAAAGGTGCAGCTGCTGCACAAGGAGCAGGCGGCCAGTGAGGCTCTGGGCCCCGGGGGTGAGGCCGTGCGCTCTGCCGCTTCCACCAAGGTGGCTGAGCTCCTGGAGAAGTACAAGGGCCCTGCTCGCGACCCTGGTGCCACAGGGGCTGCCGTCACTGCTACCAGCCACAGCAAGGCTGTCGTGTCCCAGGCGTGGCGGGAGGAGGTGGCGGCAGGGCCCGGGGGTGCGGGCAGCGAGCGGCGCAGCCTGGAGAGCTGCCTACTTGACCTTCGAGACTCCTTTGCACAGCAGCTGCACCAGGAGGCCGAGCGGCAGTCAGGAGCCGCCGCCATCACCGCCACCCAGCTGCTGGACACACTGGGCCGGAGTGGCGCCAACAGGTTGCCCTCCCGTTCCCTCTTGGCCCAAGGCCTCTCCACCTCTCCCCAAGGGCGGAACAGTCCCCCTGTGGAAGCTCCGCACTCAGAGCCAAAAGGGAGCCCCACGTCGGCCTACCCAGAGCGGAAGGGGAGTCCCACGCCTGGGTTTTCTGCCCACAGAGGCAGCCCGACCACAGGATTTACTGTTGAGCAGAAGGGGAGCCCCACCTCAGCCTACCCTGAGCGTAAGGGCAGTCCGGTTCCCCCCGTGCCGGAGCGCAGGGGAAGTCCGGTGCCTGCCGTACCGGAGCGCAGGAGCAGCCTCACTGCTGCCTTCTCAGGAGAGTCCCCAAAGACGGGCTCCGCGGAGGAAGGGTCCACTGGCCCCATGGAGGTCCTGCGCAAGGGCTCCCTGCGTCTCCGGCAGCTACTGATTCCCAAGAGCGAGCGGCGCTCAGAGGAAGAAGGCAGCTTCCCAGTGCCGCAGGAGAACGGGAGGCCTGAAAGCCCCCGGCAACCGTCGCTGAGCCGGGGCGACAGCACAGAGGCTGCGGCTGGAGAGGAACGGGGACCCCGGGCACGCACGGCCTCTGCCACGGCCAATGCATTGTATAGCAGCAACCTGCGAGATGATACCAAGGCCATTCTGGAGCAGATCAGCGCCCACAGCCAGAAGCACCGCGGAGGCCCCGCCCCCTCCCCCTCCCCAGCCCGCAGCAGTCCTGAGCTAGATCGCCCACTGGCAGCTGGTGGCCTGGCCCCTGACATGTCCGACAAGGACAAGTGTTCAGCCATTTTCCGCTCGGACAGTCTGGGGGCCCAAGGCCGGCTTAGCCGAACACTGCCAGCCAGCGTGGAGGAACGCGACCGGCTGCTGCGCCGCATGGAGAGCATGCGCAAGGAGAAGCGCGTCTACAGCCGCTTCGAGGTCTTCTGCAAGAAGGAGGAAGCCGGTGGCCCTGGGGGAGGGGATGGCCAAGCAGAGGAGGATGCCAGGGACAGCAAAGTGGGCAAATTTATGCCCAAGATCTTGGGTACGTTCAAAAGCAAGAAGTGAGTCTCCAGGCCCACCAGCCAGGCCAGGGAGCCACGGTGCTGCCTCTGGCCAGGCAGAGCACCTAGCCCTCGGTCCAGGAGTTGGGAACCTGCCTGCGCCCAGCTAGTGTGCAGCTCCACTCAGGGCCCCGGGGGGATGCCCTGCCTCGAGGCCCGGTCCTCCCCATGTTGGGGCCAAAGCCACCTGCCGCCCCATGCCTTATTCCCCCATTCTCACCTCTTTAGCGCCTTGCTCTCTAGGTCCCGCCTCCCTCTTAGGCATCTCCCTCCAGCCTGTCTTTGGGTTTCAGGTTCCCTCTGGGCCTTCACTCGTCACTCACCTCAGGGACCCATCTCTCTGTGCCTTAGTCCCCAGTCCCCGGGAGTCTGTGTCTTGGGGCTGCCCCAGCCCAGGGCCTCCGGGCTGAGCCACAGCTGCACTCGGCTGCCCTTGTGGAGCGCTAAGCAGCTCCCAACTCTGGGCCCCCCACTTTCTCAGGACCTGCCATCTCCATCTCGGGCAGCTGGGGGCTTCCTGCCCTGTTCATCTGCCTCCTGACCCGTGTGTTGGTGGCCCGTCCTTTTGCTGTGGGGAGGCAGAGGGCCCTGGAAGGGCTGCCCTGCCCCCAGGAAAGGCCTGAATCAGAACTGCCCCCCCGGCCCCCAAGGCTCCTGGCCAGGAGTGACAGCAACAGGGGCGGGTGACGGGTTGGCCCAGCCTGGTGAAGGGCCCTGCACACCCTGACGGGCACGCACGCAGGCAGGCTGGCTGTGGGGTACGTACCTGAGCAGGTGAGGTGAGGACAGAGGACTTGGCTTGGTGCCTGAGTGCCAGCCCACTGGTGCAAGGGGTCCTTCCGGGTGCCCCGTGCACTGGGCGTGTCCTTGCCCTGCAGGTGCCCTGCCCTGCAGCCTTTCCTCTTTATCACCAGCCTGCAAACTCTGGCCAACGTCCCCACTTACCTTTCTCACATCTTTCTCAACATCAGAGTAATTTTTATTTGAAATGACACACTTTGGTACCAAATGCTTAGAAAGTCTCCCACCATAGGTGCTACAATTGTGAAATGAGTGCTTCTGTTTTTTTAAGTAGCTTTTTAAATTTTAATTGTAAAAACCCCTATCACTCCAGGGAGAAGGGTGTGAGGAAGGGGGGCGCTGAGACAAGGCAGCAGTTCTGCCTCGGGGCACATGTCTACCCTGACAGCTCACGGTCACCAAAGCCACCTTCCAAGTGGGGGTGACAGCAGGGACTTTTGTCCAGGTGGCAAAGGTCATGGAGAGCTGAATGAGCTGGAATTTGATGGCAAATATTCCCCTGTGGTCTGATGGGGGAGGTGCCCGTGAGGGAAGTGGAGCCTTGTGGTCTCCAGAGACCAATGTCTGGGGGCCCTTGGAGCCCCCTGAGCCCCCCCGTCTGTGTCCCCATGTCTTGCTGAATAACACACAACTCTTCAAATGTGATTCTTAACATTTTGGTGTTAATAAAACACAAGACAAAATATTCTGACACATTCCTAAATATGTGTAACACATGACCGCCCCACTGTATATTGCAACCTCCAGCCTCATGCATCAGCACTGGCCGGCCGCCCCCCCGCCCCGGGCCACCTTGGGTGCTGTGGGCCTAGAGGGAACAGGCCACCAGATAAGAGCAGAGGAATCCTTGGGAGGGGGTGGGCCCTGGGAGAAAGGTGGTGTGACCTCGGAGTGGCTTCAAAGGACAAAAGACAGACATGTAGGCTGGGGACATACAAGATGATCAGAGGAGGTAACAGGCTGCAGTGGGAAGCTCACTTTCCCTGAAAAGGACCCAACTAAGGGGAGAATGGGGTCCCCCCACCTGATCCTTCTCCAGGGACCCGAGGTGGCCAAGCAGAGCTGGGGAGGGGGGGAGGGGGGGGCGGAGTCCACGGACTGGGGTGGGGCAGGGGCAAATCTTGGGATACCCGGCTGAGCAGTGGGCGGAGAAACTTTGCACAGCAGAGTAGCAGGCAGGGATCACAGCTCATGCATGGGGTCCTGGGGGCAGGGGTAGGCGGCCCAGCGCCGAGTGGCAAACAGTGCCATAGGCTTGCGAGTAGCCCCCGAGGGCAGCCCTCGCGGCCCCTTGGACCCCCTGCAAGGCCGAGGCTCTGAACATCCTCCGGCCAGGACGGGGCTCAAGCCGGACTTCCCCAGGAGGTGGAAGCGAGACCTGCACGTAGTCAGGGGTCCTCGTGAGCACTTGGGGGGAGGGGAGGGCCTGGCGAGAGTGGCCCCCGGGTCCGGGAGGGCCACAGAGTTGCTGCAGGACTCGAGGACTGGAGGAGGGTGTGCTCACCTGTCGCAAGCCAGCCAGCTTTGGCCCACGGCCTCGGTCTGGGTCACTCCGGATCAGAGCCTGGATGGCCACCTGGGCGTTGGCCTGCGAGGTCAGGGAGGGCGCCGCCCCCTGCACGCGGGGCTTCACCTGGGAAGCACATGGCTGAAGGTCCCTGCTAGCCTGCGGTGCCATAGGCCCTGGGAAAAGCACTGTGTGCGGGGGGGGGGGGGGGGGGGGGGGNAGACTGTGTGGGGGGGGGGGGGGGGGGTCCTCCAGGGCCCACCATTGCACGACCTACCCACCGGGGTGCTGAGGGGGACTCCATCGTTGCCCCGGGGGGCTTTGCCCCTCTCCCTGGACCTCCTGGGGGTGAACTCTGAGACAGGGGGTCCGACCTCTGCCTGGGAACATTCTCGGCTCTGCAGGGGTCGTCTGTGGGGTTGGCAGGTCAGTCCCTGGGCTGGGAGCCTGGGCCGTGGGTGGCGGGCGGTCCCACAGCAAGGGGCGGGCTGCTCGGGTCACACACCAGGAGCGGGGCTGGGGCCAACACTGTGCTGAGCGCCCTGTCCAAGATCCTGCGTGGGCCCACTGGAGGCCACCTGGGGGCCGGCTGCGGGTCTGAGGGTGCACGCCTGGGGTAGCGGGGCGCTGGGCCCCGCCTCCTGGGGCACGCGCTCCAGGCCCTCCTCCGTCGGGATGCGGCTGTAGCCCCTGCGCTCCAGGACCGTCTGCAGGGAGGCGGGACGGGGGTGGGGGGGTGGGGGGGTGGGGGGGTGGAGGCGGAGGTCGCTCAGAGAAGCGTGGCTTGGGCGCGAGAGCATCAGCGTGGGGCACCGCTTAGGCAGGGGAGGCCTGAAGGGGCGTGAGGACGGGAACTCGGGGCTCACAGAGCGGAGCACCTGGTAGAGGTGGCTTCGGTACTCGGCGGCGGTGAGCTGGGCTCCTTCGGGCACCGGCAGCTGAACGTGTGCCTCCAGCGACCACTCCTGGGCTGGGCAGTGGAACCTGCGGCGAGGCCCCCAGGCGAGCGTGCAGGAGCAAAGCCCGGGTCAAGGGAGCCTCTCCCAGGAGCCCAGGCGCGGCAGTGAGGACCCTCCCACTCCTACCTGCGCACGTAGGGGTGCTGCAGTGCCTGGGTTGCAGTAAGCCGCTTGTCCGGGGCGAACACCAGAAGTCTCCCGAGGAGATCCAGGGCCTCCGGGGGCGTGTCGGCCGGCAGGAGGGCCTCCAGCTCCTGCTGAGGTCTGTGGCGCCGGTGCCCGTGGGTCGTCTCCTTTCCCAGGGGCCCAGCCCTCCCCACCACCACCTCTCTGGCCCCGGCTGAACCTTGTCCTTGCCCCACCTAACTAGCTGTCCCCTGGACACTCATACAGCCCCCAGGCTGCCTAGGAGGGTCATCAGATTCCTGCCTGGCCTTCCGGTCCCCTCCTGCCTCCCACACCCACTCAAAGCAGCTCCCGCAGGTTCCTACCCTGAACTGGGCCCACATGGGAGGGGGGGGCTCTTTTTTAAAGTACTTATTTATTTATTTTTAGAGAGAGGAGAAAGGAAGAAGAAAGCGAGAGAAACTGGGGACCTGGCCTGCAACCCAGGCAGGTGCCCTGACCAGGTATCCAACCAGCGACCTTTCTGAGCCACACCAGCCAGGGCGCTGGGGCCTCTGTTGAGCAGGACCAGAGGCTGCTGGGCGGGGGTCCTGACGGGTTGGGGGCAAGGATAGTGTGGTAAGAGTGCTGGGGCCCAGCCCCCATGTGCCTGCACTCACCGAGCCCCCACGAGGTGCAGGATCGAGGCACTGTGGTCCGAGCCCAGAGCCAGGAGGTCTGTGGGGTGGGTGGCAGGAATGCGTGTGGTCCAGTGGGGCAGCTCAGGGAGGTCTGGGTCCAGCCATCCCTTCTGTCCTCTGGAGTGACCCTGCCCCAGGCCTGGGGCTGTCTGGCCCTGCGCACGCCCGCCTGTGCCTGCCCGTGCACGCCCTACACCTTCAACATGAGGCCATGCGCACATGCTTTCGTCCTTGCGGGCAGCCCCTTGCCCTCTCCACTTAGAAAAGTGGAGACTTGGGGAGAGAATGGGGTCCCCCCACCTGATCCTTTCCTCTCTCTTGCCTCACCCCCTCCCTCAGGGAAGAGGATGGGGACCCCACTTCCCCCCTACCATGTCCCCGCTGCTGCCTTCTTCCACCTCTTCCCCTAGCCTCCTCTCCTCAGCTCCTAGCACGGGGTTGGGGGGTGCCCTGTCACCACTGGGAGGGCTGGGGCTTTGGTCCCAACCTTGCTGGGCCCACTTTGCAGATGGGCTGGCCACCCCCCGACACCCTGACACTCCCCGGGCCCAGTCTTCTCCAGCCCCTGAGGCTCCTGGACCCTTCCCATCAGCCTCCCCACCAGTCCTGGTCTGTCATGTGCTGTGTCCCCAAAGCCTGTGCTCTTGCCCAGCAGACCCCGCACACACGCACCCTCCTTGGATGGTGACGGGATGGTCTGGAGTATTAGCTCCAGCTGGTGGAGTGTAGACCTGCCCGGGAACAGGGGCCTCCCCCGCAGCATCTCTCCCAGGATGCAGCCCAGGCTCCACATATCCACCCCAGGGGTGTACCTGGAAGAGGGACATTCAAGGAGGCAGGGTCTAGGGTGCTGGGAAGGAATGGTGTGGAGGTGTAGGAAGGCCCCGGGGGCCTGGTCGGGCAAGAGGGCACAGGGGCTGCTGCAGCGGGAGGTGGCAACGGAATAGGTTGGTGTCACTGTTACCAGCTCGAGGACAGCAGCACCTCTGGAGCCCGGTACCAGCGTGTGGCCACATACTCGGTCAGGGCCTGGCCCTCCGGCCCCTCCGGGAGGCCGCTGAGGGAGCGGGCGAGGCCAAAGTCACAGAGCTTCACCAGACAGTTGGCATTGAGGAGAACGTTGGATGGCTGGGGGAGAGGAGGCGGCTTGGGGTGAGGAGCCAGGGCAGTGGGCAGGGCGCGCCTGGGGTGGGGCCAGCGTGCAGGGCTCGCTCTGCACCTTCTGGTCCCGGTGGACGACACCTCCCGAGTGGATGAACTTGGTGGCCCGCAGCAGCTGGTGGAAGATGTAGCGTCTGTGGATGTCCTGCAGCAGCCCCCCCTTGCAGATGACAGCATTCAAGTCTGTGTCTGGGGGGTCGTGCAAGTGCCTGAGTGGGGGCCGGGCTGTCCTGGGGGCACCAGGCAGGGGTACCGCTACCCGCCCACTGCCTGCAGTGCAGTCCCAGGTCCCACTGGCCACCCTCAGGGCTATGTCCTGGAGGAGCACACCGGCATCTGGGTTCTGCTCACTGTCTTTTTTTTTTTTTCTCACTGTCTTTATTGGTACGGCCAGAAAGAAGTGTGGGGCTGTTTTCATGATCCTCACTGAGGACATTTTTCATTGCTTTTCAGAGGGAGAGGACCAGAGAGAGACAGTGCTATGAGCAACATGGATCTGTTGCCCCAGATGCGCCCTGACCAGGGTTCGAATCTGTGGCCTTTTGGCCATGGGGCGACTCTCCAACCAAGTCACACGGGCCAGGGCTGTGGGATTATTTTTAATGCTTTATTTCATGCCCTTTTCTTATAAAACGAGTAGAAAAAGGAAGAAGCAGCTGCAAACAGCAGACAAAGCAGGAGCCTCGTGCGGATGGGTGGGGTCACGGTGCCTACTGCCGAAGTCACCCGAGGGCTAATATGTGCCAGCTGTTTGTCCTTGGGCACAGGGGTGCTGTCCCAGCTGAGGGTGCTGGCCACAGTGGGGACCTGAGTAGCAGAGGGGCACACAGACAAAGCTGGGCTAGGACAGTGGGGAGGCTAGGGGCTGTCGAGGTCTCACTCACCCATAGACTCAAACACCAGGTATATGTCTTTGTCATTCTCCGCCCGGACCACATCCAGGAGCCTCACGATGTTCGGATGGTCCCCAAATTCCTGGGGAGAGAGCCAGAGGCTGTGCTCTGGGGTGAAAGAGCCGGCTCCTCCCCCTGCCGGGGGGCGGGGGGGGGGACTGACCTGGGAAAATGGGCGGATGCCTTGGCCACTCACCTGGAGCAGCACGATTTCCCGGAACGTTCTCTGGAATGAGACAGAAACATGAGTGTGTGTGGAACCAGAAGGACCCAGAGGCCCTTCACCCACTGGATCATGGCACCCGCCCCTCAGAGCCAGAGCCCTGCTGTGGCTGGGCTCCCAGACTCCAAGGCAGCTGCCCGCGGGTGGGGAGAGCTCACAACCCTGCCCCCACCCTGCTCCATGATGCCTCCCTCAACTACCTGGGCATCCGTCTTATCCCTAAAGGCGTCCAAGATTTTCTTGATGGCCACGACCTCGCCAGTCCTCCGATCCACTGCCTTCCACACAACTCCGTAGGCCTGGGGAGGAAGGGGTCAGCCTCCCACCCACCAGCGCCCCCACCTGGCTGCTCTGCAGACACGCTCCTCCTTCCCACCCTGGCTGCTGGGAGGGGTGGGAGTGTGGTGAGGCTGTGGCTCTGGGTGAGGCCCCTGCCGTGCTCCTGCAGGCTGCCCAGGAGCCCAGCCTCTTTTGGAGGAGGTGACAGGCAGCAAGGACAGCTGAGAGCAGTGCGGGCTGGTTCGGGGGCAGGCCCCTTCTGCAGGCCCCCAACCCCTCACTCACATGCTCCGTTCAGTCTCCTAGCAAATCCTATTGGCTCCTTCAGATTCATCAGAATCCAACCGTTTCTACCGCCTCTGCTGACCCCACCCCAGCTGAGCCGCCTGCATGTCTTGCCTGGTTAGCGGAGACTAACATTTTGACTAAGCTACTTGGCCCCCACCCCGGCCTGCAACAGTGGGCAGGGTGAGCCTTGTAAACGGCTGCCACCTGCCTCTGCTCCCTGTGTCATTACCAGTAAGAGCCAAAGTCCCCAAAGTCCCGCATGATCGACCCCTCCCCCGGTTTCTCCTACACAACCTCAGCGACTCTGCCGGCCCTCCCAAAGCCCAGCGGGGTCTGACCCCAGGGCCTCTGCGCCCGCTGCGTGCCCTGTCTGACCCGCTCCTTCTCCCCTCCCCCACAACACACACCCACAGCCACACACCTTCACATACACACTCACACACAATTCCACTCGCTCACTCTCAATCGCAAACACACCCGGACTCACACACGTCCCCGACTCCCACTCCACGCCCACCACATTGACCAGCTCAGGCCCTCCCTCTCAGCGATGGGAGCAGGTGGACCCAGCCTCTCAGGGCGTCCCATGGGTACCGGAGACGCAGCCCGGTGGGAGCAGGGGCAGGAGGGCGGGGACCGAGGTTGAGCGCCACTCTAACATCACGTTGAGGCCACTGAAGCCCCGGCTGTCCCCTGCCTCCCAGAGCCGCGTCCCTGACAAGTTTCCTGGGAGTAGGCACTGTGGGCGCTGTTACAGAAAACCGGGGCTCCGGGGACCTTGCCCAAGGCCACGCCTTCAGTCGGTGGAGGAGGCCAGACGCGAGCCTAGGAGTCCCCATGGAGTCGGAGGGAACAGACCCTGGACTGGCCTTGCAGGTGGCCTGGACCCTCGGAGGCCCGGCTACTTTCCCGGGCTCACCCCCTTCCCGAGCCGCCGCTTCAGCAGGTATCTCTGGGCTACGTGAGGATCCACCTCGGCGGCGTTCATGCTGGCGGGTGGGCGCGAGGTGCCTGTACACCTCAGCGGAGCTGGAACTGTTGAACCCGGTTGCCTTGGGAACCGGCAGTGGCACCTCCCTGGCGCTTGTGCAGGGCGGGGGGCGGGGCCTGCGGCTCAAGCCACGCCCAGTCCAGGGCCACCGGAGAGCACCTTTCCGCAGCACCGCCCTTCGGCACCACTCCAAACCCCTGTCCCAGGAGAAGGGGCCCTTTTATGCCCTCCGTCCCAAGGAACCTCGGCATCCGACAGAACCTTCTCTGCCAGCTCTGGGCCGTGGCACGGGCGGTGCGCAGACCTGGAACGCTCTTTCCCGCTCCGCTTCACTTCCTCCGGGCTCTGGGACGGTGGTGCTGAGGGTTAGGGGGTCATTCGCGGGCAGCCCCCCCCCTCTACTGCAGAGCTGTTTGGGGTCAGAGGCCGCGCCAGGCCCACCCAGGGCGAGTGGCCGGATTGAGCAGGTGGTGGGGTGCCGCACCCAACCTGGGGCTGTGCCTCGTGGCCGGGAGAGCAAAGCCGGAGGAGGGGAGGTTGTCAGGCTGGCTGAAAAGAAAGCGAGGTGAGGGCCGTAGCCAGGGGAGGAAGTGAGAGCAGATATAATCCTGACAGCTGGACAGACTGAAGGGAACGGGCGCTGGGCTCACTTATGGAGGCTCCAAGTCCCGAGTGGTGCTGTGATGGGGCCACCCGAACCCTTCCTTCCCCACCTTCGCCCATGAGCTCCAGGGGTGTTGACACTGAGAGTGTGGCCGATAAGCAGAATTATTCACATGAGTGATCAAGTCAATTGTTAATGGACATTTGACTCATTATTATATATGTTTTTAGTTTAGAAAGAGCGGGAGGGGGAGAGAGAGGAACATCGATGTGCAAGGGAAACGTCGATCTGTTGCCTCCTGGACTCAACCCACAACCTAGGCGCATGCCCACAACCTAGGCGCATGCCCCGGCCAGGAGTGGAACCTGCGAGCTTGTTTTGGCGCCGGCAGTTATTATTATTTTTTTAAAGCAGTTAATCCTGGGGACAGAGAGAACAGAGAGACCATTTTTTTAATTTACAGAGAGAACAGAGAGACCATTTTTTAAATTTATTTATCTTTAGAGAGGAAGGGAAGGAGAGAAGGAGAGAAATAATCAATGTATGTTTGCCTCTCGTGAGTCCCCTGCTGGGAACTGGCCTGCAACCCAGGCGTGTGCCCTGACTGGGAATCGAACTGCGATCTTGTGGTTCGCAGGCCCGCGCTCAATCCACTGAGCTACACCAGCCAGGGCACCATCAGTTATTTTTAAATCTGCTATTATATGTTTCTTTCTTGGGGCCTTTGTTTCTACCAGCTCCCACTACCCCTTGTTCAGATATCTTTGCGGATGTCGACCTTGAGGAGAAGGTTTTGTTTTCTTATCAGTCCCTAGTGAAGAGGAAGTCTGGTCGTGTGCGGTGGTGACCTTTGACTTTCTTTTGAGCGAGCGCATTATCAGCCTGGGTGTTTATCAGCCTAGATAGAAAATGGACCGTATATTTATTTCCTTGTTATTAATGTGAGAGAGAGATTGATCAGCTGTTCCAGTTCTCTGTGCATCATGGATTGATCCCCGTGTGTGCCTGAGCCGGGCTGGAGCCCGCAGCCTCTGTGCATCCGGGTGACCGGTCAGCCCAGCTTCCGGGCAGGGCCAGACCATGCATCTTGGGCTGTTCGGTGGGCAGTGGCGGGAGGCCTGGTCCGAAAGACGCAGAAGCAGTGGGAAGGCGGGGGTGGGGGTGGTGGTGGCTGCAGGTCAAACGCCTCAGGCTGCAACAACCTGGTGGGAACCTCCAGCTTCAACCATTACCAGCCTCCTTGTAACCTAGGAGACCAGACTTGGGAGGTACCCATCCCCCACCTCCCAGGCTGAAGACTGCCCCAGACCAAACACATGGGTCCCACCCTCCTGTGTTGCAGTCCCTGTACGAGGGCCCCACCCCTCCCCTGCCCCTCAGTGTCAAAGTCCGAGTAGATATCACAGCTGCTATTCCATCTGTGTCACAGTTACAGCCTCCACCCTTCCTGTCCTGTGCACAGACTCCCCCACCCTGCTGGCCCTCCGGGCCTAGTGCGCTCCTTCCAGTGCCCAGTTGTCTTCTGCTTTGTCCTGCTCCATGTGGGCTCTGGACTCAGGTCACTTCGTGCCCCAGGGTCCCACAGGCTCCAGTCTGTTTTTGCTCCTGGGAAGTGGGTGGGTGCAGTGTGGCCCGCACTGCGCCATGTGTGTAGGGAGGGCAGAGCGTTTTCTGCGGGCATGACTGAGGCTGGGTGCCAGTGCACCCCAGGGCCTGGATCGGGGCTCCCATCCAGGACTGTCCATGGGCCTGTTGTGGCCCTGGCACTGGCTCCAAGGTACTGGGCCATGGAGGGGGGAGGCCACTTGAGGAAGGGCCCTGGACTGAATGCCCGGCCAAGAGCCAGCTCAGGTAGTGGTGGTGGCGGTGGTGGAGGGAACAGCTTGCAGGCAGCACACAGTCTGGGACATAGAGGGGACAGACTCATGCCCCACCCAGGAACAGCCAGGCCTTGGGGCTCAAGGGCTTCATGCAAGCCAGAGACACACTGGACAGACAGGTCCCCCTGGACCTTGTCACGTTGCTGCTCATTGTCCCCTTTGCCCTGGTTCCCACTGTCAGCTGCTTCTCATCAAAGGGGCAGGTGCTGGGCTGGGGTGGGGTGTCTGACTGCCAGGCCCCTCAGGGTCCCTTTGTCAGGCCGACACTCAGAATCTGCCCCCCACCCCATGGGTCTCAGGCTCCCAGGGCTGAGCTCCAAGGATAGGGTCTCTGGCATCACCTGAACCCACCCTAATACCACAGGTCCAGTTGGCCCTGGCAGGTGCAAAGACCATGGGCACTGGTCATGTGCTGGCTTCCGGTGGCAGGTTCAAGGAAGGTGGCTCTGCCTTTGTCCCAGGGCACAGGGCAGGGCAGGGCAGAGGGCGTAGCCAGAGGGTGTGCAGGCAGTGGAAAGAGCCCACTGAGGTCCCAGCCACAGCCCAGTGCTCTCAGAAGTCCTTGGACAAGTCACTCCATGAGTCAGTTTCTCCATCTGTGAAATGGGAGCAGAGGCTCTGGAAGTGCCCATGTCAGGGCCAGGCACCCTGCCGGACCCAGCGGGTTACTCCCAAGGATGGGGAGCTCACCCAAGTTTCAGGAGCTGAGCAGGGAAGGTATCTAAGGCCAGGGTGGGGGGAGGGGGGTGGCCAGAGGGATGTTGTGAGAAGCATCCCCTGAAGAAGCAGTGGGGACCTTCTATTGTAGCCTGGGTCCAGAATAGACCTCCAGCAGAGAGCACTGTGGGGAGGAGACCTGGCCAAGGTATGGGGGGGAAGGGCCTTGGCAGAAGCTGAGCAGACTGTTCACGCCCCTTCCTCCCAGGGCCTTTACAGCTCAGTGACCCCACCAAGAGGTGAGTGACACCCCCAGACCCACCCCAGCCTGAGTCCGAGGGAGATGTAGTTTTGGTCCCTGGGAGGACAAAGACCACTGTCTATTTTACAGGGGGGGGGATGGGGATTCCAAGGATGGAGAGAAACGTCACAGGTAACGTCTGGTTTTGAATCTGGACCCTTGGAGGTGAGTTCTGTCTCCCTTGGGCGGCGGTGGGACCTGGTGCTCATCAGAGACACCCTTTCCCCAACACACTGAGGCAAAGGCCTCCGGAGGCCCAGGAACAACGTTTCATCTGGCCTCCCGGCGGAGCACCCTTCTCTCCCCAGAGGGATTGCTCCCGGAATCACTGAGGCTCCCCGGGTCAGAGGTGATTCCTGCACTAGGGGCAGGGGAGATGCCTGCGAAGTTGGGGGCTGGTGAGGGAGGGGCCACTGTCAGCGGGGCCAACGGGGAGGGAGCTGAGCTAGGGTGCACAGCTTGAAGGTGGTCCGGGCCAGACCTGGGTTTGCGGAAGGGCCAAGCCTGAGGAGGGACTTGGAGGGGTGGGGCCATGTTGGGGCGTGGTTTAGATGTGGAGGGGCAGGACTAGGGCTGGGGGAAGGGAGTGCGGAGCTTCCATGCTGCTCCCAAAACTATTCCACCGAGATGGCATAATTGGTAATTTCAGTACTGCGAAGAAGCAAATCTGGAGGAATCCTGAGACAAAGGAGAACAAAATGCTCACCAGACATCTGGGAGGAGACATTTATGAGCTTTAAAGTGAGGGCAAATCACCCACAAATTCAGGAGGCTGGGAGGACTGAAAAACTCAGCCCGTTGAGTCCCTGAGCTGGCATTAGAAATCCAAAGGCCAAGGTTAACCCAGACACTCCCGTGAGGGTGGTGTGTGCGGCCAGGAGCCCGGGAGGGGCAGGGGCAGTGTGGCCTGGGAGACTGGCCAAGGGAATAGGTCTCCACCTCCTGCAGTCTCAGCTTTGCAATTGCTCCCTTAGGGACAGCGGCCCCAGCAGGCCTTGAGGGGGGCCAGAGGCGGGGTGCAGGTGTGTAAATGCCTTGGAGGGGCTGGAGGAAAACATATCGAATGGTCTCCATGAAGCCCCCACTTGCGTATTCAAGGTGATTTTTTGGTTATTTTTTTCTCCTGATTATATTCGGTCTTTTATAAATTTTCTGTTAAGTCAGGCACCAATAAATTAAAAGCCTGTATTATTTAAGACCGACATTCAGATGCTATTTTAGTTGATAAGCAGCATTTATTTTTTAGAAAAATATTTTATTTATTTATTTTTAGAGAGCGGGGAAGGGGAGAGGGAGAGAAGGATCAATGTGTGGTTGCCTCTTGTGCGCCCTCTAGTGGGGACTTGGCCCACAACTCAGGCCTGTGTCCTGACTGGGAATTTAACTGATGACTCTGGTTCACAGGCCAGCACCTCAATCCACTGAGTCACACCAGCCAGGGCCAGCAACATTTAAAAAAATATTTTAATGTTAAAATGGAGATTCTGCATTGCCTTGAAATTTATGTCATCTTGTTTTTATTTATAAAATACTTTTTTTTTTTTTGCCCTGGCTGGTGTGGCTCATTTGGTTGGAGTTTCATCCTGTAACCAAAAAGTTTCCAGGTTTGGTTCCCAGTCAGGACACATACCAAAGTTGTGGGTTCGACCCCCAGTCCAGGTGTGTACAGGAGGGAACCAAGTGATACTAATATTTCTTCCTCTCTCCCTTCCTCTCTCTCTCTCTCTCTCTCTCACAGCAATGAAAAAAATGTCCTCAGATGAGGATTTAAAAAAATAAATTTTTTACAAGGAGGAAAATGCCTTAACTGAGTTCCTAATTTTAACAGGCTCGGCCACACCTTTCGTGCAGGTGAAACTATGAGTGAAGTACCATGGCTCTGAAATCGACCTGCTAAAGCAAGACCGGCACGTAGAAACTGGGGGCTGCTCAGGCCGCTGCTTAGTCTGTTAGATTCGGAAGCAAGTCCAACGTCGTCCTCTGGAAGCAGAAGTCCTCCTTGTCCGGGTCCGATCTGTGCAGGGCACACACACAGATATCAGGCACTGCACTTGAGTGAGAGAGCTGGGGAGGATGGGAGGTGGGGGAATAAGGCTGTTGCCCGAGCAACGGTGTGAAAGTGGGGAATGGCAACTAAGTTCTGTCTCCATGGAGACTGTATGGGCTGAACGCCAACATTACTCAAGGTGGGCCCACCCTGATGGACGGCAAGGTCCCAAAGGAGCCCATAAATAAAGGTTGGCTACGGTGCTCTGGCTCCTGAATAATCCCATATTCCTGATTCTGGCTCTCCCCAACTCCTCACCCTACTAGAATATTCAGGATGGGGAGGAGGAGGGCTGCGGTGGAGGGGCTGGCTGGGGGCTGTGCCCTCACAGGTCTCCGTGCTTCAGGACCGGACCCATGGCGCCCAAGAAGAAGAGCGGGCAGAGGGCGGCGAGCCGGCAGGGCGGGACGGAAGACAACGCCGAGCCGCAGCTGTCGGAGCGCGCGCAGTACCTGCGGCGGGAGTACAAGCTGCTCTCAGAGCAGCTGGACGCCTGCGAGGAGCGCGTAGACCTGGTACTGCAGGAGAACGCCTTCCTGGACTGCGAGGCGCAGCGCCTGCGCGAGGAGAACCGGCTCTACGCCAGCTACGTGAGCGCGCACGCGCAGCGCTGCGCCAATGCCATTGTCCGGCTTGAGGACCAGAACCGCGTGGACCTGACGCAGATCCAGTGGCAGCGGGCCGATCTCGAGTCTCTGTATCACGGGCGCGAGGACGGGGTGCGCACGCAGCTGCTGGAAATGGAGGCGCGTGCGGCTCAAATGGCGCAGCGGGTGCAGGAGCTGCAGCCTTACAAGGCCAGTGCCCGCGCGCCTTTGGGCGGGTCAGGCGGGTGCGGGCGGGCTGGGTGCCTGCGGCGCCCGGGCTCTGACCATTGCCACCGCTGCAGGAGCTGCAGCTGGAGCAGCTGGCTCGGATCCGGACGCTGGAGCGCGAGCTGCTGCACATGAGCGTGGAGCATACGCAGCAGCTTCACCGCGTGAAGCGGCTCTTCCTGGAAGACAAGGCGGCCTTCGAGCGCGAGGCGCGCCAGCGCGTGCAGTCCCTGGCGCGGCGCGCGGAGCGGGAGGCTGCGCGCGCGCTTGTCATGCACACGCAGGCCATCAAGGCAGATAATGAAAGGCTGCGGGAGGAGCTGCTGCGGCTGCTCAGCCGGGCCCAGCTGCTGCATGACAAGCGGCGCCAGCTGCTGGAGCAGCGTGAACAGCTGCGGCATGAGCACCAGGATACATGGGACCTGGCAAAAGTGCACGGTTGGCTGCTCCGGGGAGCCAGGGGCCCAGCATTGTGGCAACCGCCCTCGCCTGCCTCTTGCCCGGGGTCCTTTGCCTCCCCCAGCGGCCCGTCGCACACGGCCTCCCAGAACCTGTCTCAAGTCTCTTTGACCGCGTTCTCCAGGATCCCGTCACTGATCCCGTTGTGTGTGGGCTCCAAGGCCCCGTCGCTGGTCTCAATGAAGGAGAGTTCATGGATCTCATACCAGGACTTGTTGCAAGCTAATGCCTGGGTCTCATCCTTGGCCCGGACCCACGCTGACTCCCGGGTCCCATCCTTGGCCCCGTCCCGCCCTGATTCCCGGGTCCCATCCTTGACCCCGATCTGCCCTGACTCCCGGTGCCCGTCCTTCGCCCACTCCTGCCCCAACTCGGGGGTCCCATCCCTGGCCCCCGCTGGCCCTGACTTTCGGGTCCCATCTCTGTCCCGATCCCTCCCTGGTTCTTGGATCTCTTCACGGATGCCATTGCAGATGGCCTCACACACCACTCCCACTGCCCCGAATCGGGCCCTTGCGGTCCACCAGTCGAAGGAGACTGTGAACACTGATGCTGCACCCTGAATCTACCCCGAAGAAGGTGGGGGGATCGGTGTGCAGGACGTTTATGGTGAGTGCAATTGTGAATAAAACTGTGACCACACATACACACACGCCATTCTGGCACCGCCTGCCTTGCTGCTCCAGTGTTTCCTGCCGGCTGAGGGATTACTTATTCTAGCTTCCAGTTTTAGCTTGATGCGCCCTCCGCCCTGTGTGTTAGCCCGGATTCAGCATCCCTCCACACCATGGCTGGTCTCCGGCTGCTCCAGCAGGGGCAGAGAGAATTGGCCACATAAGCATCCTGCTCACTAGGGTTGACAGGTGGCAGAGACAGGCATTGCCCCTGTGGCCATATGGTGGGGAGCAGGAAAGGAGTCTGGGGGCTGCCCTGCTGGGCAGCCCCGCACTGTGCTCTGGAGGACTGGCGGTGCCAGCTGCGGTCGGGGATATCACTGGAAGCCACCGGAGGTTTTCTGTGTAACCTCTTCCAGGGAAAGGGTAATTTTGTATTTTGATATAATTTCCAGTTTAGAGAAAAGTTGCAAGAATAGTGCAGTGAGGTCCTTCATACCATTTACCCAGATTCACCAGCAGTTTGCTTTCTACAGCTTTGGAAGGCAGTGTGTGTGTGTGTGTGTGTGTGTGTGCGCGCGCGCACACCCCCCCCCCAAATGTTTTAGATTAGGTTGTGCCCCTTCACCTCCAATAGCGTTTCCTGAGCACAGAGACATTCTCCTATGTTACTGCACCCCAAAGCTCCGAGTCAGGGAACTGCGTGGAGCAAGTAGCATTAGCTGATCCACGGTTCCCATGAAAATGGCACTGTCACTAACCACAGTGCCCTTGGTGGTCACCCACTGCCAGGATTATGCACGTTCAGGTGTTAATCCCAATGTGCTCGGGCCAGTTCAGCTTTCCATTAGGTGTGGCCCGTATTCCTTGGTGGCTTTCCCGGAGGCTGCCTGGCTTTCTGAGGTGGCCAGGCCCCTGTACCATGAATGCTGGCGCCAGGGCAGCAATTTCTTCCTCCACAAAGAGGGGAGGTTTGGGGTTTTTTTTTCCCTTCTCTGATTTGTTTTTTTTTAAGATTTATTTATCTTTAGAGGGGAAGGGAAAGAGAGAGGGAGAGAAATATCAATGTATGGTTGCCTCTCATGAGTCCCCTGCTGGGAACTGGCCTGCGACCCAGGCATGTGCCCTCACTGGGACTCAAACCTCGATCGTGGGGTTCGCAGGCCCACACTCAATCCACTGAGCTGCACCAGCCAGGGCAGAGGGCAGGTTTTTAAAGGGCTGGGTTTTTGGAGGAGAGCTGGGTGCACTTACTATAGGGTGGCTGCAATGCTGTGGCACCCAGACAGTGAACCTGATGGCTCAGATTGGACAGCCTGTGGGATGGGATGGTGTGGGAAGCTGGGACCTGGCGAGTCCAGAGCACAGGTTGAAGATGAAGCCCCTCTTGGCCAAAAGCAGTGTAACCTGGGCAGACCACAGAGAGGAAGTGGGTACGAGCCCTGCCCGACCACACTCTGCCATTTGGGGTCTTCAACACCCTCTAGCCCAGTGCTTCCTATGAAATAATGCCTGATCCCTGGCTGGTGGGGCTCAGTGGATTGAGTACGGGCCTGCAGACTGAAGGGTCACCAGTTCAATTCCCTGTCAGGGCATACGCCTGTGTTGTGGGCAAGGTCCCCAGCGGGGGTGTGCGAGAGGCAACCACACATTGATGCTTCTCTCCCTTTCTTTTTCCATCCCTCCCCCTCTCTGAAAACAAATAAAATCTTAATAAAATAGAGCCTGAGAAACACTGAAGTAGGCATTTGTCAGTTTCTCTTTGTGGTCGTGTGTTGACTTTATGTATTTTGAAGCAATTGTTCGTTGCTACCAGTTGTGACCTACTAGCCAGTTCTTTCTGCGAACTGAACCTCGTGCTGACCTGCAGGGCTCTTCCCTCCAACCGCCCTTGGCCTGTGTGCTGTCTGAGGCTGCTCCCGCTTTGCTTGCACCCTCTTCTGTGGGCGTCAACGTGGTATTTCAGATGTGTTCCAGGATACAGCATAAATGGCTCTCATATTTTAAAAGTCTGACAAACCTTGCTGTTTATCTTCAGAGTGTAGTTTATACTGGTTGAGTTGCAGCATTTTAAATGTTTAATTATTGTTTTTTCCATTACCACTTAGTCTGTTTACAGTCCTCTCCTTCTCTCCCACAGTCACTACACTGTTGTCCATATTTGCCCTGGCTGGTGTAGCTCAGTGAATTGAGCACAGGCCTGTGAAGCAAAGGGTCACTGGTTCAATTCCCAGTCAGGGCACATGCCTGGGTTGCAGGCCAGGTCCCCAGTGGGGGCCACATGAGAGGCAACCACACACTGATGTTTCCCACTTTCTCCTTCCCTTCTCCTCTAAAAATAAATGAATAAATAAAATATTTAAAAATATTTTTTATTATTATGCTATTACAGTTGTCCCATCCCCCCGTCACTCCCCTCCACCCTGCACACCCCAACCCACCTCCATTCTCCTTCCTTAGTTCATGTCCATGCGTCATATATATATAAGGTTTTGGCTTTTCCATTTCCTATATTGTTCTTAACCTCCCCCTATCTGTTTTGTACCTAGCATTTATGTTCCTTATTCCCTGTACCTTTTCCCCCATGCTCCCTGCTCCCATGCCCTGCTGATGACCCTCCATGTGATCTCCATTTCTGTGATCCTGTTCCTGTTCTAGTAGTTTGCTTAGTCTGTTTTCGTTTAGGTTCTGTTGTTAATAACCATGAGTTTGTTGTTAGTTTATTGATCATAGTTTTAGTCTTTTTTCTGTTAGATAAACCCCTTTAACATATCATTTAGTAAGGGCTTGATGACTGATGAACTCCTTTAACTTGACCTTATCTGGGAAGCACTTTAATCAGCCCTTCCATCCTAAATGATAGCAGAACTCGGGGCGCCCAGGACTGCCAGCCTTCAGCAATGTGAAAAATAAATCAGTCCCTGCCTGTGGTTGACTCCCAGCAGCTCTAGCAGACTCACCACCTAAGAATCAAGTGTGCTTTCAAGTTTTACTGAAACATCTACAACGGTCTTACTATAAGAGAACATTTTCTCTCACTCCATGAGAGAAAACTGGGAAGCAGGCAGATCGCTGAGGCCACTGCCACGGGGCTCCTCCAAGGGTCCGCAGGGGGCTGGGTTCTGGGGCGGCCTGCACGGCAGGATGAAGCCGAGCTCACCAGCCAGCGACACCTCCCTCCGCGGGTACAGCAATGACACTCGGGAAGAGGGAGGAGCCCTTTGGGGACAGGAGGGCGCTGAGGAGCAGCCGGTCGCGGGAGACGAAGTGAGCAAGAGAGGCAGCCAGGAGCTTCGTGCCCGCAGTGGACCGCGGAGTGGGGCAGGCTTCGCGAAAACCCCGGGACGCCCGCGCTCGCGCCCTCACTGGCCGCTCCGCGCCGGAAGGGGCGGTGCCGCTGCGCCGCGGAAAGGCCCGGGCGCTGGTGCCGCCCACCACGCTCACGCCGCAGCGCGCCCCCGACGCCCCCGCAAGATGGCGGGGGTCTGCCCTGAGCAGCCGGAAGCCGGCCGCTTTGCTGCGAACAAGTGACTGAGGAACGCGGGGCGGACAGTCCTGTGGTCACACGTTAGGAGGGCGACCCTGACAGGACGGCGTGGGGACAGCGAGACGACCCCTGATTGTGGAGGTGAGAGGCGGGGGCGGGGCCTGGGGTAGGGAGGGAACGGGACGTGGGACTGCTCCGACCGACACCGGGCGGTCGGAGCGAGGGGCACGGGCCGGCGGAAGCGGTCCCGTCGGGGGAGAACCACCTTCCCGGCGGCGTCGCCCCCGAGAAGTCCAGGCTGGAGTCACAGGCCGTGGTCGAGGCCACCGGGCTTCGTCTTGCCGAAGACGAACCTCTGGAACTCTCGCCACCCAGGTGCGGACGGGCAGCTGGGGCCCGCAGGCGGCGAGCTTCCCCAGCGGAAGTGCGTCTCCCGGGCCGGAAATGGTGCACCCCCCTAGAGCGCCCTTCTTGGTCGCACCCCGGGCCCTCGAGGTGTGTTGTTCCCAGGCTCCGGCCCCCCCGGCCCCCCGGCCCCGTCCTCTCCGCCCCCCAGCCGTCCTGGTGCCGCCCCCGACTCGACCTGTGCCTGGGAGCCTGCACTGCCCTGCACTGGACTTCCTCGCTTAATTGTATTTTCTCTGGAGCTTAGATCTGTTTCTTCATTTGGGCCATATATATAAATATGTGTATTTGTCTCAGCTGGCCTGGGACGAATAGGCAGTAAGGGACGGAACCTTAGGTATTCGCCAGGTCCCGGCAACCTCCCTTGCTGCCTCGTGACGCGGTGTGTCCGGGAGGGGTCGCAGAGGGAACGGTGCCGCTTGCTGGGCTCCCCGCAGGCTTCTGCAGGCTTCCCTCGCTACCCGCAAGCAACCTGGGCCCTTCTGGTGCTGATTCCTGGGTGGGTGGGTTTGTGTGCGGTCTAGGAACCCATGGGTCTCTTCAACGAGTTATCCTGCCGCCCCAACCCCCACAGGTCTTTTTTTCTTATTAAATATTTTATTTTTAGAGAGAGAAGGGAAGGGGGGAGAGAAACATCAGTGTGTGGTTGCCTCTCACGCACCCGTTACTGGGGATCTGTAGCCAAGTCAGCTCGAAACCCAGGCACGAGACTGGGAATCGGATCCATGACCCTTTGGTACGCAGCGGGCCGGTGCTCAATCCACTGAGCCACACCAGCCAAGGCCCCCCACAGGTTTTTTCAGTAAGAGGTTCTGAGGCTTAATTTCCCCTGCCAGGACCCTGGGTTGCACCATCTGTCTTGATCCCTGCTTGTTCCTCCCAGTTTATCCGACAGAGAGGTGGGACCTCCCGCTCTGCCTGCTGGCCTTGCCCTGTGTCCTCTCCACGGGGGTGCCGGTCTCCACCCCTCTGCTGGTGTGGGTGCGTGTTTCTTCTTTAACTCATTGGTTGACAGACTTCCATACAGTTCTCTTCCATACAGTTCTATCTTCTGGCAGTTCTGGATGGGGTTTTTTTTGTTTTTAAATTTGTTCTGTTTTTGGCTGTGCGAGGAGGCACAGTGTATCTACTTACACCTCCATCTTGGCTGTTAAGTCCTGTTTTTACTTCTAATTGTGGTAAAATACACATAACAAAATCTTAACCATTTTTAGGTGTACAGTGCAGAAACGTTAAGTACATTCACATTGTGCACATAAGCTCACAACCCTTCATCTTGTGAGACAGAAACTAAACGATTAAACATTAACCACTTCCCCTCTCCTTTCAACCTCAGCCTGGACAACCATCTGTATTTATGAATTTGGCTTCTCTAAGTGCCTCGTGAAAGTGGAATCTCACAGTGTCTGTCTTTGTGACTGGCTTATTCCATGTAGCATGTCCTCAAGGCTCATTCATGAGGTGGCATGTGACAGAACTTTTCTTCCTGTTTAAGGTTGAGCAACACTCCGTCGTGTGGAGAGAGCACATTTTGTGTATCCATTCATCCACTGATTGACACTTTGGTTGTTTCAACCTGCCTTAAAAAAAAGTGCCTTTTGGGGAAACAAAAGAAAAAATAAATGGGACTCTATCAAAGTAAAAAACTTTTGCACAGCTAGGAAACCAACAAAACGAGAAGACAACCACTGAGTGGGAGAACATACTCACCTGTTCATATGATGAGGCGTTAGTCACCAAAATTATGAAGAACTTACAAAACTCCCCCTGGCTGGTGTGGCTCAGTGGATTGAGGGCCGGCCTACAGTCAGAAGGGACCTGGTTCGATTCCCACTAGAGGGAATTGAACCTGCCTGGGTTGCGGGCCAGGTCTCCAGATGGTGCGGGAGGTAGCCCCACATGGATGTGTCTCTCCCTCTCTTTCCCCCTTCCCCTCTGTCTAAAAGTAAATAAGTAAACTCTTTTTAAAAATAAGAAAATGGCTTTAAAAATAAACTATAAAAATTCTTCACAGATTGACTTAATAAAAAGCTTTATTATTTTTAATTTGATCTTTAAAAAATCATTAAGAAAATGAAAATGCCGAAGACTATATTTGGAAAGAAACTGATCTAGAAAAGGGACTTGCAGGTTGATAATGAGAAGACAAACCACCCAGTTTAAAGTGGGCAAAGACTGTGAACAGACACACCACAAGGGTGGTCGGTCCCAAAGGGCACTGTGCGTGCAGAGAGATGTCCGCACTCGCTCAGCATGAGATACAGATGCAGTGTACCCGACTCGGTGGGTTAAATTTGGTGAAGATGTGGAGCGGCTGGAGCTGGGACACGCCATGGGGGCGGGGGGGGGGGGTAAAGTGCTGCAGTCGGTGTCAGGGAGTGTCGGCAATTGTTTATAAAGTTAAAGATGCAGTTATCTTCTAACTCGGCAGTTAAGTCCTAGTCGTTTACCCAAGAGAAATAAAAAGTATGTCCAAATAAATCCTTTTACACAGATGCTCATAGCAGTTTTATTCATGAGTCCAAACTGGAAACAAATTTCTGTCGGCAGATGAATAGTAAGTTGTGGTTTATCCACACAACCAAATGTGACACAGGAAGGAGAAAGAGCTACTGCAACATGTAAGTACATGGGTTGAGTCTTTAAAACATGCCCGAATGCAGGAAGTCAGACACACAAGATTACATATTATATGCATCCATTTATATGAAGTCCTAGAGCACGCAGAACTCATCTACACCGACAGTGATCACTTGGGACTGGGGTGGGATTAGCTGAGAAAGGGTAAAAGGGAACTTCTGGCAGACGTTAAAACTGTCCATGTAGAGTAGGAGTTTGTGTTCTACTGTGTGGAAGCTGGACCTCAGCAACTCTGATGGAATGGTCTGGTGGTACCCACGTCCACAGGTCAAACCGTGCGTCTTCCAGACCCAGGGCTGGAGGCCCTTCGTGAACGATTTACTGCCCGGAGCCTTCTAGGGCTGCTGGGATTAGTAGGAACTCAAAGTATGCTTTCATGGGGGAAAAAAGGTTGTTCTACCCAATTTCAAAAGAGGCTATTTTGGTTAATGTTCAGAAAAGGCAATGGTTTTACTAGCTAGTTACCTGTTGTGTACTAAAACTCATCTGCTTCTGAACAGCCAAACCGAAGGCGGAAGTGGCAGCAGACTCTTCCTGCTTGCTTCCTCTTTCGTTCCTTGTCTAGCTGACAAATGTCTACTTATCACTGCAGACCAGTTCAAACGCTACTTCTCTGAAGCTGTCCCAGATCCTCCCTGCCACACCAGTCCCCTCCTTGCCTGAGCTCCTGCACAGCTGGGAACATGGGGGAACATCTGGGTGGTGATCAGTGTCCCCGCCAGACTTGGAATGACCTCAGGTTGGAGGGCGTCTTCCTCGTCAGTTTGGCCAGGACTTTGCACTAGTCCTTACAGGTCAATACACCTCCAAGTAAATGACAAAAGGGGCCCGAGAGCAGGGAAAGCGACAGCAGAAGTTGAGTTCAGTCCTGGAACTGCGGAGACAGAAGGTACGTGGTGCAGCAGAGTGAGCCAGAAAGACGCGCAGAGCACTAACTGAAGACTGAGCTCCCAAAGGCAAGTGGCCATGGCTGAGCTCTAACTGCAGCAAAACCGAGGGCACTGGGCTCTCGCTGGCCCTCGCCCAAGACTTCTGGCTTCAGGGAAAGCAGAGACATCAGCCAGGCTAAGAACAAAGCTATTTCCAGACCAGTAGATCACAGGATGACAACGACCAAATCTAAGTTTTGGAACTAGCAGGACGGGAAGGACAAAAAACATGAGAGGCACCACTTACATAGATCTGGGGTTTGCTTTTTATTGTCCTGTGCTAGACGCCAAGGACAAATTGATCAGATATGACAGTTGTCCTCCAATCAGAAGTGTAATAATGACAGAGATAGAAAACATACCAAAGTAAGTGCCGTAACAGAGGTGGGAACCCAGCGGCAGCACGAGGACAGGTCCTGACTCATACAGTGGCAGAAACGGGGAGGTGAGCAGTCAAACGGGCCAGGGGCCAGGAGGCAGGGGCAGCCAGGAGAAGGGGAACGCCAGCTGGTGATGCTGGGATGCCAGCTCCGTGTCAGGGATTCAGTGGTGAGAGACGAGGCTCCGGATGCAAAAGGCCTTGGGGTGGGTGCAGCAGAGGGGGCCTAGAATGTGTCCTAAGGACCATGGGGAACCAAACTGGTTTTAAATGAGAAAGAGTTCTCCCAATTTGCCTTTCTGATCAAAATTTGCTACATCATACTCTTTAAAGGAACAAGATCAGACAAACAGCTCTCCTTTAAAGGGATTTAACTTAGGGATGAACTGTAATTGCGCAGTCAAAGACAGAACCCCTTTCCAGACCTAGCTCCTGGCCCCAGACTGTTCCAGGTCAGAGTCAGCAGTCCAGGCAGGCAGCTCTCCCGGAAGCAGGCAGCTCTCCCGGAGACAGGCACCCCTAGCCGAGGACAGCAGTCCAGCAGTGCCACGTATGGTGGGTAGAAGCCCGTGCATAAAGCAGCCCCACCTGTGACTTTGGGAAAAGCTGACATGTCCAAAGACACTGAATGAGGACTGACACCACTCCCTGTGTTGGAGAGTCATTGCTTTATGAGTCACCGGTACGCACCCCTGGACCTCCAGATTTCTCACTCAAATGTATGGGGGTCCTACTCAAGGGGAGCCCTTCTTGGTGAACACCTTGATTACTGTCACAGCCCGGAGGAGAACTGAAGTCTTTCCCATACTCACTACATTCATAGGGTCTCTCTTCAGTGTGGATTTTCTGGTGCTGAAGGAAGTTGGACCTCTGGATAAAGCCCTTCCCACAGTAACTGCACACGTAGGGCTTCTCTCCAGTGTGGATGATCTGATGGAGGAGCAGCTTGGAGCTCTGGATGAAGGCCTTCCCGCAGTCCTTGCACTCGAACGGCCTGTCCCCCGTGTGGATTTTCTGGTGCTCAGTGAGGTGAGCTTTCTGCAGAAAGGCCTTCCCACACTCCTTACATTCGTACACCCTCTCTCCAGTGTGGATTTTCTGGTGTCGGATAAGGTAGGAACTCAGAAAGAAAGCTTTCCCACACTCGTTGCATTCGTAGAGTTTCTCTCCAGTGTGGATTCTCTGGTGCTGAGTAAAGTTTGACGTCTGGCTGAAGCGCTTCCCACACTCATTGCAGACGTAGGGCCGCTCCCCCGTGTGGATCCTCTGGTGCTGGATGAGCTTGGAGCTCCGAATGAAGGCCTTCCCACACTCACTGCACTCGAAGGGCCTCTCCCCCGTGTGGATCCGCCGGTGCTCTATGAGGTCTGAGCGGTGACGGAAGGCCTTCCCGCACTCCTCGCACTCGTACTGCTTCACTTCCGTGTGGGTCTGATAATGCCGAATGAGGCTGGAGCTCCGGATGAAGGCTTTCCCGCACTCGTTGCATTCGTAGGGCCTCTCTCCTGTGTGAATTCTCTGGTGTCGGATGAGTAAGGAACTCTGGCTGAAGCCCTTCCCACATTCTTTGCATTCGAAAGGCCGCTCCCGCGTGTGAGCGCGCTGGTGCCGAGTGAGGTCCGAGCTGTGGCAGAAGGCTTTCCCACACTGAGCACACCTGAACGGCTTTCCCCCCACGTGTGCTCTCTGGTGTTCGGTGAGGTCCGCGTAGTGAGTGAAGTCTTTCCCACAGGCGTTACACACATAGAGTCTTTCTCCGGTGGGAACGTTCTGGTGCTCAGCAAGGTGGGAGCTCTGGCTGAAGCTTTTCCCACACTGGTCATCTTTGTACAGCTTCTCCCCAGTGTGAGAAATCTGATGTCTAACTAGGTCCGAAGTAAATGGGAAGCTTTTGCCGCAAGTCTTGCATGGGTGGGCTTCCTCTTCTGTAAGCTCTCTCTGAAGCACAAGAAGGCTGGAGCCTGGGGCTGGGCCTCCGCCTGGGTCGCTGCCCACCTGGGCAGCCTCTCCAGTTCGGATCTCCCAGTGCGTAACTGCCACCTGCTTGCGACCTCGCTCCTGTGACAGGGAGCTCCGGAGGCTCTGCCCGTCCAGGGTTCTCAACAGCCCCCCTACTCCGGGTTCAGAGACCCCCCCAGACTCAGACCCCTCGGGGGTGGGGGGCTCCATCACTGTTTCTGACATTGTCGTGTGTGGCTTTCCACCCTTAGAAGTTCAGGCTCCCAGGTCATCTTCTCATCACCAGTTCCTACAGGAGAATCTGAAAGAAAACAGAGTAAGATCACCTTTTCCCCTCAATGTCAGACAGGAATCTGCTGCAGCAGGTGGGGACAAAACACATCCAGAGAGGGAAGTGTGTCTTCTGTCCACACTCGTGACCCAACACACAGCCCCCACAGTGCTCATCTTGCCTGCAGACAGCCTCCCCAGCCTGGGAAGGCTTCCTTGGGCACCGACACCCAGCTCCAGGGGACAGACTGGTCAGGCGGCCAGTGGATGGGGGATGTCTTGGACTATCAAAATCAAGACACGTTTCTAAAGACAAATTTATCACCCTTACCACTGCTCTACTGTCCCTCGTTCTTTCACGTCCTCCCCCGCTCTGGCCCCCCGGTCAGTGGTGCCACACTCACTTGGGCCGACGAACCAGACCATCCTCTTGTGTGCCACCTGCACTCCCCCACCCTTTTCTTCCTGTCACAGATGTGTGGGGAAAGCTGGCGCGGGTGCAATTCTGCTTGCTTCCTGTGTCAGCTTCGCTGCTGAGCAGCAGCTTCTCCAATGCTCTGCCTCTCCTAGGAGACCACCCTCCCTGTGGCCTGGGTCCAAGTGCTCCTGATCCAGCCTATGGCAAACACCCCCACTGAGCACCAGAGCCACCGCTCTCGTCTGCTCGATGACACTGAGCCTGCCCTGCACAGCCAGAGGGGGTGTGGCACACAGCGAGGAGGCAGAGCTGCACCCCCCCCCCCTGCCCGGGAGCACAAGGGCACCAGGTACACGGAGAGACATGCACTGTCACAGTGCAGAGACGCCAGGCACGGGGTTCACAGCATCTGACTCCATCCGTGTGAAGTTCAGAAACAGCACTGACCCACAGCAGGGCTCCAGGGTGTCCGAGGGATGCCCTCCCTGTAGCTCTGGAATCCTCGCCCTGGGAGCTGCCTCCCAGCAGGAGCCTGCAGCCCCCAAGGCCATGCCCTGTCCTGGGCAGTCCCCACGGAGTTACCTGTCGCCGTGTATCAACACACCACAGGTGGAGGAACAGAAAGTAGCACACACCTGTCGCCTCAGTGCTGCAGGTCACAAGTCCAGCCCAGCACGATGGGGACTGAGCCCCACATGTCCCCCAGGCATCTGGACTCTCTGGGAAGTCCCATTTCCACACAGATTGTTGGCAGAACGAGAGACTGTGTCAAGTTCCTTGCTGGCGGTTGTCTCCTCAGGGCTACATACATCTTCCAGGCAGGAACTTGGTGATCCTTCTCTGCTGTCTGCTGTCTTCTTTGATCAGCCGCACAAAACCCTGCTGCCTCAGGGCTCCTATAGCAGCTGGGAGATGTGCACATCCGGGGCTGGGAACCTCGGAGCAACCCTTCACCCAGCAATGCCTGCCTTGGGACAGGCCACGCATTCGGGACCCACCATCCAGTTTTGCCTTTCTCCCAGCTCATCTTCTGAGAGCCCTCCCGGCTGAGTGCACGTGCCCCGAGGAAGCACTGCCGTCCGCCTGGGGCCGCAGCCCAGTGAGCTCAGAACACACCCAGTGAGCTCAGAACACACCCAGTGAGCTCAGAACACACCCAGCCGGGAACGGCCGCCTCCACAGGCGGCTCTTCAAGGCTGTGAGCAGGTTCTGCCCATTCCTGAAGCGTGTTTACGTGGAGTCGCACGGCCTGTTCTCTTTTGTCTGCTGCTCTGCATGCTGTGCCCATTTAAAAATACATATATTTTAAAGACTTTATTTATTTTTAGACAGAGAGGAAGAGAAACATCAGTGTGTGGCTGCCTCTCGTGTGCCCCACAGGTGTGCTCCCTGACTGGAACTTGAACTGGCAACCTTCTGGTTCTCGGGCCAGAGCTCAATCCACTGGGCCCTGCCAGCCAGGGCCCATTTTTTTATTGATGCACATCTCATACACCATAGAACTCACCACTTTGAGGTGCACAATTCAGCATTTTCTAGAATGTTCCTGTGGTTGTGAAGTCATCACCACCGCCCAAATGACTCCCAATTTTTGGCCCAGCGGTATCTGCTCATACTCGATGGGCCTCTAGAAGTCCCTCCCCAATTCGGGGGACCCACCACAGCCCCCATCCGCCTTTCCTGGCTCCAAACCGAGCGGTCCACAGCGAGGGGCTGTGAAGGGCTCTGCTGCAGAGTCCTCCCGTCTCCTGGAGGAGGGGTGCCACTGGCAGCGTGACTGCCGGGTCACAGGCCCTTCACTGCTGCCCTGTGGTGGCCCCTGCCAGCACACGGCTGCAAGCTAAGGACCAGCAGCTGGTGGGTCTGAGCTCTTCCCCTGGCTAGGTGGGCACATCTGTGTAGCAGCCTTGGCCACCTAGCCCTTCTCTGGGTGATGGGGAAGGGCTTCTCTGGGGAAGCCAGGGCTGTCTGAGCCAAGCCTGGCTGGCATGAAAGGCACCCATGGCCGTGGGGTCAGGAGTGGAAGAGGCCGCAGACTGCCCAGCATCCCTGCTTCCCAAGTGACAGCAATCCTGCCTGAACTGTAGGGGGCACAAGGCTGCTCAGCCAATGACAAACTGTCCTAGTGTCCCTCGAGGCCAGTTTGACCGTATGACGGAGCTCCAGCAGGGGGACAGGGACGGAAGTATGTGTGCACATGGCCTGTCTCCTGGCCAGGAGGACACGTGGAGGCAGCACAGCAGCCCGTGGTAAGCAGGAACAGGAGAAGGTGAGTTTCTTGTTGGAAGCAGTTGTGGACTCTGTTAGGGCAACGTGAACCCAGGCTGAAAAAAGGTTAGCAAACCTCCTGGCCGTCAGAGGCGCTGCTGCCTGCAGGCACGCACGCACCAGCAGGCTGCCCCCCCCCCACCGCGTCCCACTGCCTCACCGCACTCACTGCAGATGTCCCCCCTGAGATGAGAGCCCACCAACGTGGCTGAAAAAAACCTCCTCTTAATGAGAATTCCTTTTAACTAGTTATCTTTCAAGATATAAAGATAAATTACGCTAGTTGAGAAAAAATTTTAAAATGACCAGTTAACACTTTCACCTTGGTTTTCTGCACCATATTTTATGAAATCAGAATTACTCAGTCTTATATCCTGTTTTACTTTTTAGTGGTTAAAAAGCTACATATCGTGGGACATTTCAAACAATAAAGCAAGAGACGATGCAAGGCCCCAGCAGGGAAACAGGCGAGTGCCCTTAGCTGTGCAGTGCACGGCCGGCCACCACGGAAACCACCACTGGCTCACTCATGTACGCGCACAACCCTCCGAGACAGACGGGCCCCATAAGGCCCAGCATCCGCGGCACCGGCCCACTACCCCCCCCCCCCGGCCTCCTTCAGAGTCATTCCGTGGACGGGTGGCCAGGGCACTGTCGGTGGCATCACTGTCACAGGCCCTCAGTGAGTCCTTGGTGACTGGACGCCTGTGTCTGGAGGAGGGCAAGGTGCAGGAGGCACCCGGGCGCCGCCGCTCCGCCTCCTCCCCCGGGTTCAGTCCAATGCCCACATCTGCCAGCAGTGTTGGGGAGCAGATCCCTGAGGAGTGGCCACATCTGCCCGTGCTCCTGGGAGTGTGCAAGGCCGGCTAACTCGCACTCAGCTCTCCAGGAGCCTCCCAGGTTCGGAACTGGGCGGGGGTGGGGCGGGCAGGAAGCACAAGCCCCAGGTACTGAACCAGGCGAAGTGCTTTACGGCACACCGGCACGACTCGAGCGCCCTCCAAGCCAGATGAGGCAGGTGTCACTTTTACTTCACAGATAATGACATGGGGACTGAGACACTCAACTGCCCAAGGTCGCTGAACCAGCAAGAGGCAGAATTAGGGTCCACACCCAGGCCTGCCTGCCTCCAGTGCCCATGCCCCATTGTGAAGGGTCCCCTTCCCAGGTGGGCTCTGTCACCGACACAGGACACTGCTTGGATCGGCTGAAATTCGTACTCAGGTAAACGTGTATCACCCTGGCTTGGGGCTCAGCTGATTGGAGCATCGTCTCAATACACCAATGTTGCAGGTTTGATCCCCAGTCAGGGCACATACAAGAATCAACTAATGAATGCAGGAATAAGTAGAACAAGTTGATGTTTCTCTCTTCTTCCTCTCACTAAAGTCAATAAATAAAAGTTTTTAAAAGTAAGCTTACATTTTAAGCCTTGTTATTTTTTTCTTAATTTAAAAAAGGGAATATGACCTGGCTGGTGCGGCTCAGTGGGGTGAGTGTTGGACTGAAAACCAAAAGGCCGCCAGTGTGACTCCCAGTCAGGGTAAAAGCCTGGGTTGCGGGCGAGGTCCCCAGTAGGGGGTGTGAGAGAAGCAACCACACTTCGATGTTTCTCTCCCTTCCCCTCTGTTTAAAATAAATATTTCTTTTAAAAAAGAATACATCTTCAGGTACATGTATGTGCCTGTTATTTTCATAATTTTTTAAATTCAGAGGAAGTTTTCAAAGTTAAATATACCTTGCTTTGCATAAACATTTACCTAAAAATTAGCAATCTTGCCCTGACTGGCATGGCTCAGTGGGTTGCATATCATCCCATGAACCAAAAGGTCATGGCTGGATTCCCAGTCAGGGCACATGCCTGGGTTGTGGGCCAGGTCCCAAGTTGGGGATGTGTAAGATGCAAATGACTGATGTTTCTTTTGCACATCAATGTTTCCCTCCTTATCTCTCCCCCCTTCCCCTCTCTCTAAACATAAGATAAAAATCTAAAACGGTAAAAACAACATGAACAGAAGGAAGTGACAGTGAACCAGACTTCTGGTCCCATGAGGTACAGGGCTAACATGGCCTGCCCTCCTGTTATAACGTAGAGAACTTGCGGGGTAACACATAACGTGCATTGTCTCCACGCACAGTTGGTATGGAGGGGCGGGTGGTCCCCATGCTGCAAACGAAGCAGGAGGTGAACCTGGGAGCAGCCCCGAGAGACTTATGGGGGGCACTAGAAACTGTTCTCGTGTCCCACAGTAAAGGGGCATTAGGTCCGGGGGGGCCCCAAGGTCCCTTGTGGCCTAAAGGAAGGAAGCAGAAAGGTTTGCTTCAGCCCCGAGTCAAACAATAAAAGCAGCAGGGCCCCGGCGTCACATGGACTGGGGCTCCTGGGGAAACTGCACAGGAGCCTGCCCATCCACCAGGTCCACAAAGTGAGCTCCCATCCCTGCACGAGGCAGGGGATGGAGGGCCTGGCCTGCGCGTCCCTTGCTTTCTTGCATACTCCCCACAGCCATATGAGGTTCAGAGTGGTGACTGCTCAGGGCCACACTGGCTGTTGGCATGGTCTCCTCCTGCCACCCCACCCTACCTGTTTGGCTTCTGCTCCCCAGCTCTGCCCAAGGGTGCCAACAATCTTCTCTCCTGACAAGTCCAGTGTCCCTTCACCTGTCATCTTCCATGACCAGAGACAGCACTGCACATGCCTGACAGCTCCTTGAACTGCTCCCAAGGAGTTCTGCCCTGTGCTGGGTCAGCTACTTCCAGGACCACCGCTTCCATCTCATCTCTGGCTCCTGAATGCCCTCTGGGCCTTCTGAGCTCTGCTCCCTCCGCCTGTCCTTCCCCAGACCTTTCCAGGAGAGTCAGAAACCTGCCATGATCCGTCCAGGAGTCAGTCCTGGGGTGCGTGTGTAGCTTGTGGAAAAACAACCAACCCCCCCCCCCCCAGTCTCTCTTTGCATCTCCCATAAAAGGGGTAATATGGTTATCGCTAGGATTAAGATGCTGTTACAATGTTACAGCCACAACAGGGACAAAACGTCTATCTCTGTGGATAGGAGCGAGGTATGCCCGAGAACTTGGTTGGACCTCATCTCTCAGATCCCTCTGACATTCACTGAGCCTGGACCTCAGTGTAAAGGAAGGGCTGCAGGCTGATTATGAGCCTGAGCTCAGCAGACAAACTGCTTGAGTTCAAAGCCCGCTTCCAGCTAACATCCTCGGGAAATGAGTCCCAGGCCCTGAGGTCCCCACAACCACGATGCAGCCAGTTGTGTGATGTCCCTAACATCGGAGAGATGGCCACGGGGATTGATGAAGACCTCTACGGGCAGGGAACCTTCAGGAAAGAGCTAGGACCGCGAGGCCAGACCACAGACCACCTCTCCCCACCTGGCAACTCCCCTTCAGACCCGAGGTGGGACGAAGTCTTATTCAGCTTATCTTCCCGTCCACCTCCATCCGCCGGGGCAGGTGCGGCTCTGCACCTCCCCAAGCACAAGGCAGCGCAAGGCCCCGGCCCCCGGCCCCGGGCCCAGTGTCCTTTGCGGAGCTCCCTCGGGCTCCGGGGAGTGGAGGCTGGTTTGGAGCAACAGAAGGGCTCCCCGCCCCCACCCCCTACCCCAGGCCACTGCAGGGGGCAGGAGGCAGGAGGCAGGAGGCAGGAGGCTAGAGGCCATGCTCCTGGGTTGGGTGGGTGCTCCTGGAACCCAGGAAGAAGCCAAGAGAGTAGAGCTGGGAATTTACCGACATGACGTTCCTTAGGGAGAGAAGCTGCGGGCCGCGGGACACGGGCCGGAGTGGCAGCCCGCCGGACGGGCCGTGACGGTTGCTTAGAGACCGCTCCTCGAGGCTCAGGCACCCGGACACCCAAGCGGGACAGGCCCTTCCGCCCCGCCCACCGGAGGGCCCTACAGTCCCCGCCCGCGGCCCGCGGCCGGGACAGCGCCACTCACCCGGCGCCCAGCGGCGAGGAGACGGCCCATGCCGCACCTAGGGCCCCGGCCGCCGGCCCCGCAGGCCCGCCGACAAAGCCCGCAAGGCATCCCGCACACCGCGGCCGGAAACCGGCCCCAGGCCCCGCCCTGGGGATTTCCGGTTCCGCTGCAGGAGTGCAGAGGCCCGCCCACCTCTCGGCGGTCTGGATTTACGGCCTAGCGCGGGAGGCCGAGGAGGGAGTGAGCGGTGGGCGGCTGTTGCAGCCTGGACCCGGCACACCGGAGCGTGGCGTGTTTTCCAGCGCAAACGAGGGGCTAGTTTCCGGTGAGCTGTCAGTGCCGAGGCTGAAAGCCGGCGCAGTTCAGGCGTCGCGGCAGAGGCCCGTGCCTGCTCAGTGTTAGTCTGCAAGCACCTCTAGACCTGCAAATATACATGCTTAAGAGGAATGGGAATTATTTGGTAATGCAAAATGTACAAACATTATGAACACTACGCTAGTACGTGAGAACCTATGAAGCTACGAACTGCTGGGTAAAGACGTTATAGTCTCTGTCTAGACGGTGACTGTACTGCTGGCGGCTTTGGAGCCTCGTTTCTCCCCTTCCCTAGGCCGTTCATCTGGGCAAGTTGATTAGAAAGCCTGGCTGTGCCCTGGCCCAGCCGCGGCTCAGTTGGTTGGAACGTCGTCCTGTACAGCACAGGGGTTGCAGGTTTGATGCCCGGATGGGGTGCATGCGGGAGGCCACGGATTGCTGCTTCTGTGTGTGTGTCTCTCCCTTCCTCTCTAAAATCAATGAAAATATCCTCTGGTGAGGATTAGAATAAAAAAAGAAAAAGAAAGCCTGGCTGTTCCCTCTTAGTTCCTGCCCGAAAGTGGCAATCCTCCCCCCTCCCGCCCGAAACAGTCTGTTTTCTGCGAGGCCATTCTCCGAGCACTGGTCTGCTGCTCCCTGAAAAGCCCACTTCCCTAAGTACTAAGTCTTCTCGAACCCTCTTTGTGCGCGCACGTGCATGTGTGTGGCATCAGAACAAGTCCACATGAGAACCACGTTTTGGGTGAGGGCCCACCCTGCTCCTGCAGGACGATCGCAGCCAAAAAGAAGGTCCGTCTTCATCACTGCGCACCGCTGCTTCCTCGTGCAGGACCAACTGCACGCTAAGGAAGAAAGCAACGACTCATCCCGGAAACAGTATGTTTCCGACACCAGTCAGTTTCAAGGTCAAACAACTGCAAACGTTCCTGGCACCTGGACCAGTCTCCTCCTTTTTTCTTTAAAGAAAACATCGGTGCCAGAGCCAAGCACAGATCCTGGAGGATAAGGGCGCCCGGGAGTTTGTTGCTTGAAGTCCTCTGCAGTAAGGGCTCAGGGCACCACTGCCCAAGTCTTCGGTGGGGTGTGGGCTGTCTTAGGAACCGGAGCGTCTGGCACAGGGTTCTTAAGCCTGCCCTCAACAAGTCTCCAGGAGAACCTATTCAAGTTAATTCCCTAGTCTACCCAGACACGCAGAACCAGAATATTTACGCCCCAAACCCCGTGCCTCAATGAGGCAAGCATCCCAGATGAGCCAGAGCAGGTAAAAAAAGAAGGGTACCTCAGCGCGTGTATTCGAGGGAAGAGGAGTCTAGAAACGTGTGGGGCGTGGCCTGAGCGCACGCGCGCGCGCGCGCGCACACACACACACCCGGGAGGCGGGGTCCAAAGCCGGCGCAGAGGCGGGGCCCGATCGCGTGAACAAAAGGGAGGTTGGGCCTGTGGAGCTGCTCTAGGGGAGGATTGAGAAAGGGGCGAGGCCTGAGCGGTGGCTGGGTATGAGGCCTGTGTGGACAAGGGGAAGGACACTTTGGCTGGTCCTCTGGCCTGGATATTCGTGGGCGTGCGCTCAGTCCAGTGCAGATGCGGCTCCTGGACCACGTGGGCCCACCTTGGGTGTCCGCTGGACCCCGGCAGCATCTGGACCAGCTTGTGGGCTCCATGTCCCCTGCGGTCCCTGCCTCGAAATCCCTCTTGCTCTGCGGCCACCACCAGCGGCCAGGCCCAGATGGCGTGGCTCGGCTTCTCCAGCCGGGTCAGCGCAGCGCTGACCCAGCTCCCCGACTTAATTAACTGGTAATAAGCCTCACGCGTGCGGGGAGTGCGGCCACGCCATCACGCCCTTCGCACTGAAGCTGCACCGCCACCAACGGGTCCACAGAGGCAAGAAACCCTTCCAGTGCGAGCAATGGGGAAAGACCTTCAACTACAGCATCCTCCTCGCCCAGCACCAGCGGTTCCACACCCGGGAAGGCCGTTCTAGTGTGCAAGATGCTGGAAGAGTTTCATCAGGAAACAAAGCTTCAGAAGCCATCACAAATCCCACTTACACAGTGAGGCAGCTTGGACCTCAGCCAGTTAAGCTTCGAGAGCAGCAGCTGCGAGGGAGAAGGCTTGGGACCTGCCCCAGGTCTCTGTAAAAATGAAAGCCCCCCCCCCCAGGAGGATGGCCCACGGCCAGTTGGGCAGCGCCACAGCAAGACCAGCCCAGGATATTCTAGTCATCATTTGGTTCTGGAATTTTCAGGGTTTTTTTCTTATTTTACATAATTATTTTATTTATTTATTTTTCGAGTGGGGGGGAGAGAGGGAGAGAAACATCGAAATGGGGTTGCCTCTAGCACGCCTCCCTGCTGGGGACCTGGCTCACAACCCAGGCGTGCACCCTGACTGGGAATTGAACCGGTGACCCTTTGGTTCACAGCCCACACTCAATCCACCAAGCCACACCAGCCAGGGCACAGAGAATGCATTTTATTTACATTGTTTTTTTCAGCCAGTTATTCTACAAAGAATAAGCTTGCATAGTACGAATGTTTCATGTACAATAATAACATTAAAAACTATGAAAACACATGGTCTAAACATAAAACCAGTTACATGAAATAAGCTAGTGGTAGTAAGGCCGATATGAAAGTTAGTTGGCTAGTGCTGCCCAAGCATGAAGGAGCCAAAGAATGTTGTGTATTGGGAATGTTGTGCATTTCCGTGCCCAGATCACCCACTGAAATCTCGGCATTCCTGAGGTCTTCCTGCCTTTGGCCAGGGGACCGCGGGGAGGCGACAGTGTAGGGGAGCCCAGCGAGCCGCCAGCTCTGACTGCGGCCCCTCCTTCTGGAAGCCTGTGGCCAGCCCACCATCGGGCCTGCAGTGCAGAGCGCGAGCACACCGAGACCCTGGTCCCACCCAGTCAAGAGCGGGACAGCAGGGTGGTAACTGCTGTTCCTCCCAACTAAGACTACAGCGCTTCAGCTACGCGCGGCCTCTCCTCTCGTATTCCCGCATCCTCCTCAGCAGGGTCATGCCCCGTACCTTCGGCTTGGTTAAGGCGGTCGTGGCCCGGGCATCCTGAAGTCATCGCGCCAGGGTCAGCCCGCGAGGACCCGCCGCGCGGATGCAGAGCCGGCGAGGACTACATTTCCCAGGCTGCTGCGCGGTCCCGGCCTGCACTTCATCAGGACGCCAGGGCGCCTCGCGAGGACCCCAGGTCCCAGAAGGCCACGGGAGGACCCCCCCCTCCCCGGGCCCGCCCCTCCATCTGGTCACGGGCTGGAGGCTGGAGATTTAGCCTGCGCCGGAAGTAGCAATCTGGACGCGGCAGGTGTGAGGTACGCGGGAGATCCCTCGGGACACTGAGTGAGTCCCGGGAGGGTGCGGCGTGGCCAGCTGGGACCCTGGGCACTCCATGACAGCCAGAGAGCCCTGAAGGGTGTCGGGACCCCGGGGACGTGGGACAGGGATGAAGAGTGTGACAGGGTACCTAGCTGCAAGATTCACTGTGGGTGAGGGCAGGGATCTCGGGCATGAGAGGGTCCTGGGGGGCATGGGAGGGGACCCGTGGGCTTGTAGGTGGCCCTGGGCCTAAGGAGACATCTGAGGGAGGGGTGGGGGTGCTGGCTGCACTGGGGTCGCCCCCCGCAGGCCTGCTGCTAGACTGCCTGCGCCGTTGGGAGCAGCAGATGCCTGGGCAGGGCCCTACCTGTTGGGGCTGGTCTGGGGCCTGCAACGCAGTCAGAGCCTTCCAGTCGGGCTTAAGAAGATTTCCAGACCCCAAGAAAGCGTACTGGAGGGTGGTGGGGCTCCGAGGCCTGGGGACAGGTGGAACTTGGGACAGATTCTCTTGGCTGTGTGGTAGCTGCCAGGCTCCCGTGAAGCTCCGGCCAGAGGGCTGGGAGGAGGGATGATGCAGGTCAGTGGGGTGTCTCTGTTGCCCAGCAGCCACCCCCTCCCTGGAGTCATCGTCCTGGGCCAGCCCCCGGACAGTTGTTGCCTGCCCTGCCCATGTAAAGGCCGTGACTCTGGGTAGGGGTGTCTCAGGGGAGCAGGGTTCTGCTAGGTGGAAGCTCGAGGGCCTCAGCCTCACACCCTCTGGCCCCACAGGTGCAGCCACCATGGCTGAGCCCCAGGAGTCCATGCGGATCCTAGTGACGGGGGGCTCTGGGCTGGTGGGCAGAGCTATCCAGAAGGTGGTAGCAGATGGGGCCAGGCTGCCCGGAGAGGACTGGGTGTTCATCTCCTCTAAGGATGCTGATCTCACGTGAGTGAGCCCATCCCCAGAGCAGGCCCCACACCCTCTCCAGACAGAGCACTGCTGGGCCAGGCCTGTCCCCAGAGCCTGGTGGCTTCATGGCTGTGCCCTCCCTGCCAGGTGGCTGGTGTGGCCTGGGCGTGCACAGCTCCGCTGCTAGGCAAACACCCATAGCTTCCTGGATGCCCACACCCTCATCACAGCCAGGGCCCGAACTGGCCACTGTCCCTCTTGGCAGCCCGTCCCGCCATTGGCCCCACCCAGCACCTGTCCCCCATCCCCCATCCCCAGGGTGCTAGTCCCCTGAGGCCTTCAAGGGACCCTTGATGGTCCGGCTACCCCCAGGGATGCTGCACAGACCCGAGCCCTCTTTGAAAAGATCCGCCCCACACACGTCATCCATCTTGCTGCAATGGTGGGAGGCCTGTTCCGGAATATCAAATACAACTTGGACTTCTGGGTGAGTGAGGGCCCCCACCGAGCAGTGGGAGCTGGGTTCTGGGAACTTCCTGGCTGGCTTTCCACTTTCATGTTCTAGCCTCAGCAAGTCCCTGATGATTAGGGCTTGACAAGCTGATGGGGAGCCCCAGTGATCCCCATGCCCCAGAGGGGAGTGCAGCTGGATCTGGGGCATTTGGCCCTAGTAGAAAAAGCCATGGAGATGGCCAGCTGGTTAGGGGCTAAGGGAAGCCAGCCCAGCATTGGCCATGTGACTGGGGCTGGGCCCTTCCCCTGAGCGTCCATACTCGCCTGCACCCAGCACCTCTTTCCGTTAAGCTGCACTGAGCTGTGAGCTGTGAGCTGGGCTCTGGGTCCACAGCCTGTGCCCTGGGGGGGCGAGGCATGGTGTAAGAACCAGAAAGAGAATGGGGCTCTTCCAAGCTGTGTCTGAGGGTTGGCCTCGCTGTCTCTGAGTATCTGCTGGCCTAGGGGTAGTTCAGCCCCACACCAGGCACTGGGCAGGCAGAGACTCAGACCAGGTTCCGGTCAGGGCCCCTCGGATCAGTTACAGCCTTCCCAACAGGACTGACCAGTCCAATTCTCAGATTCTCAGAAGTGGGGGCAGGGTCCTGGAAGGGGTGGGGCTGGCCAAAGGCTTCCCTGTTCCTGGATAGTAGAGCCCTGTAAGCTCCTCTGTGGGGGTATGACTGGATGGGTCCGTTCTGCCCCAGGGCCGGTTGGGGTTTCTGAGTGCCTTTCGGCCCCTGAGCTACTTGCCCTGTCCTTAACAGCCTCTGTGGCTAGGGCCTAGCCCGGAGCTGAGGGGTGGGTGGGCCCAGATCCTCCTACTGTCCTGGGAGTGGGCTGCAGCTCAGGAAGTCACAGGCCAGGAAGGGCAGAGCGGTTAGGAGAAGCAGGCCCAGGTGTGTCCCCGCTTCTGGGCCCTGGAGGAGCAGGTAGGGCTGGGGTCCTGTCTGGAGGGCCTGAACCTGCCATCACCCCCCAGAGGAAAAACGTTCACATCAACGACAACGTCCTGCATTCCGCCTTTGAGGTGGGAGCACAAAAGGTGGTCTCCTGCTTGTCTACCTGCATCTTTCCTGACAAGACCACCTACCCCATTGACGAAACCATGGTGAGAGGGCGGGAGGGCGGGGCCGGGCCTGGGGGCGGGGCCGGGCCTGGGGGCGGGGCCGGGCAGCAGTGGTCTCCTGTTTCCCCAGATCCACAACGGGCCACCCCACAGCAGCAATTTTGGCTACGCCTACGCCAAGAGGATGATCGACGTGCAAAACAGGTTCTGGAGCCTGCCCAGCTGAGGCCAGCCAGGAATAGGGGAAGAGGGCTCGAGGGGCTGGGGGGCAATGTGTAGCCCCCACAGGGCTCCCAGGCTTCATCTCCCTTCTTTGCCTCTGGTGGTTCTGTCTATACAAGGCCAGAGTGGGGTGGGGTAAGTGGTCCCAGAGTGAGGACACTGCTTCCGCAGGGCCTACTTCCAGCAGCATGGCTGTACCTTCACTGCCGTCATTCCCACCAATGTCTTTGGGCCCTACGACAACTTCAACATTGAGGATGGTCACGTGCTGCCTGGCTTGATCCACAAGGTGCACCTGGCCAAGCGTGAGTGCCCGCTGCTCAGCACACTGGCCAGACCACCTTCCTGATGGGGTCCCTGGGGGTCGGCTGGGAGGCACAGGGCTGGCACAGCCTCTGACGCCCGCCCGTCCCCAAATCCACAGGCAGCGGCTCAGCCCTGACGGTGTGGGGCACAGGGAAGCCTCGGAGGCAGTTCATCTACTCACTGGTTCGTGCAGGAGGGTGCACAGCTGTCCCCAGATCATCTCCCCGGGCCTGCCCTTCTGGCTGTGGGGAGGCAGCGGGGAGCTGGGGGGGCGGTGAGTGTCTGGGCTGACACCTTGGCAGAGCAGCAGGTCGTCCTGAGTTCCTGTAGGCGCCCAGCCTTCAGGGAGTTGCTGGGTGCAGCTCTGAGCTCAGCGGGAGAAAGGGTCTGGTCCGCTGAGCTGGCCAAGGACTGCCCAGAGGGACGGACCCTGCTCTCTGGGCCACACCCCCACTGGATAGAGGTGCTTGGGAGAGGTGGCCCCTGGCCCCATGTGGCAGTAACTGGGGGCCCTTGGCCCTACCTCTCTGGCTCTAGGACCTGGCCCGGCTCTTTCTCTGGGTCCTGCGGGAGTACAGCGAGGTGGAGCCCATCATCCTGTCAGGTGGGTGCCTTGCAGCCCTACACCCGCGGCAGCGGCAGGCATATCTGCGGGTGGCAGGGTGGCAGTGGGGCCTGGCAGAGGGGGCTTGACCTAGCCTTCATTCGGCCCCTTGATCGTCACAGTGGGCGAGGAGGATGAGGTTTCTATCCAGGAGGCAGCTGAGGCCGTGGTGGAGGCCATGGACTTCCGCGGGGAGGTCACTGTATCCTTCAGCTCCAGTGGGCAGCCCGCCTTCCTGCCTGAGGCTGAGGGTTTGGGGGGTGGGGCCAGCAGCTAGAATGAGGGTCTGCCTTTCCCCGGGAGGCTCCCCAGGGAGGGGCAGCCTGGAAGGAGGCTGGGGCCGCCCTGTCTGCTAGGGCCTTGACTGGGCGCCTAGTTTGATAAGACCAAGTCAGATGGGCAGTTCAAGAAGACGGCCAGTAACCAGAAACTCCGGGCCTACCTGCCGGAGTTCCGGTTCACACCCTTCAAGCAGGGTGAGTGCTCTGCCCCCGCGGCCCTCCTGCCGTCACCCAAAGCCCTCCGGGCCTCTCCACTGCCCCTTTCTAGGCCTCGGCCGCTGCTGCCCGCTGGGGGTGGATGCCTTGCAGGTCGGATCCCCCATCCCCCATCAGGCAGCAGGACACAGAGGGGTGACCACCCTCCCTGCCTCTGCTGGAGGTCGGTGCTGTCCTAGCCCTCACCCACCACCCCCTCACCTGCGCTCTGCAGCCGTGAAGGAGACCTGTGCCTGGTTCGCCGACAACTACGAGCAGGCCCGGAAATGAAGTGCAGTGATGAGCCAGGTGCTGGCCCCTGGCCACGGAGACCCCGGTGGCCGCTCTCCTGCAGAGCCCCGTGGCAGTCAGCCTCGCCCTCAGACCAGGAGTCAAGGGCGCTGCCCAGCAACTTGGGCCCATGTCCCAGCCCGTCCACCAGGCTCGGGCAGCTGTTCGCTGGGGCCGCCGTTCACATCGTTCCTCAGGGAGACCAAGGCTTGGCCAGGCCAGGTGCCTAGCTCTTCAATGCCAGTGCCCGGGTCCTGAATGTGCCCACTTCCAATCTTGCCCTCCTACTCCTGGGAGCCAATAAAGTGCGTTTCACAGGTCTGGCCTTGGCAGCTCTGTGCCACTGTCCTCCACACCAGGTACTGCCCCCTTGAGGCCCGCCAGCTCTAGGAAGCACCGTCCCGCTGCTGACGGCTCAGCCCCTGAGAGCTGCTGGGCCAGGGTGGGCACCTGTCCCCGGGGTGGCAGAGGGAGAGATGTGGGGAGAGTCACGTGTGTGGGCAGGAAGCAGGCGGATGCCTGGGAGAAGGGAGGGGACTGTTGTCGGTGGGGATGTAGGGCAGGTGTTCCCTGCTGGGGCCCTGGGCCCAAGGGCTTTCCTCCTCCTCCATCGGCCCCCGGATTCTGCAGAGGGAGGCTGGTCTGGATTTGGACAGGCCGAGTGGCACAGATCTGAGGGGACGATGGCGATTGGGTTGTGGGGCCTTTCTTGGGACCCAGGAGAGAGCTGGGCCAGGCTTGGCCCTTATCTCTCTGCCCCCACTCAGGTGGCAGCTTGGGTGCTGGGGCCCAGCCTGCCCTTGTCCCGTGCACAGTGACAGGAGTGACGGGGCCTGCTGGGCAGGGAGGTGAGTGGCATGGTCCTCCCGTTCTCAGTGGGAGCTGGGTGAAGTCCAGACAGGTCGAGTGACAGCTTCCCTCCATCAGCCACTGGTGCTGGGGTTTGGACCCCCAGCAGTACCCAGCTCCAAAGTCCCCTCTGGACTGCTTCACCCAGGACCCACGCACTGCCCCTGGCCTGGGGCCTGCCTCTTCTCAGGGCTGTTCTGTCCCAGTGCCCTGTCACCTTCACTCTGATGACGCCCAGCTGTCTTCTGACCTAGATGTGGCTGCCACATCCATTCCTTCCTTGGTCTACTCAAGTGGCACTGCCTCCCTCCCAGAGTCCAGCTGACCTCTCACTGCACTTGTCACCGCCCTCTTGGGCAAGCTCAGGGGTTTGTCCTGCAGGCCCCAGAGCCACTCACATCAGTGCCTGCCAATCGAGGTCTTGGCCATGTGGTCTTTTCCCTGAATGCCCACCCTGCCATGCAGGGCGCAGTGCTGCCTGCTTGCCTGTGCAGAAACCCCTGGAAGGCCCCCCCCCAACACCTTGGAGCTTCAGGACCTGGGTCTGCCCTTTAGTGTAACCCCTGGCAGCCAGCCCTTGGGAATGAAAGCTGTGTGGGGGCTCAGGGGCAGGGTGGAGGGTGTGGCACCTTAGTTGGAGCTCCGAACGGCCAGGCGAGAACAGTGGGAAGGGGCCAACATGGAGTGGAGAGGCCTGCAGGACACGCCTGGCAGGACACACAGTTGTCTGTCCCGAGTCCCCTGGGCTGTCCTGTGTGTATGTTTACCAAAGAGGGACTGTCTCCCCAGATGGAGTGCAGGTCCTCAAGCCCCGGGTGCTGCTGTGCACCTGTCATGTCAGCTGCTGTGTGGCACTTGTCCCTGCCCAGAGCAGAGCCCCACACGGGGCGGGGGTGGGGGGATGGGGATGGGCGACGTTGAATTCCATCGTTGAAGAGCTTAAAAAATCAAAGTAGAGATTAAAAAAGAGTAAGATACCCTTACTTTTTAAGTGATTGTGATTTTAGCCTGAGTGAACCGTAAAACAAAACCCCCTACAATCTTGGATCTTCAAGCCTTAATCTTCCCACGTCAATAAAAAATTACAGGAACACTCCCCATCAGTCTCTAGGGTGGTCCCTGGCCAAGCGCTCCACCTCCCTCAGAACCAGTGAGAGGGGCCGGCTCACTGGCTGGTGTGCCTCAATGGATTGAGCACTGGCCTGGGGACTGAAAATCCCGTCAGGACACATGCTTGGGTTGGCCCAGATAGGGGAGTATGGGAGGCAACTGGTCAATGTTTCTCACCCTCTTTTCCCTCTGAAGATAAATAAATACAATATTTTAAAAAGGGAAAAAAGGCCTCAGCCTCTTCCCTGCAGTGCTCCGGGAGGTCCTCGAAAACCTGGGTCTGGGCTACCTGGAGGAACTCCCAATGCAGAAAAGCTAGCGGTTTTCAGCCCACAGGTTTCACTGGCAGTGCTCGTCTCACTCTGCCACCAGGCGCCGCTGCAGCTCGGGAGGGAGCTCTGACCAGGCAGTCCTGTTCCCACCTGAGCCCACTTCCAGGCTCTGAACAAAGAGCCAGGGCACTCTGAGAACACTGCTCCCGCCCCCACCTAGAGCAACCCGCGAGAGGCTGGCAGGACCCCGTATCCCAGCACCTGACCTGTCCTGATGACAGGCCAGAGTTTGGACCCTGCCCTTCCTGGATTGCTCAATTACAGCATCATCCCAGCACCCCAAGGTTGCCGGTTTGACCCCGCAAGGGTGTGGGTTTGATCCCCCATCAAAGCACATACAAGAACCAGCCAATGAGTGCATAAATAAGTGGAATAACAAACTGATGCCTCCCTTCCTCTATCTAAAATCAGTAATTTTTTTAAAGGGGGTTGGGTGGAAGTGGAAGGAGGATACATGGTAATGAAAGAAATACAATAAAAATAAGTTATTAAAAAATAAAGATATCACTCCTGGAAGTTCAGGTGCTCAGCGACGACCAATAGGTGGCCTCCAGGGTTCTGCTGCGTCCCCACGAGGGACACCGGCCAGGCACCCTCCCCCGCACCGGCCTCCCAGTCGGGGTCGGAGGAGACCCCATGCTTTCCGACCGTTGGCTTTGAATGGAGCTTCTCCAGCTGCCCTTTGGAAAACTGACTTGATCTGCACACACGCGCCCAGGATTCTGCCAAGGCTCTCCACGGCCTTCAGCACCGGGACACAGATCTTCGCTCGGCACGATCGCCGTCCAGTCCCTCTGACGACAGCTGCCGGACGCAGACTTTCAGACCAATGAACGGGGAGGGGGCGGGACCCCGTAGCCGGCTTGGAGGGGCGGAGCGTGCGGTCCCCGTAGCCAATGACGAGGGTGGGGGCGAGGCGGCGTGGCCTATTGGCGAGCAGAGGGTCGGGGCGAGAAGCGACTGGGGCGCCTTGAGGCAACATGGCGGCGGCGGCTGGGGAACCGGGCTCCAGGCGTGTGGGCTTCGTGGGCGCCGGCCGCATGGCGGAGGCCATCGCGCACGGCCTCATTCGAGCAGGTGGGGTGCTGCGGCTGTGGGTCTCACGGAGGCGTCCGACGCCGGCCTGAGGTGGGAGGGAGGGCATGCCTGGCCGGAGCTTTCCAGCCGGGAGGGATGAATCCTGCAGAGCCCCTGGGCGGAGCCTGGGCAGCCAAGATCCTGCGCTGTAGTCCCAGGGTGGTGTAGAGCCGGGCGGGTGTGGGCCGGGGCGGTTGCGGACCCCGCTGTCCGGCCTGCTTCGCTCAGAGAACACGACAGGAGTCTTGGAGTCGGCTGTCTCCAAGCAGCCTCCAGCCTCCTGTGGCCGTAGAAACGTGGCTAGTCCGAATTGAGAAGTAAATGTTCAGAGTGTTTAGAGTAAAATCTGTGTCTGATTTCGAAGATTTAGCACATAAGAAAAGTGACGTATCTAGTAATTTTTAATATTGGTTATGTGTTGGCAGGATACTGTTTTGGGGTTAAATAAAATATACCATTAACTTTACCTGGTTCTTTTTTTTAACTTTTTAAAAAAGATTTTATTTATCTATTTATCTTTAGAGGGGAAGGAGAGAGAAAGAGAAACATCAATGTATGGTTGCCTTTTGTGCATCCCCTGCTGGGAGTTGGCCTTCAGGGAACCGGCCTGCAACCCAGGCATGTGCCCTGACTGGGAATCGAACCGCGATCCTCTGGTTCGCAGGCCCCGGCTCAATCCATGGTTCTTCTTACTTGTTTCGCGTGACTGCTGGAAAATGTAGTTAATCCTATGGCTCCAGTGATGCTGCTCTTGGACAGCGCTGGCACAGAGCCTGAGATCTCCAGCCAAGTTTCTGGCCTTGGTTGCATTGGTTGACCTCTCTGAGCCCCCGACTCTTTTTCCTGTTTGTGTGCCAGCTGCACTCGCGGTGGCCAGATCATCCCTTATGGAGAAACTGGTTTCCTGCAAGGGATGACAGTGCCGTCTTAACCCTGTTCCATGGTAACCAGAGCCCTTTATGTGTAGGTAACACTCTGTCTTTCTGCCTCAGCCGTACAGCAAAGTCCAGAGAGGTCAGTCAGTCACCAAATAGCTTACTGCAAGTCTCAGGTGTCTCCTCACGCGTAAAGCCCGGCAGCACTGGCAGCACTGCCCGCCTCCGAGGCTCCCCAGCTTCTGTGCTGACCTTGGCGCTGGTGTGTGCGTGTGATGCACAGTGGGCCTTGCTGCCCTGATGGATCAGTTCCGGGTTCGGGTTCGGGGTGCACTTCTGCCTCTGCTCGGACATCCCCGCACAGATGTACTCTCTCCAGGGAGGCTTGGCCCTCACTGAGCCTCCCTACCTTGCACGTCCCCCTCCTCTCCCAGGGCCCCTGGGGTCTCTGTCCTCTCAAGATGGGGCAGGCTCTTGTTCTGTGTGTCCAGGCAGTGGTGGTGACTGCTGAGTAGAATTAAATGGATCTGACTACTTGGTCCTGGCTGCACGGAGCACCCCTGCTGGGCACTTGGGTTCTTGGAGGGTTTCAGACCAGCCAAAGGCCAAGATGGCCCAGGCATGGCTGAACCTGACAGCCTTCAGTAAGAGGCAGGCCCTGCTGGCTCCTCCCCCTCCTACCCAACCTCCTCACTGACACCAGGCCTTTGCCTTTCCAGGAAAAGTGGAAGCCCATCATGTGTTGGCCAGTGCACCCACTGACAGGAACCTCTGTCACTTCCAGGTGAGCTGTGGAACAACTCTTCTGAATTGAGGCCTCCCATGGGGGCCTAGGTGGCTCTAGCTGCTGTCTCTCTGAGACATTTCTTGAGGCCAGGAAAGTGCTGCTGATATAACTAAAGTTTGGGACTAGCTGGGTTGGGCTGGACTGGAGAAGGGAGGTCAAAGGCCAGAAGGAAGGTCAAGGTTGTGCAGGGCCAGGGCAGAGGAAGGGGGTGTGGTGTGTGCACGTGTGTGAGTCTGCATGTGTGCACATGCATGTGTGTGCATGGCTGTGTGTGTTGGGGTGGGCAGGGATGGTCATGGGAGCTCACTGGGCTTGGAGGCTCACAGAGGGGCTGGTGTCGGGTGTTTGTGAGGCTCGGGGTTGGGTCCTGAGCAGCACCAGGTGAGTACAGGCATCTGCGATGGGAGGGACCCACAGGGACCCATGGGGATGCAGGGTGGCCTCCAGCCAGAAGGGCAGTGGTCTGGGAGGATGCCCACTCACCATGCCCTGACCCCTGCACTCCCGGTGCAGGCTCTGGGCTGCCAGACCACCCACTCCAACCAGGAGGTGCTTCAGAGCTGCCCGCTTGTCTTCTTTGCCACCAAGCCCCACATCCTGCCAGCCGTTCTGGCAGAGGTGGCCCACGTGGTCACCTCTGAGCACATCGTGGTGTCTGTGGCTGCTGGGATCTCTCTGAGCACCCTGGAGGAGGTGAGTGGCCCATGGGGTGAGGTGGGGATGAGGCTCTGACCCCCCAAAGTGAGCTGTTCTGGACAGATTCAGCTTTCCAGCCTCTGCCATCCTAAACCAGCTCCACCCTGGGCTCAGCAGGGGTGGGACAAAGGGCCGATGGGCCTCCTGGCCAGCCTGCAGAGGCAGCCAGGTGGCTGAGGGAACTGGGGTTCGGGTTTCTCCTGGCACCACCCCTGGGAAGTGGGGGTGGGAGCCTGACTGAGGCATGTGCCTGCCCTGAAGGCCAATCCCACGGGCTCCCTGACAGCAGCCTCTCTCCAGCTAGCTGCTGCCCCCAGGCACACGGGTGCTACGGCTTTCACCCAACCTGCCCTGCGTGGTCCAGGAGGGGGCCATGGTGTTGGCCCGTGGGCGCCATGCCAGGAACAATGAGGTCGAGCTCGTACAGACTCTGCTGGAGGCTTGCGGGCAGTGTGAGGAGGTGCCTGAGGCCCAAGTGGACATCCACACTGGCCTCAGCGGCAGTGGCGTGGCCTTCGTAAGTGTTGTTTGGTCCCCCTATCCCCTACAGCTGTCCACTAGCCAGGTAGGCCCATCCAAATCCCTGAGACTGCTCCTACCCTCCGGACCTAGTGGCTTAGTCCTCAGCTGCCTGTGAGGTTTGCTTTCCCTCCACATCACTGCTTTCCTGGGCCGTGGAGCTGGCTCTGGCAGACCCCTGGGCTCAGACCTTAGCACTAGGCCCTGCACTGGTAGCCAGCATTCTAGACCTGCTCCTGAAGCTTCTGAGCCTTCTCCAGACGGGTGCCGTGTCCAGGGGAGTGTTGGCTTTGATACCACTGCCCCCATAGGTGTGCCTGTTCTCTGAGGCGCTTGCTGAAGGTGCCATCAAGATGGGCATGCCTGGTGGCCTGGCTCACCGCATCGCCGCCCAGACCTTGCTGGTGAGTGACTTTGGCTCCAGGGGAGCCAGTGAAAGAGGCTGGGCCTGTGTGCTTCCTGGGAGCAGTGGGGACGCATGGCAAAGCTGCTGCACGGTGGGACTGAGCTGCAAGATGAAGGGGCTGCTCACGAGTCACTGCTCCCAACGCTCCTCTCCCCAGGGGACAGCCAGGATGCTGCTGCAGCAGGGGCAGCACCCTGCACAGCTGCGGACAGACGTGTGCACGCCCGGCGGCACCACCATTTACGGCCTCCACGCCCTGGAGCAGGGTGGGCTGCGGGCAGCCACCATGAGCGCTGTGGAGGCTGCCACCTGCCGGGCCAAGGAGCTCAGCAGGAAATAAGGAGCAGGTACGGGACAAGGGCCACAGCCCCGGGGTGTCTGGAGCAGCCCTGCCCCCTCCGTTCCCTTCCCCCAGCCCCTTCCTGAAGTCTGTGGTTCTCTCTAACCCGAAGGACCCTCACTGGATGCACTCTGCTTCCTGCATGGGAAATGTGAGGGGTGGGGCTGGAGCGGATCCCTCAGCAGTGGGGACGTCGTGTCCTACCCCCCAGGCACAAGGCCTCATGCTGATGGCCTGCCTCGGGGTGCCACTGGCAGGGACGTGGGCAGAGCCCCTGGCACAGCAGCAGCTGTGTGGCCGCATCTGGTTCAGGTTCAGGGACAGGAATATACATGAGAGACTTGCTCCCCTCAGTAAAGCCAGCAGTGCCAGGCTGTCACATCTGTCGTGTCCCTGGGTTGGCCTGCAGCTGGGTTGGGGGCTGCCCCACGTTTGGGAGGATGAGTCTTGGCCAGCAGGGGCCACATACTTGGCTTTAGCGGGTGTGCGCCCCTCCCCCAGACCCTTAGCTCCTGGCAAGTGGCAGGTGCAGCTGGCCGTGGTGGCCCTTCTCAGTCGAGAGTCCTGAGGGTCCCAAGGCCTGGCCTCTGACTGCAGGACTCCACTCTCCAGCGTGTCCCTGACAGACCGGTAGGCCAGGAATGGCCTGAAGCAAGGCTGGGGTGACCTTGGAGTCGGTGGGCGCCTGCAGCTTTGTCCCTGGCACTGCCCATAAGGCCCCTGGGTCTCTTCACCCACACAGTCGCCGCTGCCACCAACCGCTGAGGCTTTGGGAGCGTGATCTGTCTGCAACAGTGGAAAGCCCCTATGCGCTTGCGCCCTCCTGGTGGTCTACCCCCCACTTGGGTCCAAGATGGCCCCTCCCTGCAGGTCTCTGGCCCCCGCCCTATTCCCACCTTACTTTGGTCTGACCCTGGGTAGGCCTGAGTCTGACCCCACACCCGGTTTTTTCTTTCCTGTGAGGTGGGAATAAAGCTGATGTCCTATAGCACAGAGTGGCTAATGTTGAATGGGAGGCCAATAAAACCACATCCTAGGGCTTGGCAGCACAGGCAAGGGACCCACCATCACCTTAGAACCCTGCGTCCACTGTCAGCCGTCTGACATGGGTCCCAGTGTTGCATCCCTCACAGTCCTTGGGGAGCAGGGTGGCCTCAGCCCAGCAGGCTATGCCCTGAATGAGGGCCCGGCCGTTGGCCGGCCAGCTCTCACCTTCCACCACGAGGCTGAACTGACTTTCAGGAGAGCCTGGGGCCTATGGTAATCGTTTCTCCTTTCTCCGTGTTGTCCGGTTTTCAGCGAGGGAGAAAGTCCAGATCCAAGCGCTGGGTCAGTGCCATGCAAGTGAGGCTTTAGAACGGGGTACACATGAGGCTGACCTTTATTAGAAAGCACACTGCACCCCCACCCCCACCCCCAGGCGAGCCCTGTTGTCAGTGAGGCTAGGTGTGAAAGGGCCCCTCTGAGCGTACAGCCCACCAGCCCACTGTCCTTTCAAGGACATGCACTGGCATATCCTCACTCCCACCACGAGTGAGGATAAGCTTCAGTCCTGGCCGCCCCCATCAGGGGCCAAATGACTTCCAGGGCCCTGCTCCCACCTGGGCTCCCCATGGCACCCCCTGCCTGCACTTGGCCCATGGGTGTGGGTCCCTGGGTGGTGGGCCCCTCAGCTTGAAGGTACACCCCTTCCTCTTGCCCCTCACTCAGACTGCATCTGCCACTGGGGGACCCGGGCCCAAGCACTCAGCCCCTCCAGGCAAGGCAGGGCCCCCCTGTGGTCTGGTCGTGCCACACCCCTTGAGACATGCGGGCCAGGGTGCTTTCAGCAGCAGCCTGGGCACACGCCCCCCTGCCCAAGGGCCACCGTGTGGAAGAGCAGTGACTGTCATCGCCTGGAGTGCACCTCAAGGCTGCGAACAGGGGGAGGGGCTAGTGGCTTCATCCCCAAGCACCTCCTGCTGCAGGGGTCCCCACACTGTAGCCAGGGCTGGGTAACCCTCCAGGGCCAGTTTCAGGCTTGCAGACAGTGGGAGGAGGAATTCTAGCAGCACCAACACCGACCCCTCCCCGGTGGCACTCACCCTGCTTTCTCTGGTCGGCACAAACCAGGGCGGCTCGAATGCCCAGGGGCTTAGCACATGGCAGCAGTGCAGCGGCCAGCTGGGGCCCCTCCCACCATTCTGCTGCAGAGACACGCCTGCGGGGGTCCCGCCGGAAGCCTCTAGCCGGCCACCCGTGATTTCACACCAAGCTGAGTGGCTGCGAGGTGGCCACACTGGGACTGCAATGACCTGCAGGCGGGAAGGCCCACAGGGCCGGGTGCCTGCAGCCTCCGCCCCACCACACACACCACCATTCTAGACAGGAAACTTTTATGGGCCCCTCATGAGGTGAGGGGTGCCTGTCCCGCACCTGACTGGATTCAAAGTAGCTTGAATAGCTTAGGGCTATTCAATAGCTTAGGGCTATTCAATAGCTTAGGGCCCCAGGCTAGCATGGACCAGCCTTGTTTTACACAGGGCCATGGCCACCCATTGGGGTGCAGCCTGGGTCCCCAGACAGGAGGGGATGGTGCAAATGTGAAGCAGCTTGAGAGGGGGCAAGAGGCCCCCGCTCCCCACATGGGCCTTGTTACCAGCTCTAGGGCCCATAGATGGCTTGACGGGGAAGACTGGAAATTGGGACTTTGGCCAGAGCCAGCAGTGCCTATGCAACCTGAAGGGCCCTGCCATATGGAATCTTGGGGGCACCCTTACTTGGTGCCCATCCAGGCCAAGGTCTGCCTCCCACACACCCAGCAGGCTCCCAGCCTGGGTCCCAACCAGGATTGGGAGATGGTGTAAAAGGCAGGTTCCTGAAGCCCCGGGCCAGGATCGGACTTGCCTCCCAGCATACAGACTCCAGACGACTGGTAAGGGGGGTTCCCAGTGGGCCCCGCAGGAGCGGCTGCCCTGGGCTTGGCCAGCCAAGGCTCAGTTCCCTTGCTCCCAAATTCTTCACTTTCCTTTGTCTTTCAGATTTGAGGTATAGTACATGTGTGTGTTTATGTATTTTGATTGGGTGGTGGTTCCAAAGTTTATGTTCTTGAATTTGCCAGGAAATTGCTCAGGGATGCCCTCTAGTGCCATCCCAAGGTGCAGTCATTCCACAAACACATGGGTTGTCTGCAGCCTCCTGGACACTAAGACCACGTGGGCAAGGGGAAAGTGGAGGGGCAGGCAGTGCCTCATGGCCAGTCCCCTGCTCCTCGTGAGGATTCTGGGCAGCAACTTGGCAGAGACAGCCCCCAGGAGGGCCAGGCACCTCCAAGCCTCAGACCACCAGCTGGGATCTGAGTCCAGAGTGGGCAGGACAGCAGACAGACTGTGTAAGAGCTGGCCCAAAGCACAGGTGCCTCTCCCCCTTTCACACTGTCACCCAGAAGCCTGGTTCCAGCCACGCCCTTAACTGTGCCAGAGGGGGAGGAGCCCAGGGGTGCTAAGGCACAGGAGGGTTGTCCCACAGGGCTGTCAGTGCCACAGGGCCTGCTCTGGGCAGGTGGGTGGCCCTGGGCCCTGAGCCTGGACGAAGCTCCACTGGTACCCCAGTCACTGGTCAAGTCACCAGGGTCCAGCTGCACACCAATGCCAACCCCATGGAGTAACAGCTCAGAAAATGTATTTTCTCAACAGGAAAATTAGAAGTCCAAGTGGAACAGAAGTCTATACCCCTGGCATCAGGGTGCCCACGTGTGGCTGACCCCATCCTCCCTCCCCAGCCCAACCCACCCCTGCCCCCCAGAGCATCTGTAAAAATGGATTTAATGCAATAGAAACAAAACCCGGGGGTGTGCTTCCCCACTGAGATCAGGTCACACAAGAGCCACGCAGCCACGCGGCACCAGGACTTGGGGTAAACAGGCCACCGGGCAGGGGAGAGGCCTCAGCCCCATAGAACCCGGGCTCTGGTAAGTGCTGTAGTGTGTGTGTCAGGCATGTGTGGCAGGGGCCCAGGCTGAAACCACAGGCCCCATATGCTTGCCCAGGGAGGAGGAGCATGAGCCCAGGGCCTCTCTTCCAGCTACCCCCTGCCCTGGGAGGGAGACTGGGGTACCAGTGGAGCAGGATGACCCTTCACCAACAGAGCTCCAAGCCAGGCTGAGCTGGCATCCCTGTAACCCCTAGCCTTGGGAGGGTCACCCCAGGGGAAGGGAGGAGGGCAGAGGGGAGACTCGCTCCAGATGCAGCAGGACAGCGGCCCCTGGGGGGCCAGTAGGGCTGGTTTGGTCACACCCCATCATCAGGGGCTGCAGGTGAGGGCCCGATGCCCCCCAGTCTCCGGGCCATGCTGATCAGCGAACGCAGCTGCACCAGCTTCAGCGGCCCCACCTCCTGGGGGTCCTGGCTCTCCAGCCACCGAAGAGCTGTTTCCAGACCCTGAACAGCCTCCCCGGCAGTGGGCACAGCAGCCTCTTCCTCCTCCTCTCCACTCTCCAGGACAGAGGATAGGCTGGCTGGGAGTGGAGCGGCCACAGAGGCCAGCATAGGGGGCCGGCCAGGGCCTGCCTCCTCTCTGCAGCCCTCGGACAGCCCCCCATCGTCGTCCAGGTGTAGCCACTCAGCCACCTCCTCCGGAGCAAGGCGCTTGTAGGCCAGGGCTGCCAGGTGTGTGAGGTCGCCTAGCACCCTGCTGTGCTCAGCTGCCGCCTCCGCCTGGCCAGCATGTTGCCCAGCACACTGCTCCTGTGGCCGAGGCTCGAAGGCTGCCCGTAAGCCCAGCAGCCAGCAGCGTTCAATGCTGCCCGCCTTCACCAGATCCCAGGAGAGGCCAGCCAGGTAGAGCATGTCCTTGAGCATGAAGCTGCGCATAAAGTCCAGTGGGGAGGCCCCCGCGCAAGACACCGCCAGCCGAAGCAGCTCCCGCTTGTACAGCTGCTTGAAGGCAGCCACCACACCCTGCTCCAGCGGCGCGGGGATGTGCGCTCGGCTGCTGCCCTTGGACAGGAACAGCACCCGCACGGCCCCGTCAGGGGTTTGCAGCTCCTCCGGGGGGCTGAGGGGCTCAGGCCGGAACCGCCTGGGGGTTTCCTCGCTCTCCTCCAGCGAGGGCAACCTGGCAGCGCGGCTCGGGCAGGGCGGGTGTGCGACCAGCAGTACCGCCCTCTGCTGTAGGCAGCTGCGGCGCAGGTAGCGCCTGACGCCCGGGACGAACTCCTCGAAGAACCAGCCCCGCAGCAGAGGGCGACTGAGCCAAGCGTCTGGGCTGTAGCGGTATGAGGCCGGGAACTTGTCCTGGTTGTGGTGGCGCAGGCTGGGCGGGTCTGGCAGCTGCCCGATGACGAGCGGCCTCAGCTTGTGGCTGCCGGTCAGGTTAGCGGCTAGTAGTACGGTCACCCGGTCGCCGCACCAACGACGGCTGCAGCCCCCAGCGCCCAGGGGTGCAGCTTGCTCCGGAAGCAGCTTCCAGTAGAGGCCGGTAACATTGGCGTTGTAGATCTGCTCATCACCGTAGCCGCCCTCCGCGGGGGGCGGCGGAGCCGGGGCGCGGCCGGGCGGGGGGCGGACGCCAGGGGGCTGTGTAGACTCCTGTTTGATCGGCGGGCCCGGCGCAGGGCCGACGGCTGGGGGCTCGGCCTCGCCGTAGATGCGCTGGCTGGAGATGCCGTGACGCTTCTGCCAACGCCAGAACCAGCCGTGGCTGGCCTTGAAGGTGCACTCGGGGCCGTAGATCTGGCGCGCGAAGGCCTCGGCCTGCGCCTGGATGAGCGGCCCTGACAGCGGCACGCCGTGCTGGCGCAGCGCCACGAACCATGAGTACACGGCGCGATCGATCTCCTCCTCGTTGGCCAGCCGCATCTTCTTGCGCTGCGTTCCCACATCGCCGCCCAGCTGCTCCAGGAACCAGCGCAACTTCGGCTCGTCCTTGAGCCAGCCGCGCAGCGTGCCGCCGGGCACGCCGAAGTCGCGGCACACGCTGGCCTGCCGCTCGCCGCCCTTGACGCGCTCGATGGCCTGCAGCTTGTCCTTGATGGAGTAGGCCTTGCGGAAGGCCATCTTCATGGCCACGCGGGGTCGCGCGGCAGGGGCCGCGGCGGGCGCGGGGGGCCGCGGCGGCGGCGCGGGGCGCCCGGGCGGGGGGTGGCGGCCGCGGCGCGGGGCCGGGTCGGCTGGGGAACCTGCAGGGTACATGGCAGCGGCAGCGGGGACGCGGGAGCCATAAGCCCGCCCAGCCGGCCGCGCGGGGCGGGGCGCTGGGGGCGGGACTGGCCGCGGCCCTCCCCTTTGTCTCGCCGGCTGTCGGCGAGCGGGCGCGCTGGCCCCGCCCCCCGAGCGTCTCGCAGTGTTTGCGGATCCCGCCTCCCGCCCCAGCCGGACGAGTCCACTGGGCCGGCAGAGCCGAGGGGCGCCCAGCGGACTACGGTCCTGTTCCCAGCTGTTTGCTTCAGCTCCTCCGCGAAAGATCCAGCCCCATAGGGGCTCTTCGTGTGCCTACTGTCTTTGTAGCAGCGGAAAGTGTCGCGCCTAGGGCTCCGGCGGCGGGGCGGGGCGGGCACATGAGTTGTTTCCCCCGTGTCCCAAGCCGCGTCGGGTGGTAGAGCCTGCGGCTTCATTTCCCGTGCGCGACCTAGGCGGCCCACCCTTTCCTCAGCAGTCCCGCGCTGCCGTGTCCTGCTGTTCAGTCGCCGCATCTTTAATAGGCGTGTGAGTACCGTGGTCCGCGCGGAAGATGCCGCATGCGCCACGCAGGCCCCACGGGCCCAGGGGCCGGCGGCCCGGGCCGAGCTAGCGGCTCCGCGCGGTCGGGGACCAGGGCACAAGTGCGGCCCGCATGCTGGCTTAGGGGCCGTGGGCCAAGTGCGGCTCCCGGTCGGAGCGCAGAGGGGCGGGGCCCACGGGCCACGTGGCGGTCTGAGCCTTGCGGCTGCCTGAGCTGTGAAAGGTCACAGGAATGCCGGGGCCGTCTGAGCCCGGTCTCTGAGGGTGGCGGGAATATCGCCCATCTGTGGCCTAGGCCTGTAGGTCTTGCTTTGTGCAGTACGCGTGTAGTAAGCGCCTGCCGCGCGCCGGCGCTGGGCTTCGGGGCGCGGGCCCAGTCTTGGTGGAAGTTCGACGGTTCCTGAATGGGGAAAGGATACGGGACGCGACTGCCGAGCGACTGCGGTCTGGGCTTGGAGGAAGCATCCGGACAAGAGGCAGTGTTGAAGCCAGTCTCTGAACGAGAGTGATGCCTTCCGTACGAAATGGGTACTGGCAGCGGAAGAAGGGAAAGCTCAGGCTGGAACCGTGGGGATGGAGTAGGGCAGAGACTTCACGGAGGCGCCCATCTCTGCGGCTCCAGACTAAAGGGCCCCCTTGGAGCCGTCCGGGTGGTCCCTGCTGCCGGGGAGTCTGATAACTTGACCCTGGCCTGTCGCTCCTCTAGGGGTGGGCCTGGCCTGGAGCCCGGAAGGGCGTCTTAGGTTAGAGGCTCTGTAGGAGCAGCTGTGGCAGCCTGGGCTCTGTGAGCTGGTAAGTGGGCCAACTCCAATGCAAGTCTGTCATTCCCAAGCCTTCCTCTGCCCAGCCCTGCGGACAGTGTGTCCCCGGAAAAGCGCCTTCTCGTGGAGCGCCTGGAATGAGCTCTCAGGAGCAGGTTCCCCAAGTCACCTTTGCAGAGCAGGGTTCTGGGACCCGTGCCAGTTGTGGGGTGGCCTCCCGGCTGGGCCACTACTACCTGCCCTTGGAGTGGGGCGGCTGTGCGGTTTGCGGGAGCCTGGGCAGAGCGAGCACTGCGCCTCCAGTCCCTTTGTACCCTAGATGGCCGGGATGACTGCCCTCTGGAGAAGCCAGGATGGGGCCCGGCCCCCTGCGCTGTTCTCTTGGGGATTGACTGTTCTCTCTTGGGTCTCTTCTGTCAGCAGGACAAGTTGGCGTTTCTTAGTGGGACTGAGTTGCTCAGGAGTCAGAGGTCTGAAAGCATCTGAGTAGGAACTTGGGGCTGTGGAGCCCCCCCGGAGGAAGGCATTGGGCCTCTTGCCTGCCTGCACTGGGCTGCACTGTTGGTGCGGCTGTTCCCGTCAACGTCCCTGTGCTCTCTGCTGCCCTGGCGGGTGCTGTGGACAAAACACTCCTGTGCAGCCCTGAGCACGGCCACATCAGCCAGAGGGCCTGGAGACCCCAGCCCCTGCTCACCCGCTCCCATCGCCCGGGGTCGTTTTGACCCCTGAGGGCACAGTCTGAGAGCTCCTGTGTGTGATTTGAAGGGGTGCTGTGGGCAGGGGGCTGTTCAAGGCAGCACCCAGAAGGTGGGAGGGTGGTGTGGACAGCAGGGCTGGCGGAGGGGCTGCCCCTCCCAGAAACCTTGCCCACTCGCCCAGTGTTACGGGTCCCCTGGCACCTTGGTGGGCACAGCTCTGACAAGCCACATCCTCACCTTCCTTCTGGGCCTGCTGCCCCCAGGGCCCAGGGGTGCTACAAGTTTTGGGACCTCAGCGCAGCCAGGGGTGTGGACCAGCCAGGTGCTGGGCTGGGAGTGTTGCCAGGGAGGGGTCCTCTCCACCCAGGACCCCTCTGCCATGCCAGTGGTCTTCACCTGGGCCAGGCAGGGCATGATCCCACAGGGGTCTCCCAAATCATGGGACACTGAGAACCCTAGTGGCTTGGCAGGGCAGCACCCCCCTTGTGGTAGAGGTCGAGTGTGCCTGGTGGTTCTGGGCTGTCGGGTGTGGGGGGGGGGCAGTCGGGTCATTGCCCTGCAGGAGCTCGAGCCACCAGTGGGGACTCCTGAGGATATTTTGGTCCCTACTTTGGTGAGCTCTCCTCCCCAGGCTCCAAGCTGGGGCTGCTGCAACTGGTATAAACTCCTGGATGTGGGGGTCTTATTGGCCCCTGGGAGTGTGGGGCCCTCACTGGAGAGCTGTGGGCTGTGTGTTTGCATCCTCACGGGGAAGCGTCCAAACTCCGACTTGCTTTCCTCCTGGGACAGGTGGGTTTCCAGTTCAGCAGGCCATCGGGAGGCAGGGAGGGTGAGGACTCCGAGACGTCTGTGCCTGAGCCTCAGGGGTGCTGTTGGGCTGTCCCAGGAGATGTAGCAGCAGGGCAGGGGGAGGCAGGAACCTCCTGGTGGGTGCTGCTGGCCCTGTCCCCAACACTGGCTCCATGCCCAGGTGGCACTCTGCTGTGTCCAGTCCCAGGCAGCACCCTGCTGGCAGCAGAGGCCTTTCTCCACTCACAGATGGTCTCTGGTTGCCGGGAGCCTCACCTCCACGCCTCCCTGAAGCCAGTGTGCGTGGTGGGTGTTGACCCGCCGGGGCCTGCCCCCAACCTCCCGTGCACTCTCCCAGGCCAGCTGCCTCCGCTGGGAACCAGCCTCTGTCACCTGCCCCCAGGGGGCTCCTTGTGTGTCCACATTCGTCTCTGACTAGTGCTGCACAGGGACCTGGGTGGCAGACCTCCCACTGGAGGGGGGAGACAGGTTCTTAGGGTGCTGAGTCGCTGGGGAGCCGGAGGTTTTGGCGGGGCAGGGCCGGCAGGTCTTGTCTGCCCAGAGGGCCTTGGGGAATTAGATGATCTCGCAGCTCCTGGGTTGCGGCACCTAGTGCCCGGCCACCAGTCTCGGAGTGATCGAAAGCTCTATCCTTTTGCACGTGGCAGGAGGAAGGCAGGCTCTGTCCCTGAGATGGGGCCTTTGGTGGCTGCCGAGACCCCTGCAGTGGCCTCGTCACCCTGCACCTTATTCGCCAGACTGGACTTGATGGCACTGCAGGGGCAGAGCTGAGTGGGGATTTCCTCCATAGGTAGTTCCAGGGGCACCAAGGCGGTGCTCAGGCCCCAGAGGGGAGTGGGCGGGCAGGCTGCTCAGAGGGTGCCTTTTAGGAACTGCCCATTTCGCGGGTGATGGGGGTGCAGGGTGGGCAGACACATCTCCTCCTGGCCTTTGGTGGCGGGTCGGTCTCGTGCATGCCGCCCTACCACACAGCTTCTGAAAGGGCCCTCCGGCCTCCCCGGGCCGCCCTGTCTGACCGCCTCTAACCTTGCTGCTCTCTCTCCCTGCTCTCCTAGGAGGTCACAGCAAAAGTAAGTACCTGCTGTCCCATGTGTCCCTGCACCCATCATCGGAGCTGGGGACCCAGTGTAGCCAGGACGGCCCTGGGGGGTGGGGCAGGCTGCCCGGCTGGTTTCCTCTGGACCACAAGGAGCTGGATGTGCAGGGTCCAGTGTCCGATGCCCTGGGTTCAGGCGCTTCACTGGATGGAGCTTCGGCCCTAGCCGGACCCTGGCCCCAGGCCCTGTGCTTTGCACGCTAGTCTGAGAAGCAGCTCTCCCCTCTGGAGCTGTGACCCCTCTGAGCACAGCCTGGGCTGGTGTCAGAAGCCGGGGAAATGTTTAGACCAATGGGGTCTAGCAGGGTGTGGGCACTGGGGGCCAGCCTTGTGGGCAGGGCTGAAGGGGCTAGGCATTGCAGAATTCAGAGGGCACATAAGCCCTGCTTGGTTAGTCCCTTGCCTTCTTAGGGACAGTGAGTGATGTCACAATGCCCTGCCTCCCAGCACTGCCCCTGCCGTCAGCCTGGCCTTGGTAAGTGTTGGCCCCAGACTGGCAGCAACGTGCTAGGTGTCGGCCCGGCACCACCCTGGGACCTGCTGGGACCTCGTACGAGGCCTGTGGCATGTCCCGCATAAGGCCCCCAGCGTGCCCCTGCAGAGTGCAAGGGGGCCTCTCCCTGAAGTACCAGGCAGGTGTTGGAGCGGTGGGGCTCAGGTCCCAGTTTTGTTTGGGGTGCTAGGGAAGGGCCAGAGGTCCGGTGCGGAGCCCTGCGCCCAGGTGAGTGAGGGGAGGGTTTGCTGTCCAGGCTGAAAGGCCACCCTGCCTTTGTCCCCCAGGTCTGAGGACCTAATGCTTGGGGCCAGGGGGTCAGCCCTCTCTTAGGCTCCAGCAGCCCACAGAAGCAGGGGACAGCAGGGGTGTCCTCAGGGATAGCTCTCAGCCCCTGGGAACTGGTTAGGATGCCATCCAGGTTTGGTTCTGGCTGAGAGGACTCTGTGGGTCGCAGCCACTCTGCTGGAGCAGACCCACTGAGTGTGTGCTCAGGGACCCTGGGCGTGCCCTCAGAGCAGGCTGGCCACACAGTTTTCTGGGCCTGTGGCTATAGTGGCCCGTACTGTGCACCTGGTGGGCAGAGTGCTGGCAGCCTTTCAAGGCACCACGCTGAGTGTGGGGCAGGGGCAAGCCACTGCTGTGAGGCAGCGCCCCTGGGGGTGGCAAAACACTAAGGTCGTCTCCAGGGAGGCCCAAATGGCTCAGAGTTTTGGGCCCCCGCCCCCATTCTAGTGACAGGGTCTGTTGCCCCAAATGGTGCTGGAACGAGAGGAGGGTCCTGATGTCCGGGTGTCACAGGCGCGGCGTCCCCTCCAGTTCAGAGGCACTTTCAGCTGCCCAGGAACGCCGTTCTACCCTGCAGCCTGAGCGGCTGAGCTCCTCCCTTGCACACCTCACCATCGTCTGCCCTGCTGTGGTTCTGTAGGGGCGGGGCCTCCACCCTCTGCTCCCAGATGCCCACTGAGAAGCAGCTCCCCATGGAACGTGTGCTGCTCTGGGAGGCGGTGTGGCCAGGGCGGGTGCGGGTGACTCGGGCAGGGTGCCCACCATGACGGGCCGGCCTCAGAGACTGCCAAGCGCACTCTCTCAAACATGCCTCCTCAAGAGATGGCCAGACTGAGCAAGAGCACAGGACGTCCAGTTAAAACTTCAGATGAACAAGGAATGACTTCGCAGTGNCTGAGCGGCTGAGCTCCTCCCTTGCACACCTCACCATCGTCTGCCCTGCTGTGGTTCTGTAGGGGCGGGGCCTCCACCCTCTGCTCCCAGATGCCCACTGAGAAGCAGCTCCCCGTGGAATGTGTGCTGCTCTGGGGGGCGGTGTGGCCAGGGCGGGGGCGGGTGACTCGGGCAGGGTGCCCACCATGACGGGCCGGCCTCAGAGACTGCCAAGTGCACTCTCTCAAACATGCCTCCTCAAGAGATGGCCAGACTGAGCAAGAGCACAGGACGTCCAGTTAAAACTTCAGATGAACAAGGAATGACTTCGCAGTGTGAGTGAGTCTCAAGTATTTCGAGGGACGCACTTGCTGTGAAGGTCGTTTGTTGTTCATGAGAGTGAAGTTGGCCGAGTGCACTCTCTGTCTCCTCTGGCCTCCCTGCTTGAGGTTCTGGGGGAGAAGCGTTTCGAGGTGTGGAGACAGTGGTTTCTACACGCCTTTGTGGAGCTTGGGTCCATGTGGATTAGAAAGGTTTTGTAAAAACGGTTTTGCAGTTAAAAACACAGGTGCTTCCACACCCATATGCGTGCACCCCTTTATTGCTTTACTGAGCTTTGCACTGATTGGACTGGGGTTTTTGCATGTTGCCTGATGGCGCCCCCCCACTCCACCCCACCCCTGGGAATCACCCTCAGCTCCTCCAGCCCTGCCAGCCAGGCTGCTGAGGGAGGGGTGGGCGCTGGCCACTGGGGCTGGCGGTGCTCAACTGCCTTCTTGTGCTTGCTTTTAATGCTGCGCGGAAGATGAGGAGCGGGAAGGCCTCCTGTGCCCTGGAGACCGTCTGGGAGGACAAGCGGAAGTATGGGGAAGCTGAGCAGCGCTTCCACGAGCAGGAGGCCACGCGGGCCGCCACCCAGCAGCTCCTGGCCCAGGCACCAGCTGTGAACGGGCCGGGTCAGGAGGACATGGAGGAGGTGGACGAGGCCGGGGCTCCTGACAGCTGCAGGGACGGTCCTGGGAAGAGCTGTAGTGGGAGGCAGCCCCTGCAGAAGAAGAGGAAGCGCTCCCCGAAGAGCTGGCTCCGGGGGGCAGACCTGGCCCTCGTGGGCCTCTCGGCTGACCACGTCTGGCTAGACAAGCCACTTTTCGATCAGGCGGAGAGCTCCTACCGCCAGAGGCTGGCAAACGTAGCCGCCCAGGCAGCCCGGCCACCAGCTTTGGCTCCCAGGAGTCCTTGCAGCCACGGGAGCCAGGTGGCTTGCCACCACGTGACCTGGGGCATCTGGGTCAACAAGTCTGCCTTCGACCAGGCCGAGCGGGCGTTCGTGGAGTGGTCTCAGGCTCTGCTGTGGGCCACAGAGGGCAGCTGCAGCCTGGGGGCTGCTGACACAGGCCGGCGGGCTCCTGCCCTGGACCTGGCCCTCAGCCACCAGCCCAGCCCCCCAGCTAATGGCCAGCCCCGGCTGGGCAGTCTGCAGGCACTGGTGCGGGAGGTGTGGCTGGAGAAGCCCCTGTATGATGCAGCCGAGAGGGGCTTCTACGAGGCCCTGTTTGATGGCCACCCCCCCGGGAAGGTGCGAGTGCAGGAGCGAGCCTTCCAGGCGGAGAACCCTCGGCGGGGCCGAAGAGACCGGCGGTGCCGGAACAACGTGGGGAGCAGGCGTGCTGGGCTGAGGCGGGCTGAAGGGGAGGTGCTGCCGTCCACTCTGCCCCACTGGTACTTCCTGCACAGGGACGCAGAGGCCCCCTGGCTCAGCAAGCCCGCCTACGACGGTGCGGAGGGCCGCCACCATGCTGCTGAGGCCATGCGTGCCGCCTGGCGCCTCGAAGCCACATCTCTGGCTTGCCGACCCGGCGCCCGGTCTGGCCCATCCATGTCCTGCCTGAGACCCAAGTAGGAGAAACGTGCTGGGCGGGTGCCCAGTCTGGGCTCACCCAGGCTGGGGCCACGTGCGCCCTCCTCCCTGCCCCGACCCCAGCAGGGCTGTCCCTGAGACACCTGGACCCGGTTAAGTTGCGTGCAGGAGTGGGTTGGTCAGTGCAGGCTCCAGGATTACCCCTCGGGTCGCAAAGCTCTGGGCCATTGAGGGCGGGAAGGGGCAGCCGAGGGCTGACTCTGCCTCCAAGCAGGATTTCCCTTGGCTGGGCGGCTCCCAAGGAAGCAATGAAGGCTCCTGGCCCTAGGGCCCCATGGGAGCAAGCCCTGGGAGCCGGCCCCAGGGGCCGCACCCAAGGACAGTGTCATGCTGTGCCAGCAGCAGTCCCTGGAGGCCTGGCCACAAAAGGTCCCCAGGCTGGTGGGCAGAGACCGTTGGACTGCAGAAAAGATGCCAGGGAGCTGGAGCCATGGGGAGCAGGAGGCTGGGCCCCAGCCAGGCCAGCAGGGACTGGGGAAGTGGCACCAGCCTGGTCCCCAAGTTCCCGGCAGGAGCCCCTCGGTCATGCCCTTCTGTGAGGGTGATCTGATGGTCTGACAGCCATAAGTCCCACTGTGGTGGGGAGCGCCCCTGTCAGGCGGGGGCGGGGGCGTGAAACTAGGTGCGGGGGGCTGGCTTCTCACTGCCGAGCCCCACCTCCTCTCACCAGATGGGCACCGGTGGGGCCCGGTGACGGCCTGGCTTTCTCGGCACAGAATTGGCAGGACTGGGGCTGTTTCTGTCTGTTGAGGGGCAGGAGGGCCGCCTGTGCCCCAGCAGCAGTGGGCAGGCACAGCCTGCGGCCGGAGGCTCCTAGGCCTGGAGCAGCAGTTCTCAGGCCCCACATCTGTGGGTTTGTGCCACATTGGCCCAAGTGCTAGAGGTGTTTACTGAAAATTATTGCTGAGCTCATACATAGTAAGGTGTTGTTATGAGAAGTCATTTTCCTGTGAGAAAAAAACCAGTGAGCGGGTGGCCCTGTTTGGCATTTTGACATCTGTAGTGTCTGGCTTCTGAGGAGGCAGTGGAGTCCCCTCTGCTTCTGCGTTCAGGTGTGGGTGGGTGTTGTCTGACACCATTCCAGCACAGGTGCTGCTTAGAAAGGGGGCCCTCCGAGCCCCCAGAGGTGCTTGGCCATACTTTGAGAGCCACTGCTCTTGGGGACAGGTCTGGGCCCAGGGCCCATGCACAGAGGGAGCAGCAATGGCGGCCAGGGCTGCTCTGCCGCAGAGCCTGGAGGCCTCATCTCCCAGGGGCCCCCGCACCCTTGGCACTTGGGCTGTGCAGGCCAGGCCGCCTCAGCTTCGGTTCCTCCCAGCAGGAAAATGGCCACAGACTTCCTAGTGCACGAGAAGATCTGGTTCGACAAGTTCAGATACGATGATGCGGAAAGGAAGTTCTACGAGCAGATGAACGGGCCTGTAGCCGGTGCCTCCTGCCAGGTAAGGGCCATGTGGGGGCTGCTGGCTGCGCCGGCACCCAGAGGCCAGAGGCCCCACGCCGGCTGCCGGTGGCGGGATCTTCGGTGGAAGGCTGACCAGGTCACAGCTGCCGGGCTGCGGCACCTCGGGCTTCTTGCTTCCTGCTGAGCTTCGGTCCTGCACGTCGCTTCCTCACTCTCCATGCGAGGGCCGTGGGGTTCTTTTTTTTTTTTTTTTTTAATTATTTTTTAAAGATTTTTTTTTTTTTAATGGAAATGGAAGACTGGTTCTTTCTGCACTATCTGCAGGAGAACGGCGCAAGCGTGATCCTCCGGGACATTGCGAGAGCCAGAGAGAACATCCAGAAATCCCTGGCCGGAGTGAGTACTGCGGCACCGCCGCCCTCACGCCTGCCAGCACGTCTGACTTCTCACCAGGACTGCTGATTGTTTGCCCTTGGAGCAGTCAGGGCGAGGCTGTGTGTCCGCCTGCACAGTGTCCTGTGCCCAGACCGCAGGGGACCTTCTTACTGTGTACCCTTGCTGCTTGCTGGTGCTCACCTGGTTGTCCCTCCCTCCCCCAGCTACGTCCTTCCTGCTCGCTCCCTGCTCAGGGAAGCCTCTCTTCCTTCCTAGGCTTTGGCCTCCCCAGAGAGTTGGGTTCACAGGGCATGGAGTTCAAATCACAGAGTGGGCAGCTTTTTGCAGCTGATGCCCAGGCAGGGCCCCCCGCAGCCCAGCTCGGCTTCCTGGTCCCCAATAGGTCCGGAGAGGACAGGGCCATGTCCACCTCTACCTTAGTCTGGCTGGCAGGTGTGTTCCTAGGAGGCGGCAGACCTGCTCTGCCTTCCTGGTCAGGGAGCTGGGATCTCTCCATTCCTTCGGGATGCAGGGGGTGTCCTGGTCCTGAGAGCCAGGTGTCTACACATAGCTGTGTACCTACTGGAGACTCTGCTCGAAAGAACCCACTTCCTTGCCTTTTCCGGCTTCTGGAAGCTGCTCACATCCCGTGGCCTGTGGCTCTCAGCCAGTGGTGTTGGGGTGCCACCCTTGCCTGTCACATCTTGCTCCCTGCCACCCTTTCACATGGCCCTTCGCATCTGCAGTCTCTTTTGCCACATGAGGTCACCTGCCTGCACAGGTGGCTCAGGTGTGCTGGCTCCTGGCCACAGGCTGGGCAGCCCTGGGCAGGTGTCCCCTGGGGAGGCGGGGCTGCTGCCATCCGCCCAGCAGGCCCTGCATGGTGCTTGGCCCCGGCATGTTCCTTCCTGCCTTCCTTTGTGCCCAGTGAGGCTTGGGCTGGGCAGACAGGCCCCAGGTAGCACCAGGTCTTGGCACCAAGGAAGCTCATCCTGCCCCAACCCTCTGGGCCTGGCCGTGCTGCTCAGCCCTGGGTCCCCGGCCTCTGAGGGGAGCTGTGAGCACTGCCAGGGCTTGGGCAGCGCAGCCCCACAGACCACACGGCGTAGACCACTCCTTTCCTCGAAGCCCAAAGCTGAAGTCCAAGGTCGAGGTGTAGGGGCAGGGTTGGCTTCTTCCAAGGCCTTGCTCCTTGGTATGCAGAAGGCCTTTTTCTTCCCTTGTTTTTGCATCCAGTTCCCTCCATGTGTCTTAAAAGAACACCAGCCATCGGGTCAGGCCCCCCGATGACCTCAGTGTGACTGGGTCACCTCTGTAAAGATCCCACCTCTGAATGAGTTCCAGCGTCCGAGGCACCGGTGGCAAGGCTTCCACTGGCAGCAGGACTGCTGGCCCAGCACCCGGCTCGGACCTGGGTGGGGCAGAGTTCAGCAGACTCTGGGACTTCAGCACCCAGAGTCCCTGGCAGCTGTGCCTGGTGCCGGGCACAGGGTCAGGGGTGGGGGTAAAAGGCTCTAGATTCAAAGTTCTGGGGCCTGGGGCGTGGCCCTGCGCAAGGCCTAGAGGCAGCTGCCTGCAGCTTGTTGCTTGGGTGGTGACTGGTTCCTCATCCCTGCTGGGAGGGGAGTTGATGGGGTGGGGTGGGGTGGGGTGGGTGCAGCCAGAGCATAGACTTCGTGGAGGAGCCTGGTAGCACGTGAGCCCCCCCCATCTGCCCACCACATGTGCACACCAGGCAGCAGGCACAGCAGCAGGGCGTGAGGGGTGAGCCTGCTGCCCACTTACAGCCTCTGAGCCCCTGTGGCAGGAGCTGTCGGGCCCTCAGTGGGACCGGCCCTGGGAGACCAGCCAGAGAAGGGCCGTGTGCTGATGATGGCAGCCAGGACTGGGGTGTGGGTGGGGCCAGCACAACTCTCAGCCTGAGCTGCAGGGTGGAGGGCGTGCCATTTACCGACCAGAGTAGGGCGCTGAGTTGAGCTGAGGGGGTAGTGGCATGAGCAGAGCCCACCCTGGTCCCCACTGCTGGTGTGCGTTCCTTCTCCAGCCACATGGTGCCCTGGCCTCCCTGGGCTGGCCCCGCTGGCCAGCTGTCAGTGGGCCCTGGGACAGCATTGGCCTTGCACTGCCCAGTGGCTTGTCCTGTGGCTATGTGGGTGGGCCTCAGGCCCAAGGCTTTTATCATGACTGGACACTGAGAGTGGCAGCGGCCCCGGGGAAGGGGCCAGGTGCACAGTGTCCCAGGACCCATTCCCCCTGGGGTGTGACACAGGCCTGAGCTATGGTGACACCCTGCAGGCAAGCTCCCAGGGCAGTGTCACATGGGTCCACCAGCCGGCTGGGCTTTGGTTCCCAGGCCACCCAGACTTAGCCAGACACTGGGTGCGTGGCTGGGGGTGCAGGGCATTGCGCTGGCTGATGCAGGTGGCTGCCCCCTGTGCAGGCTGCTCCTCCCCCAACCTGGGCCCCTCAACTGCTCTCCCCTCCTGTTGCAGCTCAAGGCCGTGCTGCCCAGCCCCCCTGAGGCTTCAGGCCAGGTGGCTCCTGGGACCGTAAGTCCTGTTCTTTCCACCCCACCAAGCAGTGGCCGCCAGTGCTCTGAACTGCCTGCCAGTCCTGTGCTTTGTGCTTGGCTGAGGATGTCCCCATGGTCTCCTGCTCACAGGGCTGCCGCCTCCTCTCCCAAGAGGAGCATGGTGGTGCACCCAGCTGGGCTCATACCAGCTGCTGCCTGGTGTGTCTCACAGGCCTCCCTCCCAGCTCAGGGCTGTGCTTCTCAGCAGCTGTGAGTGGGGGACCTTGGAGCCGGGTGGGTGCCAGGCCCTCACCCTCCCCCTGCCTTGCAGAGCTCAGGCCCTGGGGCCTCCAGTGGGCCCGGCGGAGACCACAGCGAACTCCTCCTCCGAATTGCCAGCCTGGAGGTGGAGAACCAGAGCTTGAAAGGCGGTGAGGCCCGGGCCTGGCAGGGTGGGGCGGTGGCCTGAGGGTCCCTGCTGTCTGACCATGCCCCCTTCGCCCCTGCAGTGGTGCGAGACCTACAGCAGGCCGTCTCCAAGCTGGAGGCCCGACTGAGTGCGCTGGAGAAGAGTGCGCCCACCCACCGGGCCACAGCCCCCCAGACCCAGGTGAGTACTCCCCCAGGCCCGGGTCCCCCAGGTCCACCAGCCAGGGTGTGCAAGTGTCACCACCCGCTCCACTTTGGCAGCACGTGTCACCCATGCGCCAAGTGGAGCCCCCCTCCAAGAAGGCGGCGCCCGCTGCGGAGGACGACACAGACGACATCGACCTGTTTGGCAGCGACGAGGAGGAGGACAAGGAGGCCGTCCGGCTGCGGGAGGAGAGGCTGCGGCAGTACGCGGAGAAGAAGGCCAAGAAGCCTGCGCTGGTGGCCAAGTCCTCCATCCTCCTGGACGTGAAGCCTGTGAGTGGCCTCCCCTGAGTTGGGTTTGGACGCGAAGAGCAGGGCAGGCGCAGGTGGGACTGCTCCTAGGGCTCCACGAAGAGCTGTGCTCTGCTGCACGGGGCCTCCCTGGTGTCGCAGGCTCCTGACCCAGCCTCTGCTCCCCTTGTCTCCTAGTGGGATGACGAGACGGACATGGCCCAGCTGGAGGCCTGCGTGCGCTCCATCCAGCTAAATGGGCTGACCTGGGGGGGCTCCAAGCTGGTGCCAGTGGGCTATGGCATCCGGAAGCTGCAGATCCAGTGTGTGGTGGAGGACGACAAGGTGGGCACCGACCTGCTGGAGGAGGAGATCACCAAGTTCGAGGAGCACGTGAGTGGGCAGGCCCACATCAGGGGCGGAGGTGGGGGCACAGCAGCAGGGGGCCTCCCGGGATACTGGGCCCCACGCGACCCTCGCCCCCTCCTCTCTGTAGGTGCAGAGCGTGGACATTGCTGCCTTCAACAAGATCTGAGCCCTAGTGCTGGGCCTGCGCGAGCCCCCATGGCTATTAAAGACTGAGACTCCTGCTGTCTGGCTCCTGTCCTGCAGTGGGCCCTGTGGGTGGGCCGCACTCAGTGGGCAGCTCTTTGCCAGGCCCCCAGCCTCAGGAGCGTACCACCCGGGCCCCACCTGTCCTACATTGGTGGTTCTGGTGGCCGCTGCCGGCCTCCCCTTTCTTGGCCTCTGCACAGCCTTCTCGTGGCCGTGACCTCCGCCTGCCCCTTCTCTGCCCCTTCTCTGCCCCATCCCTCGGTGCCCAGCTGTCTTCAGTCACCCATCGAGTGCCATGTCCAGCTCCAGCTGCTGAAGCCAGGAAGGAGGCGGGCAGTGTCCCAGCCCTCCATCCACCACATGGCCTCCTCTTGCTCCATTCCTTGCTGTGCTTCCTCTTAGGGAGCGAGGGGGGCCAGCCCGGCCCTGCTGCTGTGACCAGACACCTGCCCCACCAGCCCTTAGCCTGTGTGGGACCCTGTCTCCCAGCCTTGGCCCTCACTCAGTCCTATCTCCCCAGCGCACTGCCTGGCTGCTCCACCTGCTGGAGACCTGAGCCCTGGGCAAGTCCCACACACTGCACCTCTGCCCGCCCTGTCTGTCAGTGCTTAAGATGCTCCCCGTCCCTCCCCTGGACTGGCCAGCATGGCTGGCGAGATGGCTGTGCTCCCCACTTGGAAAGTGGGGGCTGCAGTTACTACCATCCAGAGCTGGTCTCCAGGGCTCTGAACCACACCGGGATGAATGCTCCCCTTAGTGGTGGGGGGCTCGGTGCAGGACCTAGGACTTGGACGCTCACTGGGGGTGGGCCCCAGGGTGGCCGGTTCCGGAGCACAGTGTGGGCGGCACCCAAATGCAGGAGCTCAGTTTGGACTTGCTTCTGTCTCCTGCCCTGGCTCCCTAGGGTTGGCTTCTAGTGGGGTGGGGCGAAATCGAGCTAGAGGTGGAGTTACCACTGCACCCGAGGCAGGTTGTGGGAGCGCGGGAGGGGGCCAAGCCTGGAGGGGCTAAGAGGACCTGGGATGACCTGGATGGCAGACACATACCGTGTCAGTCCTGGTCTGGCCGCCAGCACTCCTCTCCTATCCAGAAGTCGGCAGAGCTATCCCACCCCTTTCGGGAAAGGTGGTTGCGTCCCGAGTGTCCCCACCCTCCGAGCTCCCGGATTGCGGCGCAGCGTGATTTGTAGGCTCCGGATACAGACTATTGGGCAGGGGGGGTGTCACGTGGGCCGGCTGGGGCGGGGAGGCCCGAGTCCGGGTGCTGGGGCAAGATGGCGGAGCAGGAGCCTGAGGGGCGCGCCGCGGCGCGACCGCTGCTCACTGACCTCTACCAGGCCACCATGGCGCTGGGCTACTGGCGTGCAGGCCGGGCGCACGACCTCGCCGAGTTTGAGCTCTTTTTCCGCCACTGCCCGTTTGGCGGCGCCTTCGCTCTGGCTGCGGGGCTACGCGACTGCGTGCGCTTCCTGCACACCTTCCACTTTCGTGACGCAGGTACCCCCTACTTCATTGCCAGGCACCCCAGCCCCCAGACAGGCCCCTCCTGCTGGACGAGCGCCCCCATCTGCAACAAGACACACCGACGAGCCTTTCCCCGTGCCTAAACGAGGCCCGGCAACCTACCCCCCCTGCCCCCCGCGTCCCCCGCCTGCACGCTTGCCCCAGCCCACGAGTGCCTTTGTTGCTCCCAGATGTGCAGTTCTTGGCCTCGGTGTTGCCTGCAGACACTGACCCCGAGTTCTTCGAGCACCTCCGGGCCATTGACTGCTCCGGGGTGACGGTGCGGGCCCTGCCAGAGGGCTCTCTCGCCTTCCCCGGCGTGAGTGCGGGCTGAACGGGGCGGAGGGGTGGACCCGAATGAGGTTGTGGGGCTGCCAGCTGACACCCTACCCGCAGGTACCGCTGCTGCAGGTGTCGGGGCCGCTCCTGGTGGTGCAGCTGCTCGAGACTCCCCTCCTCTGCCTAGTCAGCTATGCCAGGTGGGGCCCACCAGCAGCCGGGCGTGACAGAGCCAAAGCTCGGACTTCGGAGGGCTGGCCCTTGCGGGTGTGGCTGTGACTCTGTGCGCTGGGTCCGAGTTCCTTCATGGCTGAGGCGCAGGGTCTCCTGCTCACTTGCTCCCCACAGCCTAATTGCTACCAACGCGGCGCGGCTTCGCCTAATCGCGGGGCCAGAGAAGCGGCTGCTGGAGATGGGGCTGCGGCGCGCTCAGGGCCCTGACGGGGGCCTCACGGCCTCCACCTACAGCTACCTGGGGGGTAAGGGTCAGGGAATAGAGGGGTGGCAAAGCAGGAGGCCGGGCCTGAGAGCCCTGCCGACCCATGGCCTGAAGTCCCCCAACCCTGCGCGATTTTCTGGCCTAGGCTTCGATGGCAGCAGCAACGTGCTGGCAGGACAGCTGAGGGGTGTGCCGGTGGCAGGAACCCTGGCGCATTCCTTCGTCACTTCCTTTTCAGGCACCGAGGTGCCCCCTGACCCGGTCAGTACCCTTGTCTCCCCTGCTGAACTCCAGAGAGCAAACCCCAAGGCCTGCCCTTGCCTAGAGGAGGGGTGGTCCGATCCCTGTTCAGTTCCAGGGCAGATGACTTGTCAGGGCCACCAAGCCACCCAGGGTGTGTAGCCACAGTGCTGTACTGGGAAGGTGGCCGGCAGGTGGCATTACCCCTGATCAGACTCTCAGCCAGGTGTGAACCAGACCGCACTCTGCCCTCGGAGTCCCCAGCCCTTCACTGACCCCTCTCCCTAGATGTTGGCTCCAGCTGCTGGTCAGGGCCCCAGAGTGGACCTGGCCACCCTCGTGGAGGCATGGCTGGAGCGAGTATGTGCCCACCTGGGGCTGGGGGTGCAGGAGCCACACCCGGGGGAGCGGGCAGCCTTTGTGGCCTATGCCCTGGCCTTTCCCCGGGCCTTCCAGGGCCTGCTGGACACCTACAGTGTGAGGAGGTGAGGCCCGAGCACCCCCGGGGGGGGGGGCTCAGTAGAGCAGCTGCAGCCTCCCCACCTGCTTGCCCCTGCCTACCCCTGCCTACAGAAGCGGTCTTCCCAACTTTCTGGCCGTAGCCCTGGCCCTTGGTGAGCTGGGCTACCAGGCTGTGGGCGTGAGGCTAGACAGCGGTGACCTGCGCCAGCAAGCCCAGGAGGTCCGAGGGCTGTTCCGGACCACCGCAGCCCAGTGCGTTGGGGCCGAGGCGGGGGGTGCGGGGGCGTGCTGTGCCTGTTGAGAGTCCCGTGCAGGGGCACCCACATGGGCATGGGGCAGAGGGGAGGATGGGTTAGGGTTAGGGACCCTGCCCTTCCCACCACGGGAGCTTTAGTCTGGGAGCTTTGGTGTCCATGGAGACATGGGGGCTCGTGTGGGTGGGGGCAGGCAGGTTCTCCCACAGGATGTGTGGTCAGGACTTCTGGGAACTGCCTCCCTGCCCCCCAGGTTCCAGGTGCCCTGGTTGCAGACAGTCCCCATCACTGTCAGCAACAACATTGACGAGGAGGAGCTGGCCCGGCTGGCCCAGGAGGTGGGGCAGGGCAGGGCAGGGGTTAAGGGGGCTGCTGGGGGGTCTCTGAGCATTCGAGTGCTGGCTGAGCTCAGGGCCTCTCCTCCGCTGTCCTCCAGGGCAGCGAGGTGAATGTCATCGGCATTGGCACCAGCGTGGTTACCTGCCCCCGCCAGCCTTCTCTGGGCTGCGTCTACAAGGTGGGCACAGGGCCTGGGGCCCGGGGCGCTGGCCGTGGGGGTCAGGGGCTGGGGTAGAAGGGTCTAGCTCTCCCAACACCCTGTCCTCACAGCTGGTGTCCGTGGGAGGCCAGCCACGGATGAAGCTAACTGAGGACCCCGAGAAGCAGACGCTGCCGGGGAGCAAGTCGGCCTTCCGGCTCCTAGGCCCTGACGGTGAGGCGCCCCTCCTGTTGTGCCCCTCAAGGCCCCAGGCCCCCAGGTCATTCTTGGTCCCCTCTGTACACAGGGACTCCGCTGTTGGATGTGCTGCAGTTGGCAGAGGAGCCCCCGCCCAGGGCTGGCCAGGAGCTGAGGGTCTGGCCACGAGGGGCCCGGGAGCCCTGTACTGTGAGGCCAGCCCAGGTGGAGCCCCTCCTGCAGCTCTGGGTCCAGCAGGGACAGGTGACCACTTCACCCACCCCTTGCCTGCACCTGCCGCCCAGACCCAGCCCTGACCCTGGGCCCTGAGCCAGTTCTCTCCTTCCCTCTCGCCCCAGCTGTGCAAGCCCCTCCCGTCTCTGGCCGAGTCCAGAGCCTTCGCCCAGCTGTGCCTGAGCCGTCTCAGCCCTGATCACAGGCGGCTGGAACAGCCTGCACCTTACCAGGTGTGTGGAGGACCGGCCTCTGCCACTGCCTGTGTGCCCTCTGCCCCAGCGGCCACCCAGTGTCCCCTCCTCCCGTCCCTGCAGGTGGCGCTGTCTGAGAAGCTGCAGGCCCTGCTGTGCAGACTGAGTGCTGGGGCCCCCTGAGAGAGCCCTTGACTGGTGTGCGGAGTTAATACGACTGCTCGCTGCCCCCCACAATTTGTTTGAGTCTTTTCTTACTCCGGGGCTGCCACCGACCTTCAGGGCAGTGTGGTGGCAGGCCCATGCCTGGCCAGGGCGGGGAGGTTGCCCTGTGCCGATTCTGTGACCCTGCAGGTGGCATGGAATGCCACTGAGCCTGGGGAGCTGGGCCTCGGGGACTGGGTCATAGGGGAGGCGGGGCCTCAGGAAAAGGGATGGCTTTGGTGCCCACCTTGGAGTGGCAGGAGTTCCTTGGAAAGCCCCTCCCTGCCACAGGCTCAGAGCTCAGGAGCGGGAGCCGTGGGGTCCAGGGAGGTGCCATACCGAGGGTCACCTGTGTTTAAATACAACACCTGGGTCAGTGGGATACTTCAAGGTTCCCACGGAAAAGAGAAGCCCAGGTGTCCCCTGCTGCTGCTGCTGCTGCTATTGCTGCTGCCACCACCAGGCCTGCACGGCTCTGCCTGGGGGACCTTGTGCCCCTGGGCTCTACCCACACGGCTCTCTCTTCTGGCATCTGCTTCGTGGTCAGCCAGGCCCTGGCCTTGGGGACCAGCTCCTGGCCCAGCAGGCCTGGCAGGGAGAGCTGGTGAAAAGGTTGAGGGTCCAGGAGGGGCTGCTCAGGGCAGAGGCTCTGGGCTCCGGGGGGTGCATACGGTGGGGGTGGGGCCTGTCCAGGCAGATGAGGGCGTGCAGGAATGCTGGCTGGCTGGGGTGCTGCCCAGAGCACTTCCGCTTGCTCAGGTATTCGCTGGACCGGCTCTTCTGGCTCCCTGGGGTCAGTATGGGCAATGCCTGTTATGTCGCTGGGTTAGGGTGACAGCGGAGATTGGGGACAGGGCCTGGTCAGGCCAGTCCTGATGAGTGTGGAGGCTTGGAGACACACACACACACCCCAGCTGAATCAGGCCCCAAGGTACCTGCAGGTCTCTGCTGCTCAGCTGTGTGCTCACTGCCCAGGTGCCCGAGTCCAGGAACCCTGTGGCCTGGCCCTGGGGCGGGGGCACCGCGAGGATGGAGGTCACCGGCAGGAGTGCCCAGGAGGCAGCCCGTGTGGCTCCTCCTGCCTCACTGGCTCAGCCCCAGGTTCCGAGGTGGTGGACGCTCACCCAGGCGTCCCTGTCCCCAGGATGTCTGGCTGGGCAGGAATGCAGTGGCTCCGCCTGGACCAGACTCAGCTCAGGGCTGGGCCCAGACTTCTGGACCCCACCGGGTCCTCCTCAGGACTGTCCGTGCTTTCCCTGGAACCCTTGCCCAGAGAAGTGGAGGTCAGGGGCAAGGGCCCTTCCTCCCTTCCTCCTGCCTGTCAGCTGTCCCCGGGGTCTCGGCCATTCTCCAGAGCCCTGGGGCAGTGGGGGCAGAGCCAGGCCCCAGACACACAGGCTCAGGCTGGCCACTCGCCACCAGCATCCCAGGGAGGAGGGTCCTTCCCAATCTCCAGTGGCACCCTGCCTGGGGACACCTCTGGGTGGCTCCCCAGTCCCCACATACACAGAGCAAACACGCAGGCCCACACCCATCCCTGGCCCCGCCCACCCAGAACCTGCTTCTAGGTCAGGCCTGGGCAGGACTTCCTGGGAGGACCCTTGGCAGGCTGCAGGCCTGCCCCACTGAGGGCTGTGTGTGGTGGCCATGGCTGGGGGTGTGTGGGGCCGGGCCCGGGGAGCCCCTGTGGGAGCTCTAACCCTGGCGGCCCTGGCTGAAGGGATCCGGGCCAGCCAGGGAGAGCGCGTGGCAGCTCCTTCTGAGGACCCGGAGCCCGAACCTGAGCTGGAGCCTGAGGCAGAGCCTGGAAGTGTACCCACCAACCCCCCAGCTGCCCGAGAGCCCTGCTCCCCACCCCATGCACAGGACCTGGCCCCTGAGGGGCCCCAGCAGGTGAATGGGAGGGGACAAAGGCTGGGGGGAAGGTCTGGGGGACAGGAGGACTGAAAAAAGGGGAAGCTGGGCACAGGAATGGGGGCTGAGCAGTCTGGGGAACAGTGAGAGCACAGAGGACTTCATGGGGCCAGGTGGCGTTGGGGACGGGGAATGGGGCCTGGTGAGAAGAGCTGGGAGAGGCAAGGGGACTTCATGCACCCCACTCCCCACCATAGCCCCCCCAGAGTTCCCGGGAGGAGAGGGCCCTCTCCGACCTGGCGTTGTACACAGCTGCCTGCCTGGAAGAGGCTGGCCTTTCGGGGACACAAGTGACAGCACTCACCCTGTCCTCGGCCCTGGAAGCCCGCGGGGAACGGCTGGAGGACCAGGTCAGCACCCTCCTTCTGGCCCCCAGAAACCTCTACCCGGCTCCCCTCCAAGGTTGGGTGGTTGAAGCAGGCAGTCTGACACAAAGGCCATCCCAGGCTGCCTCTGGCCAGAGAGGGTACAGGGGCAGCAGCCAGGAACGAGGCAGTCTGGCCACTGACACCTGCCTCTCCATACTAGGTGCATGCCCTGGTGCGCGGGCTGCTGGCACAGGTGTCCGGCCTGGCTGAGGGGCGGCCTCGGCGGGCAGCCCTGCGGGTGCTGAGCTCGCTGGCCCTGGAGCACTCCCGGGACGTGGTGTGCGCACTGCTGCCCTGCTCACTGCCCCCCGACCGGTAACCTGCTCCTCCCCCTAGCCAGGGCCTCGCCCTGACAGCCCCAAGCGGCTTCCTTCCCCTTCCTGCGTGGCTGTGGAGTCTGGCCCCAGCATGGCAGGTGGTGGAGGGGGCAGGACCTCCCGATTCCTTCTCCCCCACCCCTGCCCCCTCTACTTCCCCACCCCTCCCACCTTGAGGTCTCTGGTGATGGGTTCCTGGCTTGGGGCCTAAATTCTCCCCCTGGTCACCTCTGGAGTGGAGGGGGGGAGGGTGCGGGGGGGAGGGCACTGTACGGCAGTGACCAGGTGGCTTCTGTCCCTACACCCCTGGCTCTTCAGTGTGACCTGCCCCGGGTGAGGGTGTCCGGCTACACTCTCTGAGTGACTGTCGGTAATGCCATGTGTGCGTCCCTGAGGCTGGTCTGACAGGGCCTGAGCAGCCTACTCTGGCAAATGACCCTTCGGCCCCGCACTGTGTGGTCTGCGCAGGTGCCCCGTGCTGTTTCTCTGGCAGTGGAAGGACTTGGGGGGGGGAGGGGTGGTTTACCGGTCCCCGCCCCCCCACTAGAGTCTTAGTGTCACCTCCACCGGACCTGGGGTCTCCTGGCCTGCCGGCAGGGACCTGGCCTCACAGCCCCACACCCCCAGGGCAGCGGCTGAGCTGTGGCGCAGCTTGAGCCGGAACCAGCGCGTGAACGGCCACGTGCTGGTGCAACTGCTGTGGGCACTGAAGGGCGCAGCTGGACCCAAGCAGGAGGCCCTGGCAGTAGGTGACTCCAGCCAGCACTGCCAGGGGTTGCCCCCACCCCCAGCCCAAGGGGGCGGGTGAGCTGGGCCACAGGGCCCAGGGGCAGGGGGGTCTTGCCTGAGCCCCACCCATCCATAATGTCCCCTAAGCATCCACAATGTGGCTGAGCCCGAGGGATTGCTCACTCCACAGGCCACCCGCGCCCTTGGGGAGATGCTGTCTGTGTCTGGCTGCGTGGGTGCGACCCGGGGCTTCTACCCACACCTCCTTCTGGCCCTGGTCACACAGCTGCATGAGCTGGCCCAGGGCCCACGCGCCCCTGATGCCCTCGAGGTCTGGGCCCCGTCCCACCGTGGGCCACCACGCAGCCACACCAGGTAAGGGCACGCGCTGGGGCAGTGAGGGCCGGCCCAGTCCCCCCTCCCCTCATGGGCCTCCCCTCACTGCCCCACACCCAGCTGCACAGTCGAGGCCCTGAAGGCCCTGCTCACCGGGGATGGCGGCCGCATGGTGGTCACATGCATGGAGCAGGCTGGAGGCTGGAGGAGGCTGGTGGGAGCCCACACCCACCTGGAGGGTGTCTTGCTGCTGTCCAGGTGTGGGCAGAGGAGTGGGGGAAGAGGCAGGGGCATGAGGGGGGCCAGGTAGGGGCTCTCCAAGGGTGAGGCCATAAGCAGAGGGAGGGTTCCCATTTCACCCCATCCCAGCGCCATGGTGGCCCATGCGGACCATCACCTGCGGGGCCTGTTCGCTGACTTGCTGCCCCGGCTGCGCAGCACCGACGACACTCAGCGCCTTACGGCTATGGCCTTCTTCACCGGGGTAAGCCTGTTTCCGGGAGGGCTGGCGAAGGGTGACAGAGGACTAGGCACTTAAGTGTCGCCGCCTGCACCAGGAATGTGAGTACGCTGACTCCCTGTCCCCCGACCCAGCTGTTGCAGAGCCGGCCCACCACGCGGCTCCTTCAGGAGGAGGTCATCCTGGAGAGGCTCCGCGCTTGGCAGGGCGACCCTGAGCCCACAGTGCGTTGGTTGGGCCTGCTTGGCCTCGGCCATCTAGCGCTGAACCATGGGAAGGTGAGGCTCGGGGCCGGGTGGGATTGGGCGGGGTCTGAGGGTGGCCGCCCACAATCCCAGACTGCGCAGGTGCGACACGTGACTGTGCTGCTGCCCGCGCTCCTGGGTGCGTTGGGTGAGGGTGATGTGCGACTCGTGGGAGCAGCGCTGGGCGCGCTAAGGAGGATACTGCTGCAACCGCGGGCCCCGGTGCGACGCCTGAGCACAGAGCTGGGGCTACGTCTCCCACCACTGCTGGATGACGTGAGCCCCGCCCCGTCCCGTCCCGCCCCGCCCCTCCAGGGCACAGCCCCCTCACCAGGCTCCCCCCCTTAGGCTCCGTCCCAACCTGGCAGTTTCCTTGCTCCACCCCCAGGTCACGCCCCCAGGCAGCCAGTATCCCCAGCCCCTCTAGCTGCGGGCTCTGCCTTGGCAGCTGACAGCTGGTCTTGCACACAGGCCCGAGACTCAGTCCGAGCCTCGGCGACTGGGCTCCTCGGGACACTGGTGCGGCGTGGCCAGGGCGGGCTCCGGGTGGGGCTCCGAGGCCCCCTACGGAAGCTGGTGCTGAAGAGTCTGGTGCCGCTGCTGCTGCGCCTGCATGACCCTAGCCTGGATGCTGCTGAGGTCAGCTACCCCCCAAGACGGCCCCAGCGCTTCTGTCCCCATCCAATCCCACTACCTCTCCCAAGGTGGCAGGTCAGGGACTTCCCCAAGGACTTCAGGTGCAGGCCACACGGGCTCCCAGGTTCCTGGGACTCCTGCCCTGGACTTCCCCAACTCTCATGCTGGCCACGCTCAGGCCACCTCTGCTACTTTCTGGGCCCCTAACCCTCTTCTCTTCCCATGTCCCAGAGCTCAGAGTGGACCCTGGCTCGCTGTGACCGAGCCCTGCGCTGGGGCCTGCTGGAGGAGGTGGTCACTGTGGCCCACTACGACAGCCCTGAGGCTCTAAGCCACATCTGCCACCGTCTGGTCAGTAGGGGGAAGACAGTGACAGGGTATGGCCAGCTGCCCGCTCAGTCCTCTGTACACTGGGGCCACTCTCTTTCCCCCAAACGGAGTCTTTCCACCCTCCCAGCCAAGGTGGTGGCAGGTCTAAGGCCTCAGGCCCTGACCCCCTGCCCTCGAAGCTCCCCAGGGACACCAGCCTCTGCGCTCACCTCCTCTCCACGCAGGATTGGTCCTCCTGTCCTGCTGTGAGCCCTTCCGTCCCCAGGTTCAGTGGTACCCGAGCCATGTGCCCGGCTTCCTGAGCCAGACCCAGGGCTACCTGAGGAGCCCAGAGGACCCTCTGCGCCGGGCAGCGGCCATGCTCATAGGTGAGGCAGTCCAGGTGTCACGCTGTCCCTCGTACCCCGAGTTCTGGGACTGTGGGGCCAGCACTCACAGGTTTGCTTTGCCCAGGCTTCCTTGTCCATCACAGCAGCCCCAGCCACATCAGCTCGGACCTGCTGGACTCCCTGTTCCAGGGTGAGGGCCCAACTTGCCAGGGCGTGCGGTCCTAGGGAGGCGGTGGGTGCTTGGGCTGAGTGGGTGGGAATGCATGTGCCAGGGGTCCTGGGGCGCGGCGTGGTGGCCCTTCCTGAGCTACTCTACTGTTCTCGCAGGCCTGGGGCAGCTGCAGAGCGACCGCGAGTTGGCCGTGGTCGCCGTTGCGCAGGTGTCTTCCCAGCAGGTGGCGCTGCTGTCCCGCGCACAGGGCTGTCGGCAGGGCCTGCACTTCCCCAGTCTCCGCGGGAGCCCCACCCGCTGCTCCCGGCCCCCGCCCATCTACCCGGATAGCCCCTTCCGGCGTCGGAGCCTTGCAGGGCGGTGGGGCTGCCCTGGCCCTGGCTGAGCCTGAACCCTGGCTGAACTCTGGGTGGGGGCCCAGTCCAGCGAGGGCTCAGGATCTGCATCTGGCACCCGACCTCTCTGTGGCCAGCCTTGGCCGGGGGTGCTGGTATTGCCCCACCCCAGGGCCGGGCCTCCTCAGCAGGAGCTCTCTGCTGCTGTGGCCATGTTCCTCAGAAGGACGTCAGCGCTTCTGTCCGAGCACCATTTCACCCTCAGCCCCTGCACCTGCAGGCCCACCTATCCCTCCTCAAGCCTGCGGTTCTCCCAGCCCCCTGGCCTGCATGACACCTGACCTTCCAAGGAGAAGTCCGGTGGAGGACACTGTGAAGCCCTGTGAGCTCCTGGGGCTTCCTGGGCCCCGCCCCACTGGCCTCCGTACCCTGCTGGCCACCCACCAGCCCTGTCATGTGCCCCACTCCTTGTCAGCCCTTGTCCTGGGATGACTTCTTGTCCACACCTGTTGCCCCTCATCTCTCTCTCGTGCTTCTGCACTCCCAGTCATCAGACTAGACCCCACCTGAACCTTCTGCAGAGGGCATCCCTGACCTCTCCACTGGACACCACAGGCCTGGGGTTCTACCTGTGGGTTCAGGTGTGGGGTACCAGCATCTATGTGCCCACCAGACTGAGCCTGCACGCTGGCACCACAGCACCTGTGAGGGGTTGAGTGAGGAAGGTGTGACGGGACATTCAGGGAAAGAGCCCCCCTGGAGGCCTCCCAAGCCTTGACCAAGAGCACAGGGCTGTGGTGGGCTCCTCCACCCAGCACGGCGACTCCCCCCCCAACTGCTTTTCAAGCCCCTCCCTGCAAGCTGCTGTCTTGGAGAGGCCTCTACTGACACAGCCTCTTTGCCTCCAGGCTGGCGGCCTCTGGGGGAAGGCCAGGGTCCTGCCAGCTCCTAGGGAACGCATCTGAAGTCAAGTCACATGGATCACAGGAGCCCGGCATCTGTCTGGGACATGGGTCTGGGCTGCAGGTGTGGTCCAGACGCTCTGGGCCTGGTCCAAGATCAGACTCAGGCTGGGGTTACAGAAAAGGCAACGTGTGTGCAGGAGTCCCGGGTGCCAGCATCGGAGCCCCGTCGGAAGGGGTCAGGGTCTCATACAGGGCATCCTAGGGCTTGGTGTGTGTAGGAACAGGACCGAGGTTTGAAGTGTTAGTTCAGGTCCCACAAAGCCTGTTCCAGACGAGATTAAACTACAGGAAGCGTGCATGTGGGGAGGGACACGTCAGGAGGCCCCCAGGGCCCTGAGAAGGAGTAGGAGGCAGTAGGTGTGTCCCCGATGCCTGTCTTGGCTTTAGGGGTTCTCCAGCCAGCCTGTCGCCTGTCGCCTGTCAGAGGCCTCTTGGGACTGGGTTTTTGTCCTGCAGCGGGAGTCTGCAAGGAGCCCCCGCCCACAGGCTGGGCCTGGGGCTGGCTCAACAGGAGACTTGTGGACCCCCCAGTGGAAGCCTCTCCTTACAGGCCAAGAGCCAGAGCCAGGGTGAGCGTTCCTACCAGACACACGCTCCTCCGCTTTGCACAGCACAATGCACAGGCCAGTGGCCAACCCCACAGTGGCGCCCCGGTGAAAGGAGGGCCCACCTCAGGTGGGGGGCCTGGCTGCTTCTGCAGGGAGCCCACATCCTGCCCTGTCCCAGGCTCTCTCTTGCACAACACAGCCAGCCTGCCTGCTCACAGTCTCGTGTCCACCTTGCCCCTACTTTGGCCCCACCCAGTACCTGGCAGCCTGCTGGATGTTCGGCCTGCCAGAAGGAGGTTCCTGAAGGCCGGACGATTGCTGGGCCCTGGGAGTGGGACCCTTCTTGGGGACTTCTCTGCTGAGGTCCCCAGAAGGCCCCGGGTGGCTCAATGGCCTGCTTCACCAGGGCTGCCCCTACAGCTGTGACAGTGCCACAGCCCCACCCCAGGCCAGCATCTTTGGTCTGCGAGTGTCCAGGCTGACCAGGCCCATTGGCTCCGCTGGCCGTAGCCAAACCCTTGGGCTGGACGTGGATCTGAGCGTGCCACTTTCCACGGACAACCCTCCTGCCTTGATATCGGTGGTGAAATGACCCCAGTGGCCTGGGGGCCCAGGCCACAGGTGGGTCTAGGACTTGAGCGCCCCAAACCAGACTGTCCTAATGGGGCTTGGGGGCAGTGGGCCGGCACCTGTCTTTCCCCTCGCCCCCAGGGCAGTTTTTCTGGGGCCCAGAAGCTGGGCTCCTGTACCTGCTTCTTTAAAAATAAAAGATTTTATTATTTATTTTTGGAGGGGGGGAAGGGAGGGAGAAGAGGGAAAAACCCCATCAATGTGTGGTTGCCTCTCTCATGCCCCCTATTGGGGACCTGGCCCACAATCCAGGCATATGCCCTGACTGGGAATTGAACCAGTGAAACCTTCGGTTTCCAGGCAGGTGCTCAATCTGCTGAGCCACACCAGCCAGAGCCAGTTTTAAAGTTAATGTTACTGATGGGCTCAGGTCCTGGGTTTGTGTGGGGGTTGGTGTCCTGGCCAAGCCCACTGTCCCTCCTCTCCAGTGAGTCCAGAAGCTGTGTGTCTGGTTGGCCCCGTGACAGGGAGCGGCCTCCTCTTCCCACCCAGGGAGAAAGGTAGACTCTGCCCCTCTCCAAGGAGAGGTGAACTCCTCCTGGCTGTTCAGGCTCCCAGAGAGGAGAAAAATCCCTGCTGACCAGTTGCCATCACCCCTAGGCAGGGTGCGCCTCCACAGCACGGGGTCCCTACGGTGCTCTGCGTCCTGCAGCCTGAGCAGGCGCACCTGGCAGGGCACGGGCGAACGGCCAGCCACCCATGCCCCAGCCCCCTCGACAGCCCCTGTGGGCCCAGGACTGGCCCCTGCCCACAGCAGTGTGTTCTCAAGGTCCCTGAGGCAGTGGGAGACACGTCCTGTTGGAACTACCCCCACCCCCCACCCAGATAGAGGGCCCTGCAAACACTCAGTGACCCTGCTGCCTTTGTGCTCCCTATTTATTGACTTCTCCCAGCTCCCGAGCCGGTGCTGAGTGGCGGCTGGGCTGGGCGGGGCTCTGGCCTGAGCAGGGCTGGCCGCTGGACAGGTGTGACTGGGCTGGACGTCAGCTAGCAGAGCTGGCTCAGCTTGGACAGCAGGGCCAGGCAGGCATACAGTGCGCACGTGCAGCCCTGGGCCTCTGGCTTCCAGCACACCTGGGGGGTGTCCACCTGCAGCTCCAGGCCGCAGGCTTCCAGCAGGATCCAGGCAGGTACCTCTGGACCCCACCTGCCCACCGGGAGCCCAGATGGCAGGGACAGGGCCCTGCGCTCCTGCCACGGGGAGCTCTGCTCCAAAAGCTTCTCTACCTGCCGGGACAAGGTGAAAGGTTGTCCTCAGGGCCCTTGGGCCTCCAACACCTGCCCCTCCCCCCCTCCCCAGGGGTGCCCGGGCCCCACCCCATAGCCCCAGCCCTTTCCCATCTGGGCCTCCTCACCAGCTCGAGGGGCTCCAGCAGGGCTGAAGCCTCCAGCACCTCGGCCAGTAGCACGCGCTGGGCCTCACTCAGGGCTGGGGAGAGATCTGGGGTGAGGGGGGCTCAAAGGCCCACCTGAAAAGCCCACAGCCCTTGCCCCACTTGCCCTGCCCCCAGGGGCCCCTCACCAGCCAGCGCTCCCAGCAAGTAGGAGACCGGGCCTGCAAGCTCCTCCACCAGCGTCCCGCAGGAGAGCACCAGGCACTCGAGGACACGGCCCGCAGGGCCCTGCAGAGGCTCTGCCCGCCCACAGCTCAGGCCCTGCTCCAGCTGGGGGCACAGGGGGCTGGTGAGCATGGCGGCCAGTGTGGCCATGCCCGTCCCCAAGCCCCCGGCTCCAAGGGCACCCTCACCAATTCCTCCAGGGTTTGCAGGGCCAGCTCGTCCCGCAGCACCTGCCCCAGGCCCCTCAGCAGCTGCTCACACAGGGTCTTTGACAAGTTCTCCAGGAACCCGGCCCAGGCCCTCACCTCTGCCTGCAGGCCCTGGAAGTCTTCCGTGGACACCACTTGGTCCTCACCAAGCCCATCTATGGGGACAGGGTTGGCATTGCCCAGGTGTCCACGGGGCCCTGGGGAGTCCTCGTTGGGAAGTGGAAACCCCCGGGGGGGCAGAAAGGGAGCACACTGGAGGTCCCAGAGGTGCTCCAGAAGGTACTGACCCGACAGGGGCCTAAGGTGATCGCCTATGGACTTCAGTAGGGTGGAGAGGGAGAACAGTCGCTGTGGCTGGTCATCTGCTGCAACAGAGCTCGTCAGTGCTGGGGTGGGTCCCTGAGCCCGAGAGGACTGAGGCCTCCCTTGGGCCTGCACAGTACCTCACAGTCACCACAGCACTGGTGGCCCTGCTAGACTGGTGCACACACCTGCATGCACAAACCCACACGTGCCCAGCCCTCAGGCGTCTGCTGGCTGCATCCCACTGGGCAGGAGATGGCCCCAGCACGCTTGCCTGGCTGCCAGGGCCAAGCTTGGGGGGCATCCACGGGCCTCACCTGTCTGGGGCAGCATGAAGGTCCTCTGCTTCCTCTCTGGGACGAAGAGGATGTCTGGCAGCCGAGCAGGAGCAGAGCTGGAGGAGGCAGGTCGGCCAGGGCTCCCAGCCCCCCCCCCCATCTGCAGGGCTCCCCGCACAGTTCTGCACACATGTGCCAGCCACCCACACGCCGGGGTGCAGGACCCTCGGCCACCAGGGTCAGGAGACTGTGCAGCCAGGTGCCTTCACGCCCCCAGCCAGCTGATAGCTCTTCCCAGGCCTCAGAGTCTGTGTCTTTGCCCCAGAGTCAGGGCCCCAGAGGTCACCCCAACCCTGACTCACCCCACTCAGAGCCAGTAAATACTAGCTGGGCCACCCGGAATGCGAGAACAGTGCCCGAGGGGATGGTGACCGTCTTCTTCCGGCTCAGGTGACCTTTGCCCTCGCCCTGAAGGGTGGATCTGGGCTTAAAATGGCTGGCTTGGGAGGTGGCCGTGGGCTGGCGCAGTGACCCTGCCTGGCAACATGGCCTTCCCGCCCCACCCCCAACCGTGTTCCTGGCCGGCCCGAGCTCCACACCTGGAAGCACATAGCTCCAGGCAGCGAGAACTGGCCTGAGCCCTCATGCTTGTGGGTGCGGGTGACTTCCACCTCCTTCTGGGTCTGCAGCACCTCGGTCACCACGAACACGTCACGGCCACGTTTCCGAAGCTCCTGTAGGATTTTGTGCTCGGGCTGCCGCAGGCGCCTATGGCAGAAGGCAGGTGTGTCAGGAGGCTCAGGGTGCACACGGTCCTCCCCTCCCCCCCACCAAGGCACTGGTTTTCCTGCCCCAGGCCTCAGTCTTTGTGCCCAGCAGTAGGGATGACAAGGGGCTTGAGGCTGAGGGGACCAGGAGCTCGGTAGGGTGGGGTGGGGTGGCTGTCACTCCTGCCCTAGGCACTCCTGACAGTGTCTGTGGATGATCAAGGGTGCAGGGAACAGGGACAAGGGTCAGGCAGGGACAAGTGGACACCTGCTGGCCTTGGAGGCACTCACCGCCCCCACCCCCTGCCAGCTGTGCACTGGGGTGCTCTCTCCCTTCACTCCCTGGGTCCAGGTTTCAGTCTCTACCTTGAGGTATCAGTCTTCCTTGCCACTGTCCCTCTGTCCCCATATCCACTCCACCCCAGCAGCCCTGCCTCCTCTCAGTGACCTGGGGCTCAGTCCGTACCCCAGCTCCCCAAGCCCTGTCCCGACAGCTCACCTCTCTCGGTGCATGGCCACCCAGGTGTTGGGGGGCACTTGCAGCTTACACACATTCATGGAGGCGCTGGAGCTGTCAGACACTGCGGCCCCGCCTGCGATCTTCCCCTGTCCCGGGGCCAACACCTCCACACTGCCCCCCAGATGCCCATCCACGGTGTCTTGGAAGTAGAAGGGACCAACATGCTCGACAGCTGGAACAAGGCCAGAGCTGAGGAGCCCGCCCCCCCTGCTGTGCCTGTCCTCCCAGGCGCAGGGACCTTCAAACGGGCCTAGAGCAGGTGGCGGGCTGCCCTCCCCCCCATTCTTCCACCAGAGGGGCTCCAACTCAGCGCCAGTGGCTACCTGGTTCTGGCACGTCTGGCTCCAGGATGTCCCTGATGGACAAGTTGACACACGTGTAGCGTCTGAAGAACCTGGAGCCTGGTTTCCTGCTTAGAAGGCAGTAGGGCTGGAAGCTGGCGGAGTTCTGTAGACTGTACACGGGGACCAGCTCTCTGTTCTGGTCCAGTTCCAGCCCCACGCTCTTGACCACCTGCTCAAAGGCTGATGCCATGCTCCTGAGGAGGGCAGATGGGTCAGGTCCTGCCCCATGGGGCTGGAAGGCCGGGTACACCATCGCTCTGGGACCAGAGTGCCCGACAGGCCCAAGCACATCCTGGACTACGGGTGATGGGGGGTGGGGCCAGGGGCTCTGGGCTGCCCATCAAGGTCTCCATCACTTTGTCAGCCCAGCAGGGTGTAGGGCCACCACCAAGGGAAGGCAGGGTGAGGAGGGACTTTGGCGTGACCCCAGGACAATGCTCTATCTGCTGAGGTGTCCGCCCCCCCCACTGAGGTGCCCACAGGGTGAGGGAAGAAACAGGCCACCACCTCTGGGGACACGGCACAGATAGACGGGATGTCCCAGCTCCCAGGCATGTCCACTGGGGCTTCCCTGGGCCTGGGCTTCATGAGCCACTCTGCAAGGCTGAGACTTCGGGGGTTAGGGACCACAGTGGAGGAACCCAGGACTCAGGAGACCTGGACCCCAGGCAGCAGAGCTGCCAGCCAGTTGCTCTCCAGGAGGAGGTGGCTGGGCCGCCAGGCTGGCCTGCAATCAGAGACGGGCCAAGGGGCGGCTGGAGGGCCTGCCTTGGACTCAAGCCCAAATCCGGTCTGGCTGGTGAGGGGGCCGCCTGTCCAGAGGCCCTGGGCTTCCTCAAGTTGGTTCGGTATTGTGGGGAGTCCTGGGAGGGTGGCGGGAGGGTGGCGGGAACAGGTCGCTGCCCCACCCAGCAAGAGCGGTGTGACTGGGTCGCGAGGGGGTCTCGGGGTGCAGCTCACCGTAACCGTGGCGCCCAGGTTCCAGGCCCACAAAGCGAGGTGAGGAAGCCCTGGGCCGGGGTCACCCGGAGTGTGCTCCGGAGTCGCCGAGGGAGCGCTTAGCGCTCAGGAGGCCAGACCCAGAAGTGAAACCAGAGGAGGCTGCGCGAGACCTCCCTGCGCTCCCGGAAATGCCCGAGCCGCCGCCCGCCCGCCAGCGGTGCTTGCTCCACGGTTTCTTTCTAAAACTTTGGAGCAGGCGGAGGGGCCGGGCAGACATTTTTTCGAAGAAAAACTACGAACGGCCGACAAGCACATGGAAAGGAGCGAATCAAACCACGATGAGATGCTTCACACCCGTTAGGCGTGCAGGGGAGGAAGCCTGGAGCCCCGCCTGCCGCACTAGATAACTGGGCGGGCGACCGCAGGGGGCCCATTAGCGCCGCCTCATCTAGCCCACTCCTGGGTGTGTACCCCAGGGAGAGGAAGCCGCGGCTACACAAAGCCTGCCTGCGAGGGGTCCTACAGCACCGCCCATGACCGCCAAGACCTGGGCGCACACCCGTGTTGGAGAGCTGATGAATGCAGAGGAAACGGGAAACCCACCCGGCGCAGGGCCGCATGGAGTGGTAGGCAGCGAGAGAAAGGAGCGATGTCCGGACGCCGGGCCAAAATCCTGGGGCCACACGACGTCACCCTGAGTGCAAGAAGTCACCTCGGAAGGCAATGTCTCCCCCAACACCCGCGCACGGGGTGTTCAGGGCGGGAGAATCTGTAGAGACAGGTGGTTGCCAGGGACAGCCCGGGGGAAGGATGAGCTGGTGGGGATGTGAGGAAAACGTTGTATCCGGTTGCGGTGCGGGTTGCGCAACCCCGAATGTGCTGAAACCCATGGAGGTTTACACTTTAATGTGTGAGTTATATGGCATGTGAATTACATCTTTTTAAAAATGTTATTGATTTGAGAGAGAGAGACATCAATTTGTTGTTCCACTGATCCCTGCCTTCATTGATTGATTCCTGTATGTTCCCTGCCTGGGACCAAACCCACAACCTTGGTGTGTGGGACGATGCTCTTCCCAACTGGGAATGCTCCACCCAGCCAGGGCTGAGTCATATCTTCATAAGGCCCGCACAGGCCCCTCACCACCCTTACTGTCCTGGGCCACATGTGAGCCCTGCCTGGCACCAGGCAGCTGGACCCCACAGCCCTCCCCCCGCTCCTCATCTCGCCTCATGGCTGCTACCTTGGGGCTGCCGGCCCTACATGCCCCACCCCAAAGGTCTGCACAGTCGGTCACCCCATCAGGAGGTGTGGATCAGCACCTGTGCCAAGTGCTCTTCCCACACGGGCTGTCACAGTCACCCAGAAGGCGGCTTGCTGTGCCAGTGCGGTGCAGCTGCAGTGCCCACCGAGCAGAAAGGAAACATTGTCTCCTGCAAGCCTAAGTCCCTATCAGCTGAGTGCCCTGGGCCAGACACAAGCAGAAGCGGCTCTCCAGGGGATGGGCGGGGAGGGGCCTGGTCTGCTCTGGTGCCTGCCTGCAGCCCTGCTCACGCTGGGGCCCGGGCAGGCGGGCCTGTGGGCTATGCGGGCTGAGGGCCTCTGGGGGCTGGGCGCTCAGCAGCCTGGCCGGGGACTCCCAGGACTGATCCGGCCCCTGGAGCCACTGGCTTGAGGGAGGGCATCCTTGCTGATGATGGCCGGAGGCTCCCAGAGCCTGAGCAGGGCGGAATGTGAGTGTGTTCACGTGTGTGTGCAGTTTGTGTGGTGTGTGCATGTCTGTAGGTGCTGTGTGCTTCCACGTGCTGGTCCAGCCTCAGGGCCCCCCTCCAGCGAGGCCTGCTCCTCCCTCCCCAGCCACAGCTCCTCTGGGCCTCCAGACCCTCCGCTTCTTATCTGTTTCTTCAGTGGGCAGGCTCCAGGCCAAGGTCAGAAGGTCTCGGCCTCCTCAGTGGCGTGACCTTGCCGTGGGTTTCCAGCAGGGATTTGACCAGCCTCGTTTATTTTCCTGGAAGGCCTTGGCTGCTCCATGGGAGAATGCGGTGGGGGCAGCAGCACAGCTCTGGAGCTCAGTCTGTGGCGGAGGTGCCATCCACATGGCACCTGGGGACAGCATGGCACACTGCCCCCACCTGCCTGGCTGCAGGGACCTAGGGCTGGATGGGGCTGCATGTGGCCTGGCTCATGCTATTTCTTGTTACATCTTCAGCTCTAGCAATAACCAAACCAAGCCGCACTGTCAGGAGTGGTGGTGTCCCCTGGGTTTCTGACTCAGAGAGGACAGAGGTCAGCCTCAGGGACAGGAAGTGTGCCTGGTGGGGAGAAAAGGCGGAAGGAAGACGTGTGGGGCAGACAGCCAGAAACTTTGAGGTCACCCTGGACAAGGTCTGAGCAGGCCCTGGAGGTCCCAAACTGGCAAGGACCCCACGACCCCAATGGCCATCTGTGATCAGGGCTGCGAAGTGGGGAGGGGGCCTCTGCCTGTTGGTGGGGAGGGGCCAGCCTCGCTGGGCGGGCACTAAGGACGAGGAAACACAGGTCTCTGGGCCTCTGTTTCCACCCACCTGAATAAGGATCTGGTGCCTGGCCACACAGACTGCTGAAGGCAGAGTCCCTGAGAGGGAGGGAGCAGGTCATTAAGGTCTCAGAGGCGAGCGGGTTAGCGCACTGGACCGAGTGGAGGAAGCGGATGTGAGATTCTGCGGAGGAGATGGGACACTGGGTTAGAGGGCTGCATGCTGAGCCAGGAAGGAACAAGAGGCCAGGACAGTGTGAGATCCAGTAGGGGTCTGCGGGCTCGAGGAACCCACCCACGCTTCACAGGAGGGCTCAGTGGGCCCCGCCCTAGATCTGGACTCCGAGCCAGGGAAGTCCCGGCAGTCCAAGGCCGCAGAGGGACCCGGTAGGCACATGGGCGGTACTGTGAGCTCCCCAGAGTGGGCACAGCCTCCTGAGTGCGAGCGGCGGTGGTAGCCTGGGCCACCACATCCAGTGCAGGCTTGCCGGGACACTCTGGGGGTTTCTCCAGGGGAGACCACGCCCAGGGCAGCCCCGCCCCCTTCGTCCTTACAGTCCCCCTCCCCACCCCGCCCGGCCTGTACCCAGGTCTCAGCGGGCCCGAGCCACCTGACACTCGTGCCCAGCTCACAATTCTGCAGAGTGCCCCTGGCGAAGAGTAGCCGGGACTGAAGGGGTGCCAGCCCGGCTGCGGCGGCGGGGCCTGAGCTTAGACAAGTCCGTAAAGTCCTTTCCTTTGGGGAGCTGAGTCCCGGAGAGGCCACCCCCCTTCCGCTTGCTGCCCCAGATCCTCGGCCGCGGCCAGGACGGCACCCCAGTGCCCTTTGGGCTGCGGCTCCGACGGTTGGTCCACAGGCCCTGCCCGTGGGGAGCTCAACCAACGTTCGGAGGTCGCTGGGCAATGGCGGTAGTCAGTAGGCCCCAGAGCCGGGCAGGGGTGGGGAGGTGTCTCGGGTTCAGAGGCATCTTGGGAATCAGGAGAAGCATGGAGGGCAGGAAGGCCTGGCAGAGGTGGTGGGGGTGGGGGTGGGGGAGGTGCAGAGAAACTACCCTGGCCGCTCCGAGTCACCCAGAGGCTCATAGGAGGGGGCTGGCTCAGTTGGTTGGAAATCCACTGCCCAGGCCCCACCTCAAGGCAACCCTCCACAGTCCTGCATCCTTTTGGGGTCTCTGGCCCTGTGGTCGTGTGTCCTGCCTGGCACCCCGGGTTTTATGCCGGCTGGGGGGTGGGGGATACAGCACTCAGTCCACCCCACTGGGCCTCTGCAGGGGAGGCAGCCCCTTGGTCCTGCTTCAGGGGTCTTGAGTGTGCTCATGTGCCCCAGCTGGGGTCTCTTCCACGCAGGTGCTGGCGGGGATACTGCCGGAGCTTTGCCCAGTAGGAGGGCATGTGGAAGACTGTTGTGAAAGTCGCACCACCCATCCGTCGTGGTCCCTGAGAGCCTCGTGGAACTGTCCGGATGAAGGGAACGGCTGGCATAATCTTTTCTTCCGGGAGGACGTCTCAGGGTCTGAGGATCACGCTTGGCAGTGAGGGTCCATGCGAGATGTGATGTTGGGGTGAAGGACCTACGGGGTCTCGGGGTCTCGAGGGCATTTCTCGTATTTCTCTCCCAGTTACGTCCTGCTCCCCCAACGCCGGGATAAAGGCAAGTGGGCATCCGGAAGGCGTGGTCCCAGCCTGCCAATCATCTGTCCCATCGGAGAGCCTGCGGGGAGACAACCCCAAGGCGGTGCAGGCTGGGTGGGCGGAGGAGGCATAGAGATGGAGGGCAGGTGTGGACTGGGGAAAGAACTTAGGCTGGGGTGGGGTCCAAGTGTCGGCACCCCGCCCGGTCCCGCAAAGAGGGAGAGCCGGTGGCGGAGAAGCCCGCCGGAGCCCCTCCAGCAGGCGATCACCTGTAGCCCGCTCCTCCAAACACGAAGCAGGGATTCCTCTGCACTCAGTCCTGATGACTCCTGGTCCCTAGCTATGCGCGTGCGCGATCCCGCAGGCGTTGCCAAGGCGACCGTACGTCCCAGACGGTCTGGGCCTGGCCCCAGTGCGCAGTCTCGGAGTCTCCCGCGCCCCGCCCCGCCCCGCCCGCAGGGAAGCGGTCGCGCGGCGATGACGACGCGGAGGGCTGGCCGGGCGTCGCGGTGTCCGGAGATGGAGGAAAAGGAGCTGTTACGGCGGCAGATCCGCCTCCTGCAGGGTGGGTCGGGCTGAGGGGGGGTCGTGTGTCTTTTCTTTCCCCTCACCTCCCCGGGCTCGCTCTCCGCCCGCAGTCCCCACGGCCGGGCGGGGTCAGGTGGGGAGGCAGGTAGGGTCAGACGGGAGGTGGGAGACGCAGAGGGGCTTCCGGGCCGGCCGGGTCGGCGCTGTACCCGGGTTTCGTTGGACGGATAACGCATACCCTTCCGGCGCTGCGGCGGGACTGTCGCTTACTAACCGGCCGGAGGCGGCCCCCCACTCCCACCGGTGGACGAGTCCTCGGCGTCCCCGCGCTCCCGGGCCTTGACGCGGGGGCGGGGGCTGTGGCGCGGGGTGGCACAGCACCTCCTGAGGGGGCGGTGTTTCTTCCCAGACTCTGGAGTGCTCCGTACATTCGCACTCCCCTTGGTATTCAAGACCCAGACTCCCCAGGCCTCAGGTTCCAAACTTTCATTTTTAGACGCAAGTTGGGTTTTCTGCACTCTAAAGAAATCCTTTTCAAGTTATTCCTGTAAAGAGAAGGTTTAAGGACTTGGAAAGTAGGTATAGGGGAGAGTCTAGGTGTGCAGGTCCCTCCTTTGGGCCACTTCTTGGGCTTCATCACACTTGCCCGGAGGTGTCGCCAGTCTGGACGTGGCTCTCTTTGGGTGTGAGGGCAGGGCCTGTGGGGGAGGGTTGTAACTGGGGGCCGTGGGGGACGGGCCTCCTACTAGCTGTGGAGCTGTATAGGGACGGGACTCCTACTAGCCTGGAGTCTTGGGTTGTTCCTGCGCCGGGGCAGCCCTCCAGGGGTGTCCTGGGGAAGGCCCTGCGCTGGACTTGTCAGTCCACTTCGCTGGAGCTGGGGCTCCAGACCATCTCTCTCTCCTGGCGGGAGGACTGTGGGCCATTCTTATCAAGAGTTGAGTGCCCAGGGCTGTCGTTCTTGTGACACTCAGTGCCCTGTGTGACAGGCAGGGAGGTTGTTGAGGTGCAGCCTTGCCCCCTTTCTGTCAGTGGGCGAATCAGAGGGCCTCCTTCTTGCCAAGGCAGCACAGTGTGGGGCCTCGTTGGTCTCTTCCTACGGAGCGATGCTGCTCCAGAAAGGACTGGGCCCAGGAGAATATTCCCAGCACAGCGGAACTAGGGTGCCACAGGGGTGGGTCTTCAGGGTGGGCAGCTAGAGACAGGAGTGAGGTGGGGCAGGTAGAGAAGGGCTCCTGGAGGAGACAGTCCCGGGAGGTTTGGGCGAACTGTTGGAGGTTCTCAGACTCTGAGGAGCCCGGAACGGAGATGGGGTTGTGGATGTCTTGTCATCTGATGCCCCTCTCACGGACTGTTGCTGATTTTACTCTGACCCTCTGGTGAAGCCTTTGATTCTGTCTTCTTAGGTTTGATCGATGACTACAAAAACCTCCACGGCAATGCACCTGCCCCAGGCACCTCAGCCACTTCCCGGTGGCAGCCGCCGTCCTACAGCAGCAGCAGGACTTTTGGTGCTCGCTACCCTCGTCCAAGCAGGAGGGGCTTCTCCCCTAGCCATGGGCCTGCGTGGCGCAAGAAATACTCCCTCGTGAATCACCCCCCGGCATCCTTGGACCTGCCTGGCGATGGTGCTGCGCAGCCAACAGTCAGGGCTGGGAGCGGTCAGGACCCTGAACCCCAGCAGCATGTCTTGGAGAGGCAGGTCCAGCTCAGTTCAGATCAGAGCATGGTCATCAAAATCAAGCCACCATCAAAGGCCGGCTTGGCTAGCATTGCAGGGGCCTCTCGGGGCTCTTCAGAAGAATATGAGGGCCCACCCTGGAACAACCCCAGGCCTCGGGAAGGTGAGGGTGAGCCTCCTGGCGGGCAGCAGCAGCCCTCGAAGCCAGGAGGAGCCAAGGGGACCTGCAGCCCAGAGGATCCCCTTCTGGTCTGCCAGAAGGAGGCCGGCAAGCCCCGGGTGGTGAAGTCCGTGAGCAGCTTGAGTGACAGTCTCTCTGAGTCCCGGCGGACGGTCAGTGAGAGTGCCCTTTCTGTCAAGGCGCGCCTCCTGGCTTCCACCCAGTCCCCACGCAGTGGTACCGCCCTGGCCCGGAAGGCAGGCTCTCTCCCTGTGGCCCGCTCTGCTGCGCAGCTCCTTGGGGACGGGAGAGTGGATGCTGGCCACCCAGATCAGCCAGCTCCCTCTGGCTCTGTGGCAGGCTCAGCTAGACTGGCTTCTGGACCCAGGCAGGCCCGGGAGGCCTCGCTGCTTGTGTCCTGCCGAACCAAGTTCCGGAAAAGCAACTACAAATGGGTGGCTGCTTCGGCAAAGAGTCCCCGGGCCCCTCGGAGGGCCCTCAGCCCCAGAGTAGCTGCAGAGAACACATGCGTGGCCTCCTGTGGGGCAGCCGAGCGCGTGGACAAGCTGCAGTCCAGAGTGGACCTGGATGCCAAGCCCAGGAAGTCAGCCACCCCCAGCAAGTACAAGTGGAAGGCTGCCAGCCCCTCAGCTTCGTCTTCCTCCTTCCGTTGGCAGTCAGAGGTTGGCAGCAAGGACCGTGCATCCCAGCTCTCTCCAGTCCCATCTAGGTCCCCCCCAGGGGACAAACCAGCGGTGGGACCCAGTGGCTCGAAGCCCCTCTTCAGTGAGACCACAGGGCTCTCAGCTTACAAAGTGAAGAGCCGCACCAAGATCGTCAAGAGGCGGGGGAGCGCTAAGTGCGTGTCCCAGCTGCCACCCTAGGGTCCTGTGGGGGGGAGCGAGGGAGAGGGCCTGGCATGCCTTCCTGCTGCGCAGAGCCACTGGGGTGGAGAGCCCGCCTCCAGGGGTATGGGAGGGATAAGCATGGCGTCACCTGCCAGCTCTTGGTGACCACCTGGCCAGGCCTGTGTGAGAGCAGAGCTCTCAGCATGAGGCTGGCTTACTGCGAAGTGAGGGAGGCTCGGCCTGGCTTGGGGCCCCTGGGCAGGAACAGGGGACTGGGGGGCAAGTGGGCCCACCCTTTCTCCTCCTGGGAGGGGCTGCTGGGGTGGCCTTTCTTCTGGGCCCACAGGCAGGAGGCTTCATGCCTGGCCCAGCCCTGGGGGAGCAAATGCGGAGTGCAGGAGCCTTTCTCCACCAGGGAGGAAGGCTGCCCCCTGGTGGCCCAGGGACCACATGTCTCCCTCCCAGACGCTACCCTTGTGGCCTGTGAGGAGGCTCAGAGATAGTGCTGTGGCCCCGCCCTTGGTCTGGGGTCAGGGACTTAACCAGTGGTGGCCACTGCTGACAGAGCCTACCTCTGCCATCAGACAGGAAGGCGGTGTGCCCTCCCTCCCTGCGAGTGCCCCTCCCTCCCTGCGAGTGCCCCCTCCACAGGTCCTTCCCCGTGTCCCGCCATGGTCTTTGACCTATTTTCCCTGTGCGGGTGGCCTTCTTTTTCTGGACGGTGGCCTCTGATGTTTCAGGAGGGTGGACGGGGGAGCTGTGTGAGAAGCTTTTGTGAAGAGGGCTGGGGTGCTCGTGGCTGTCCCCCTCTGGACATTTTTGGTCTCCTTTGCCTCCAACCCAGTGCCCCTGGGGGCCCACTTAACAAACTGGGTGGGGGTTGGGCTGGCCACTGCACTCTGCTCTTTGCCTGTCCTGGCTCAGGGACCCTGGGACCCTCCCCGAATGGCTAGTAGCTGACAGCCCTGCTGCTGCTGGCTGGTGGGGCGGCAGAGCTGGAGGGGCTGGGACCCATCAGGCTCAGCCCGCTGTTTCTTGGGGCTGGTTGCATGGTGCTGGGACCCTCATGGGCCTGGGTGGGTGGGCCAGCCATCTGCCGGGGGAGGGGTTCTGTTGAGAGCCGCCTGTTCTTTGTCTCCGCAGCCTTCCGGGGGACAAGAAGGGCAGTCCCCCACCCGTTGCCACTGCCAAGAGCCAGTTCAGCCTGCGTAGGAGGCAGACCCACCGAGGGAAGAGCGGTCCCCTTCAGAAGAAGACCCCCACCAAGGGCCTGACACAGGTCACCAGACAGCGGCTATGCAGCCCGCCTGCTGGCGGGGCTCATACACCCACTAAGGAAGGTATGAGGACCAGGCTCTGGGAGGACTGGCTCTGGGGAGCCCTGAGCTGGGCCTGTGCCGGCCTGGGAGGGTCAGCTTTGCCCTCTATGTGAGTCGCTGGTGTTTTGTGGGCAGCGTGGGGGCAGTGTCCTGGGCTGTGGCCCCACCGAGGCGATGGCAGCATATTGGGGGGCTGCTGCCAGCGGAGGGTCTATGGGGGGGGACTTGACTGCATAAATCTGGGGCTGCGGGGGTGGACAAGAGGGAGGCGGGCGACCACCGTGGTGCTGTCCTGGAGAGCCAGGATTCATCTGGGGGCACTCGGTCCTGTGGTGTCCCTTTTTCATCCCCTGTGAGCCCCTGGGGGGCTGTGTGGTTGTGGCTTCCCAGGCCAGTGCCTTGGTACCTGGAGGTAACAGGGTTTAAGGCTGAGCAGGTTGGGCCTCAGGCTGTTCGGCTTGGGACTGAGGCTGTGCTGACTGCTGTGGGGAGGGCTTGGGAGGAGCCCAGCCTGCGGGGTTGAGCTTCTGCACTGGAGTGGACTGTAGAGGGCAGGTGTGGGGCCATCAGGGGCCCTGAGGAGGTTAGGCTGCAGGGCCCTGGTTGCCCACCTGCCCTTTCTGGGTGTCATGTCCCATGGGCTATGGCGAGTGTGCAGTTCATCTCAAGGTGACAGGGCAAAGGGAGCCCCATGGTGGTTGCTGGTGGCAGAAGCCCAGCCCCAAGTCCCCACTTCAGCTCTGCCGTATGGCCTGGTGGCCAGTAGAGGGCGTTCTTGCCCCTGTTTTCCCTGGGTCCACCTCCTTCTGGTAATTGATTGCCTAATTTCCCCTTTATGTGAAAGAAAGCAGATATCAAGTAATTTGCAGCAATAACCTGCTAATGCCAGGCTAGTATCGAAACTCCCCTGTTCATTTCAGGTGGCAGATAAAACACTAATACATAATTATCCTTGCAAATTGGATTGTTTTAAATAACCGAAAGGCTACGGCCAGAAGGGGACAGGCTCCCTTGCGTTTCTGTTGCTATGTAATTGCCCCATTCAGTCAATTTCCCTGGCATTAGAAATTCCATCACAATCAACATTAAGCTTTATTCATCGCGATGGCTGAGAGCCGGGCCATTTCTCCTCTTTTTCTTAACTGGCAAAATTAATCAGGGAAGAGATTTTAAACATTTACCCGTGCGAAAGAGGTCAGCTCTGCCACTGTATTGCTCAGCAGATAAGGGGCTAATAAAAAGGAAATTGAATTACTAATGATCACCAGGAACAGCGTGTGTAAAACCCGGCAACCGCCGGTTCAGGGAAAGGGAGAATCAATTTTCCTGGGACGAGGTGTGCTCGTTTTTTATTTGGGCGCGTATTATCAGCAGTTTAATTTGAGAGCGCATAAACAGGAGGAAACAGTTAAGGAATAATGAGCCTGGAGGTGTAGCGTGCTGCAGGATATATGCTGTACACAATTTATTTGGCACAACAGATAATCACTTTAATTGAATTCAAAACTGCATTGTTCAGCAGGCGTGGGCCATGGCTGCCCTGGGGATGGGCTCTGCGGGTCCTAGCCTGGCTCCTTGGCTGTCCCTCCTCTGTCCCTCCTCTGTCCCCTCACCCCTCCCTGTTCCCTGCCCTGTGAAGGGTCTGGCTCTTTGGGCTTGGAGGCCCTTTGGGCAGGGCCCTTTGGGCAGAGGCCCATGGGCAGGGGCCGTGGGGTCCTCACCTCTGCAGCCACTGTGTCTCTTGCCTTCCTTTCTTCTCTCCCCCAGGGACGCTCTGTCTGTGTGCAGCTGGGGGGCTGAGGGGCACCTGCAGAAGGGCCCAGGGGAGTGCAGCCTGTGGAGCGTGTGGGGAGGGGCAGGGTTGCCACGCTGCGGCTGCCTGGAGATGCTGGGCCCCCTGTCTCCTGACGAACAGGCGCTGGAGGAGGCAGGAGAGAACACCTCTTGCAGACCTCCCAAGTGGTTTCCAGCTTGCCGCCCATGTAATTGTGGCAATTAGCAATCCCAGAGAAGGGCATACGCCGCACACATGCCCTGGGCACTCAGGGCCAGCTGCGTGGCTCGTCTTCTGACCGCACTGGGCCGCAGTGCTGTGACTTGAGCTGCCCTGGAGTGACGGGCTGGATGCCTGCCCCTCAGTCTGGTCCTACGTGCAGAGGGGGTGCTGTCTGGCTTGCTTGCGCCCAGGTCAGGGGAGCCTGCTGCGTGGGACTGGCGCCCCACCTGTGCTTGGGCCCCAGGCCGGGGGCGTTTCTGGTGGGAACAGGTCACAGGACGCCTATACCCAGTGGGCAGTGTTTTCTGTGGTGAGCCAAGGAAAAGCCACGGGTGGGCATGGTGTCGGCACTTCCCAAGAGTCACCGAGGTGGGGGAGTCCCGCTGCTTCACCTGCTCAGGACAGTGGGTGTAGCCGTAGCCCACCCTCCTTGTCTGCCCCTCCTTGCCTGCCCCTGAGCCAGGGTCCTGCTGGGGAAGCCCCGGACTGCATGGGACGGGCTGGTGTGACGGGCTGGTGTGACGGGCTGGTGTGACGAGCTGCTCGCAGCCGTCCGGGCAGGGCCGTTTTTCATCCCGCTGATGAAAACTGGGCAGAAAGGGCCGGGTTTTCATCCCACTGACCTTCACTGCCCCTCACCAGCCTCTACCTCCTCTCACCAGGCCCGCCTCTCAGAACAGGTGTCCAGGTGTGCCCAGTGGGCCAGGCCGGAGCCTGCTGCTTGGCGCTGGGCTGCCTGTGTGTGGGCTTCTGGACTGTAGAGGGCCCGTGGGCGGAGGCGGCCTTGCTCTGGGTGTCCATGGTATGGAGGCATTTTCTTACCACCTGCGCTCCCCCAGGCTGCTTGGGGTGGTGGGGAGCAGAAGGGTCCAGCTTAGAGGGGCCAGGTTGCTGGGTGGGCCATGAGCTGGGAGGCTGGCTGTCGTGGAGTGCCCAAACTTCAGGGCTCGGCACTGGGGGAGCGGAGAAGCCTGGGGTGGGGGCCCTCCCCACCCTCCCCGCCCAGGGCAGCCTCTGGTGCACAGCATGATGTTGCCCTTTCCCATATCCCTAGGCCACCAGTCCCAGTCTCGTGGGGAACGGGAGCCCCGCAGTGAGCCCAAGGAAGGCTCTCTCGACCGGTGTGGTGGGCAGGGGCATGCAGCAGGTCTGCCCCCGCCCCAGAGCTGAGGAGGGGGAGGGCAGGCTGTGTGGGGTCCTGGCAGGGGTGGGTGCAGAGCCAGCCCGGCGACTTTCCCATGGCGGTCCCATTCTTGTGCGGCTCTGGGAAGCAGCCCTGCATCCCATGTTCATCCTGAGATTTCCTAGGGTGCTATTGTAGCCTCACCCCCGCCCCTTGGAACATCTGGGCCCCGGCTGAGGGTCGCCTCCCTGGGCTGCTGTGCAGACCATGGGAGCAGCCGTCAGGGGCGGGACTGCTGCCAGTGCTCTGCCACTGAGGGGTGGGTGGTCCCTCCTGCTTGCCGTGTGCGGTGGGCTGTGTGGTGGGCTGTGCAGTCTCCCTACGGCAGACACCAGAAGGGGCGCGAGAGCAGTTAAACCTGCAGTCCCGCTTTCCTAGGGGAAAAAGGAAATGCTGAATGAGGGCCTCGACAGGCAGGCACCGCCCTCCCCGTTCTTGAGGCTCCGGTTTTGCATTTGCCTTGGTTGCGATCATTAATTATGCCACAAGAGCTGGGCGGGGGCCGTGTGTACATGAGGGGCCCCACCAGGCTCGGCGCCTCCAGGGGGACCTCTGTGGGCCTGGGGATGCCCAGCTAGCCCCGAGAAGCTGAAGCCTGGAAGGAGGGGTGATGTTCTCAGGACAGCAGGAGCTGGCACCCAGGAAGCCTGGGGATGGGGAGCACCTGGTCTTGGGTTGGGGCCAGCTTGGGTTTCCCTTGCACCTAAGCAGAAGTGGCATGCCCACAGTGTCACCCCTCCTGTTCTGTCACCCCTGTCGCCCCTCCTTGCCTAGTGAGCCCTGTCTCTTCTCGGCTTGAGGCCCTTGCTCTTCCTGCAGCTGCCCCTCTGGGGTCTGTCCCACCAGCTGGCTTGGGCCCAGCCCCTCCCTCACCTGAGGCAGGGCTGGGTGTGACCAGATCACAGCAGGATGTGTGGCATGGCCCCCTGGTGGCTGGGTCCAGTGTCCTGCTGGCAGGCAGAGACTGGGGAAGCGAAGGCCTGTGGGGAGGAAGCAGCCCCCCAGTGCCTCCTGCCTGCAGAATACCTTGCTTTCCAGCTAATTACTTCTCTCTGTGCTGTCCTTGCCCCTGGTTAAGCTGGTGGTCACTGAATGGCACAGAGCCCCAGGTGCTGTGCTGGACAAGTGGCCAGTAGGCCAGCCTGGTGAGGCTCCCACAGCCTATGGCAAAAAGGGGTGATTCCAGCATAGGTGTGACTGAGTAGCAGAGAGAAGACAGAGTGGCCAGCTGGCCAGGAGGCAGGGGGCTGGTGCCAGGCTGGGCAGTACTTCCTGAGGGCCAGACGGGGGGGGGGGGCGGGGGGACCTGGGGTTGGGATGCGGGATGTTTCTGAGCAGAGTGCACAGTGAGTACCCAGGGGGTCAGTCAGGTGTTGGAGCAGGTGTGGTTTTCCTTCCCCTGGAGTTACCGGAAATGAAGGGACTTGGAACCGAGAGCCAGTGCCCCAGGCCAGAGGGCCCAAGTCACCCACCACTGCTGCTTCTCCAGCCTCTGGGAGGCTGCAGCCCTGCCTCCTCAGCGCCTTAGAGTGTGAGGACAGCTCCCTGCTCTGCCTTGCTGCGGGGCCTCCCAGTCACCTGGCGGTGGGGCACGGGGCACGGTGTGCTGCCCCAGAGGTGCTGGGCACAGGCCAGAGCACTGCCGCACCATTGGTGCTGCTTGATGGGCACTGGGCTTGCGGGAGGTGGCCAAGGGGGGCCAGGAGCCACGCTGTTTGTTACTGCCGTTCCCTCTGCCCAGAGGCGGAGAGGAGGCTGGGCAGCCCAGCCCTCCCCCGTGTGGGCAGCCCTCCCCCGTGTGGGCAGCCCTCCCCCGTGTGGGCAGCTGCCCCCCAGGAAGTGCCGAGCCCTGGGCTCTGTGCTGGCATTGGGTGAACATGGCATTGGCACCAGAGTGGGATGGTGGGGACGGCAGGAGTAGGGGCTGCGGTGTGACCAGGGAGGTCCAGATGCTGAGGTGGTGGCCCAGGACAGGGTACAAGCCCCAGCCATCCCTCAGCAAGAATCGGATGCAGGCTGGTGGCCAGCCTGGCTGCCCAGCCTGGCTGCCCAGCCTGGCTGCCCAGCCTGTCCCGGGTGATGGAATTCTGGTGGTGCAGCCGGGAGCTCCCTGGGAGTGCTCCTTGTAGACGTGGGTGGGGCCAGGGCACGGAGCCCTGAGTGCCAGATGCAGTGTGGGGGCCCTCAGGTGGGAACCCCTGAGCCGTGCTGAGGGACCTGGCACCCAGTTAGTAGCTGGTGGCCTCAGCAGGTCATCGATCCTGCAGTGTCTGCGTCTTTCTGTGCATGCTGGGGCTGGTGACAGGTCCTCTGGCTTGAAGTCTGAGGGCTGCGGCTGGGCCAGGGCTGGGGGCTGCAGGTCCGGGGCCCTGAGGCAGTGGTGCTGCCCTGAGTGGGGCCTGGGCTGCCCTCACCTGTCCCTCTGCTCTGAGTGGGGCCTGGGAGGGCTGAGACAGGCACCTCGCAAGGGGACTCCAGAGGCATTTCTTCTTTGGAGTCCCCTTTAGCCCGGCTCTCCTCACCTTTTGTCTTGAAACAGGGAGGTGCGGGGTCATTAGGTCAGGCTCAGGCTGTACCCCCCAGTAGTGCACTGTCCCCCTGCTGTGGAGTGGGTGGGGCTGTGGAGCCGCCCCGCCCCTCCAGCTGTCCTGGGTGCGGAGCTGACCAGCTGGTGGGGCTGGTGGCCTGGGCTCTGGGAGGTGAGGAAGTCCCCGAAGGACAGCATGTGGGCAGAGGGGCCACTGGAGGGCAGGGGCTGCTGTTCAGGGTCCAAACTGCCCACACAGCAAGCGCCGGGGGCCTGAGCACAATGGAGTGGGGTGCGGGCTGCAGTATTTTCTTTCTGAAATACATGATTGTAAGGTTCTAAACTACCTCCTAGGCAGAGCTGTATTCTAGAAGGTAATTTTCTGTTTTCCTCCCAATTTTTTTCTGTCCCATTTGGAGTTTCCTTTGACCTATAGGTCATTTGCAAGGGTATTGCTTCATTTCCAGACCCGAAGGGTTGGTGTTTGTGCCTCTTACTTTCTAGTGCAGTGGTGTGTCAGACCCCTGCACCCGCTGCCTGCTGGAGCGGGCGGGGCCGTGGAAAGTGACCGAGTAGCCCTGGTTTTTCGATCCGGCCTGCGCTTGCTGATGGGGCGGGGGTCTGTGGGCTGGCAGTCATCAGCGGCTCACACCCGCATGCCTGCCCCTCTGTCCCTCCCCGGGTTGTTGTCCTCCGGGAGCTGCTCCCAGGCCGCCTCCTTGCACGCAGACCCACCGGAGCTGTTCTGTCTCCCTGGTGGGCTGGGTCTCTGAGTGCTCCAGGTGCCCGTTTTTGTCCCAGGAAGGCTTCCTGCCTGCAGGTTCTCTCTCTCAGACACCAGTCTTCCCTGGCCTCTCCGTGCGAGCCGGGCGCTTCGTGCCCAGTGAGTGGCTGGGGTCCGGGCCGGGGTGCAGCCAGGGACTGCACGGGAGAGGGTCTCTGCCCAGTGTGGCGCCCTGGAGTCGGTGTGCAGTTCCGTCTCACTGCCCACCGCTTCCACCTGCTCTGTGCTCTTCCCCTCTTTTTTCAAGTGTCTACTTTGCATTCCCTGTCTCCTCGGTTAGCTCACTATCCAATTGTTGCTGGAAGCGGTTTCCCAGAGGTCAGAATGCACATTCCTGATTTCCTGATGCTTTGAGGTGACCACTCGGTCCCTTCCCAGCTGCCCTGGAACCGTGGTGACTCGCTCTCTGCCCGTTTGGTAGCTCAAGAGGAACTTACTTACACAGTCGGGTCCTGCCGAGAGGCACCTGCGTGCTCCTCCCCGTCTCCCTTCATCCCCACTCCCTCCCCTTCTGGGGAAGAACACTTCCTGGGTTTCCTTCCTCACGGGGGTCTCTCAGCACTGGGGTGCCTGAGCCATCCTTGCTTTTCTCCCCGATCGCTGCGGAGTGGGGAGCGCTGGGCTGCAGGCGCCCGGGCTCAGCTGCTCCCCGGGCATCCTCCCCGTGCGGGCGGCCTCGCCGCTGCCCTGGCCGGCATTTTTCTCTCGCTGAGCTTTCGGCAGCCATGTGCCTTTCATTTATCCTGCCAGTGTTGGTGATGCTTCTTGAAGCCATGGCTTGACGGTTTTCCCCTCTTGGGGAGAATTCTCAGCCGCTGAGCCGCCAGTGCCACCTCTGCCCCACCTCCGCCTCTACCTCAGGGCGCTCAGTGGCGCCTCCTCGGGGGTCCCACCTGCGTGCTTCCCCGCGTTCTGTCTCCGTTGCTTCTTTTGTCCCCTTGCCCGATTGCACTGTCTCCTCTCCCTGTTTCCTAGCTTACTTCCTGTCCCTTCAGCTTCCTGTGGTCTGCTAAGCCCATTAATTGAGGCCTGCAATTTACATTTGTCCTTTTACATAGTTTCTAGGTCTCTGCCAAACTTTTGAGTCTTGTCTTTCCTTTTTTTAATATTTTATTTATTTGTAGAGAGAGGGGAAGGGAGGGAGAAAGAGGGACAGAAACATTGATGTGTGGTTGCCTCTCGCATGTCCCCTACTGGGGACCTGGCCGGAGCCCTGACTGGGAATCGAACAGCGACCCTTTGGTTCGCAGGCCCACGCTCAGTCTGCTGAGCCGCACCAGCCGGGGCTCAATCTTGTGTTTAAGCAGAAATTGTATCAGCCATTTTGAGGAGTCCACACCTGACCACTCAGTTATGAGGATGCCCGTTCATTTCATTGTCTGGTCGTTTATTCTCCTTTCTTCTTCTTTGGTAAAACCCGAGTTGTGTTTTACTGACTGTGCTGTTAGAGTCGTCCCAACTCGTCCCTCTGCCGCTGCCACGCCCGCGGGTTGGCCACGATGCTGGGGGGACCAGAGAAGGCCAGGATTTATTTATAAAAGGCTGCATTTATTCTGACACACTGGAACTCCAGTCGCCGTCAGAGCCTCTGTTTGGTGCACTGCACCCATGGAGACGCTTTGTCCACTGCTCTCGACAGTTTCAGCTCGGTGGTCTGAGGCCTTTCAGTGTCGCTGCTGTGCCTTGTTTCGCCTCCTCCACGTGGGTGAAAGGTTTCTCTCGGAGGACTGTTTTTTCATCTGGGGAAACCAACCAACAAACAAAAAAGTTGCTCCGGGAGAAATTGGGTGAAGAGAGAGGGTGGGGCACGGGGATCCTGCCGTTTTTGGTCAAAAACTGCTGGACACTCAGCACCATGTGGGCAGGTGCTTTGGTACCCCCCCCCCTCCGTGAAATGGGCGAACGTGTTGAAAGAGTCTTCCAAAAAAAGGCACTGTAGCGAATGAACTCAGCCTCTTACAACAACACCAGGTGGTGCACTGAGCCAGGTGGGTTCCTAGCACACCCATCCAGCGGGGGAGCCTGTACTGCAGGGCCTGCCCTCCAGGGGGTAGTGGCCGTTTCTAGGTCCCCCTGCACGTGCTCTTTGGTCCTCTGTCTCCTGCTCTGTGCTCTGCGTGCCCCCCGCTGTTCTGTAACTGCCAGTTTGTGCTGCTTCGTCCCTCACTTCTTTCACTCGTTCCCCCGAACCCTCCCGTCTGGCAAACCTCAGGACATTCTCTGTATCTATGATTCTGTTTCTGTTCAACTTTTTTACTTTGTTTTTTAGGTTCAATAATACGTATGTTTTTTTATTTTTGCTTATTTTTTTCTTATTTGTAGAGAGAGGGGAAAGTAGGGAAAAAGAGAGGGAAACATCAGTGTGTGGTTGTCTCTTGTGCACCCCCTACTGGGGACCTGGCCTTCAATCTAGGCTTGTACCCTGACTGGGAATCGAACCAGTGACCCTTTGGTTTGCAGGCTGGCACTCAATCTGCTGAGCCACACCAGCCAGGGCTAATCCAGCAGTTTCTAATCACTGAGTGTCTGGTTATTGCTGGTTTGCCTAAGACTCTGTCTCCCAGGCCTGGCGGGAAGGCATGCTGGCTTCAGAGATGAGCCTCAGGCCCCCTGGCCCTTTCTGTGTCTCTGGTCCAGGGGTTCACAGGCCTGCAGAGGCCAGGGCCTGTCAGGGCTGGTCCACACAGCACTGGGACGTGGTGTTCAGCTCAGGGAGCCTGGCGGGTCCCCCTGCTGTGGGGCTTCCTGCGCGTCCCTTTCAGGCTCCTGGGGGCTGAGTCCCAGGGCCCTGCGGCCCCAGCACTGCTGGTACTCCCGAGGGTGGGAGTTCTGCAGGCCCCTGTGGGACCCAGAGCCAGTGCTCTCTGGGCAGGGCTCAGGCCACTGTCTGCCTCTGCCCCATGGCCCGTCCCCACCTGCAGCAGCTGTGCTGGGTGAGGGTACCGTGTTTAGGGATAGCTGTGGGAAGCTGGGGTCCTGGGGGTGTCTAGTGGGTGTGGCACTGGGCAGCGCCCTGTCCCAGCTGGTTAGGGTTCGTGGGTGTGGTAGGGCCCTAGGAGCTGGGCTGCCCCCTCACGCGCCCCTGCCTGTGGGGGGAGGCAGACCGGGGCCACCCAGCAAGCTTGGATGCGTCAGCCTGAAGCGGATCTCTGGCCCCTGGTCCAGGCGAGCCCTCCGGGCCACCCTGTTGGTGCTGTCATTCTGTGGCTCTGGGCCTGCCGGCTGAGCTCCCGAGCCAACCTGTGGCGTACCCTTCCTCAATGGGCCCTGGGCTGCAGGACCTCGCTAGGCACCTACAGCCTTTTTGCCTATTGCCCTTACTGCATCAGCAGCGGTTACGCGGCGCCAGGGCACTGAGGAGGCCGTGGGTAGGGCTGTGGGTGCACAGGGCTCTGGGAGGCAGCAGCCAGTCTGGCCGAGACATCTTATGGAGTGAGGAATGGCCAGGGATGCCTCCAGGGGCGTGCGTCCTGTGCTCTACATGCCTGTGCAGCAGGGAAGCTGCCTGCGTGTGCCACTTGGCCCTGAACCGGCAGGAGTGGGGACCACTTGGGGGAGCCGAGGGGCCGGCCCTGGTTTGGGTACACCTCTGGCTCTGCCTGCCAGAGTGCCAGGCCGGTGAGCGGACATGGGGGTGCTGGAGCAGCCAGTGATCACGTGCAGCTGGTTTCTGGCCCCCCAGCCAACAGGCCTCCAGGGCCTTCTACAGGGCTTGGCTCTAGCGGGGGCAGAGACTCTGGTCCTGGGTGGCATCTGGGCCAGCCGAGGGACAGATGCCTGCAGTGCCTGGACTTTTGGGACCAGGGTCTGTGCCTGGAGGCCGCCTCCCTGCACCTCCACGCCATCATCCCCAGGGGAGACTCACAGCTGTGGTGAGCTGAAGGGTGGGCCTGGGTGGCGGCTCCATGATGTGGGGACAGCTCCCGTGGAGAGCAGAGGCAGATTTCCCGGGCCAGAGGAAACCGGGCTTCGTCAGAGCCCCGTGCGCCCCTGGATGCGGCGTGCGGCCGTGCCGAAAGGGGGCTGTGCCAGAAGGGGGCCTGCAGCTGAGGGCCCTGCAGCCCCTTGGGTTCAGGCTCTGCAGAGACGGCGGGCTGTGAAGTTCGGCTCTGGGTGAACCGTGCCCTAAGGGAAGAGGGTGAGGACAGGCCACGTGGCCAGCACTGGAAGGGCCTCAGGGACACATACCTGGGTGGTGTGTCCCCTTCTTCCTGATGCCCCTCCACAGAAGATCCTTCCCTCCTGGGATCCGTGGCCGCAGCTCGGAATTGCAGTGTTTCTGGCTGCTAGTTGGGAGTGCCGCGTGGCCGTGCTCTGTGCTGCCCACCTGCCTGCCCACCTGCCACCCCTGGCCTGCTCATGGACACATGGACACTACCAAGAGCCAGGGTGTGTCCCTCCTTTCAGGCAAGCTGCTTGCAGCTGGGGCTGAGACCATGCCCCTCCTTGCAGGACTGATCCGTCAGTCCCCTATGGCTGTGTAGAGGCAGCTCTGTGCACGTGGCAGGGACAGCATGGGGCAGACCTGGCGGCTGGGCAGTGCCAGCCCTGATGTCCCCAGAGGGGACTGTAGAGCAGAAGGATGAGGACAGGGCTGCGTTTCCCTGCCCAGTGCCTGAGTCTGGGGTGATGGTTGAGCTGCCCCTCTGTGGGTCCCACCTGCTTGGGGCAATAGACCACCGACTCAGCCGGGCAGGGGCCTGGCAGTGTGTTTGCTCTGGACCTGCCGCCTCCTCGTCGCGAACGGCCAGGGGCAGTGCTGGGCACTTGAGCTGTTGACCGGAAGCCAGCAAAGGGCCTGGACCTGGAGTTGGGTTCTGGGGACTCATGACGCTGGGTACGGAGGGCCACATGTGAGAAGGAGCAGCCCGCTGGCAGCACACGGGCTGAGGGGTCCTGGCTGTTGGGGAGGTTAGGAATGGCCTTCAAGCACAGGGGGCACCAGGCTGGCCTGTGCCCCAGGACCAGGAGGAGTGGGTCCAGGGTGAGTCCCCAGTCATGAGCTCTGTCTTCTGGTTTTTAATCCTCACCTGAGGGCAGGTCTGTTGATTCCAGAGAGAGAATCATCAGTGTGAGAGAGAAGCATCAGTTGGCTGCCTCCTGTATGTGCCACAACCAGGGGTCAAATCCACAGCCCGCTGGTGTACGGGACGACGTTCAAGGCCACTGAGCCACTGGCCAGGGCCAGGGCCAGCTCTGTCTTTCTAGGTTAAGGCTGGAGTTGAGCCCCAGGACACACCACATGCCATGGGCTGACCCCTGTGCTCTGGTGGGTGCAGCTGAACACCGCACCTGTGTGTGTGCTGGCCCATGCGGGGCCACGGGTGTCGTGTTGGCACATCCACACACCCTGATGCCGTGCTGGACACAGGTCCCTCCTGGCTTCTGTGGCTGCAGAGCCAGAGGAGAGCGTGGCCTCTGTCCTGTGTCAGAGGTGGGTCTCGAGTGAGGGGCATGAGAAGCGGGGTGAGACCCCAGCTCCAGGGGGTCTTGCAGCTGCTCTGGGAGGGCAGATGGGTGCCGGGTGGGGCAGCAGCCTCAGGGTCGGGGCTGACAGCGGGGTCCTGAGCTGCCCAGGTCTGCTGGTGGGGAGTGGGAACCAGCGTGCGTGTGGACAGGCCTGCACCCGTGTGGACTCTGCTCCCAGCCTGTCCCTTCTCTGGGCAGGAGGCCCAGGGGAGGGAGCTCCTGCCTCTGGGACGCAGGGCCTGCGCACGCTCTGCCTGGAGGCCACTGCTTCCCACCTGGCTGTCTCCTCTGCCTTGGGGACCTGCCCCTGGGCCCAGCAGCTGGGGCACACGGAAGGGCCCTTGCTCTCCCCTCTTCTCCCCCATAGGGTGGCTGGATGGGCTGGGGAGACCTACCACCCGTAATTGGTAGCGAGTGCTGTGGAGCAGACCCCCTGCACGCTGCCAGGTCAGGTGTCAGTGCGAGGTCCGTGGCCTGTGCACAGTGATTATCGGAACCAGCGGCTCATGTTGCTTGAGTGAGTCTGAGGAGAGTGGGGTCTCAATCTTCTCTCTAATAGGCCCTGACAGCCCGAGGCTTCTGCGCCACGTCTTGGGCTGCCGGTGTCGGCATTAAACACCAGGTAGGGCGGGACAGGCAGCTGACCGCGGCCCTTTGTCATCGCTGGGCTGCCTGTGCCCCTCAGCCTGTAAAGCTGGCTGCTCCGGTGACACGTGGCCCTGTCATGCTGCCGCTGCAATTTGGTCGTCGGTACATGGTTGTCAGAGGCCAATCCCCACGTGAGGTGATGTGGCTGCGAGGAGGCTGGGGAGAGTGCCTTCGGGCTTGTGGCCGTGGGCAGGAGAAGTGGCCTGGGAGCTCGTCTGGTCCCCCTGACATGCAGGCGTGAGGCCGAGGGGCTGGGCCGGCCCTGGCCTCATCCCCCCAGGAAGCGCCAAGCAGCCCTAGCCAGACCCTCAAGACGGGCCTGGGCCGTGACACCCCTCAGAGCATCCCCTTCAGGGCCCTGGGGCCTCCGCACCTCCATGGCAGAGCCATGCGTGTGTGAGGATGAGTGGGGACACGTGTACCCCGTGCTCCCCGTGGGTCTCTGCAGGGGGCCTCAGCACAGGCTGGGTGGGGCCCCGAGCCTCGCAGCAGCCCCCACCAGGCACCAGGGCCCAGGTGTCTGATGGCAGTGGGCTTCCCCTGCCTTCGGGGTGCTGGGAACCATCAGGCAAGCACAGGGAAAGTGGAGTGATTTATTAGACTCATAAAGATTCATACTTTGCGATCCCAGTCACCCTGCCTGTCTGGTGCTTGTTAGAGCGTGGTCCCTGGCAGCCCCGCCTCCCTGCCAAGGCTCGTTTGGAGCGTGCACGGGGCCGCAGGCAGTTGAGCAGCTGTTGCGGGGCAGGGCTTTGCCGCAGTGTTGTGGCGGTGTCCTCATGGGGCGAGCTGGGGTCAGGCCCTGCCACCTGTGTGCTTTGTACACCTCTGGGCCCAGGCTGGGGCTCAGGGAGCAGAGCACTGGGGGGAGGACAGGCAGAGCCCTCACTGCAGGGAAAAGCAGGGGCTGGGCGCTGGCGAGCATCCTGGGAGCACAGATGGGGTCCACAAGGGTGTCTAGCAGCCTTTGCAGATGGCGCAGCATGGCCTCCTCTGTGGTTTTCCAGGCTGGTGTCAGTGGGAGTGGAGCCCCTGCCTCTCCTTCCTGAGGGACCCGGAGCCTGCAACCCCTGGAGCAGCCCCGGCCTGGCTCAGCAGGGCAGGCGGTCATTTTCCTTCTCTGGGCCTCAGTTTCACATCTGTGCTCCACTGGTCACTGCCCCGTCAGCTGCACCATGCAGTGGGCACTGTGCTTCTGTGTGGAGGGGATGAGGCTCCCCACTTCTCCCTACAAAGATTGCCCCTCAGCTTCCAGGCGGGACCCCAGCTGCCCAACCCAAGCCAAGAGGAGCAGGAATAGTGTCCTCTAACCCCAGCTCACCAGCCAAACCTGGCTCCTGGTGCCCTCTCCCAGGTCCTGGGATAAGTCCCACTCTAGCTGCTAATTGCCAGCAGCCTGGAGGGAGTGGCATCTGGGGCCCCCAGCCTTGCACCTACATCTGTCTAGCCTGGCTCAGGGCAGAGCTGAAGGGCCAGGGAGTGGCCGTGGCATGAAAGGCCCCTGGGGGCCGGCGTCTGGCAGCCAGGTCGCGCAAGCAGGAATCACCCGCACAGGGTGTGTGTGTCGGGGGGAGCAGCCCCGGGTAGCTTCAGGGACTGTGGTATGCAGTCGTTGGGGCAGTTCCAGGTCAGTAGTGGGGGCCCTGGGGCAGTGGGGTCTCCAGGTCAGCTTCCTTGTGGTGGCTGCTGCTGCTTCAGAGACTGGGAAGGAGCAGGCCTGAGCCTGGGCAAAGGCACGGCGACAGTGCTCCTGGGGCCCCTTCTTTGCAGCACCGAGCCCCATAGCCCGCACCCCACTTGGCCTTCCTCCTGGCTACTTCTCGTACACGGCTTGCCCACACAGCCTGTCCCAGTGGCCCCTGGGGTCTGTCACCCTTCCTCAGAGTCCAGGGTCCTTTTTACCCCCAGATGCAGCCCTGGCTTCACCTTCAGGGCCGTAGGGGTCACTGAGGTGACGGCTCAGATGGGGCCAACTTCCAGAAATGCCTTGATGGATGGGCAGTGTCCAGAAAGGGCAGGATGGAGCCAGGCAGGGTGTGGAGGCCACTCCCCAGCCCTTCACCTGGGCCCAGCCCTCTGGGAGGTGCTCAGGGCCTGGTGCAGGACATACGGCTCAGGAGCAGCGCTTTGCCTGTGTGGCCTCCTCGGGGGCAGCGCCCTGCCAGGCCCGGCTTGCGTCAGGCTCTCAGGCTCAGGGGCCGAGCCTGCTGCTCTGTGATTGCTCCTTTGGGCCTTCTCCCCAGAGCGCACCTCCACCGTCGCTGGGGCGAGGCAGCCGACCCATGGACCCTCCTCAAGTGGCGCTCCTGCTCCCGGGCCCTCCTGAGAGGCACTTGGGGGCACGGATGGCTGACAATGGGCCGGCCGAGACCTGAGCAGCTGGCCAGGAGAGTAGTGTGTGCATGGGGCAGAGATCAGCACCGAACTGGCGGTGGGGGGTAGGGGGCTGTTGGTGAAAAGCACATTGGGGCAGTACTCAGAGTTGGGTCGTGCTGGGTAGGGGTTGGAAAACCCGGACTGGCAGACAGCCTTGACCACACAGCTGTTTCCTGGTTCTGCACCCTTTGCCCGGCCCCACTGTGTTGTCCCTGACACGCTGGTGCCTGTGCCAACCCTGTGGCTCCCCTTAGCCCCGGGGGCCAGCCTGGAGCCCTGCCAGGAGGCTCCTTCCACCTGGGAGCGGCTGCTGGGGACACTCACCTGCGGCCTCGGGCTCGGGCTCGGGCTTGTTTGGAGAGCAGCCTTCTCTGTACTGGTCGGTGGCCCGAGGTGGTTCTTTGCACAGATGAGCAGTCTTGTTTCATTTTCTCCTTACTCAGTAAACAATTGGGAAGTTAGGAACTCATTTTTTTCTAGTTCATTCTTTGAAGTTCTGTAACAATCTGAACAACCCTCAATCCCCGCTCCCCAGTAAAACAGCGAGAGCTGTGGCCTCCTCTGATGGCTCCACTGTCTTTGGCGGCTAGGAGATGGGATGGGGCGGGGACAGCCCAGGCCAGAGTGGTGCCAGCAGGGCAGGGTGCAGCCCCTGCCTCCCTGCCAGTTGGCCAGTGTGCTGGGGACCCGACCACCCCGTGTGGCACAGACTCGCAGAGGATGGAGAGCTCCTCCTTCCCTGACTGGGGGGCAAGCACGCACTGGGGCCAGCAGGGCGGCCTTGACTCTGCTCCTGGGTTGCACTTGTGCTCAGCGCGTAGGCGGGTCCCTCGCGCCCTCCCAGCCTCCCCTGGCCTTCGGCCCAGAGCGCGGGACTGGGAGAGGCCGGGCAGCTGCCGTGTGCAGGGGCAAGGGCCCCGCTGATGAGTGGGCTCATATCCCACTCAGATGTGATGCCAGCAGTTTTCTGCAGTTCGTCTTCCGTTGCGGCAGTAAAGTTTTTAATTAGGAAAGCTAATGAGATCGATTAGTCATTAGAAGTGACCCCTGCACGGCGGGCGGAGAGGGCTGTGTGTGCAGGCCTGATAACGCCTTGCTGGCAGTAAAGGCGAGCAGGGCTTGATGTGAGCGAGACGTGCCACGGGAATACTCCACTCAGGGGCGGCACCGCGCTGGGGGTCCGCAGCGAGGGGGTGGAACGGCGTCTGGTCTGAACGGCGTGGTTGTCCACACAGACCCGCAGCCAGCCCCGCCAAGGGGGTGGTGCGTGGACCGGGGGCCTTTCTGTCTGCCTCCCAGGACCCCCAGGGTGGGGGTGTGCACCTGGCAGTAGCACAGGGGGAGTGATGAGAGGCTGGCTTTTTTAAAGGGCACCTGCTTGATTTGTGTCCTTTCAGGAGTGACAACTGGCAGGCATGAGTGACATGCAGAAAGTTAATGGGAAGCTGGCTCCCCTGTGGTCCTGTCTTGCACAGGACTGTGCTGTGAACTCAGATGCGGGGCCTCCTTAGACCATAGGAGTGGGGGGGGGCTTCCTGCAAGAGGGGCTGCACCAGGGGCCAGAAAAGGCCACATCATGGGGTGGAGCCGAGCCCGTGGGGGCTCATGGTGATCAGAACCAGGGCAATGAGGTTGCTGAGGAGGGATTCGACCCCAGCAGGGACCGGCCCTCCTCCCTGGCCTGCACAGAGGTGGCCCTGCAGGAGTTGGGCTGCAGAACAGGGGCTCTGCGGCCCGTGGGTGCATGTCTCACCCAGAGCGGCAGGCACAGGTGGATCTGCAAGCAAGGGGTGTGGTCCGCAGGTGCCAGTGAGGGGCCAGAGACAGGTGGACTGTCTGGATGCCAGGGCCTGGGAGCAGGGAGCCTGGGGCTGTGGTGTCAGCTTGCGCTTGGCAGTAGCTTATAGGAGATCTCGTGTTCTTGGGCTCTTAGAACAACCCGTTACTGACTTTTGTTGGTCTGTCCTTGCTGATGAGACCTTGGAAGCTCAATCCAACAAACATTCATTCATTGACACCCACTGGGTGCTGGGCTATGCTCTCCTCACCAGGGGTGCACATCACGGGCCCGGAGCTGGAGAGCCGCTCCCTCAGCACGGGCAAGTCCCCAGGCGATGCCACAGTGCCTGTGACTCTACTCCCCAAATTTCCCCAGCTGCGGTCCTTGCAGGGAGGGGGCGACGGAGACAGAGAGAGGAAGGGGAGGGGGTGAAAGAGAGGTCTCTGCCCTCAGTTTCCATCATTCCCTGGGCCACGTGGCACCGGGGAGTGTAGCGGTTTCCTGTGGGGCAGACTCCGCCTGCAGCTCCCCAGCAGATGTCTCCTAGGTGCTGTGCGCTGGGGGAGGCCTACGGGGGAGGAGCTACCTGGGCACCACTAAGGAGGCCAGGCCTTGGGCTGGGGGCCTGCTTGGCCTGGGGCTTGAGAGGCGATGTTCAGCAATAGGTCCTGCTTCTGTCTCTGGACCAGCAGCAGCTCCGGTGGTCTGGAAATGGAGGGGCTCTAGGTCTGGGTCAGGGGCCTGTGGGTGCTGGGAGGAGGTTGTCTTGTGCCCAGCGGAGCAAGCGTGGGTCATGGGGCACTGGTTTGTGCCTCGGGGCAGGGTGGTGGCCACAATCGGGGCTGGTGCCTGGCTGGGGAAGTAAGTGCAGGGGCCTCTGGGTCTCAGGCCACTGTGCACCTGTCCTGCTTGCTGTCCTGGGCCTTCAGCTAAGGGCTGGCCAGTTCTTGCCGGGGAGCTGAGGGCTCACCCTGCTGCCATTGTGCTGGCAGTGGGACCTGGTCCATGGTCCTCTGGTGTCTGCCTGACCTCCACCCACCGACTGGCTGCCTGGCAGAGCTGCCCAGCCTGGGTGTCTCTGTGGGCAGAGCCCCTGAGGAGCCCATGGGGCCCTGTGGCAGTCCCTCTCCTCGCAGAGCCCTGCATTTTGTGCAGGCAGGTCAGAGGCCATGAGGACAAGCCCGAGGCAGCCCAGCCCTCGGGATGCTGGTCCCAGCTGCATTAGCTCTAATGACCTAGGCAGTTGGAGCTGTGTGCCGTGGAAGTCGGGTAGTTAGCCGCGTTCCTCGAAGCTGTGGAGAAAGTGCCAGCTGTCAAGTGGATGGCAACTCAGGCAAAGAGTCCCTGTTAATTGCGTGAAACAGTTTCTGTAAGAGGAAAAGCTGGGAGGAGCAAAACGTCAGGACACACGAGTGAGGAGTACATAAATCTGCGTGGGCACACGGTGAAGGTGCCTGTGCATACCCTGGCCTCCTGGACCCGCCTGAGAAACCCTCCTTGCTGCCCGCGGGAGCTCTGGGGAGTTGGGACCAGTCCCAAGTTTGGGGGTTTGGTGCTGCTAGCTGAGGGCCACTCGTCAGCGCCTCCCGACCCCTCTTGCATCACTCAGCATCCCAGAGACCTGGGACTCGGGCCTGTATCCGCCCTCCTGGAGCTCCAGGCTACTGGGCTTCCTGGGGACATGCCTGTGCCATGTGGTGTGGGGCTGGAATGAGGGGTGGTGGGTGTCTCTGCTGGCTTCTGCTGACTGCTGCACTGGGTTCTCTCTGCAGCTGTCCGCCTGAGTAGCCTGCGGAGCCCTCCCACCAGCAAGGTGATCCAGACCCGGTACCGCATCGTCAAGAAGACTCCGGTGTCGCCTCTCAACGTGGTTCCCTTCCCCCTGTCCCTGCCTTCCTGGAGGACTCGGCGGCTCTCCCTGTCCAGGTGCTTGGGCCTGAGGTGGCTGGCAGGGCTCGAGGCCACGCCAGTCAGGGTGGGAGGGGCGGCGTGGGACTGAACTGGCCACTTGCAGGTGTTGGGTCTCAGTTTGCTGGCTGGGGAATGGGCTCGTCTTTCTGTTTGGCAGTCTCTGCGCCAGGTAGATGGCTGGCCTGTGTGCCATGCAGGCGCCACCCCCCTCCCCATGCACATTGTCAGCAAGCCATCAGCTGGCAGTGTGTGGCCGTGGCATCTGTCAGGAAAAAACTTGTGGTGAGAGGCTGGACGCCCTTGGGAACCTGTGAGCCCAGCTTGCCGGGGCCGCGCTGACCGCCGAGACGAGGAAAGCTGCGCACACCCCCACCACAGGGCTGTGCCCTCGGCCTGGCTGCTCCTGCTGAGCCTGTGTGGTGTGCAGCGGCTCCACCTTCTTTCCGGGGTGCCCCGGGCACAGAAGCCGGGGGACTTCCAAAGCTGGGGTAGCCATGTGGGGGCTTCTCCTGGTACTGCAGCCACGGGGCTTTGGGAGGCCCAGGACAGGGGTGTGGCCCCATCTTGGGGACAGAAGGGGTGGCAGCCCTGGCAGATGGGCGGGAGACCCCTCCCCTCTGCCTTCCAGCCCCCCTCAGGAGCCTACTCCTGCGGGGCAGCGTGGGGCCCCTTGGTCCAGGGCATGCTTCCCGCTGGGCACAGGGTGCTCTCGGGCCAGAGGCTGTGGGGGGGCCCCAGGGCGGAGCAGCGGTGCTGGAGCAGCAGGGGCTCCCGCAGCAGGGGCTCCCGCAGCAGGGCCGTACCGCCAGCCCTCACGGGCCCTGCTGTGGTCTGAGCTGGCCTGGCTCCGGGGCCGAGCGGCGGGCAGTGCGGCCTGCTGGCCTCCACAGGCGTGTGGGTGGCCGCCCAGCCTGCCCCTGCCGTCCACAGTGCCCACTGCCCTGCTCCCTTGCTGCCAGGCCGCAGTGGGCTGGGTCCTGCCGCCTGCTCCTCTGGAGGCAAGAGCTGGAAGTATATTTTAAATTAATTTTACTGCACTTTTTGTAATATTTTTGTTTTAAATAGATTTATAAGCATTTTGGGGGCTATTTCTACAAATTTATGAAGACAATTTTCACTCTCTCGATAAGGTTGAATTTACACCTGCTATTTCCATACTAATTCGCTGCGCTAAATGGGCTTGTCCTCTTCCGCTCCCTGTCTGGTGAGCGTGGCCTTTCCTAATGCAGTCTCCCCCTAAATCACCAAGCCGCTGTGGTCGGGAGTCAGGGCCGAGCTGAACGAACTTAATAAATGAGGTTAAATTAATTTACTTAATAAGGGCCCTGGATCATCATGAACGAGGTTCGGATTTATTGATTCTTGCTCCTGCCGCCCCTCCTGTCATAGGGGGCCTGGTCCCACCTGCCGGCCAGGCCCTGCCTCTTCCGGGGGTGGCCAGGGCTGGGGGAGACTCGTCAGGGTGGCCCCAGCAAGCCTCCCCTCCCAGGACCAGTGAGGGTTGGGGTTTGGGTCCTGCTTCGGCCTGACGGGGTCACTGAGTAAGGTGGGTGCTGGGCCCGGCAGGGCAGTGGCTATAGGCCCTCCAGAGGCAGCCCTGCCCTGCCTCTTCCCTGAACCCCTGTGGGGCAGGGAGCAGCCTGGTCAGGGAGGCGGCAAGGCTGAAAGGAGCCTGTGAGCTGTGTGGGCAGGTGGGTTGGGTCCATCTTGGGTCAGGTGGATGGGGTGGGCCCCCAGGGGAGGTCCAGCTGCCAACCAGACATAGCCACTGGCCTGCTGGCTCCCGCAGGTGCTGGGCTCCCCAGCTCCGTGCAGCCCCTGGCGTGGTGCTGTGTACCAGAGGCTCGGCCCCCACGGGCCAGGCCGCAACACCTCCCCTGCAGGTGGAAGCATGGTGACCCCACCTCAGGACGGCCCCGCGGTGACTGCGAGTGGGTGTATGTGGGGGTGTGTTCAGTGGGGCCTTCGGGCACAACCTGAGTGCCAAGCCCTGGACCCGGGGCTGGGGCCTGCACGGTGGCTCCTGGAAGGGTAGGGGGCAGGGTGCTGAGGGCTGGGTGGCCACCAGTGGGCTGGGCTTTTTTTGCTGAGGTCACCTATGTCCTGGCCAGGCTGCCTTCTCAGCAGAGTGGCTGCCCACCTGCTGGCTGGCCACTGTTAGCAGTGCGTGCCTAGGCTCGGCTACCGAGGTGGCAGGAAGGGCTGGGCTCGAGGTGGGGGCTGGGGCCAGGGCCGGTCTGATGCCTACCCGCCCACTGCCTTCAGCTTCACCAGAGGGAGGCTCTGGAGCTGGCTGGTTTTGGCCGAGTCCTCGGCCTCCGCCAGGGGCAGCTGCGGGCTCTTCGGTGCTCCCCAGGCAGGAGCAGCCGTGGGGCTCAGGCCAGCATGTGCCACGGGGTGCTGCTGTGAGGGGGGTGCAGGACTGTCCCACTGGGCAGTCGGCCTGAGCCTGGGGACCAAGGGCTCTTGGGCCTCTTGATCTGTACCCCCTGGGAGGGAGGACACCTCTGGAGGGGCTGGCAGGCAGACACAGGCAGCCTCATGGCCCTGGACCTCGTTCTCTGGCAGACGCTCACTGAGGGAGTGCAGTCACTACAGGGGATGCACGCTGTGTGTGCTGGGGGCTGTTGTCCTGTGGGGCTGGGGCCCTAGTGGGTGGTGCACACCGGATGACCCTGGGCAAGCAGGGTGGCTGTTGGGGTGGAGGTGGGTGTCGCACCCAACAGCCAGGGGCTCGGCAAGCCCCTACCAACCTGCCGGGGGACGACCGCCCCCTCGTAGTGGCAGTGGTGTCACCACACTTGGTCCTGCACCATGCCTTAAAAAGACTGTGGAGGTGACAGAACCACTGCCACCCCTGTCCCCACAGGGCTCACCCCATATCAGGGCCCTTCCCCTCCCCCACGGAGCTGGCACCCCTCTCGGGAAAGGCCGTCTCTTCTGCACACTCTGAGCTGCTCCCCCCGCACCCCCCACCTCTCCGCTGGCCCCCACTGGGCTCTGGGCGGGGGTGTTGCTCCTTCCTGGTGTGCACAGAGGCCCAGCATGTGGGAAACTTCGTGACAGCCAGCTTCCTGGGTCCGAGGCCCACAGGGGGCCTGGCAGGGCCCAAGGACTTCAGACCATGCTGCCCAGACTGGCCCTGGGGCTCTGGGGTCTTCTGGGCCGGGGCCCGGGGTCAGCAGAGGGCATCCCAGGGCCGATGCATGGATGGGCGAGGGTGTAATTGTTTTGTCGTAAGATCTCTGGGTTTGCCCGTGTTCTCTCTGGCTTCCAGCTGGTTCATTAGTCCACACTGCAGTTGAAGTGTGACTTATATCCCTAAATGGCCTGTCACTTTTTTCCCTTCCCAAACCCATTCAATGTAAACATGCAAAATAAACAAGCCCTGTGCCTGAGCAGCTGTGTCCAGAGGTAGCTCCTTGGGCTGCAGACAGCTCTCGGGGCTGCCTCCCTCCGTCTCATCTCACATCGTGCCTGCGCGAAATCTTCAGGAATCTCCGGGTGGCTTGACACGGTCGGAGCTTCGGCTCTGAAGGCTCTGAGATGCTTCTCTCAAGTGACATCTCATTAAAGAGGCGCTCAGCCCAAGGACTAGCAAAGCCCCTGCCAGGGTTCTCTCAGGCCATCTTCCACCCCTGCCCAGGCCGACTGCACAGCCTCCTCAGGCTCCAGCAAGACCCGGCTCTGCCTGCAGCAGCACACCGGCCGGGCGGCTTTGACCACAGGCTCCTCTCAGCGTTGTAGGCTGCAGGCCTGGGGCCAGGTGCCAGGCACCCTGGTCTGTTTCTCTTGCGGCCGCGTCCCTTCCTTCGAGGACCCTCATCCTTCACGGGGCTCACCCTCACCACCTCCTCTAGCCCTAGTCACCCCCAAAGGCCCCGTTCCCACACTGTCACATCCTTTCAGTTTGTTGCAGGGTGTGTCCTGCTTGTCACCAGGCTAATGAGCAGAGGCTCCCACACAAACTGAGAGGGTCAGCCAGCTTTGGGTAGTGAGCCAAGAGCTGGGAAGCTGCTGTGTGGCCCGCACTTGGCAGTGTGGGTCAACTAATGAGTGACCCTGGTACAGCTGCTGCTCTGGGCCCCCCAGGATGCCCGGGGTCCCACAGGTGGTCACAGTTGGGTGGCAGCCTGCACAAGCCTCATTGCTGCTGGTGGCCCCTCAGGGGTCTCGGGAGAGGGGCTGCCATGTGGGAGGGCAGCGGGGGGGAGGGTCAGGGCAGGCCTGGGGCCAGGTTGCAGGCGGAGGAGGGAGGGGGGGAGGTCTGCCCAGACTCAGCACCATCCCTGTCCCCCCAGCTTCTCGCATTTAATAACCCTTGGGGTGAGTTTGTGCTGACACATATGCACCTCCAGGAACGTTGCAGGCGCAGCTCTCAGCAGCCTTGTACCTGTCACTGGGGTCATGGCTGGGTGCACCCAGTGCCCCTCATTACAGCCCTCTGCGTGAGCGTGGCCTCTCAGCCTCTCAGTGCGGGTCGCCACCCCTCAGCCCAGGTCACGCTCACGAGTCCTCAGCCTCACTGAGGCCGGAGTTGACCCAGCCCCACCTTGTCTTTTGGGACCTGCCGTCCGGGGGCAGTGGCTCTTCTGCAGCGTCCCTGGGCATGTCTGCGACGAGGCTCAGGTTTGAGGGCAGGAGGCTGTGGGGGTGCTCAGGGGCCCCGGGGACAGCCTGAGAGGCCCTGCTGTTGCCCTCCGCCTGGAGCCAGGGGGCTGCCCACCGGGCTGCTTGGTCTGAGTGCGCTGCTGCCCTTCGCCATGCCCCCCTCCCCGCCCCTCCCCTGGAAGGCGCAGGGCCCCTTATCCCCCGGCACTTCCTGCCCCCGCCCAGCACCAGGCACCCCTGTGCAGAGCATGGCCCCACCGCCAGGGCCCACGCTGCGGTGCCTGGTTGTCAGCCCTCCCAGTGGACGCTGGGGCCAGGCCCGCTCGGGCTGTGGTGGACGCGGGCCGCCCGCTCATGTTTCCATTCTCTGCAGTGGCGCCTGGGAGCAGATGTGGGGACTCGGGTTGGGGGTGTGACTTCATGTGGAGCCACTGTCCCTGCAGCCTGGGTGCCTTTTCTGTTTCTGTCGCAGCATTTGACGTCCCAGTCTCTTTAACCCTCACTTTCTCCGTGCGAGGCGGTGGCTTGCTGTGGTTTCAGTTTGCGCCTCCCTGATGACCACTGGTGTCGAACACTTATCACGGCCTAGTGAGGGCCTTTCCTTGCCTTACTCTGTGGGAGACCCTCAGGTCCTCTGCACATCCCCTTTTTAAAAAGTGTTTACTCATTTATTTTTGGAGATTGGGGAAGGGAGGGAAGGAAGAAGAGCGGGAGAGGAACCTCACATGCAAGAGGAACATTGATCAGCCACCTCTTACACACCCTGAGCCGGGGGCCCGGCTGCAGCCCGGGTGCACACCTGGACCAGCTGGGCCCGAACCGGGGACCCTTCAGGCACCCGCCAGGCAGGCGCCAGTTTAGCCTGGTGAGGGCAGGGCCCTCTGCCTCCTGTGCTGAGTTGGCCTCAGCTGCTTGGTTGGGGCCTTGTTTCCCACCCAGGAGTCTGCATGTGGGTGCAGGGGGCTCAGCCCTTGTGCCCCGTGGCCACCATGCCACCATCCTGCTCCCAGGTTCGGAGTGCAAGGTCAAGTGCCCCTCCCCCGGGCCCCTCTTGGCTGTTGTCTCTGCCAGCACTGCTGTACACCTGGTAACCTGCAGGTGTGGTGCCCCTGGGGGCTGGAGCCCAGAGGGGGTGCCTGGTTTTGTGGGGCTCCCGGGCCTACAGGGGGAGCAGGCTCGGGCTCTGCCCCAGCCCAGGCTCGTGCTGGCCCTGCCCTCTGCACTCGCACCTGTTCCTCAGCAGCCCAGCGCCCCACCTTCCCTCCGCCCTCAGGGAGCTGGCCACCAGCCCGTATCCAGGTTGCCATCCGTGCCTTTGCTGAGGTGGGATTTGAGCAGAAGTTTGACCTGAGACTAACCAGGAGGGTGCCTCAGAGCCCTTGGTGCCCAGGCTCTGGCCAGCGGAGAGGGAGGCTGGGTGGGCGCTGGGCTGGGGGTAGCCGGGGGTGACCCCTAGGTGGTGCTGAGGCGGTCCCCTCTGGCAGGTTTCTGAGCACCCTGTTTTATAGGAACCGGTGGCTCTAGCTCCCCAAGTGTTGTAAAAGTTAATGTGATGGCCTCGCGTACTGTGCTCATTTTTATAATTTTTTATTTTATGAAACAGGACAGGGAGCTTAGTGACTTATTACTATTCATTTCGTTTCAATGCAGTAAATATTGATTCAGTTGGGGGTTTTCAATTTAAACTACTCGGCGATTATATAAAATATTACCGCCTGTGAGATTACGCTCACCGATCCCTTCGGCTGCTCATTAAGGAAGGAGGGCCAAGGCAGCCCTCTGCCTCCATCACTCTGATAGATGGGCTGAGCCGCCACTCTGCGGGGGAGGTGCCAGGGCCTGCCTGCGGGGGCCCCGGCAGCGAGGACGCAACTCTTAATTTGGAAGTCGGTTCAAAGCGCGCCAGGGACAGTCATTTATTTATTTCTCTGTCTGTCTGAGGCAGGCGGGCCTCTCTGCTGTCAGCAGCCCCTGGCAGTGGGGACACCTGCCCGTACTCCCTAGCCAGGTGTGGGGAGGGGCTGGGGCTTGGTGGGGGCTTGGTGGGGGCACGGGGCCTTCACCTCACACCTCCCGTGTGGCCTGAGAGGTGGGTGAGGGGCACTGGCCTTGCTGGGCACAGCCACCCCTAGAGCGGCGCTGAGACGTTGCTGTCAGAGACTGGCCTCCCTCCGGAGCCTGGTCCGGAGGTTGGGGCCCAGGCCAGCAGAGCACGCCCTGCATGCCTGGCTCCCACGGGCGCACAGACCTAGACGGGCCCTCTGCCTCCATTCTCCTCACATGATTCTGTGCTGTCTGCTGGTGGTCAGCCACCCACCACTGAGGGCGGCCAGTGGAAGCCCTGCCAGCCTCTCTGGCGTCTGGCCTGAGCCCCTCGGGTCTGCTTGCTCGTTCGGTCCTGGTCCCCACTGGGTATGCAGCTCTGGAGCCGCCTCTGTGCAGTGCCGGAGGACAGTGCTCAGCGCTGCTGAGGGCGGACAGTTGCTCTCTGGGCCCCAGGGCCACACACCTCCCAGGGAGCCCCGTGCTCCCAAGGCCGGGGGTGAGGGAACAGCTGTGGGTGCTGACCTACCACCTCTGTCAGTCAGAACCTCTGGCCCTGTGACCATTGTCCCGCGTGCAAGGTCTGTGCTGCTGCTTCCTCCCTGGTGGGGCCTAGGGCACAAGCATTGTGGCCCAGGTGTGTATGTGAGATGGCGAGGGCGGCCAGGCACCAGGGGGTATCGGGAGGAGGTGGTGCCAGGCATGAGAACCCTCTTCCATTCCATCTCAGGCCAGGACCTGCCCATGGCTAGGGCTGGTCACCTGTTTCTGGACCCTTGGTGAGCTGGCCTGGGCATGCCCCTGGTGTCTGTGTCCCTGAGGGCCATGCTGGTAGGTAGGAGGTGACTGGCAGGGCTAGGGCCAAGTTTAAGGGCAGCAGGGCACAGTGCATTCTGCCTCCCTGGCCTGGGCTCTGCCACAGGTGTCTGCTGGGATGGTCCCTGCCCTCTGGCCAGGCCCCCAGACCTGCTGGTCTCCGGAGTCTGCGAGTGTCTCTCAGGCCCTTGGGCCTTTGGCCCTTCAGTCTCTGCCCTGCCTTTTCTGCCACTGCCTCCGGGTGTCTGTGTCTTTCTCTGTCCCCGGGGCAGGGGCAGGCTCTGAGGGTCCCTGTGCTGCCCCTGCTCTGGCACAGCCCCGACGCTCGCTCCCCTGCTGTATGGCCCTGGGCCTGGGCCCGCCCAACACCCTGCAGGACTGCCCCTGGGGAGAACTTGGCAGGAGGGGGCAGGAGGGCAGGCGTGCTTCTCACCCAGGCCTTGTTCCTTTTGGACAAAACCCAAGGGGGCGTGACCGGGCAGGGAGGGCCTGTAAGACACCACCACCACCATGGTGGAACTGCAGGGCAGGTGAAGCCCCAGGGCCCCTCCCCCTGCCCCCCCTGGGCCAGGTGGAGCGTTTCCTGACACACCAGGAGGTGCTTTGTTCTGAAAAGGGCAGGGCTGCTGAGGAGGGGGCCTCCTGAGGTCCCAGTGGGCTGGTCCCTGTGGGATGTTTGGAGGGTCACCCTCAGGTGGGACCCGTGCCCAGGCCACCCTTGCCAGTATCATGGGCCCTCATGTGACTGCTGGTGCCCCTGGGTGTCCCTGGAAATGAAGAGCAGGGGCGGCTGAAAGCGCTGCCCCTGCCTGGAAGAAGGAAGATTCCCCGTCACCCACGGCACCTGGTGGCCAACACTGCCAGACGCCATCTGAGTGCTTTGTGACCCGGCGTCAGAGGTGGCGGTGGGGGTGCTCAGTGACTGCTGTCATGTTGGCCTCTGCTTGTCTGTTGGCCCGTTGGCCCGATCACACCCAGCCGCTCCTTCCCTGCTCAGAGCTGGGCCAGGGCCTCTGCAGGCACGGGGGATGCCGTCCCGGGGGTCAGGGCACACAGCAGAGTGGGCCCCCCATCTCAGAGGACTGCCAACCACTGAGGGCTGTGCCAAGGGGCCCGCAGACAAGTGCTCCCCCGGCCCCAGGCAGCCCCCGGTGACCTGGCCATGACCTGGTTCCAGGACCCGTTCTCCAGTGTTATTCATGGCTCTCTGGCCAGGGAGCTTCTGTGGGGTGGGGGTGGGGGGCCACCCAAGGAGGCTCGGCCCCGAGGGCTGTGTGTACCCCGGCCCTGGCTCTGGTGCTTACCTTCCCCCACCCTGCCTTCCTTCTGAGCTCATCCCACCACAGTGTGACTTGATGTCCTCGTCCTCAGAGATGGGACACTCCTCCACCCCGTCCGTCCATCAAGGGGTCCTCCCTGGTCCTCCCTGGCCAGGGTTGTGGTGCAGAAGGGCTGTCAGCGGGTCTGTTGGCCATTTCAGGTGCAGGCCCGGGGTGTTTTGTGTAAATGTTTGTCCCCAGGAGGGTGGCAGTTGCAGTTGCAGATACCTCTGTGAGGGGACAGCGGCCCTTGCCTGCCAGTCCCCCAGCCGCCCTCTGCTGGCAGGGCCGCCACTGTGGCGGGGGACCTGCCGGCAGAGCGCTTTGTTTTCCTCTGACTTCCCTCGGAGTCAGCAAGGTCCCCGGGCCGGCCCTGCCCGCCCCCCAGTTTAATTTGCGGTTAGATGTCTGTTAGGGCTGCGTCCGCTGCCCGAGTCAGCACTTAATTGGCAAGGCGCTTGATTTAACAGCGTGGGAGCCTCCACCGGAAAAATGGCTTGAATAAATCACTGCCTGACGCCAGAAAATAGATATAATCTCAGCATTAACTACATTAATAGTAGCAGGAGCCGAATTAAGAAGGCCATAAAGCATAGGTTGGGGAACGTAAATTATGGCCAGGCCTCTGTCCTCTCTGCATGGTGGGCGCCTCCGTTTCCTCCAGACCCCGCCCACTGGAGGCCACGCCCACCACCCACCGCGCCCCGCCTGCGTGTGGGCGGGGCCTACAGGTAGGCACCTAGGCCCTGGAAGGGTTGCCTGCCCCCTTCTGCCTCTTGGGACTCCTGAGGAATTCAACGCCTTGCACCTCCAGCTTTCACCCACCTCTCACTCAGCACCTACTTGGAGCTGAACCCAGGCAAAGCCCTTTACTTCTGGGCCGTCCTCTGTCCAGCAGGTGTGAGCCGCATTTCATCCACAGTAGTGTTTGGGCGCCCAGCTCTGACCTTCCTGCCTCCACCTGCTCCCTCCCACAGATGGTCTTTGTCCTCGGTGTTGTCTGCAGCCTGGAAGACTTCTTGGAGGAGGAGACTTTTGGCTTGTTGGTTGGGTAGACACAACTTGATCACCATTTAGGTCCCACATTGAGCCAGCTATTGAAATCACTCCCTTTTATCATTGTTTCTTGTCTTCCTCAGGGAGATCTGTGTGTCCCAGGCAGGCCTGAGCTGGTCTGGCTGTCAGGGCGCCCTGCAGGGCTTTGGGGTGGGCGAGGCAAGCGCCTCCCATGGGCCCGGGTTGCATCGTCTCATGCCCCTCTCTGTGCTGGCCGCCACTGCCGGACTCTGCCACTCAGAAGAGAAGGCAGTCCCGTTGAGTTTCAGCTTTGTTCATAGTCTCTGTCAAGTTCAACACTTCTTTATGCGGACTGTTCATCTGCCTGTGGCATGGTGTTTACATGTGCGCAAGGCTCTCTGGGTGTCCCATGTGTCTCCTCCTACCACAGCCGTACTCGTCCCCATTTTCAGTGCTGCTTTTCAGTTCTGTCCGTGAGGGTCTTGGATGGAGTCCGTGCTAGGCTGTGCACCCACCCTGTTGCTCTTCCGGGTCAACATCTGGGTTCACTTGGAAAAGCTCCCGCCTGAGACTGCGCTGGTTCCTTACGTGTTCCTCACGTTTTACGTCTGAAGCTTTGATCTACTAGGAATTTATTTGGGGACATGGTACACGAGTAAAGTTCAGACTTGATTTTGTGTAATGGTTACTGGGCTGTCTCAGGACCGTGTTACAAGAGTGTGGCCTTCCCTCCTTGTTTAAAAACGCCGTCCTCATCCCGCACAAACGCTTGTTCCTGCACCCAGCTTTGACTTCTCTTTGCAAGACACTTGTTGCTTGTGTCTTCAGGGGTCAGATCTGTGGACTTCTATCTTGTGTACCCACCACCTAGCGGGGGGGGGTGCCCCATCCCACAGGGGCCCCTCCTCTCTTGGATCCAGAAACTTGTTCTGGATCCAAGTTTGTGAGCGTCATGGAAATGGGATTGTACGTTAGCTGCTGCGAGGTGTCTGAGCGCTTCTGTCTGCTGTTTGGAGCGAAGCCCTGACCCGCTCTGGCTGTTTTCAGAGGCAGGGCCTTTGCACAGGTATTCGAGGATAAATGAGGTCGCAGGGTGGGGCCCTCATCTGATGGGACCGGGCCCATGGGAAGAGGAGCCCCCAGAGCCACCTCTGCAGACACACCGAGGTGAGGCCGTGCAACCCAGTGTGAGTCTGCAAGCCGGGAAGAGAGGCCTCGCTGGGAGGTGGCACCTTGGCCTCAGACTTGCAGGCTCCAGAACTGAGGAGATCGGCTTCTGTTGTTGAGGACAGGTGGGTGTGGTGGCCCCCTCCGAGGTCTGAGTGTGCACTCCTGGTTGACCCTCCTCCTCCTGCACCGCTGCACCTGGAGGTCCCCTCGAGGCACCCTGGGGGCCTTTCGCCCACTCCTGTGTCTTCTCGCCGGCATGCTCCCGTACTCTCCCCGCACCGCAGACACGCCCTCCTCGGCCCTGCGCGCCATCCAGGCCAGCGTTTTGGGTTTTGGTTTTTGGTTTTTGGTTTTTTTAAAAATACTAGTTTAGTCTTTTTTTCTTTTTTTTTTAAAGACTTTATTTATTTATGTTTAGAGAGGAAGGGAAGGAGAGGGAGAGAAATATCAGTGTATGGTTGCCTCTCATGGGTCCCCTGCTGGGAACTGGCCTGCAACCCCGGCATGTGCCCTGACTGGGAATTGAACCAGGATCATCTGGTTTGCCGGCCTGCGCTCGATCCACTGAGCTACGCCAGCCAGGGCAGGGCAGCATTTTGATGACATCTGGTTCATCGGTCTTCCTTCCGGGAGTAGGGCCTTTGGTGTCCTGTCCCAGAACCGGGTGCCTGCCGTGAGTTGGCTCGGCTGCCCCAGCACTCACACTCAGCCTGTGACCGTTCATCAGCGAAGTTTTACTGGTGGCCGGAAGTGGGTGCCCAGGTTCCTCTGCCTCCTCACAGGTGTGCATTTTATTGGAACTGGCTGCTCGCCCTGTGCATCCCCGCGCAGGTGCCAGGCCCATGCTGCTCCTGGTCTCTGGCCTCTCTGCCCCCTGCCTCCCCGCCCCCGACGTCCCGCCCGCCACACAGGGCCGGGGGAAGCAGCGCTGCCCCCTGACCTTGGTGGCAGCAGCTCCGTGGCTCCTGTGTGGCGTGGGCACGCCTGCCACAGCCTTGCCCTCTCCTGGCCAGGTCCAGCTGGCCCTCTGGCTCCTTGGGTGGCTGCACACACCTGGGGGTGTTCACTCGGCAGTCGGCCGCCTTCGCTCTGACTCTCAGCAGCTTTTGTGGTTTCGCCTGTGGGCCTGTCCCTGGTGGTGCTGTGGGTGCTGCGGGTACTGCCACCATCCCAGAGGCCAGGCTGCCCTTGCTCTGTGACCCCAGGAGGAGACGTCCCACTAGGGTATTTGAGGGGTGGGTGCTATCCTCCTCACTTTACCCTCTCTGGGTGGCAGGGACACATGGGGTCCCCAAGTGCTCGTGGGATTCTGGGTCTTGTAATGTTTCCCCTTTGGCACACACCCCTGGTCTGGACTGCCCTCAGTGTCCCCCAGCCAGGGACGCAACTCTCCTAGGGGGCTGCCCAGCAGGCGGGAGGTGGCCTGCTGCTCCAGGTGGACAGCGCCACCTGCAGAGCAGATGGTGGCTGTGGCCGTGGGGCTGGAACCCAGCCAGGCCAGGTTGGGTGGGCACTCAGCTGACAGTGTGGAGTGTGAGGGCGGAGGGCCTGGGGTGCTCACCAAGCCGATGAGAGGAGGCCCCGCTGCCCGAGGCCACAGTGGGTGGGCTTTTGCAGCGGCCTTGGCCAGCAGGTCTCAGTAGGTGTGCTCTGGGCTGGGTGCCCGCAGCCTGCTGGTGAGAGTGAGAGCAGGGTGCGGGCTCTGAGGGGGCACAGAGGGGGGCCTGCCGTGTGAATAGGGGTGCAGGCCCCCAGGGTGGTGGGTGGGTCCGGCCTGAGGAGGCACCCCCTGGGTTTTGGGCTGGGCCTCCTCCCCCTGTACAGTGCAGTACAGCCTGCACTGTAGTCGGGAGGGTGGGGGCAGGACGGACCACCCACAGGGACTGTCACCCAGGTCCCAGGGAGCCAGGAGCCAGGGGGTCCTCGACCTCCCGAGGTCTTCCCGGGGAACTCTGGTCAGGAGCTGCGACGCCTGAGCCATCCACTCTGGGGCAGGCCTCTGGTGGGGAGCCCCAGGCAGGTGGTCCTGGGAACCAGGGGGACTGGCAGTGAGCAAGGCTGGATGGGGGTGGGGGACAGAGAGACGGAAGGAAGGTAGGCAGGAAGAGGAGGAATGATGGAGGGAGGGAGAGGTGGGGATGTGGGAGCAGGGGAAGGGCCAGTCCTTCCCCTTACCAGCCTGCACGGGCCAAAGGGGTCCTCGGCTGAGGACCCAGCCTGGAGGGGCCGCCTAGGCGCAGGAGTCTGGGCCCTGCCCTGTGCTGGGCCCGCCCCCTTGCCCCTTGGGCTGAACTCCGCACTCCCTTGTGGGGTCATTAAGACCCAGTAGTAATCCCTGTTTTTTGCAGCTAACGTACAAAACACCAATAGCTTCAGCTGAAATGGATTTTTAAAAGTGTCATTTTATGGAGAATTTTACTTTCCATCTTGTTGTTTATTAGGCTTTTAAAGGGAAAGCTTGTAATGCATCCATTGATCGGAGCACCAATTGAATAGATGTGAGCACATAAAGTAGCCCAGCCCTCGTGCCGGGGCTGCAGTGTGTGTGGTGGGCGCGGCACAGGGCGCTGGAGGCACTGCTGCTCTGCCTCCAGCTCTCCTCCTCTTGGTCACACAGCCCCGCACCCCCCAGCCCCAGCCCCGACAGGCGGCATGCCTCTGTCCCTGGGTGGCCGGCAGAAAAGGCTGGAGGTAGGCACGCGGAGCGGGGCCACTGCGGGGGAGCACGTTCAGAAGTGAGGCCAGGTGGCCACAACTGCTGCGAGGCCTGTGCCGTCCATCCGAGGGGTCCCTGGCCACCGAGCCCCGTTTCTCGGGCCCCTGTGAGGCCTGCTCAGGTCACCCCCGTGCACATTCCTTCTGCACTCTGGTGTTTCCACTCGCCTCTCCGGCCGCCAGCGCTACGCCCCCAAGGGGCTCTGTCTTCCTCCCTCCAGAACTGTCAGCACCTGCCCTGCAGACTGCCCAGCATGCCTGCCGGCTCTGGAAGGCGAGCAGCCCTGTGCTGTGCTGGCCCTGAGCTGCGGGGTCTGTCTAAGAGGGGCCCTGGGCTCACGCCACCTCCCTGCCAGGCAGAGTGGGCCCAGGCTGCGCTGGGCCAGGGGCTGGGGCCCGGGAGAGGGGGCGGGGTGGGGCCCCAGGGGACTGTCAGCATTTCTGTGGAAAGTGCACTTCAGCAGCGTGCAGCCCGTCACAGCGGCCGCTGGGCCTGACCTACTTGGAGTTGGCTGCACGGAGCTGCCTCCTGCTCCTGCTCCTGCTGACGGCGCACTCCCTGCTCTCCAGAGCTGCGCAAACCAGAGCTGCGCAAACCGTGCTCCGTTCCTTGAAAAACGCTTCCCCGGCTGTTTTCTCTGCTCCCCCACCAGCCTGTCCACAGCCTGCCCACCTCCTGCCCCATCACCACCACCTCCTGAGAGGCCTGGCCTAGAAGCGGCTGGCTCCCTGGCCACTCACTGGCCCTGCCCCAGCCGATGGGGTGGGGTTAGAGGTCGAATCCCACCCAAGAGACGGTGGAGCCCCCTGCCAGCAACCGCACCTGTGGCCCCAGTCTCCCCACAGGTGCCCAAGCCTCAGCCCACCGGCTGCGCACTTGTGCCCAGGCACTCTGTGTGGAAAGGCAGCACGTCTTGCCGGGTGCGGGGTCCGGAGGAGGAGGATGCTGGGCTGCCGTTGGGGCTGGGGGCACTGTGCCAGGGAAGGGCTGGATGAGCAGAGCCTGGGGGCCCAGGACAGACCTGTGGAGGGTGGGGTGGGGGGGCCTGGCAGACTGGGTGCACTCAGCTTCCCAGGGAAAGCCCCCCTGTCTTGTGCAGATCCCGGCCCTTTCTCTGGGTCTCTCTTTCCTGGTGTCTTCTACTCCACTTTCTGGCTTGGCCTGCCCTGACACCACTGCCATCCCCACCCTGGGCTCAGCGGGTGAGAGCCGCAGCCTGCAGAGCCCCTGGCCCATGGGGTGGCCTCGCCAGGGTGCTCCGGCCGCTCCCCACGCAGCCGCCTGCAGACAGCTGCTGCTTCTAGCCGACTTTCCTCATGTGCGTGCCTTCCTCCCCATCACCACCACTTCTCATTTAAAGTGTTAACTGCCCCCACCCAGCCTTCCTGCCCCCCAGGGGGCGAGGGGAACCCAGCCCTCACCCAGTGTAGTCAAGGTTATGGTGATAAATCCTGGGGCATTGTCACTTCTATCGGAGTAAATTGGCTGGCCGCTTTTGGGCTGAAGGGAAGATAATTTGCTGTAGTATTTCAAATGGATTAGAAATGGATTTGAGGGGAAGTTCATGCCTCCCATTACAAAGGCGAGAAAGAGGACTGTCTTAAGGCACGGCTCCCTCCCTGGCCTTCATTATCCATGCTTAATACCTTTCCTATTTTCCAGCGTTAATGAAATTTCCTGGCGGCCTGGGCCTGCCGGACGGGCCCGGAGAACCCTTTAGATCTGAGGCTCCAGTCGCAGAAAAGGAATTACCGGGCCTTTGGGCGAGGGGAGGCACCTTCCCAGGTCCCTGGCCCCCTATTATCTCATTAATTTCATCCCCTCTTCTCAATACACCTCGCTCCCAGAAGGCTGTTCTCTGTGTCAGGGTGACAGTTTGCTGGAGTGTGGTGACACCCAGGACAGTGAGGGGCGGGTAGGGCACCGGTGCGGGTGCCACAGGCCTGGAGCTGCACACCAGCTGGGGGGTTCTGTGTGCCTTCAGACTGCACTGGTGTCCCACAGGCGGGGGCCCCCCTGAGTCCTGTGGGTTTGCCCACCGTCTCCAGGCCACCCTGTGTGACACCAGGCAGGTCTCCCAGGAGGCGCCCAGGGCTCCCGGGCGCTTGTCAGGCTTGAGCTGGACCAGCCATGGTGGCCACTGGCCTGAGCTCAGCTCAGGCTTGTGGAGATTAGGGCTTGGGCCGAGCTGCGCCCCAAGAACAGAGGCCACGGCTCCTGCAGAGGGTCCACAGCCGCCTCTGAGCCCCGAGGGCTGATAGGGTTCTGCAGGGAGGGGCTGGCGAGGGAGTGGACCCCTACCAGCCCCGCCCCTCTCTCCTCACCCCCCCCCCGAAAGTCTGCAGAGAGCCTGGAGGCGCAGCTGCCTCCCCCAGATGTGGGGCAGCTGGAGCGCCTGCAGGGACGGCCTGGGCCATGTGGGGCCAGGCCCCTGGGCTCTACTGGTTCTTCTGAGATTGGTGTTTGTGAACCTGAATTTTAATTAAGGGAAACTGGGTCAACTGCTTCCATGCGGGAGGCCCCACTCTTCCCGCCTGCGTTTGCAGTTACCCCGCAGCTTCGGGGCCCAGAGCCGGCTCCCTGGCTCACGTTAACTCTCCAGTGGGCCCTGGCTGGGTGGCTCAGTGGATTGAGCGCGGGCTGTGAACCCCAAAGGGTCGCCAGTTCGATTCCCAGTTAGGGCACATGCCTGAGTTGCAGGCCAGGTCCCCAGTGGGGGCCACATAAGAGGCAACCACACATAGACGTTTCTCTCCCTCTATTTCTCCCTTCTTTTCCCTCTCTCTAAAAGTAAATAAATTTTTTAAAAATTTTAGAAAGAGAAAAAAGAAGTCTCCAGTGGGCCCTGGGGGGCTGCAGCTGGTGACACTTTCGGACGGAGGGACCGAGGACCAGATAGGTGACAGGGCTGCGTGGGACAGGTGGCAGCTGTGCCTGAGAGCAGGGCACTGGACCCAGTGCCTCATTTCTGGGCAGGTCCGCCTGGGTGCCCCGAGGTCTGCCTGTCCCCTGGCACTCGTCAGAACCCCGTCTGGGGTGCCTCTCCTCGTCCCTGGGTGACTAGGAGAGGGCTTTCTGCTGCCCAAGGTGGAGTTGGGGGTCCGTGGTCAGCCTCGTGGGGGACCCACTGTGAGTACCCAAGGCAGGCCCAGCCGGGCTCAGACCCTGTCCTCACTTTGCCACTGCAGCTGGTTCCCCTGTGGCGCCCTGAGCAGCGGCTCTCTTCAGGGAGAGGCAGTGTGGACACGGGATATCTGTGCCCCTTTGTCCAGATTGGCCAGTGGGGCACCAGAGGTTCAGAGTCTGAGCTGATGTGGAATTAAGCTCAATTTGCGTAAACAAGTTTCTGCTGAAATTGGCCTGAGGGGTCTGCTGGAGTCAGGAAGCTTCCTGGTCACCCTGAACATTCCCTGTCCCCTCATCTTGGTGGCAACCTGCCCATGTGACAGCTGGGGAGAGCAAGTCAGCCAGGACAACTTTCAGGACCACTGTGGGTGCCTCCTGGGCAGCCCTGAGCCGGGGGCCTGGGGCTGACCCTGTGGGGGTGCGTGGTGTCTGGAGGGTCCTCCTCCCGGGCTCGGGCAGTCATGTCCCAGGGGTGTGCATGTCCAAGGGGAAGCTGGTCCCTTCCCCATGACCCTTCAGGGGTCACATGGTCCCAGCCCTGATGAGGTGCCACCTCCTGTGCTGTGGAGGGCGGGCTAACTGGTGTGTTCCCACGTCTGCAGGTCCCTGACGCTAAGCCGCCTGCGCCACGCCCGCGGCGGGGGGAGAGCCCGGCCCGGCCCCCCTCGGTGGCGGGACAGGGGCTTCCGCTGCATCGGAGGGGTGCTCTACAGGGTGTCGGCCAACAAGCTCTCCAGGACCGGTGGCCGGCCCAGCAGCGAGGGAGGCGGCAGGCCCCTCCTGCGCGCAGGTGAGGCTCCCTGCTGGTGCGTCCAGGAGGCCCTGGGGCTCCATCCAAGTGCGCAGTCCCCAGCGGGCCATGCCCCGACCGGCACTCATTCAACCCTCAGTGCCCACAGAGCCTTGGCTGAGGCACTGATGTCCAGCTGGGGCAGTGGGGCAGGCTGGGTGCCTGTGGGGAGGCCTCACAGCCTCTGTCCCCAGGGGAGGCCCCGCAGGCAGCCAGAAGCTCTTGCTTGGCTAAGCAGCCCCTGATTTTCCGTGTTTCACTCCTGGACAAGGGAGATGGACCAGGTACAGTGAACAGGGACAGGCGAGCAAGCACCTGGGGCCAGGGCACCTCCGTTGCGCTGGCCACACCCCCCACGGCGGGGGGAGCAGGCTGACGGGATGAAGTGCTCTGGGCTCGCTTGTTGCACAAATTAACTAAAAAATACCTTGGTTTTAGTCCAATTTTACCCCCTTTTTTTTCTGTCAGAAAAAGGGGGCAGGATTGTGGGCTTTCGTGGGATAGCAGAGGCCCAGTGCCCCCAGCCCCATGCTGCAGCACCCAGAGGAGCAGGAGGAAGGAGTTGCCTGAGCTCCTCCCCACCTACTGGCCTCCCGGGGCCTGTGTGCTGCCTGCCGCCTTCCCTGCAGAGGCGCGAGGTGCCTGGGCGGCCGTGGCTCCACCTGCCTATGTGCCTCAGTTCCCTATTCCCTTTGCTCGGGGGAGGATTGGGTGCAGGGAGCCCGCCACGCCTCCTCACGGGGCTGTGGTCAGGGTCAGCCCACAGGGTGCCATTCAGGGTCAAGACCCTCCACCAGCAGCAGGTCCTGCTCCGGTGACCTCGGGCCCCAGAGCTAGAAGGCTGCAGCCTTGGGCGGGCTGGCACTTGGGGGCAGCTGCCCCCCTGTAAGAGCTGAGCTCTAGAAGTCACCTTCCCCAAACCACTCCCCAGCACCAGCCTTCAGGCAGTAAGGTGAGGAGGATGGGGTCGGGGACCCAGGTCCTAGGAGGCCTCTTCCTGGGATGTGCCTGTGCTGGCGACAGCCGCCATCCTGCTGACCAGTCCAGCCCTGGTGGCCTCCAAGGGGCAGCCCTGGGCTCAGGACTCCCAGCTTCAAAGCGAGGCCAAATGATAGGGCAGGACAGAACCAGAGCCCACTGAGGCCCCACCCACCCGGCCAGCACTGCCTGGGCCCCTCGTGGGTGGCCAGTGCCTTGCTGCCAGGAGGGTGGTTGCTCCCTGCCAGCACCCTGCCCGCTGACCAGCGGCCCTCTTGGATGGAGAGTAATTAAAGGAATAAATCTCCTCCTTTGGTGTCGGAGGGACTTCAGCAAGAAAGTGCAGCCTCCTGGGATGGCTCCCCTCCTCCTGGCCCTCCTGGCCCTCCTGGCCGCAGAGGCTCCCAGGCCCTGGCAAGCAGCCAGAGCCGGTCAGGCGTTTCAGGGGAGAGAAGTCAGAGCCACGGGGTTGTGCTTTCTTCCTGGGCCCAAGGCCTGCCCCTCCAAGGGCCCAGCCCCAAGAGCCTCCCCCGTGCTTTGGCTGGAGGCCAGGGTGCACTGGGCATGGCTCTGGCGGGTGCTCCACTGGGCCTTGCATGTGCCACAGCCCCACAGCCCTGAGAGCCTGCTTGTCCCTGCCGCGGAGCAGAGCCCCCTTCCAGAGCCACTGCGTGTGACTCGGGCTGCAGGGCTGGCCCTGGGCCCCAGAGTAGGGCCAATTCGGGCAGTCCCCTCCCGGTGGCCAGCTTGGCCACGTGCCCCTGGGCAGGTCCTGGGGTGGGCCTCTTCTCGCCTGGGACCTGGGGTGGGCCGTCCCTCCGTGGCTGCTGCCAGGTCCCACACTTGGAAGCTGGCGAGCCTGTCTACAGCCCAGATGCCTCTTTCTGGGGCTCACTAGGTCACTGGAGCCAGCCTGGGGTGTCAGTCTTTCCCCCAAGGGTGGCTGCCTGCGGCCCTTGGCCCCAGAGCCCTGTTGGACAGGCTGCCTGGGCTGGGGGCTGGCAGTGGGGGTGGGGCTGCGGCTGCCCCGCTGCTTTGGGAAGATCCCTGGGAAGTGCGAGTTCTCTCCGAGGCTCAGCACCTCCTGCTCCCAGGGTGCGATTGCAGCTGGACTTCTTAGCGCCTCTCAGCTCCCTTGGCCTCTGCCGTTGGAGCCAGCGACTCTGCGTTTCTAACACTGCTCGGCGTTTGAGAAGCTGCCTCTTGTTCCCGAAAACCTCTCGTGGGAGCCCCACGCCAGTGTCTTTGCAAGAGCAGAGTAGGGCAGGGAGAGAGCCTGCCCCGCCCACAGGGGCCCACCGGGGGCCACAGTCTGACAGGCGGACACGTGATGACAGCCATCACTGGCAGGAGCAGATGGCGCCACAGCGTCACAGCAGCCTGGGTGACAGCCCGGGAACCGTGATCACCAACAGCTATCAAATTGCACTCTGTCACCCACCGGCTGGCAGGTGTGCAGCACCACGTGCCACCTGCATCGGCCCCCGTGGGCCCCCCAGGACTGGTGTCCCCAGCCTGGGAACCAGGGCTGCACTGTGGCCTGGAGCCACCCGATGGCCTCCTTCCTCACACCACAGCCTCCTGCTCCGCAGCCAGGGCAGCGCCTTGCAGAGCACTCCCTCCTCGCAGGGTCCTGCTGTGCAGCCTAGAGATGCCCTTTTTAAATTCACGAGACGGGGCTCAGAGAAGGGCAGCCCCTGGCAGGGGCAGCTGCGGCAGGCAGTGGGGGCCGGGCCTGGAGGGGCACAGAGCACGCCAAGGAGCTGTCAGGGCTTAGCAGCAGGTGGGCCATGGGGAAGGGGTGTCAAGGTCCAGCCTGTTGGGGCACGGCAGTCTGGGGCAGGGCAGGCCCTGTCAGAGCTTCTGCCATGGGGGCTGGGAGGCGGGGTGGGTGGAGGCAGTGAGCCCTGGGAGAGGCCACTGGAGAGGGGGCGGCAGGACACCTGCAGGCAACAGGGGGCGCCTGCCCAGCTTTCCTGCGGCTCCGACCCGGCAGCTCCGGGCCAGCAGGCTGGGGATGGCCCTTTACAGCCTGGATGCTTTGTCATCGCCTCCGGTCCCCAGAACTCCTAAGTGATGTCACTTCTGCCTCCTGCCACCAGATCTATTTCAGCAGTTGCCTGTGGGAAATCGGAGCTGGTCTGGGGAGGGCTGTGTGTGTGTGTGTGTGTGTGTGTATGCGCGCGCCTGTGGAACTAGGGACTTGGTGGCCATCCGGAGGAGGCTCTTGCCTGCCCTCCCCTGCCCTGCCCTCCTGGGTCCGGGGGGGTGACCTCGTGTCTAAAAGACAGGTAAGGGCTGTGGGTCAGTGTGGCCCCTCCTCCTTCAGGGCTGGCTCCCACCCGCGCAGTCAGGACCACCTACACCCCTTCCCCATCCCATCACCATGGCCACTGTGTGAGCAGCTTCCCTCGGGCCAAACTCAGTGGCCTGGAGACACTTTGCTTGGTCTCTGTGCTCGAGGCTTTGAGGGGTGACTTCCAAGGTACCCCATGGTTTCGAGGAGCAGGCAGCTCCCCCCAGCCTAGGCGTGAGGAGGCCACACCTTGTGGCCAAGCACCCTTCACTGCTGTTTGTTTCAATTCTACAGCCCTTTACACATGTAAACACTGTTCTAGGCTGCAGCAGAGCTCGGCAGCACCCCCAGGGCCCTCAGGCCACGTGTCCTGGCTCTGCCTGAGGCAGAGGGGGTGGCAGGGAGGCTCCCACCACGCATGCCCCTGAGACCTCCTGCCCCAAGAGGAACCCACGGGAGAGCCACTAGCATGGCCTTGGGAGAGATCTTATCCCCCCCTTCAGGGGGCGGGGCATGGGGCTGGCCCGGGGGCTCCCTTCCCTCACCACATGCCCCCGAGGGGCCTGGCAGGGACCAAGCCTGAGGGCAGGGGAGGCAGGTGGCCCCCTTGAGGGGGGCAGGAGTGTCTGAGCCGAGGGCAGAGACCACTGGGCCTGTGCGGAACAGGTGAGCAGACAGAGCCTGACCAGGGCCCTCTCTCCACAGGCCGGTCCGACCCCACTGGCAGCTGCAGCCGCTCGCTGGCCAGGTATGTACATCCCTGGGGCTGCGTGGACGGGGCCCCGTGCACCCTCAGCCTCACCCCCCATCTTGCTGCCCACAGCCGGGCAGTGCAGCGCAGCCTGGCCATCGTGCGGCAGGCCAGGCAGAGGCAGCGCCGGACAGGGCAGGAGTACTGCATGTACTACAACCGCTTCGGCAGGTGCGGCCGCGGCGAGCACTGCCCCTACATCCACGACCCCGAGAAGGTGGCCGTGTGCACCAGGTGACCCGCCTAGGGGGCGTCTTGGGGTGGGGGCTGACCTCAGGCCCGCCAGGTCCACCCCTGGTCTCACCGGCCCACCGCACGGTTTGCACAGGTTTGTCCGGGGCACGTGCAAGAAGACAGACGGGACCTGCCCCTTCTCCCACCAAGTCTCCAAGGAGAAGGTGAGCCCCAGCTCGGTGGGCATGTTCCTGGCAGGGGTACCCTGAAGTTCTCCCTGGGCTGGAGGCACACTGACCCCTGTCCCCTGGTATCTGTGAGGAGCTGCGTGTGGGACCACATGGGGGCTGTCACATTCGGCCAGCTCCTACTGCATCCAACCTGGAGGGTGTCGACCTACCCCATGGGAGTCCCCCACCTGCCCTGTGCCACACTCCTGGTCAGTGGTCCCAGGTGCATATGTGGTGCAGGGTGCAGTCCCGGGTGGGCAAGGGGCAGCTGGGGACATGAGGCACTGGGGACTCACCAGGGCAGGAGCTCTGAGGTCCGGGTCATTGCTGGCTGTGGAGCGCCCGGGGACGTGCGGAGTGGAGGCCGCAACAAGGTTAGGGAGGTGGGGTTGGGCCGAGGCGATGCTGCTACAGCAGCTTTTCCCCTTGAGGAGCTTGAAAAGAATCAGCGTTTTTCCCTTGATAGACCTTCCAGGCTCTGTGGTGAGCCGTTTGCAGATTCACGTCGAGCTTCGGGTTCATTAGCTCCCAGCTCCGAAGCCGGCGTGCATCCCGGCTGTCTGGTGTGGACGCCGCTGAGTGCCCTAAATTAACGTTATTGTTATTTGTGCGGACGTGGAGGGTGCAGACGAGGTTAATTGAAATGAGGACGCGATTCCTCGGGATAATGGTCTTGCTGACAGCAAGGAGGAGCTCCGTTTGCTGTAGAGTTGGCTTTATTATCCTTTTTATTAGAGCTAATTTGGGCTCTAGATCAAAAGCCACATTAAGGGCTTGTCTGCAGCCCCCCCACCGGCCCCACACGGGCCCCTCTCCACTCGGAGTTGTAGTTAGAAGACAATTAAAAACGAACCCCCACTCAGGCACGCAGATCGCCCTTTGTTTCTCTGCTCTCCCCCTCCTTCCTCGTTCTCCCCTCCCCCACCTCCCCCCTGAAAAATACTAGTGGGGCACCCTCCACACGCCTGCAGAGGCCCCAGGAGGTGTGTGTGTGAGTCCCACAGGGCCACTGGGCACAGGGCTTTCTGGGCCCCCAACAGGAGTCTCCTGGAGCCGTGGCAACCGCACAGGTCGGGGTGGGGAGATGGAGGCCTTGTGCCGCTCAGGCCTTGCTCTCTGCCAGTGGAAGGAAGTGGCCCGCACACCTTCCTGTCCCAGCCTGGGGCCAGGGACTGCTGGGGCCACGCAGTCCTGTCAGGTTGCCTGTTCCAGGGCCCCCACCAGGCCTCCCCTGGGCCACCTGCTCACTGGCCAGGGCACAGGACCCAGACCCCCGCCAAGCCTCCACAGACCCGGGCTGCTCCCAGGAGTGAGCGGCCTGCCTGCCCACCACTTCCCCGGGCGGGGCAAGTCAGGTCTGCAGCCCAGGACCCTGCTGAACCCACTCAGGCTAGAAGGGCTGCCTGCCCCTCACGTGTGTCCCAACAGCCTGGAATCCGAGCAAGGGAGACTCGGGTGGACACATGTGTGGGCCTGAGCCACCTGGAAGGGCATGGCTGCCCGCCTGCCTTGCTTCCCTGTCCTGTTGTGTGGGCAGCCCTCAGCTGGTCCGGCCCCAGGTCCCCATGGCTGCTGCTGGCCACCCTCCTGCAGGCCAGTCTGCTGGAAGCACCAGGGAGGGGTCCCAGTGCTCTCACCTGAGAAGCGGGTCGGATGCCTGACGGAGGGGGCTCTGCGGGCCCTCACTCTCCCTCCCCCTCACCCCCCCCAGATGCCGGTGTGCTCCTACTTCCTGAAGGGGATCTGCAGCAACAGCAACTGCCCCTACAGCCATGTCTACGTGTCGCGGAAGGCGGAGGTCTGCACCGACTTCCTCAGGGGCTACTGCCCGCTGGGTGCCAAGGTGAGGGGCGCGGACCGGCAGCCTCCAGCTGTCAGCACCTTCCCTGCAGCCTGTTCCCCCCAGGTGGCCTGGGCAGTGCGGGCAGCCGTGTGGCTTCCAGCCCGCTGAGCAGACTGGTTCCATGCTCCACGGCGACGCCCCCTCCCCTCCCTGTCCCCATTCAGGTCTGTGGGGTGCAGCTGTGTGAGTCCTGTGGCACCCATGGGGGCGGTCTCTAGCCCCTGGACACCAAGAGGCAGCCTGATGGTCTGCCTGGGGTCTGGGTTGGGGGCTCCTGGGAAGTGGGGGGCACAGGGGTGGACTGCAGGCATCGGTGCAGGGCTGGCCCTGTGCACAGCTCTCTGCCTCTGGTAGGCCCTTCCTGCCTCCAGGCTGAGACCTGGGGACCTGGCCAGAGTGGACAGGTCACCTTGGTGCATGCTCGGGCCCAGGTGGCAGGGACCAGGTGGAACCCCCTTGGAGGGCGTGGATGATCGCTGTGAAAGATCACAGTGTAAGTGAAATGTCAGAGCTGTATTTAAGTTCCTCTTCTATCAGTGGAAGTGCTTACGGAGACCCTTTCGGTGTGCGTGGCTGCGGAATGATGGATAGCGGCCCGTAATTGTCTGCGGGAAAGCGCTGAGCAGGCGGCCTGGCAGGCGCAGCGGCAGCCTGGGCCCGGGAGGGTTAACTTGATTCTCTAAATAATACAAGAAGTGCTGAGTGGGCACCTCGCGCCTGGAGTACGCGTCCTCTAGTGGGCCCCAGAGAGTTTATGACATTCCCCGGATCAGTGGAGGTGTTAGCCTTGCTTCCTGGAGCGACGGCTTGTTGAAGAGTGCACCCTGCTCCCGTGCGTAATCTAGGCCGGGAGGAAGCCTGCTCAGCCTCCAGCCCTCGTCTCCCTGGGCTCTCGGGAGGGTGTGTCTGGGGTGGGCCCGTCACCTTGGGGCCTGACACCCCGTGAGGGTGCTCTCTCTCGGTTGTGACGCGTGGGCGCCCCTTGATGGCTTGATGCCATGCCCCGGGTGTCGTCTTCCTGCTTAGTGTGCGTGTCCTGGAGAGACTGCGGGACACCCCTTTTCACCCACCAGTGTGACGGCCGCCAAATCTGTCCTGTGCTGCCGTCGTCTGTCCACGCCATCATCACTTCTATGTTGGGGCACTAAGGAAGAGCCCCCCTCCCCGCTGCCTCCCCAGTGCTGGTGGACACCCGCCTGGGCTCAGTGGCTCACTACCCTTACTGGCCCCGTCCACTTGGAGGCGCTCACAGCCCTGCCTTGTCTCTGCGGTGGCACTGTGGGCCCTGCGGGGCCACCTGGCTCCGTCTCCCAGGGGTCCAGCTCGTCCCTCCTGTGTGAAGGCCTGGGTCCGGGTTCAGGGTGTGAATCGCCCCTCAGCCGGCTCAGCCCAGAGACCCTGAGGCCTCGCAGCCTGCCCACTGCAGCTCCTCCCTCCCCGTGCTGCCCCTCCCAGGACCTCTCGGCCCCTCCTCTTCTGTGTGCGTTTAGCTCTCTGTGGCTGGTCTGTCCCCCACCTCTCCTGAGGTATCCTCTGTCATTCTCTGCCTTTGGAATCAGACAGTGTTTCCCTGTCTGTGACCACCTGGTAACTCTGCCCTAGGCCTAAATCCTTCCTGTTTTTAGGGGCAGAGTCCTTCCATTTTTCACCCTGTGGGTGATTTGTTCTAGGATCTGCCTTGCCCTGAGAACCCAGGACCCTCCTCACCTTCTCCAGTGTGGCTTCCTAGGCCTAGTGGGGGTGGGCCCAGGCCCCAGGCCAACCCCATCCCTGCCCCTTGGAGCCATGAGCCCCTCTGGGCCTCTCACCAGGGTCGACAGCCTTTGCGTAGGCTCTGGACCTCGGGGCAGGTGCTGCGCCTAGCTGCTGGCTGTCTTCCAGGTGAGGGCCACGCGCCATGCTCTCACAGGGGGAGCCCCTTCCCCCGCCCTGCCCATGCAGTGCCACCCTCCTCCCTGGTGTGCGGCGCTGTCTTGTAAAAGCTGCTGTGTTGAGGCACGATTGATGGGCCCTCCCGTCCCTCGGGGCAGGAATGCGGCCACTGGCCCTCGGCACTTCTGTGGAGTCTCGTGGCCGCCTCCAGCAGCCTGTGGAGCCCTTCCTGGCCCAAGGCACCAGTCAGCTCGACGCGATCTCTTCTGGGCATTTCCCAGCTTGGCCCCTGTGACGCACAGACGTTCATGTCTGGCTCCTCTAAGCGGTGCCTGTTGCAGGGTCGCCTGTTGTGTCAGGGCTGCCTGCCTTCTCGAGGCCGGCCAGTGCCCAGGTGTGGGCAGGCCGCCTGTCATCTTTTCACCTGTAGGTGGGCCTTTGGCTTGCTTTCACGGCGCCTCGCTGGCTCGAGCGGGGCAGCGCATGCGGCGTGGAGGGCCCCGCCAGCAGCCAGGCGGGTGCCAGGGCTCCAAGGCTCCGTCAGGCCCCCTCTTCCACAGCCCCGGGGGCTCGAGGGGTGGTTCTGGTGTGCGTTTTCCTAGCTGAGCACGGTGCCGAGCGTCTCTGCATGTGCTGCTCTGTCACTGGTGAGTCACCTTTGCAGAAACATCTGTTCAAGCCCTTTGCCCAGTTTTGAGTTGGAAACAACCAGATTCTGGAGATGAAGCCTTTGGAATGACAGGGTTGGCGACTGCGCCCTCCTATCCCGGGAGAGGCCTCCTCTCTCTTGATGGCGGCCTTGGTGCTCGGTCTGTCACGTGCGGGAAGCTTTGTCCACCTCAGCATCGTGGGGCTTTTCCCGTCTTTCCTCACAAGAACTTGGTGGTCTTAGCTGTCAAGTTTAGGTCTTTGACGCATGCAGAGTTGATTTTTGTGCGTAGTGTCAGGGAGGGCCAACCTCAGTGTGGCGCAGGTGGATGCTTGGAAAGACTGTCCCTCCCCAGCGGCCGCCCCAGGCGCCTGCTGAGAGTCCACCAACCCCCCGCGAGGGCTTCTGGGTTTGCTGTCCTGATCCACTGCTCTGTGTGTCCGTCCTCGTGCCCGTGTTTTACTGCCACAGCTGTGTGACCAGCGTGGGGGTCAGGAAACGTGCCCTGACCGCTGTGGCACCGCAGGCCTGGCGCCGTCCCACAAACGGGAAGGCCACGCTGGCTGGAGTCCCGACCTGTGCCTGGGCTGCGGGCCCGGTCCCTGGGTGGGAGGGGAGAGAGGCACCGGTCGGTGTTTCTCACATCAGTGTTTCTCTCTCTCCCTCCCCCAACTCTCCAGAAGTAAATGAAAGAAATCTTTTTAAAAAAATTGATTTATTATTTTTTAAATTTAATTGTTCTTCGGGTACAGTNAACCTCAGTGTGGCGCAGGTGGATGCTTGGAAAGACTGTCCCTCCCCAGCGGCCGCCCCAGGCGCCTGCTGAGAGTCCACCAACCCCCCGCGAGGGCTTCTGGGTTTGCTGTCCTGATCCACTGCTCTGTGTGTCCGTCCTCGTGCCCGTGTTTTACTGCCACAGCTGTGTGACCAGCATGGGGGTCAGGAAACGTGCCCTGACCGCTGTGGCACCACAGGCCTGGCGCCGTCCCACAAACGGGAAGGCCACACTGGCTGGAGTCCCGACCTGTGCCTGGGCTGCGGGCCCGGTCCCTGGGTGGGAGGGGAGAGAGGCACCGGTCAGTGTTTCTCACATCAGTGTTTCTCTCTCTCCCTCCCCCAAATCTCCAGAAGTAAATGAAAGAAATCTTTTTTAAAAAATTGATTTATTATTTTTTTAATTTAATTGTTCTTCGGGTACAGTTTTCTGTCTTTTACTCCTATCCCAGCCCACCCCCCCAGTGCTCCCCACCTCCCTCCCATTTCTACCCTCCTTAGTTGTTGTCCATGTGTCCTTTATACTTGTTCCTATAAATCCTTCCCCTTTTCCCCTGAAATTCCCTCCCTTCTCCCCCCTGGCCCCTGTCAGCCTGTTCTCTATTTCAGTGTCTCTGGTTATATTTTGCTTGCTTGTTTGTTTTGTTGTTTAGGTTCCTGTTAAAGGTGAGATCATGTGGTATTTGTCTTTCGCCACCTGGCTTATTTCACTCAGCATAATGCTTTCCAGTTCCATCCAGGCTGTTGCGAAGGGTAGGAGCTCCTTCTTCCTTTCTGCTGCATAGAATTCCGTTGTGTAAATGTACCATAGCTTTTTGATCCATTCATTTACTGCTGGGTACCTAGGTTGCTTCCAACTCTTGGCTATTGTAAATTGTGCTGCTATGAACATTGGGGTGCATAGGTTCTTTTGGATTGGTGTTTCAGGGTTCTTAGGATATACTCCTAGCAGTGGAATTGCTGGGTCAAAAGGCAGATTCATTTTTAGTTTTCTTAGAAAACTCCATACTGTTTTCCATAGTGGTTGTTGAAAGAAATCTTTTAAAAAATCAAGAAGTGTCATTCTTTTCGACTTTTTTCTTCTTTGTTCTTTTCCAAGAGATTCCTGATGACTTTTTTTGGATGACTTTTTGTTTCTGGGTTGTTTTTATTAAATTTTATTTTTAGAGAGAAGGGGAGGGAGGGAGACAGAGAGAAACATCAGTGTGTGATTGCCTCTCATGTGGCCCCCACTGGGCTGGGGACCTGGCCCGAAACCCAGGCATGTGCCCTGACTGGGATCCAACCAGTGACCTTTTGCTTTGCGGGATGACTCCCGACCCACTGAGCCACAGTGGTCAGAGCAGCCCTAACAGTTTTTTTGTGGGTTCTTCATCTAATAACTGGTCGTTTTCTTCCCTTTTTATTTGGGTGCTTTTTGCTTTATTTTCATTTATTTATTTTTGCCCAGGTGCTGTGCTGGGACTCCCAGCACTTGTTGACTACAAGCAGCACAAGGGGGCGCCCTCGTCTGGCTCTGCTGGGCAGAGGGACCGCTCCCTGCTGGTGTGGGCTGCAACCAGCAGCCCTGATTCCGCGGGGGAGGGGGGGGGCTGCTCCCTTCCTGCCGTTGCCTACTTTCCTCAGTGTTGTTGTCATAAAGAGACGTCAGATTTGGTCAGATTGTTTTGCCTCTGTTGAGTTGATCGTGGCTTTCCCCTTCGCTTTTTTAAGCCCATTGGTCCATCTCACTGGCCACACAGAGTCACAGACACAGCGATTTGGGGGTCAAGCCATCCTTGCAGTCTGAGCGTAACCCCAGCTGGGTCGTGGTGTGCAGCCCCTTTGTGCTGCTGGACGCAGGTGTCCCGTGCCTGTCGGGGCGCCTGCCTGCCTTCACCAGGAGTGTGAATCTGCAGGTTCCTGTTCTCACAGTGACTTCGGCTTCGGTGTCCGGGTGAGACCGGCCTCCTGGACCGTTCCGGCTGTTCAGAGTCAGGATGTGCGTCCTCCTCTTCGGGTCTCTTGCGAACATTCGAGAGGGAGGGGTGTTGAACTGCTACGCATTTGGTGGGGCTCACCTCGGAGGCCGTCTGGTGGCCGGCCTTTCTCCATGTGGAGGCTCTAGTGACGGTCCCGTCTGCGCCCCGCACACGGCTGGCCGGGCCCCACTCCCTTCTCAAGTCACTGCCGGGGGACTGTGTGTGTGCGGCGTGAGGCTGTCCACTGAGCTGGTGAGCAGGTCGCCCTCTGGTGCCTGTGGCGCCCTCATTTCACTCTTGTGTGGAAGCGTGTGGCTGTTCTCTTTTCCCTCTGTCTGTTTGCTAGCACTTCATCGACACGGGCAGGGCAGGTGCAGGACGACAGTTATTTACATGGGAAATAACACGACAGGTGAAAACAGTAACAGAACGGTAAAGAACAAACTGGGTTTCGTGCACTTGGTCATTGTCTGTTGAAACACAGCTGTCAGAGTCCAGATCTTACTCAAACCCTGTGTCTCGGCCTGTTCCCTCAGCCCCCACCGACTCCGGAGGAGGGGGTCCCTGCCCCCTGGGAGCCCCCCTGGCCTGGGGAGCAGGGCCGCAGGGACAGGCCGTTGCTGGTCCTGGCTGACCGCTGACCATGTCGGCACCTGGTGACGCTCCAGGTTGCAGCTTCCTCAGCTCCCAGGCAGGGTGTTGAGGCGGAAGGATGTCCTGGGACCTGCTGCTGTGCCTGCTCCACCCCCTGGTCCCTGGCGGTCAGCCTGCATGCGGTCCACCTGCCAGGGTCTCCTAGCTGACCTGCGCACAGTGCTCGGTGGAGGGACAGGGGAACAGTGTCCACTCCATCTCCCAGGAAACGTGGCCCCTTCTCGTTCTTCCTAGGCCAGTTTGTGCTTATTTTCCTGGAATTGATCTCCGGGGGTGTCCAATCTTCGGCCCATGGGCCACATGCAGCCCAGGGCGGGTATGAGAGCAGCCCAGCACAAACTCGCAAATTCAGTTAAAACGCAGTAAGGTCTCTTCGTGACGACATGTCACAGTGTAGTCAGTGTGCCGCCCTGAGACGCCCATGGGCGGCCTCCTGCTAGGGCTCCAGCCCGCTGGTGCGTGGCTGCACAGGGCGCGCTCTCTGCTCCAGCCTGCATTCCCTTGCTTCCCCCGGGGCCCCCGCCAGAGTCTTGCCCCTTGACTGTCCCTCTCACGGTGTGGGGACACTCCCCTTCAATCAGGTCCTGTCACACGCCTGGTGCTTGACGAGTGAGTCTAGGCAGCCCCTGTACCGGGGCTCCCGCAGCCGTCCCAGCCCCCCCCCCCACCCCAGCCCCCAGCATGGGCTGGTTCACTGCCTGGGCCCAGCACAGACCGCATGTCAGCTCCTGTGGCCAGTGCGCCTGCGCCTTTGCGGTGGTTGTGGGCTTGCCGACACCTTGTGGAGACAGCGCCAAGTCCCATGCTCCCTCTGCAGATCTCCCTGCCGTCGACGTCTCACCTACTCGGCACCTGCCACAGCTGAGGAGTAGCCGTGACTCAGCGCTGCCAGCTCTCGCCCAGGCTTTGGGTGGGTTTTACCTGGTTTTCCGGCAGTTCTGCCTTCGGTTCCGGGAGGTCACAGTGGGCTTGCTCACCAGCCTTGGAGTGAGTGATGAGAGGAGGCCTGGGCCTCAGCAGCCACGTGAACTGGGGAGAGCAGGCCCGTCGGGGGCGGTCTGTTTGTGGTTCAAGGAGGACTTGGCTCCTTGTTCACCATCAGAGGTGCCCCAGATGCTCTTTGGGTGCCTGGTTCTCAGGTTCTGGTTTCAAGATCATTCTGCCCCATAAACTCGGCTGAGCTGTCAGTTCTGCCGTCCACGGGGTGTGTGGGGTTGGCGTCCTTGGGAACGGCCCAGGCCGGCGGCCCTGGATCCGTCACTCCTGACCCCACCTTGTTACGGCCGCAGGGGCGTTCAGTCGGTTGGCTCTGTCCTTGTGTTGGGTTTTCCAGAATGTGCCAGTTTCAGCTGCATTTCGCAGAGTGGCCACAGCTCGGGCTGCTGTCCCTTTCGTGTCCCCGTGCCGTGCGTGGAGCACACCCGTCAGTGTCTGCGGAGAGCTGGCTCCCGCTCTCCAGGCTCTCACGGCCACCCGACCAGCCCATTTCTGCTTGCGGTATCCCTTTTCTCCCTCTCCCTGTCCTCCCGACTTCGAGGCCGCCCGCGCCCCGCCCCCCCGCCCCCGCCCGCTTCCGATNCCTGACCCCACCTTGTTACGGCCGCAGGGGCGTTCAGTCGGTTGGCTCTGTCCTTGTGTTGGGTTTTCCAGAATGTGCCAGTTTCAGCTGCATTTCGCAGAGTGGCCACAGCTCGGGCTGCTGTCCCTTTCGCGTCCCCGTGCCGTGCGTGGAGCACACCCGTCAGTGTCTGCGGAGAGCTGGCTCCCGCTCTCCAGGCTCTCACGGCCACCCGACCAGCCCACTTCTGCTTGCGGTATCCCTTTTCTCCCTCTCCCTGTCCTCCCGACTTCGAGGCAGCCCGCGCCCCGCCCCCCCGCCCCCGCCCGCTTCCGATGAACTGTTCTGCCCTCACTAGGTTCTGAGTGTTACCGAATTTTCATGAGTTATTCACCAGTGACCTTAATTTCCAGAACTTTGGGGCAGTCGTGGGGGGCTCTGCTTGGTTTCACCCCTTCACTCGTGCGCCTGGCCTGGGGGCAGCTCTCAGGCCTTTGACATCTGGGGCCCTTGCGTCTGCGTCCTGAGTGGCCTCCTGCCACCATTCCGCTTTCCTCATAGCACTCGGACGACATGAGAAGGTTCTTCACATGCAACCGGGCATTTTCCATTGTTCTCGGGCTAGTTCAGACCAGCATGGTCAGTAGGAAGGTCAGCCAGGTGCGAACCACATGTGAGATTTAGGGTTTCCTAGTGGCTGCCTTTAAAAAGGGAAGAAGCTGGTGGGCAGCCTGGGTCCTGTCTGACAGGATGGGCTGGGCGTGCAGCCGTGGTCTGCCCTTGTCGGTGCTGGACCCACCCCACCCAGAGGTCCTCCCGGTCACCGCCCTCCTTTCCCACAAGGCCCCACCCCTGCTGCAGGTTCCACCGCTGCCCGCCCCGTGCCGGGGACCCACAACATGCTGTCAGTGGCCAGGCCCGGGGCAGAGGGGCTTTGCCACCACAGCGGCTGGACAGGGGGAGCCGTAGCCTGAGCCTGCCTTCTGCTTCGGGCAGCGGTGGCTCTGGCCCCCACAGGGACACACGGATATGAGGTACAGTGTCCAGGGCCCTGCCAGTTCCAGCCTGCTTCCAAGCACGGTGTCCTGGGCTGCTTGTCCCCTGGGGTCCGGCATGGGGACAGGAAGGCCCAGTGCACAGACCCTGCTCGAAGAATGGGCAGGCAAGCCCCATGTGGCCCTGGCCGAGAGGAGCAGGGCCAGGGTCCCAGCTCTGGGAACCGAGTCTGAAGAGGCTGTTCCAGGTGTGGCCGCGTGCTTGCGGTGTGTGAGTGCGCACCCCGGGCGTGGCCACTGCTCTGGCACCAGCTGAGCTAAACTCTGCCTGGCAGGCTTCGCAGAGACTCTGCCCGGCAGGCTCGTCCCCAGCTGCCTGGCGCCTGCTCTCGTGTGAGGGGCAGTCAGGGTGCCCAGGCTCCTGATACCCCGGCCTTCTCCGCCCTGGTCCTGCCCGCAAAGCCCGCTGCAGAGGGTGCGGGAGCGCAGGGCACCCCTCCAGTGGAAGAGGGTGCACAGCAGGCCTGCAGCTCCCACCGGGGTGGTGGGCAGGCCCAGGAAAAGTAGGCGTTGAAGCTCTGCACCCCCAGCACTGCCCCCCAAGGGTATAATTAGCCACGGTGACAGGTGTGGTGGATCGGGTGTGTGGTGGCCTGGACTGACCTGCCACAGCCCTGGGCCTGAGGCCTGAGCCCCGCCCAGTGAGGTCCCCCCCAGGTCTCAAGCCCCCCATTCCCACCTCTCCCACATCCCACCGCACCCTCACCCTGTCTTCCCCCAGGATGGGTGAGCTGTGGTCTGGAGGAGGGGCTAGCAACCCAGGAACCCCCACCTAGCCTGGCAGGACCCCCGGGCCTGCCCAGCCTTCCCACAGGCCCAGCAGGGCAGTGTGCTGGCCCTGGGGGTTGCTCAGGATGCCTGTTACAGCCGGTGGGGCTGCTGCAGCCTGGGGCCTCAGCCAGCTGGCAGGAAGCCTGGGCCCTGAGCCTCGGCCAGGCTGCTCCACCCAATGAGGGGCCTCCCCCAGCTGCGCCCATTTCCCCCCAGTGTAAGAAGAAGCACACACTGCTGTGCCCGGACTTTTCCCGAGAGGGCACCTGCCCCCGGGGTGCCCAGTGCCAGCTGCTCCACCGCACCCAGAAGCGCCTCGGCCGGCGGGCAGCTGCATCCCCAGCCCCAGGGCCCAGCGACACGCCCTCCAGGAGCAGGGCCTCTGCCAGCCATGGGTCCAGGTGAGCCGGAAGTGGGTGCCGTATGGGAGCCCCAGGGCAGGTCCAGAAGCAGCCCTCCCACTCCCGGGGTGTCGGGACCCTCTGGGGAGCCCCTCCACCCTACCCAGATCTTCCGGCTTCAAACCCAGGAAGAGACCTCAGCCCAAAGGTGAGGATCACGTGGTCTCCAGAGGTGCCCTGCCCCTGGGAAGAAGGCAGGGGCTGATCAGCCCCTCGTTTCTTCTGTCTGAAAGGCAAGGACAGGGTCAATGTGGTGCCAGGCTCATCAGCCCCATGATGTCACCAGCTTGTCTCTGGGTCCCGGGGGCTGGCCTTGACCCAGATGGTGATGCCTGAGGGGGCTGGGGCAGTGAGCTTGGCGGGGAGGGGCCAAGAGCCTAGCCCCTGGGACGGCCCCCCACAGAGGGTCGGCCAGTGTGTCTGGAGCCCACCTCACACTTCTGCTCTGCTCTCCTCCCTGCAGGAAGTCCTCGGCCACCCAGCACCCCTCCAGACCAACCTCCAGCCGCCCCACCTCTGTGGCTGCTCGCCTGGCCCCCCCTCCCTCCTCCACACGGGTGTTAACTGCGGCTTCAGCCCGTCCCTTGTCATCGAAGGCCCCCTCCTCCCCATCCCGCTCCCCCTCTCCACTCTGTGTCCCCTCCCCCTCTCCCTCCCCTTCCTTAGACCAGGGGGAGCCCTCTCTCCAGGAGGCGGCCACCTCGGCACGGACCGGCGCTGGCAGCCTCTCCCAGCTGCCAGCCTTCATCTCCCTCCAGTCCTCGCCGAGCCCTGGAGGCCAGCCCAGGGCCCCAGGCTCCAGAAGCCCCCCCACCAGGGACTCAGGTAGGCAGCGGGCCCCCAGGGCCCAATATGGCCAGGGTGTCTTTCGGCGCCCCCCTCAGACACCCGCCCCTCGAGTCAGAGTCCCTGGGAGGGCCGGATGCTTCTGAAGCGGCCAGCGGGGGCACCTGCCACTGCGGGGCGGGCCGGTCCCGAGACGTGAGCGCAGCAGCATCCGTGCACCGGCCGCCCCGGCTGAGGGCTGATTTAATTAGAAAGCACCCATTTCTGCTCATTTGTTCTGGAAGATCGGAGCGCAGGCCTGGAGAGAACAGATGCTCCCTCCCCCGATGAGCGTTTGGGGCTTGGTAAACGGCTCCACTCAGCCTTGTTTAGGGGAGAAAGGAGGTTTTTATGGCTGCACACGACCCTTTCTGTAAACACTTTACAGCTCCCCACGCGTTTGAGTGGTGATAAACCCCACGCAGCTCGGCGGGCTGCAAATTTGTGACCATACGGCCATCGTTTTATTGTCATATTTCACAGTCGTAACGTTAATGGAAGACGCTTGCCACAGCCGCCTCTAACGGCTCCACAGAGCACGCTCAGACGCCGGCCACGGAGGAGGGGGCCGGCCCACGCGCCTCACTCCCTGTTGCAGGGGCACAGAGCTGGGCCTGGCCCTCCACTGGCCCCCTGATCAGGGGACCAGCTCTCCGTCTGGGTGTGGCTTGCCAGGGCAGGAGGAGGCATGTGGGGGTCCTGGGGCAGCCGCCTCTTCTGTGCGATCAGAACCCGGCGCCAACCCCAGAGACAGTGGAGGTGGCGTGGCTGGGGAGGCTGCTCAGGCTGCACCCAGCCTGGCCAGGGCCTGGGGCTGGAGGGGCAGGGGGAGGTGGGTCTGGGAGGGCCCCAGGACAGGAGGTGGGGCTGCAGTTACTCAAGCTGCCACCCAGTAGGTGCCAAGGCCACAGGCCTGGGGTCCCCTCGTCTAGGCCTGGCTTCTGGACTTGGCTCAGCTGAGCAGTGGGTGGGGCCCTTGGCCCTGAGGGGTCCCACAAGGAGAGGTGGGCTTGCAGGGGTACATGGACACTCCTGTCTGTGTGCGGCTGCACAGGGGCATCTGGGCCAGGGGAACCCAGCCTGGGAGACGGCTTCGTGGGAGGGGGAGGCAGCGGCGCTGTGAGTGTGGGGCATACAGGGTGAGGCCCTGGGAAGCGGCTCTCCGTCCTCCGGTCCCTGGCTGCTGACAGCCTGCTCAGGGACCTCAGTGGCTCTTCTCCCCACACAGCCACCTGCTCACACCCACCCTGGCTTTTCCCTCAAAGGTGCCGTGTGGCCACCACGTGCACATCTGGCAGCCTTGTCCTGGGCCTGAGCATGGGCCAGGTCTGCGTGCAGTTTGAGCCCAGTGCTGTGGTCCCACCCAGCCCAAAGGCCTGCACCCTGAAGGACAGCCGAGCCCCAGGGTGGCTGGGGCCACTGTCCCCAAGTTCTAGCAGACCCTGCTGTGCAGGCCTGGGTCGATGGCTTCTCCATCAGGAGCTTTTGGGGGTGGGGGTACCCCTCCTTCGAGGGCCTTCTGGTTCCTGACCTCCGCCCTTCTCGGAACAGGGAAGCCTCTGCACATCAAACCCCGCCTGTGAGGCCCGGGCACCGGCCCAGGAGGAGGCTGCACCCGACACTGCCGCTGCCCGGAGGGGTCTGCCTGCCACCAAGCTGCCCCTGGGGCTGTGGGGCCCTTCCTCTGCCTACCTGGCTCTCAGCCCTCCCCGACCCATGGGAGCCCAGGGCCTCACCCCCCTGCAAGCCTCCCTACCCCCAGTCCCTCTGTGCCCCTCGCTTCCCCATTCCTGGGTCCTCGGCCTCCACCGGGGCTGCTCCCAACTCCCTGCCCTGAGGGGGTCCGGGCAGGGCCCTCCCCCAGGCCCTTCAGCACTGTGGGTGGGGCAGTGGCTGTTAGTGCACCCCCAGCAATGCCCCCCCGCCCGCCCCAGCTCCTGCCTGGAGAGGGGGCTGCCAGCCAGGCCCCAGCAGGGGATTTGTGTTCAGCAATAAAGGTTCTGCCCTGTGTTTCCACACTGTCCTGACTGTCACTGTGCCGCTAGCTCCTATGCACGCATGCTGCCTGCAGGCACCTACAGGGTCCCAGAGGTCCTGAGATTGAGAGGCACTGGGAAGAAGGCGGGGAGGGGGCTGGCTGCAGACCCCTGGGGGCCACAGAGTCCACCCCAGTCTTGCCCCTGAAGTGGCCTCTGCCCCGTCCTCCCACTTGCCCACGTGGCTCTGGCCCCGAACAGCACCTCCTCCCAGTGCCTCTGGGCAGGAACAGTGGCTCGCCCTGCTTCCCTGGGCCAGCCCCAAGTGTCGCTGCAGCCTGTCCCCTGTGGCCATGCCAGCTGGTTTGTGGGGCCCAGAGGGAGTCCTGGGGATGCGGATACAACAGGCTGGGGCCAGAGTCCCCCAGGCTGAGGTCCCCTCCAGAGACCCCTGGGCATCTTGAGAGAGTGGCTCCAGCCAGGTGGCTAGGGCAGCCCATGGAAGGAGGCAGCCAGTCCAGGCTCATGTGCCTCCCGTGCTGAGGCGTCTCTGTCTCCGGAGGGACGCAGGGAGGCCTGGCTGAGGGTTGTGGCCTCAGCTTGGGGGCTTGGGACAGGTCTGGTTTGACAAGGGGCACAGGGCCTTCCAGGGTGTTTTCTTGCTCCTTCCAGAGGAGGGGGCTTTGCTCCCTGGCCTGCAGCTCCACCCTCTGCCTGGAGTTGGGGTGCTGCCCAGCCACTCAGCCCACCTGCCCTCACAAGCTCAGCCCGCACTCAGTGCGGCGAAAGCCACACCTCCTCGAGGCCACCTGAAGACCCAAGGGTCTGGGACGCCTGTCTGGGAGGTGGGGCATCCCTGGACCAGCCCCGGAGGTGACAGGCTGGTGGCGCATCTGTGACTGCAGACGCTCAGTGAAGCAGAGCAGGGCGGTTTCTTGCTGTGGTTGCTGCTGGAGCCCTGTCCTGCGTGGGGCCCGGGGCTGAGGCCGCGCAGCACGTTCTGCAGTTCCACCTGTCTGGGAAGTCCAGGGCGCGAAGGCCCCAACCCAGTCGGGAACCACACTGGCCCCCGTGAGCAGCTGGCTCGCCCTGGCACAGCCCCCGGGCCGCATGTTTGCAGGCCCTGCGGGTGCCTTGGCCTAGCGGGAGCCAGGGGTCCTGGGCTGAGGGCCTCAAAGGGGCTACCTGCCTCCTCCCCAGAGGCCCCTCGACACTGTGTCTCCACAGGTGATGGAATGACCAGGACACAATTGTTGGTTCCACCAGTGAGAGCTGTGACCGCCCAGACCGCGCCGCCCCCCCCCCCCCCCGCCTTGCATGCCCTCTCCGAGGTGAGTGCAGGTGCCCAGTGCCTAGGCCGCCAGCTGCACACCAGGTGTGCAGGCCTGTCCACGGTGGACATCTGGACCGTGCCTGCCGGACGCCTGCCCTCCCACCCAGCACAGCTGCTGCTCTCTAGGGCCGGCCCTCCCAGCCCCACACTCACGAGGGAGCCATCCCCCCTCCAACAAGGCCAAGGCTTTTGGGGTGCACATGGGGAGGCCTGGGGGCAAAGGGGGTGGGCCCGAGACCCACTGCCCACGTGGCAGCCCAGCAGCCGGAGGCCAGCACGAAGGCTCCAGAAAGGGCTGGGTGATCTGGAAGTGGGAGGTGCCAGGCCAGTGGCTGCCCTGCCAGACCCCCACCCACCCCGTGCCCAATTTGGGGACCCGTTCAGACAGCCTGGTTGACATCCCCACTCCTGGTGGGAGCTGAGGGTGCCCACTGGCCACTCCAGCCTCCTCTCCCAGGAAAGACCCTTGAGAGTGAAGGTGCAGGTCACTCCCCATCCCCCAGACTGAAGAGGGGCAGCCCCTGCCTGGGAAGGGCTGCTGCTGCTCTGGACTGCGACGTGGCAGGTGGTGGGCTCCAGGACCGGCCCCTCGAGTGAGGGCGGCCACCTGTGGAGCAGGGAAGACCCGTGGTCTGGGTGGGACCCTGGGGCCATGTGTCCAGCAGAGTGGACCCTGTGGGCCCAGCGTGGGCTGCAGCAGAGCGTCCCTTGCCAACCCTCCAGCTGGGGGTGAGGCCCCTCCTTTAGGGGACCTGGGGCCGGGCTCACGTCCAAGCTCCACGCCTGTAGGTCTCCAGGCGTCCGCCTCAGAGAGGTGAGAGGCCTGAGGTGGGGGGTGGGTGGCGTGAGGGCACAGACAGGACCCCCAGGTGTGGGTCCGGAGGGGCCATGAGCAGGGGAAGGGGTGCCTGTGGCAGTGGAGCTGAGTGCACACCCCCAGCATGGTGGCCGGCACACGGTGGGCTCCTTAGGTGGGGTGGGCCACTGAGCCCAGGAGGAAATGGCCTGGGGAAGGAAGTGAGGCCGAGGGGAGGCTGAAGGAGGGTCGCAGCCTCCCCTCTTTTCCATGCAGGTGGCTGCCCAGGTGACCACTGGCCCCAGCTCAGGAGCTGCCTCCCAGGGACAAAACTGACCCATCTACCCCCGGGCACTGGCTCTTGGGCAGCACAACCTTTCTGAGGGCGCATGACCACAAGGATCAGGAAGGTGGCAGGCCTTGCGGCCAGGACAGCCATGGAGCCAGAGAGAGAGAGGTCACAGAGCTGCCCCCCCCCGCCCCCCCCAGGGTCAAGGGGCTCTCACAAAGAGTGCCCTACCTCCAGGAGGGAGGTCACCTGGAGCTCCAATCCCTCCCCACATCAGGCCAGGCCACTCTGGCTCCTGCTGACCTTTCACCTCACGTGCTGCAGGATGGACTGGCCCATCATGGCATGTCCCCCAACCCCGTGCTGCTGCTTCTGCACTGGCAGGGCCCCTTCCCATGAAGCCGGCGAGACTCGGGACCGGCTTCCAACCACAGGCCTGAACATGATCACAGGGCTTACGGATATCTGACTCCATGGAGGGGCCGCCAGCAGGGAGAGGCAGCCAAGGGCGCCCCCTTCCCCGGCCAGTGGTCCCACCAGCAACCTGAGGGAGCCTGGAGTGTCCTTCCCCAGAGGAAGCTCTAGAAGAGACCCTGGCACCCTGGGGGGACGCCACCAGTCCTGCGGACTGAACTGCAGAAGCTGGGAGATAGTAACTGTGTTAAGTGTGGTAACTAAGGAGCAACGGAAACTGACACACTGTAAAGGTCACCTGCTCTTTTCGGTTTACTTTCTGCCCTCAGGCCCCCAGCTCTCACAGGCTGTTCCCCAAAGATGCTACAGCGGGCGTGGCGTTTGTGTCCTGTTGTCCAGCACTCAGCAGACTACCGCCCGGCCTGGGCCAACAGCACCCCTTGGGACTCAGAAATGCCAGGCATACCACCCGGCGCTTTCGGCCGCTTGCCCGCTCAGGGAAGCAGCCGCCATGCTGGGGGGAAGCCTGGCCAGCCCTCGAGAGCCGCATGCGGCGACACTGCACAGAGCTGGTCCAGCCGATGGCCACCACAATCTGCCAGGTGTGGGCTCGCGTACAGAGCCCACGGCTCTGGCCACCAGCTGTTGGCACCCAGGACCAGTCGTTCCCCAGAACGACTGGTTACAGAACCCAGAACACCAAGTTCTGAGGGCTTGTTTTCAACCAGGGACCCCTGGGCCACCTCCCTGGTTGAAGGGTCCCCTGGGGCAGGCAGACGGGCATATAGTAGGTGCTCAATAAAGGTTTGGGGGGTGTGTTTAATTACAAGTCACAAGAGAAGTCCCTGTGGAATTCCGTGGGTCCCAGGGCCGATGCCGGGACGGGTGCGAGAGGCCCCAGGAGGGTGCACTGCCGCTCTGGACCAGAAGGAAACGGCCTTTTCTGGGGCAAGGAAGGCTGTTGAGGGAGCCGGTGGGACAGCGGGGCTCTGGCGCACACCGCTGTGGCCTGGACCCGCGGCACCCCTGTCTGCCTCTTCTGTGGTGCTCCTACTGGCCGCTCCTGTCAGGCAGGAAGGGGGACCTGGGCCCTCCCAGCCTCTGCTCCCAGGACCCAGCTGAGCGCCCCCTTGTGGTCCCCTTCTCTCCCACCAAGCCACCAAGGCTGGCACTTTCCCTGAGAGGGAAAACTGGAGACACCTACCCACAGCGGCCCGCTGGGCAGGATGGGTGGGCTGCTGAAGCCTGGGTGCTGGGACTCGCCATGGCTCTTCTGCCTGGGCCGGCCAGGACCAGCAGGCAAGACTGAGGCTGCACAAGAGGCCAGGGTGTGGGCCCAGAGGCCAGCAGGGGCCCTGGAGGGCCAGGGGCCTCTCAGGGGCCACCTGCTCCCAGGCTCAGGTGTGATGGCCAGGAGCACTTCTAGAAAGCCATTCTGACCAAGGCCAAGTCCCGGCCTGGGGGAGCTTGCCTGGTGCCTAAGCCAGCTGGGGACGCAAGTGCCCTGCTCAGCCCCAGGCAGCACCCCCTTCCAGGCTGCACTGGGTCAGGGGACCTTGAGCTCCGAATGCCCTTGCGCCTCCCCCCCCCACCCCCCGACTCCCAGTTGCCTGCTCAGCTGTGCTGCCCCCATGGAGGAGTGAGTGAACCGACGAGGTGAGGGATGGACACGTGTGTGCATCTCTCACCAGCACATGGAGGGCTGGCTGGCCCTGGGCTGCCGGCCTGCATCTGTGAGCCTCACTTTGTCCTCTGGGGCAGATTGTGGGGGCAACGGCCTTAGGGGTGGCTGAGCACAGGCCTCCAGGAGGCTCTGGGTGGGCTTGGGTGGGTGGGTCAGGCCGTCCTAGCCGTAACTGCCTGCTTGCACCTCTCAGGACTGGGGGCGCCACGCAGCGCGAGCATGGCTATGGCTCCAGGCCCCTCAGACTGAGGCCAGAAGCTGTGAGGAGGCCTACGTTGGCCCCTGGAGTTGGGCTCCTCCACCCCAGCATCCTCCTGGGGCTGGGGTCCGCACCTTTGCCTGGTCCCACAGCCAGGCTGCAACCTCAGTGCCAAAGGCAGAGGCCAGGGGCAGGGGCTGCCCAGGACAGGTGCCCTGCCCACAGGCCAGGCCTGGCTCCTGAGGCAGGACCCCAGCCCCACCGCTCCCGGACAGTGCAGGCTTTAAAGGGAGCCTCAAACCCGCTTGGCTGTGGGCAGCCTGTGTGGCCTGGGGCCTCGGTTCTGCCCACTGCTGGGCCGTCCCTGCAGCGTGGGTCCTGGTGCCCTGCCTGGCCCTGTCTGACAAAGGGGCCTTTGCCCGAGTGCAGGGTGTGGGGGCGGGGGGGCGGAGGGACGGACAGACGGCCCACCTGGCACAGCAGGGCGGGCCACCCCGGTGATGTGCGGTCCCGGGCAGCGGGCCTTCGCTCCCAATCGAACGACACGTTTTATTATAAATTACAGACATTTGGACCCGGGACAAGGCAGAAGGCCTGTCAGCTGAATGCCCCCAGTACGCGGCTAGGCTGCCGCTGGTGACTTTCCGCCCACACCCTTCCAGACTTCCTTCTCTGCATAGACGCTTACTTACATCGATCATTTGAGTTTTTGTACTGCACAGGTCCTGTAAGGGCAGTGCAGATGGAGCTGTACCCCGGGTCCGGCCCCTCCCTCCCCGGGGACCCTGCTCCGGTGCCCCCCGCTGCGCCGCCCTCTTCGCCGTCATCGAGCCCCGGGCCGCCAGGCAGGCGTCCGCTCCGGGCGGCCACCGCAGCCCCGGCTTTCTCCCCGCGCGCTGGGGCCTTCCGACCTCGATTCCCGGTGCCCGCCAGACCCGGCGCCGCGTCCGGACCCCCGCCTCGCGCCAGGCCCGGGCTGCTGGCCCCTGGGGCCGGGAGTCACGACCCCCGCCCGGTCCCCGCCGCGCGCCTCGGATCCCGCGGCGCCGAGGTGCCAGCAACTTTGTTGACGGAATTCCTGAACCCGCCTGAACCGCGCGCTAAAAATAACCCGCGCGCCCCGCGCAGCGCCGGCGGAGCCGCAGTGTCTCGGTGTCGCGAGGCCGGAAGGTCCCCGCACCGTCACGCCAGCGGCTGGACGGGGCCTCCCCACCAGCCAGGCCGGGCCGGGGAACGGGCTGCGGGGCCACAGACAGCGGGGCACCGAGGGCATCGAGGGCCGCCCTCTGCTCCCCGACGATCTCCGGCCGCCCCGTCGCGGACGCGAGGCCCCGGAGACCGCGGGCAGGTCCCCAGGCCGGCACCCCTCCGCTTCGCGCCCCCGCCCCCCCGCGCCCCCCCGGGGTCCTCCGCCGCTGCAGTCCCGGGCGGCGGCCGCCAGAGGGCCCTGCCCCCTCCTCCAGCCCGCGGCCGGTCACCACCCCCTCCTACAGCTGTTCCGCGCAGGAGATTGACAGCCGGGCTCCGGGTTGCCATGGCGATAGGCAAATGCGGGCGGCGGTTCTGGGGCTTCTATTGGCCCGAGGGCGCACGCCCCTCCCTAGGAGGCGGGTCGAGGCTCCGGGTTCTATAAAGGGGCGCGTTGGGCGCTGCGCTCCGCCGTGGAGGCGGGGCCGGCCGAGCGCAGGGCGCGGCGCCCTGAGTCCCAGCAGCCAGAGGTGGCGCTTGCACCGCCTCCGGCCCGGCCGCCGGCCACCTGCCCGGGCTCTGGCGCGGGGTCAGGGCAGTGCGGCTGGCCTGCGCCTGCTGGGGAGCAGCCCGGGGCAGCGCGAGGCCCGGGCCGGCGGCGTACCCAGAGGACGCCCCTGAGTTGACTGCGTGAAACTTTCCTGCGCGCTCGCCCAGGCGCGGCGGTCCGGAGCTGCCTCCCCTCGCCCGCCGGCCCGCCGGGACCCGACGCCCTGGGGATCGGAGGGGGGGGAGAGGCTCGCGGCTCCCCCCCCACACACACACACGCACACGCCCTCCTTCGGGGCGCAACCGGGCCCGGCCCCGGGCGATGGCCGCGGAGCTGGCGATGGGCGCCGAGCTGCCCAGTAGCCCGCTAGCCATCGAGTACGTCAACGACTTCGACCTGATGAAGTTCGAGGTGAAGAAGGAGCCACCGGAGGCCGAACGTTTCTGCCATCGCCTGCCGCCCGGCTCGCTGTCCTCGACGCCGCTCAGCACGCCCTGCTCCTCCGTGCCCTCCTCGCCCAGCTTCTGTGCGCCCAGCCCGGGCGCCGGGGGCGGCGGCGCAGGGGTTGGTGTTGGCGCAGCCCAGGCTGGGAGCGCCCCGGGGCCGGCGAACGGGGGCCCCAGCGCCGTCGGAGGCCCCTCGGGGAAGCCGGCCCTGGAGGATCTGTACTGGATGAGCGGCTACCAGCACCACCTGAACCCCGAGGCGCTCAACCTGACGCCCGAGGACGCGGTGGAGGCGCTCATTGGCAGCGGCCACCACGCCGGGCATCCCGGCGCGCATCACCCGGCGGCCGCCGCGGCCTACGAGGCCTTCCGGGGCCAGGGCTTCGCGGGCAGCAGCAGCGGCGGCGCGGACGACGTGGGCGCCGGCCACCACCACGGCGCGCATCACACCAGCCACCACCACCACCACGCGGCTCACCACCACCACCACCACCACCACCACCACCACGGCGGCCCGGGCCCGGGCGTGGGCGGCACAGGCCACCACGTGCGCCTGGAGGAGCGCTTCTCCGACGACCAGCTGGTGTCCATGTCGGTGCGCGAGCTGAACCGCCAGCTCCGCGGCTTCAGCAAGGAGGAGGTCATCCGGCTGAAGCAGAAGCGGCGCACGCTCAAGAACCGCGGCTACGCGCAGTCGTGCCGCTTCAAGCGGGTGCAGCAGCGGCACATTCTGGAGAGCGAGAAGTGCCAGCTCCAGAGCCAGGTGGAGCAGCTGAAGCTGGAGGTGGGGCGCCTGGCCAAGGAGCGGGACCTGTACAAGGAGAAATACGAGAAGCTGGCGGGCCGCAGTGGCCCCGGGGGCGCGGGCGGGACCGGCTTCCCGCGGGAGTCCTCGCCGCCGCAGGCCGGCCCCGGCGGGGCCAAGGGCGCGCCCGACTTCTTCCTGTGAGCTCCAGGCCCGAGACCGCGCGGCCGCCGGGGAGAGGTTCGGACTTCGCGGCCCGGGACGAGGACGCAAGGCCGTCCGGGGCCGACGCCGCTGTCTCCGGCCGGTCCAGCGCCGGGCGACCGGCTCCACGTCCGCAGGCGCCGGACGGGAGGCCCTTTCCCGCGGCGCCGCCCCCTCGTCCGCGCGGCCGTCGGGCCGCGACTCCCCGGCGCTTAGGGCGCATCGATCTCGGGAAAAGTCGCCGCAGGTCGAACTTCTTGCGGGCGTCTACGTGTACAGTTGCCCGCGCGGTCTCTGTGCCCACGCCGCCCTGCCCGTCGCGGGGCCCAGGGCCCGTCCCCGGCAAGCCGGCCCTCCTCATCTTCTGCCTCCCATCTTGCCCTTTTTTACTTCTCCGATTCGAAACGGTCTTATTTCCGAAGTATTTCTATTTATTTTGCTTGGTGATTAGAAAAGAGGGCCCCGGAAGAAGCTCGCAACTTCCCCCCCGGGTCACCCTTGGACGTCCGCGTGTCCCAGCATGTGTCGCTCGCTCGGAGGGGCCCGGCCCCGGTCTGCCCGCCTGCCCGCACCTGCGCCCCAGGCTGTGTTCGTCCTGCCGCCCCACTGCACCGGCCGGGGGAGGGGGCCTGGACCCTGCCTCTTTCTCTATGCACCGCATCGTTCCTATGACTCCGGGGAAGTGGACCTTATTCTAACCTTCAAGAAAGGTGAAAGGAGAAAAAGTATGCACAGTATTTCTAGCAGGAAAAAAAAAAGAGGAGGTTTTGGCCTGATCCTCCTGGCATGGGGGTGGGTAAAGAAAGTGTTTTTATTCCCATTTAAATTATGTTCCGTTTTGTTTGTGGCATCTTTCTTAACAGCCTGATCGCTTTTGGGGAGAGGGTGGGAGGCCCATGCTCTGGTCCCTGCAGGCCCCTGGCAGGGCCCCCCAGCCGGCCGGGCTCCCGCTGAGCCTGGAGCAGGGCGCATGGCTGCTCGCTCAAAGTTTTGTTGTGGTGTCGGCTTCTGTTTTCATTTGCTATGAAACTGGGGAGAGGGGAAGAAAACAAACAATAAATCCATTTAGATCCAAAAACAGTCACCGACGCCTGGCTGGTGGTTCTGTGGCTTTCGTTTCTGCCACGCTTCTCCTGCTGAGAAGAAAACTAGGGCCGGGCCGGGCCTGTGCCCTGCCTCAGCTGCGTCCTCCGCCTCCGGAGACACAGGCCAGGGCGGGGGAACAAGGAGCTGCCCTCCACCCCGCCCCTCCCAGGGAGCCCTGAAGGAGGAGGGCCACTGCGGGGTGGTCCCTGTTCCCACTAGGGCAGAATGAGGCCATCTTTGGTGCCCGAGTGCAGGGCCCCAACGTCCTGATGGCGAGCACTGTCCCCGGCTCTTCCCAGCGCAGTGCCCCCCCGAGAAGGTCCAAGGCCTGGACTGTGGGGGCAGCGGGGAGGGGCCCCACCGCTGAAAGTCTGACCAGCAGAAAGGGGCCCAGGTGGTTGCGGGGTGTAGTTCGCTGTCACTTCCCTGCCCCCGAGGATGGAGTCAGTGGGGCTCCGTAGTCGGCGCTTTTGGAGAGAAGGGCCCGGCCAGGCCCTTCTGGGCGCGAGGGCTGCCTGCTTTCCAGTGGGACCGCGCGGTCTGCCCCTGCCCGGCTGTGGGAGAGCCTGCCCCAGAGTTTGTTCCATTGTCTCCATCTGAGAGATTGGGAGAAGAGGCGAGGCTACCGCTGCACCCTTGTTTTAGAGCAAGACTTAGAGCAAGAAGGTCTGATCAAAACCCCCAAACCCCGAAACTGAGACCTCCAGCCCCCAGGAGGTGAGCAGGTGTGGAGGGTCTGCGGAGAATGTGCTTGTGCAGAGGAGTGGGGGGCGGGCGGCAGTGAGTTAAAGGGACTGAATGGGGGGCTGGGGGCCGGTCTCAGCGGCAGGGCAGCAGCCAAGGCTCAGGCCCCAGGACTCGGGGCCCAAGCGTCCTGGCTGGGAGGCTGTCTCACCCAAAAGGGGCTGAGCCTGGGCATGAGCACAGCAGGGCCACTGGCTTGTGTTTAATGGAGACACCGAGTTCTCACTGTTGCCCAAGAGTCAGAGGAAGTGGGCTGTGGCCAGAGGGGCGAGCAGGGCGCTGGGGTGGTCTCCATGGCTCCCCCCAGCCCTGTCAGCGAGCGGGGCTTGATTTCACCTTCCTGCCTCCCTCCCCCTTCCTCTTCCCTCTCTCCTTCGTCCCTCCCCGCCCGCCCTCCTTCCCCTAGGTACCCCAGGATGGAGCTCAGAGAAGGCCGAGCGATGGGGAACACAGGCTGATTGCCAGAGGCAGGGGAGCACCAACTCTGTGTTTAGAGATGCATCTTTTTGAAAAGCGTTTTGGGGGCACCCATGGCCTCATAGGAAAATAACCAACTGTGGAGACCACCTCTGGCTCTGAGCCCGCCTGGTGCCTGCCGGGCAGAGGCTGAAGAGTGAGCCCCCCCCAGTGCTCCCCTGCCAGGCTCCCACTGAGCCCCCACTGCCTCCCACCCACTGCTGGGGGGGGTGCACCCCGGCCTCCTTGGGAGGGACTGCTGCAGCCAGCCTGGGGCTAGGGACCAGGGGAGGGGACAGAGGAGGGAGGGGCTGTGTGAGATTTAGAGGCCTTAGAACTCACTGGGCCTGGGGACCAGAGAGCAGGGGTCCTGCGAGTGGGGTCAGATGGATGCTGAGGCGCGACAGTCTGCCCCAGCCTCTGTGTGTGTGTGTGTGTGTGTGTGTGTGTGTGTGTGCAGGTGTGTGCACAGCAAGGCCAGTGGGCCCCATGGGTGTCAGAGGGAGCTGGTCCAGGGCCCGGCGGGGGGGGGGGGTGACTGCTGTGTCCTGGCTGCATGAGGAAACTCCGCTTGGCTCAGCACCAATGTCCCCAAGCCCCTGCCTGGGTGCTGGGGGCTCATTCCCAGCAGGAGCAAGGCCCTGGCACCTGGGCCCTGTGAGCTCCGGGCTGCTTTGTGCCCTCCCTGAGGAGGTCAGTGACCCGGCTGCCCCCCGGCCCCTGGGGGGTCATTCATTCACTCCCCTGTCATTTTACTCAACCTTATTTGGTCTGACACCCTTCCCTGTGCCAGGCTGAGTGGCAGACCCCAGCGGGGACCAAAATGAGCTCCCGAGAGGTACACAGTAACCCACCCAAGCAGCCAGTGGGTCAGACTGCTGGGTGCGGGGGAGGGGTGGGGTTTCACATTCCGGGGTGGGTTGGGACACTAGAATAGAAGGGGCAGCTGGACGGCCGCATGAAGACGTCGAGTTCCCAGGAGTCGTCCCTCGGGCAGTGGGTAGTGGTCCCTCCCATGCTGGCTGCAGAGGCCTCTTAGGGCGGCGCACACTTGGGGCCCTGCAGGGGGCAGGCCTGGGGGAGGACGGGCGCGCGCACACGCACTGGACACAGCACACTGGTCATGCCCACGCTGACCCCAGGCTTCTCCTGGCAGCGCCTGGCCACCAGCCCAGATGGAGGTCACTCCAGCCCTCACCCCCACAGCTACACGCAGTCTGCCCAGAATTCCCGGGGTTGGGGCCAGGGCCCCTTGCACCAGCTGCTGGGCTCCCAGCCTGGGAAGGCTGCCTGAGTGGAGACCACCCCACCGCCGAACGCTAGCAGCACCCTCCTGGCACCAGCTGGGCCTCACCTCCCACACCTGTGGGGCCCTCGCCCTGCCCCCATGGGGGCACATGCAGCACAGCTGTTTCCCTGCTCCTCCAGCTGGTAGGGACTCCAGGAAACTCTGAACCCGGTCCTCAGTGCTACCAGCGAGGGCCTGGACACCCTTCAGGACTGAGCTGTGTCCCCCTCACCCCCAGGCCCTGCCTCAGTCGGAGCCCCAGCAGTTCCGCTGAGCGGGGGGACTGGGCGTCCAGGGCTCGTTGACCAGCGGGTAGCAGGTCCAGCCCTGAGCGGGCACAGGCCCGTGGGGAACAGACTGAGTGACCTGCCCACCACACAGGACCAGAGCCCAGGGACGGCACCTTCTCCTAAGCCCCATGGCAGGGCTGAGCTGCCCACCAGCCCTGACCACCACAGGATTCTCTGACCCAAAGCCTGGGAAATGGAACAGGGTGGGCGTCAGGAAGAAAATGGCCTTTGCCCAGCCCCCAGTGGAAGCTGACAAGTGGGAGCTTCCGTCGTTTGAGGGAACAGTTGGGGGACAGGGAAGGATCCCTAGCCTAGCCTGCTGCTCTTGTAGAGATCCGCCCCATGGCCTCCCTGTGCCCAGCTCCTGAGGCCCTGCAGGGGGTGCCAGGAAGGGGTCTCAGTGCCGCTGCCCACCCTGATTCCAACCTGCCCTGGGGAGGCCTGAGAGGAGACAGAGCCGGTGGGTTGGGAGAGGGGAGACCCGGGGAAGACGCGGGTGGAGGGACCTGGAAGAGGCGGGGGCAGCAGGAGTGGGGACCCGGGGCAGGGCTGGGGTGCCTTCCTGTGGGGGTGGGCAGCGTCCCCTCGGTCCACTTAGAGAGGGTGCTGAGGGCTGGGGCACCCCAGGACGGAGCAGGCCTGCGCCCCAGGGCTGCAGCAGGACCAGCCCCAGAGGCCTGCGGCTGGCCTCCCCCGGTGAGTGGGGAGGGCAGGCTCTAGACCCGCTGCCGGCGACGCGCACCGCCCTAGGGCCCAGGAGTGGGTGGGCGAAAGGTCGCTTTAGGAGTTTTATTGAAAGAAGAGCAGATTGATGTGGGTGCTGTTGGAGGGACGGCTAGAGGACCGGCAGGGGCGGGGGCGGGGGGAGGCTGGACCTGGGGGATAAGGGAGGGAAGCGGGAACTGCGTCCCTGCACCTAGAGTGGGGGACGGGGTCTGTCTCACTGATGTGGGAAAGGCCGAGGGGTTGTTGGGGAGAGTGCAGGGGCCAGCGCTGGGGGAGGGGGCCAGGTGGGGGAACCGAGGGGGAGCCTACAGGGCCCGGTCCGGAGGACGGCACCACCCACACCGTTCCCAGCCCAGGGAGGCGGTGCAGCCCCAGGCCTTTGCTCCTAGAGAGCTCAGCACAGCCGAATTCGCTGGTGACGTGGCTCAGCTGCCGAGGGCTCTGGCTGTCACAGGTAATGGCGAATCGCCTGTTGCCCCCCCAGCCCCCGCCACAGGGCTGGGGGGCCCAGCGGGGCAGTGGGAGGGACAGAGAAGTGGGGGATGAGACAGTAGCCTGAGTGGAATCCCACCCGACTGGCCATGAGGTCCCGGAAGGGGCAGGGGCTGGGCAGGAGCACCGGACCTTGACCAGTCCCCGCTCCGAGGGGACGCTGACCCTCCTCATTCTGTCCCTTCTCCTCTACCTCCCCAGTCTGCCCGTCCTTCACGCCCTGCTCCAGGAAGCCGGTGGGCTCTCAGGCCTGGTCCCGGCCCAGGGGGAGCTGTGCTGGAACCCCGCCCTCACAGAGCTTTTCTGACCTCGGCCAAGAGCCTGCATTTCTGGGGGACTGTGCTCTGAAGCCACAGGCGGGGGCGGGAGAATCGCCGGAGCCCTCCCCTCAGCCCCATTGGTTCAAACCCAGCTGCACCCCCACTGCCTTGGGCCACCACACAGCTCAGGAGGACACCGCAGTTTGGGAGGTGGCTGGGGGCATGGGGTGGGGGGTCCTGTTGGTGGGAGGGGACAGAGGGGGCTGGGCTGCAGGAGTGGCCGGTCGCGGTGGCACCCAGAGCCTGGAGGGCTCCCTCCTTCTTGTCATTAAGGGTGGGGGTTGCGCCCTGCCAGGGTGGGGCACGTGACTTCAGTGACAGTGGCGGACGCGGGTCTGGGTGTGTGAGGCGCTGGCTGGGCTGCCAGGTGCTGGTGGAAGCACAGTGCTGGCACCTGTTACTCCAGGGCGGTATTAGTGCTGTCCCCCCAGCGCCGTGGAGGTGGGAGCCCAGCCCACCAGGGACGAGAGCCGGTCAGCAGCCCCAGGAGTAAGGGTGGCAGGAGTCAGAGAGCGAGGCCGCGTGGAGGAAGGGAGAAGGGGAGGTGCGAGGGGTAGCAGGTAGGTGTCCTGGTGCAGGAGGCCTGGCCTGGCCTGGGGCGGGTGCAGGAGGAGGTGGGGCGCATGTGGCAAGACAGGCTGGAGAGACGGTGACGGCAGAGGGCAGGGGGTGGGGGCAGGTCACAGGGCCCAGCGGGAGTGCGAATGGTGTGTGGGCCTCTGCTATGGAGCAGGGAGGAGGCCAGCTGGCGGGGGCCAGGTTTCCCCCTCGGTCACCTGCTCTGTAGTGGGGGCCAGCCCAAGCCGTAGCTTTTCCAGCTGGAGCAGGGGCACCACAGCAGGACCTGCTGCAGGGGTGGCTCGGGGACCAGTGGTGGCAGACTGCTCTGGGTTTAGTCACCTCACCTATAAAAAGGACACTGAGCACCCCGGGCCACCCCTCACATCCAAACAGGGTCCTTGTGAGAGACAAATGAGAAAAGGCAAGTCTGGTGTCAGTCTGGGAGGGCTTCCTGGAAGAGGAGCTCTGTACAGGGAGCAGGGCATGGAGAGAGGGTCGTGCGTCTCCAGGAACACCAGCCCAGTGTGGGGCGTGCAGGGGCGGGGCTGCCCCAATTCACGGCCGGAGACATTTCAGCTGCATTTGTGGAAACTGTCGCCTGCAGGAACCTCACTTCAGGCTCCTGGAGGGGGTGGGGGAGAAGGCCGAGGCGGTACCCACCCCCAATCTGGGTCTGTCCCTGCACTGCCCCCACCAGATCTGCGCTTCAGGGGCCATTCTAGGGGACAGGCACTTCCTGCTAAGTCTGAGGGTCTGAATTCAGCTGAGTGGAAAGACCCCAGGGTGTGGGCAGGACACATGGGCTCTGGTGAGACTGTGACCTGGGAATCACAACGCACAGCCATGGACAGCGGCCCCCCCATCAGTGCCCGGGCCAGGTCCAGACTCGAGGATCTGCGCCCCCCACCATCGTCTGGTTCCCATGGTGGCAGCAGAGGGGACACGGAGTCAGGACTGGCCACCTGGAGTGAACAGAAGACAATGCAATAAATATGAGATGGACGGACGGATGGACAGAAAACGGGGTGGACGAACAGGAAGGTGGAGTGATGGAAAGATGGGTGGGTGGTGACTGCGTGGAAGGGCGTGGGGATGGCTGCTGGTGGTGAGCAGACAGGTGGATAGACAAATGGACACACGGCTGGACAGACAGGTGGACAGAGGGTAGGTGGGTGCTGCAGAAAGTAGGGTTCACGGCCCAGAACCTTCTCACACATTTCCCTTTCCCCCTCCCTTCTGAGCCCTCCTCGTTTCTTGCACCCCATTTCCAAGAGCCCCGAGGGGCCCCGGTTGCTGCTCTCTCCCCTCCTATGCGCGCCGCTCCCGTTCACTCACCACGCGGTGTCCGCTCTGCTCCGCCCGGGAGGGAGGGTCTGGGGCCTCACTGCAGCTCCTGGGGCCTTGGCGGTGCCCGTGGGGCAGGCGCTCTCGGCACACAGCCTCTCAGAGGGGAAACCGAGGAAGGAAGGGGCTGCAGGGACGGTCGCTGCCTCCAGCCCTTGTCCCTTCCCTCCCAGGCCTTCTTTCCCACGTGGCAGATCCTCTGCCCCCACAGCACCCCCCCCGTGGGCCTGGGGCTCCTGCTGTCCCAGACCCTCCCTCTCCATCCCTGCCCTCGCCTGTCCCTTGGAGGGCTCCCAGAGCCACTGTCCCTCAGAGGACCCTGCCCACTGCAGCCCGTTTGCAAGACACACACCTGCTTCTGCCTCCGTCGCCAAGTCCAGGCCTGGCATGCGGGTGGGGCGCCCAGCAGGGCTGACGACCTCATTGGCCTGTTCCCTGCTCTGTGCTCACTGGGGACCCTTTACCCAGTGACTGCCACCTGGGTCCAGGGGTCCCCATGGCCGTCGCGCACGGGGAAACAAGCGCACTTGGGCATGTGGCTTGGCCACGGCCTCGCTGCCCTTCCCTGGGGCGGACCCAGGTCCCGTCTGGTTGCCCGGTTCCCGGTGGCTGGGAGAGGCCGTTGGCCCTGACTGCAGGGGACCAACAGGCTGCCGCTGAGCCTCTCTGGGCCCTGAGGACACCTTAGGTCCGCCATCAGCCCTCCGTCCCCTCTGCCAGGACAGGCACAGCAGCTGCCAGGGGTCCTTCGCCCTCTCTGCTCCCATCCCACAGCCTTGCCCCCCTCTGTCCCCCTCTGTCTGGGGCTTTGGGGCAGCTGTGGCGGAGAAGTCTCCTACTCCAAGGCTTCCCCTGGGGGCCTGGGGGCTGGGGGCTTGGCAGGAGGGCCATGGCCACTGGGTCTGTGGGGGCCACAGGCCCCCTTGTGGCTGCTGGCAGAGGGGAGGTGTTAGGACAATGCACAGGGGTGCCCCTGCCTCCCCATTCCTTGTCCCCATTAAGGGGACAATGGGAGAATAAGCACTTTTCTTTCTTCATTTCCCCGCTGTCTGCTAATATCATATTGATGATAATTTCTCTTTAATGGGCTATTTGCAGTAATTATGATGCACTGAGTGAGTAATTGTATCTGACTCAGTGCCCACTATGGAGGGGGTGGGGGGCACTGGGCCTGCCAGCCTCTCAGCCCAAGTAGCTCTGCCCCTCTGCCTGGGACTGACCCCCAGCTGATGACCCCTGGCGTGATGACCCCTGATGTGGTGGCCGTGCTTGGCTTGCCGCCGGGGGGAGACAAGGCTCCGGCACCCTGATCAGAGCCCCCACGGGGCTGTGCACCCCAGGACAGAGCACCTTATCCCTCCCTCCAGAGTGGCGCCCGTCTGGGACTGACTTGGACTCTATGACTCCCCAAAGGGCCTTGTCGTGGGGCCCTGGTTTCACAGGCGGCCGCTGGACGCCAGCAGGGACTTCCAGCCCTGCTCCGCAGCCTGCTGACCCAGGTGCACAGAGGGGAGCCTCTCCACTGTGGGGACTGCTGCCCCAGCCTCCCTTGTTAGGCACCAATGTCAGAGACCCCCACCAGGGCTCCTGCCTCTGAAGCCCCGTCCCTGGCCCCGTGCTGCTGCTCTCCCCCGTCCCCATGCTTGTCTCTCCAGGTCCCTGTACACTCCAGGCCCAGGCCCAGCCGGACAGGAGGCACTGAGGTCTCCAGCAGCGATGGGGCCCTACCGGGTGCCCGGGATGTGTCAGCCCGGCAGGTGTCAGGAGTCTGGCAGAGCTCTGCTCTGTGGTTCCCTGCACAGGGGGAGACCTCAGGCCTAGGTCTCAGGAGGCACAGGACCCCCGAGTCTACTGAACCTCCGCTGAGGACCCTCAGCCCCAGCAACATCCGCCCAGTTCCCGGGGGCCCATGACCCCAGGGAAGGGGGCCTCCTTCAGACTTACTGGGCTGGGGCCAGGACACGCACCACTCCAGCCACGAGCAACACCCCAGGTATGGCACCTTGTGTTTATCAGCACCATCGTCTCCACCACCACCACCATCGTCGTCATCACCATCACCACCCTAAGACACAGCCTCTTGGACTGCTGAGGGACACTAAGTGCCCAGGTGGCCACTTTTGCCCACGAAGCAGTAAACAGGAAGCTGTCTCTGGGACAGCGGTTTTCCGAGGGCCTGGCCACCATGGCAGGCGGTCAGGAAGCACATCTGAGCCCAACTGCATAGCCAGGCCGGTTGGAGGGCGGCGTTTGGGAGGGCTGCGTTTGGGAGGGCAGTGTTGTAGGCACAGCTGCCGGCCCCAGCCAGAGGCGGCAGCAAGGAGCCTGCTGGCGCACAGGCCCCAGGAGAACAGGGCTGGGCGGGCCGTGGCCTCCAGTCTGGGGGCCCAGGCCACACACCAACCCTGCGGTGGATAACTTCAGCAAACTGCAGTCTGCGGGTGGGTGGGCCCAGGTAGAAACTTGGAGGTCGGAGGTGGACTGAGGAGGACTCGCCTCCACGGACCTGGGGGAGCTGGACGAGAATGAGGGAGCATCACCCCCGGGGCCGAGGGTCTCCTGCCTGCCTCCCCACTCTCTCCATGTACCCCACGCCCCACCCTGATGCCAGGGCCACACCTCCACATATGTCTTTTCTGGCCAATAAACCTTGCCTCCAGGGAGGCCTGGGGGCTAGGCTGATGGTGTGGCCCCACCCTCGCAGACTCGTTCTGTCATAATTAGGCATGTGCGGCCTAATTAATTGAGTGGTCAGGCTGCTAATTAGCGGCTCAATTGAGACTGGAGGAGGGTGAAGGGCAACCTTGGCGCTGAGTGGGCCTCCCTGCGGGCCCGCTCTCTGCAGCCCCCAGCCCTGCTGCGCTCACCCTGCCATCTTCCCCGCCGTGTCTGCAGGCCTGGCCCTGACCCTCACACCTCTCTGTGGCTCCTCGCCCTCCACCCCTGGCCCCCCACCCCCTGGCCTTGCTTGTCTCTCTCTGGCCACTTCAGACACGGCGCCCCCGTTGCTCTGGCTGCCCCTTAACAGCCCTGGCCAAGGACGCTGGAGGGACTGGTGACAGAGCCCAGGCCCTTTCTGGGGAACCCTGTGTCCCGGAGCCTGCAGCCACCCTCCCTGCTGTGTCCCGGCTGTGAGGGCTGTGTTCTTAGGGCAGGGGCCTGGCCCACCTGTGACCACCAGGGCTTCTCTGGACACTGGTTATCCCTCCCCCACTCCAAGCAGCCACAGACCAGTGGAGGACCCCGACACCCCGGCCTGACAGGCAGGCGCTGCGCCAGAACCCCACTCTTTCGGAGCCCATTTCCTTGGAGCAGCCCCCACCACGGGCTCCTGGGGTGAGTGGTGCGGGGGGGGGGGGAGCTGATCAGGAAGGGGAGGGAGGGAGAAGGTGGGGGTAGGTGCGGCGGGAGGGGCTGGAGTCTGTCCTGAGACCTCCCGTTGCTCTTGTCCAGCCCACAGTCCCTGGGCTGCATCCCACCCAGGCTTGGGGTACCCCGCTTTGGGAGCGCTGAGGACCACACCTCTCCTTTCCCTGAAGAAGGCCCCCAAGCTTGGGGCGCCCCCCACCAAGGCCCTCTCAGCCTCCGTCTCCTCCTCTGCGAAGCCGGTGGTGGTGACCGGGCTTCCCCAGGGCTGGGCCCCCTAGGGCCCCTTCCAGCTCCCACCAGCCGGGTCGCCGCGGGCGAGGGGGGCGGGGCGGAGTCACAGGTGGGGCCGGGGCTCCAACTCGATGGGAATGGCCCAGAGCGGTGGCTCTGCTTGAGGCTCCACGTGGAGGTCGGTCGGGGCACCTCCCCTCCCGACTGCAGCCCCTGCCGCGGGGCGTCGCTCCGGAGGGCAGGGGCTCCGCGCATTCAGCCAGGGGCCGGAGCGGCGGGGCGTGGGGCGACCTGGCACCGCTCCGCGGCAGACAGATGGCGGCGGGCGGGCGTGCAGAGGTGGATGGAGGGGGTGTCAGATGGTGTGGCCCGGGGCCGACCCCCGCGGCTGCCGAGGAAGCGGGCTGGGGCCCTGGGCTCTGCGCATCTGGAGAGGCCGGGCGCCCGCCGCGCCGCGCAGCTGGCAGGGAAGGTGACACGCCAAGCTGCTACCGCCGGTGCCGCAGGCGGCCCCGACGCGCGGGCTGGCGCAGCTGTCTCCCCTCGGAGGCGCGGCGTCGGGGCTGCCCACGCGCACGCGCACGCGGGGGGCGGGGCGGCGCTCGCTGCGCCGTGGGGGCGGGTGCTGGGGCCAGGAGTCGGTCTCCGGTCGTCCCAGTCGGGCTACGCCCAGGGTGGAGGGTGCGGGCTGGAGGCGCCGGAGGCCGAAAGGCGCGGTGGGCAGGAGCAGCTAGCGTGGGACTGCAGGGGTCCTCCACAGGGACAAGGGAGAGGGAGGGCGACCCAGAGAGTGGCCTTGTTCCTGGGTGATGGCTCTAGGGTCGCAGGGGAGGCAGCCAGCCCCCACCCCAAACTCTCAGCCGCAGCTGAGCAATTGTCTGTGAGCGCCTGCAAGGCAGAGCCCAGAACCCAACGCCGACTTCACCTAAGCCTCCCCTCCTGGCCACTGGGCCGGAGCGGCTTCTGGGAAGGAAGCAGTGTCGCCTGTGAGCAATCAGGGCTGCCTGGGGCAGGGGCAGGAGTGAGTGAGGGCCTCTGCGGAGAGTCGCGCCCGGGCAGACCTCTCTCCCCGCCCCGTCCTATGGGGGCCAGGCCAGCCTCCCGGGTCCCCCAGCCGCAGTGGTGGGGTTAGGGGGAAGGGGTCAGGGCCTGGGACGTGGGGTACACCCGCAGTGGGGGCGCCCCCGGGCCCTGAAGGAGGTGGTGACAGTGTCACTAGGGGGCAGCACTCTGCGGGGAGCAGGCCCTGGCGGCGCTGCAGCCAAGCACCCGTAGGCTGCAGCTGCGGGGTTAGTCCGACTGCCCAAGGGCCGTGGGGCCGTGGGACCTTGTCCTTAATTCGCCCCTGAGGGAGGCGTCCTGCGGCCCTGAGCTGGGATGGGGACACCTCAGGGGAGGCTCCTGGAAAGGAAGCCCAGACGGGAATTGTCCAATCGTTTGAGTGGGTGTCCGTGTTACCCGCCCTGGAGGCAAATGACTGGTGTGTGGTTTGAGAGGGGGTGCAGCCAGGATTGGGGGTCCCTGAGAAAGGTCTGGGGTGCAGCCTTTCTAAAAAACCACTCGGGCCAATACCCTTGTATTAAAACAACTGCAATTCCAGCCCGCATTTCCCATTTCCTCAAAGCAGTGAAATTCAGCTTAGTGTGTTTTCCAATCAAACCCATTTGACCAAAGCAGAGCACATTTGTCACAGCGCACACATTCTGGCCCCTGTGGGCGTGCTCAGTGCTGAGGGTGAGGCTGGAGGAGGGGCCCTGGGCTGCAGCTGGGTCATGGGGTCCTGCCCTCTGGAGCCTCTGGTTCTGCAGGGGTCCCAGCCCTGTGTACTTTCTGGGGGTGCTGTGACAGGCTTCCTCGGAGGCCCCAACCCAGTGGTCACCCTGCACCAGGAGGAATCAGAGGTGCACACTCCTGCCCCCCCGCCCCCGCCCCTGCCCTCCATCCCAGGCCCAGGGGTAAGCTTGAGAATGTGGAGGTTTACAAACACCCAGAGATCCTTCCTGCCACCTAATCTGATGGGGACACTTGTCATCAGGCCAGGTGTGCAGGAGGCCAGAGCTCTGGTGGGGGGGGGCTGTGGTGGGAAAGGAGTGCCGGTCTCGCTTGGGGAGGCATCTACAGCCCAGGGGACGACTGGGGATCCCAACAAGGAGTGGGGCAGGCAAGTGTTGGAACAGCCCAGAAGCCCAGGACCTGCCCAGAATGTGCCCTGGGGGAGGCGGTTTGGGACAAACAAGGGCCGGGCTGACCACGTGGCTGGGTCACAAGGGCCTTGAAGAGGTGGAGGGACAGTGGCCAAGAGAGAGGGCTTCCTGGCATCTGAAGTGACCTCCCAGGTGACCTACAGCCAGGGCAGCAAAGCCAGAGGCCAGCCTGTGGAGGGGATGGCAGGACCCTGCCCAGGTGACCGTGGCAGTGCCCCCGTGGTGTCAGACCTCACCCTCGCCTGCCTCACCTGCTCTGGCCCTAGAAGGTGCATGAGCTCCCCCGCCCCGGCCCCGCAGCGAAGTTTTCAGGAGGCGTTCCTGCGGCCGCCCGGGCTCCTCGCAGGGAACCGGAGCCGCGGGGTTGGGTTTCAGGCGGCTCTGCTGGCCATGAATAATGCAGCTGGCTGAGATTGGAAGGTGACCTCAGCCCCGGGGTGGGGGCACCCCCAGAGCCTCCTGCCTGTCCACCAGGACAGCGGGTTCCCAGCCCTGCCTGGGCATCCAGCTGGCTGTCCGCCTGCGCCCTGGCCTCTGCTGGCTCGGGAACAGGGCGGGGCAGCCTGGGGCCGGGTGCCCTCCCTGTACGTGGAGAGATGGGAGCCTCCCTGGTGGGTCCCAAGGGCCCCTGTCCACCCCCACCCCCCGAGCAACAAAGAGGGGAAAGGCCGCTGGGCTCTGACGGCCCCCGAGACCTGCCTCACTTCTGGGCCACGGGGTGAGAGAACCCTCACAGCAGCTTCCCCAGCTGAGGATGAAGAGAAGACCCTCAAAGCCTTGGGGTGGGGGGCAGGTCCCAGACAAAGAAAAAACAGAAAGGAGAGGCAGCAGAGCACCCCCAGCCCTCCACAGCCAGCCCCCAGTGTCATGGATGTGACTCCGAGGTGTGCGAAGTCCCCTGAGGGCTGCTCTCGACGTGCCCTTCCTGAGGGAGTGGGCGGACAGCAGGCGGGGCAGCCAGAGGCGGGGAGACATGGGTTCGGGACCAGGGCCTCTGGTGCAGGGGAGAGGCCCGGGGAAGCAACCGAGGGACAGTGGCCAGAAGGTCCGGAGGTGAGGCCTGGGAAAGCGTGCTGGGGCTCCGTCCTGTGACCGCAGGCCTGGACCGCGCCTTGCAGGGCAGGGACAGGAGAGCCAGTCAGGGAGCGAGAGGGCAGGAGGGACAGCGGGAGGACGTGGGGGGGGGGCGTTGCAGAAGCGAGAGACACAGAGAGAGACGGGAGCCGGAGAGGGGGGGCAGATCGAGGGAGAGGGACAAACCCGGGCCCTGGAAGCCCAGGACAGTGTGGGGCTGGCCGTGCATGGGGCCCACCCTGTCACGTGGCAGCCACACTAGGCAGAGGGGGGGTGTCACCCCGAGGAAGTGGGCAAACTGGGGTGAGGGGCAGAGACTCCTGCTGTGTCGGAGGAAGGCGGCTGGGGTGGATGAACCACCGACAAAGAGCACCTTTGGGACTCTGAAACACGGAGGAGCCCGTGGCCTGGAGCACTGGGAACGCCACCCCCAGGGGCGGCCGAGAGCCCCCACGCAGAACCGCAGTCCGGCGGTTTCTGCAAACCCAGACACACTGTTACCTCACGACCCCCCCGTGCTGCTCCTTGGCATTTACCCAAAGGAGCTGAAAGCTTACGTCCACAGAAAATGCCCACAAATGTTCACAGCAGCCGTGTTTGGCATCGCCGACTCATGCAAGTGGCCAAGACACCCTTCTGTAGGTGACAGGCAAACAAACCGTGGCCCCGCGGGACAGTGGGCTGTTACTCAGCACTAAGAAGGAATGAGCTGCCACGAAGACAGGGAGGAACCTGATGTGCGTGTTACTACGTAAAAGGAACCAACCTGAAAAGGCCACACACTGTGTGAGTGGCCACTGTGCGACACCCGGGAAGAGGCAGAACCAGAGAGACAGAGACAGGATTGGTGGCCATCCCCGCTCGGGGCCAGGCGGGCGGCCGGGACAGCCTGGTCACAGGAGGTTTGAGGGCAGTGAAACTTCCGTGGGACCCTGCGAAACACCACGGTGGGTGCCTGTCACCACACACGTGCCGCCCCACGGGACGCAGAGCAGCTGACTCCAGCCTCGGGCCTCAGTTGGCGCAGCCTCGCCAGCACTGGCTCCGCGGTGACAGCTGTGGCGTCACAGATGTCATCGGTTGGAAGGGGCCGAGAGGGTGCATGGGAGCTGCTTCAAAGTGGATCAGTTGTGTATCTACCAGAGGGAGCAGCAGGAGGGTGGCCCTGTCCCCACCGGAAGGGAAAGAGGGCAGGGGACCCCAAGCCTGCTCCCAAACCGGAGTCACAGGTGAGGACACGGGTCGCAGGCATGACCTTCTGCTGGTGGGGGGCCATGCCCCTCTTTTCTCTCTTCCGTTTCTGAGCTTCTTTCCCTCTTCTCCCCATCCCCCCTGCCCCCGCCCCGGCCTCTCCCCCACTCTGGGCCCTGCTCCCTGACAAGCTGATCAGTTGCTCACCATGGCTCACAGGAAGTTCCAGGTCAAGTGCAGCATCTTAAACAGCGCCTGGGCTTTCCCAGGCCCATCGACAGCCTGCCCCAAAGCTTGTCCTCGGACAGATAAGCCCATTGACTGGGCCTCTGCCTGCCTGCCTGCTGGGCTCCTGACCCCATTTGTTGGCCAAGGGGAGGACCTAGAAGGGATGCAGTGAGGGGGTGGGCCCAGGGTGCGGCCCACGAGGACACCTCCAGCAGAAGAAGCGCCCATCAGCCTGTCGTCACCCTGCCCCCTCTCAGGCCAGCCCCACCACCAGCCACCGCCGGCCTCCCTCCCACCTACATGATCTCCCTTCAAAAGATACCAGCACCCACCTCCTCAGCCTGGCAGCGGACGGCCTCCAGCCGCAGGGCGTTTGCACATGCAGAACGCTGTCCAGGCCGACTTCCACCTTCGAAAGTCCCAAAGGGTTCGCACAGACAGGAGGAGGAGACTACCCACCTGCCAGGTCCCCTGTTGGCCGCCCAGAGGCACAGGTATCCCTGAGGCCTGCACCCCACAAACGGAGTCGGCAGACCCTCTGGTATCCCCCCAGCCTCCTCGCAGGCCCACACACGGGTTGACACGGGCCCTCCCCATGGCCAGGTGAGCGGTGGCTGGGTAACAGCCAGCTCTCGGGCCCCTGCAGCCCCTGGCTCCTCTGCTCCCGTCTTCCCTGTAGGGGTTGGGGAAGGTGAGCACCATCTCTGAGGGGCCTGAGATCCCCCACAGCTCCTTCCCCGGTGCGCTAACCACCTCCGTAATTGCTCAGTGATTCCTGGGGCCACTGTCACCGCCTCCCCACCTCGCAGGAGCCCAGGGAGCCTGTGCTGTGATGTCCTCCAGGGCCCCATCTTTTGGGGCCTCTGACCCTGCGCTGCCTGAGTCAGACCCCGGGCATGGGAAGTGACACCCCCACTGCGAGGGTGGGTGCAGACCTGAGATGTTGCCCCTGCCCCTGATGGGCGGGGTGCAGGGTGAGCCCCAGTAGCCCACTCTCCGCCCCTGCTCCCAAAGCCTGTCCCAGGAGACCCCTGGCTCCCAGCAGAGACTGGCAGGCTCAAGGTCGGCGACTGCTCATTGACAGCGCCTGTCGGCCCCGGGCTGATGGGGAGGGAGGAGGCACTCGGCTCGATAGGTCCCATCTTGTGAGACAGTAAATTTGGCCATTGACCCAGCAAGCAGACATCGATAAATGAATAGTTAATATAAACATCGCCCTTCCCAAATTAATCCAGGCAGCGGGGGCAGGGGCACAGGGCACGTGGGAAGCTGAAACATGGGAGGAAGCAGGGGCCAAGCCTGGGCTTTGCCCAGTGGCTGGGCTGGGGGGTGGGGAGGCGTGGCTGATGGGGCGGGGTAGGGAAGGCGGGGGGCGTGGAGTGGGTGTAGGCACCTTCCTCCCCAGCACGGGCCCCACAGGCACCGGCAGGTGTGCAGCGGACAGCAGGACCCAGCAAAGACACACCTGAGGCACAGCTGCATCCAAGTTGCAGACCCACTTAGGCTGTGTCCCGCGCGGGGTTTGGGGACACTCCCACTGAAACGGGCCTGGGCTGTGCGGAGGGCACTTCAGTGAGTGTGTCTGATCTGGAGACTCTGGGGTGGGGAGTCTTGTGAGCAGGCCTGGGCCCGGGCACGCTACACGTGGTTCTGGAGGGCGGCTGTGGTGACTGTGGGAGCCCAGCACCACTGCGGCCTGATACCTCAGTGGCCCACACCTGTGTGACCCCTGCTTCCCCGCAGGTGGGGGGCTATGAGGGAACTGCTTCCCAGGGATGGTGGACTTGGGCTACCTTTACAGGGGGGGCCTTATGTACCTGCCTCCGGGGCAAGGAGTCTGCAGCCTGAGGCTGCACCCAGGGCCCCCCACCCCAGCCTCTGGGAAGAGAGAGGGAGCCACCAGACTTGGCCAGCCCCTCCTCCCAGGCCTGTGTCCACTGCTTAGGCCAATAAGGCCGGTGGCTGCAGGCCTCCCAGCCCCCTGGGGCCTGGCTGGCCTCCCATGCACCCTCTAGCCCATGTGATGAGCAAACCAGGCCCCAGAGCCCCAGCAGGGTCCGCCTCAGGTCCTGCGGGTGGGTTGGCCTTGGAGGGGTGTCGCTGACCAGCCCCCCACCCCCACTCTGCTCCCCATGGCACTTGCTCTGGCCGCCGCCAGGGCTGGGCTGTGGGGGTCTGGTGTGGGGATGGGGGGGGTCAGTGGTTGCCCTGCTGCTGCCCCTTCTGGCTTGAGGGGCTGCCCCCTTTCAATCAGCTCCCAGTCTTCCTAGGCAAACGGCCCTCCCCCACAGTAGGGGGCTGCCCTCAGAGGCCCCAGCCCAGACTAAGGCAGAGGGGCTGCAGACCCCAGGGTCCATGATTGGTGGGGACCTGGGGTTATGCCCCCCCCCCCCCCAGGCAGAGAGGAAAGCAGCCATCAACACCTAACCGGCCTCACTGAACAGGGTGGAGGGTGGGGCTTCCGGTCTGTCCCTGGGCCCCAGCAGGGCCCTGAGGGCAGGGCAGCTCCTGGGGCAAGAAGGGGTCTGCACAGGGGTCTGACCCCCCCCCCCACCAGTCCATGGCTCCAGGGGCCCTGGCAGGGAGGAGGAGGAGGAGGAGGGCGATGTGGGAGTGGAGGTCTCACGGGGGATGCTGAGCTCAGCACCTCTGGCCAAGGGCTTTAGGGGCCATTAAAAAAACCCTCCGGGCGGCCGGCCGCCTGGAGACATCAATTTGCTGTTGGACAGTAGTTACCACTGCTGCCTCTCCTCCCCTGCCCCTCCATCAACCCTCCACTGCCGGTCTCCGCCCCCACCCCCACCCCTGCACCACACCCCAGGCCAGGCCGCCTTCCCCACGCACCAGGAGCACGGGCCACGTGGGGGCCGGCTGGCCAAGATGGCTGGACACCACCACAGAAGGCCCCCGGTGGGCTCCCTGCGCCATCTGCTCAGACAGGAAGGGTGGGGCGCTGGGGGACACCTGCGGGAAGGTGTTTGATGGGGCGGTTTCCCTTTGGGAAGATGACAAAGTCCTGTAGCTAAGCGCTGGTGATAGCTGCCCAGCCGTGTAACCAGGCCTAGCGCCGTGGCACTGCCCAGAGAAAAGTGGCCAGGGTGGAGGACTGGACAGTCCGTGTGTCGTACCACAATGATGTTCTTACCAGACTTGTCCCACACATGCAGGCCCCACTCGCAGCGGCTGGACTGGGGGCCCCACACACCCTCCTGCCCTGTCCTCCCTTGCAGGCCCATCACGGGTAGGGCTGCAGGGACAGAGGGGCCCCGTGTGAGGGTGGCGCAAGCTGGGACAGGGGGAGGCGGTGGACACTTTTTTGCTGCGAGAGTTGAGAACCGGCGCAGTGCTGAGGACAAGCAGGCTGCCCTTCGCTTTCTGCCCTGCGGCTCCAGTGCCCACGCTGCCCTCCCCAGGGTATGTCACTTGCAGGCTGCTGGCCGTGGGGCAGGTGGGATCTTCGGGCCTGGGGTGGGGCCTTCAGCAAGGGGTTTGGGACTGACCATCTGGCCACCAGAGGGGCGCAGCCCCTGCAGGACAGGGAGCCGGCCTGGCAGGGGAGGCGGCCCTGGGAGGTGGCCCTGGAAGGCGTCAGCGGTGGCAGTGGCCAGGCGGAGGAGGATGTGGAGGGCGGCTTGCTGGGCCATCCATCGGCCCCGCCAGCTCTCCCAAGGTGTGTAAAACTGCCTGTTCTCCGTTAGAAAAACAGCCGAGCTGTGAGATGATTGATTTCCCTCTTCAGGAATATTCATGCACACCAGGTCCAAGAACAGGTAAATCTCAGTCCAGGGCAGAGGCACGTCAGTGCTGGGGGGGCTTTGTGCTGGATGCAGCCCCCTTACAGCCTCCCTCCAGGGCCCAGAGCTTGGGGCTGGGTTGCCCAAATGGCGGTGGCCACCCACGCAGAAGTGTGTGGTGGCAGAGGCTGGGCCTGCCCTTCAGGGGCTCCTAGCCAAACCCCAACAGGGTGCCCCGAGGGGCCTGGGGGTGCGTTTTGAGTGCACCAAGCCCTATGCAGATGCTGTGTGACCCTGGACAGGCCTCTGCCCCTCTCTGGGCCTGAAAACAGAAGCCCAAGCCCAGCCTCACAGACCCGAGCAGCTGTGTCGGTTCTAGGACACCTCCCAGCTGCCCCTCCCACCCACAGCCCCGCGGTCACCTAGCAGCCTTCAGATGCTGCTCTGGCCCCCCCGGACCCGCTCTGGCTGACTCCACAGATGCCCTTCCCTGCACCAGCCTGCTTCCAGCCTCTTCAGGCAGCCTAGAGACCCCCCGCCATCCCTCAGAGCCCTCCTGGTGTCCACCTGGCGCCCGTGCAGAGTCAGCCTCAGGGACGGGGAAATGGGGGGGGGTCAGGCACACTAGGCAGGAGGCTCCATCCACTTTTCTTGGAGACAGTGGCGGTGGACCCCCGATTGGGCAGGGCTGTGTCCTCTTTGTGGACGCCCCTGTGGTGGGAGAGCGCCCCCTGTGGCCCCCCACTGGATGGGACGGCCTTGCCCCTTAGAAAGCTCTCCCTGTGGAGATGGCTCTGGCCCGGGGATTTCTCCCAGGGCCCAGAGTCCCAGGACTTCACACGGACAGGCCATGCCTTGAAGGTCAGAGGTCACTGTCCCAAAGGCCATGCAGAGTCCTGGCAGTGAGACCTGCAGAGGGTACCCAGTAGCCCTGGGGGGCCCACCGCTGGGCCTTGGAGGCTGCTGGGGAGCCAGGAGGGGTGCACTCAAGCTGCACCCCAGTGTGGCTGCCGGGCTCCCCAGGGGGCTGAGGACAGCGTGGTGCCAGATGACCCACTATTGATGAGGAAGAGCAGGGTGGGGCCGGTGGCCTGGGTCAGCAGATCCGCTGGGCTCAGGATGTGCCTGGCATTGATCGGACGGCAGTGGCGGCCCAGTGGGGCCCAGAGGAAGGAGGGGCCCCGGACTGAGCTCGAGGGGTCGGTGAGCTTGGGGGTGGGGTAGAGTCAGGCCTGCCGGCCCTGAGGGCCTAGGTCCTTGGTGCTGCCCTGGCACCAGGGGCAGATCTGGGACCTGGCCTGCACCTGAGTTCCTGCGGCCTGGCAGGGGCCACGTGGGTGCACCCCCCAGCACAGTGGCCCTCCTGGGCAGGGCAACCTCCGCCCCAGGCAAGGTGGGAACTGGGCTGTGAACTCCCAGGCCTGGTGGGCACACTGACCAGCCGTTCTAAGGACGAGGGAAGGAACAGAACGAGAGAAGAGACATAGAAACCATGACCAGAGGGGACTCAGGGACAGAGGGAGGGGACCCATATGCCATGAGACAGGGCTGCAGGGAGGAGAGGTGCCTGCAAGACACACCGGAGACCGAGTGGGAAGCCGCAGCATCCAGGAAAGACAGCCTCCCTACCGTGTGCCAACCCCCTACCTGTGCCCGACCCCGCAGTGGGTAGTTGGCCTGCGTCAACCGCCAGATTGATTATTGAGAGTAGGTTGGCTTCATGGGACCTGGGAGCCTCTGCAGGCCGGTGGCCAGGCCACGGGGAAAACCGCAGACCACCAGGCCCCCTGCTGCATCCACCCTCCTCCCCCAACCCACACCGCTAATGAATCGGGGTTTGATCCCAGGACCACAGGCTGCAGCCGAGACTGTCTGGCTCCAGCAAGGCTGGGCCTGAGGGTGGGGGGCTACTGCTGGAGCCCAACCCACTGGCGGAGACCCAGGGCCCCCGGGCACCATCCTCCTCCACATCCCTGGCACCCCCAGCTGGGCTTCGCCCCCTCTGTCCCCGCCCCACCCAGGCCTCCTGCCCCATCCAGGGCCCTTCTGTCGGCCCCCCTTCTATAGGCCCTGCCTCTTTCCTACGGCCCCCAGCAGCCCACCCAGTCCTAGGGGCAGGGGCAGGGGCAGGGGCCAGCACTGAGGCCCTCCATCTGGGTACCCAGCACCCAGCAGGGCAGTGCCCTGGGAGAGCTCTGGAGGTGAGAGATGCAGGGATGAGCAGGTGGGTGGGGGCGGGGTGAGAGAACATCCAAGAGAACTTCGGGAGTGATGGTTTCAGGAAAGAACCCACTTGTAACATACTATGGGGGGCAGGCAGGGACACGGGGCAGGCAGGGAGCAGGCAGGGGAGAGGGGACGGCCAGAGGTGGCTGTCCTGCCGGAGTCCAGGCCAGAAGAGGCCCCCTGGGGAGCTGGGTGTGCAGGTGACAGGAGGTGCTACCTGGCCTCCCCTTGAGGGGTGGCGGGAGAGTGGCCACTGCCAAGGAAGCGGCTCGTGGGCAGCGAGGTGTCCAGACCGCGCCGGGGACTGGGGAGCAGAGGGATTTGAGCTCCCTTCCCCAGGTGCAGGCCCGTGCTGTCCCCTGGGGGGGGCTCGGACCACTCTCAGTCCTGACCCTGCCTCTTACAGGCAGGGAGGGCCCTGGGCCAGGGCCCGACAGAGCCTGGCCCCCTGCCTGTCCCACACGCACGCACTCACGCAGGCTGTGTGAGGGGATCACTACAGGGCCCCCGTCCAGACCTCCCGGGCCTCCTTTGGTGGAAGGGAGGGACAGGCATGCCACAGGCTGTCACGACTGCAGCCTCCCTGGTCACCCACACAGAGCCTGCCTGCCCCCACAGCCAGCCACATCACCACCAGCAGCACTGACCCCCTGGCCTCATGGTCACCACCAGGCTACCACCCCCGTGACCGCCTTAGCCAATAAGCAGACCACTGGTCCCCACGTCCCCACCCTGTCCACAGTGGCTCCACCGCACCATGGCCTCACCCAGCCTCTGGGGACCCCCGCTGTGTTGGGGGTCCAGTGGCCCACTCAGCCAGACGCAGTGCAGGGCTGGGGGCAGGAGGCTGGGAGGGGGGATGGGGGTGGGGCAGCAGGTGTCAGTCTCAGAAGTAAAAAACGGGGTGGGGTAATGAGTGGTGGGGGTGGGGGAGGTGTATTTAACAGCAGCTATGGACTGTGCGGTTCCGCCCGTAACCAACGCATTATGAAGGCTAATGGATTTTTGAAGCCAGATTGATTTTTCATTAATTTGGTAAAAATCTTTTTCCTCTCCCCTATAATTCTGTCTTAAAATGCTCCCCCTGACAGCTCGATAACTCACTCTTGCTGTAATGCACGTCTGGCTCTCCGCGGGGGTGAGGGGGTGGGTGCAGGCAGAGCCTGGGGCTGGCAGCCCTTCCCAGGCCGACACTGCAGTGTGCAGGCATTCCCATCCCGAGGGCCCCTGAGAACACCGCGTGGCCTCAGGTCAGAGACCGCTGGGGACGAGGGAGAAACTGAGGCAGGGAGACCCCACTCCCTGCAGGGGGGGGGGGGGCGCCTGCCAGGGCCTTCCTTCAGACCTCAGAGGGGCTGACCTCCAGTGCCAGGTGCCCAGGCCCCTGGTCTAACCTCTGACCCCCAGCTCAGGGGCCCGGTGGGGCAAGAAGGCCCCTGGCAGCCTGGCCCTGGGCTGCCTGACCAGCAGCCCTTCGCCTCTTGGGCTCCGCACTCAGAGAGACCTCAGGCCCCCCACTCACTGGGCCTGCAGCTCCAGCCCCCAGCTCTCAGCAAGGCTGGCCTGACCCTGGTGGTGGGGACACCGAGTCAACAACCACTTTCTCTGGCCTCTGGCACCTTGCTGCCCTCCTACTCTGCCGGCCTATTCCCTATTCCTCCTCCAGCATCTCCTCCCAGCCTTTCCTTCCGGTCCCCAGACTGTCCCCTCTCCAGCCCCAGACACACCTACAACTCCCTGGATGATGCCATGGGAGGCTCTGGGTCAGGGTGGGGGGACAGGCAGGGGGAAAGGTGGGGAGTCAGCCTCCAGCTTGACAGCCCCAAAATGCGGGTGTTCAGGCCACTGTGACACAGGGTGGCCCAGCCAAGCACCTCCGATCTAGGGGGTGGGGCATCCTTCCCAATGAGGGGGTGTCTCTCTGGCAGCCTGGGCTGAGCCCCGCACTCTGATCCAAGCCCTGAGGTCCTGTCTGATTTGGTCCGTCCTGCAGAAGGGCAAATGGAGGCCCAGACAGACTTGTGTGAGGTCGGTGGGCTGGTTTCCTGCAGCTGTTCTCACACATACCCGTGAACTTGGAGCCTTGAAACAACAGCGAGTGTCTGCCAGGTTTGGAGGCAGCCCCAGGGCAACCCCAGCCTGAACACCCCCTCCTGCATCCGGGCCCCAGGCACCCCTCAGCTCCACTCCCCTGTCCTGTCCTGTCCTGCCTCTTCTAGAGAAGCTTGTCAGCCGTTCAGGGACCTGGGAACACCCAGGACGACCCTGCCCCAGACCCATAACTCCTCAGGTATCCAGGCTGCATGCGGCCTGAGCCTCTGGGGGCCCCACTGAGCCCACTCTGGTGGGGCAGCAAACCCTGCAGGGTTCAGGCCCCAGCAGGGCGCCCGCTCCCCAGCCCGGTCCGGCCTCCACCTGCCCCGGCCTCCTCAGGCTCTTGAAGAGCTGCTGTGTTTTCCACCCTCCACCGGCCACGCACGGGCCTCCGTGTCCCCCCCAGGTGGCTGTGCAGTCTGGGGCGTCTCACCCCCTCTCAGACTGGCCCTGGGTCCCATCTCCTGTGGGCTCGGCCCAGGGACTGACATCTAGGGGCAGACTGAGGCTGTTGAGGTAGGTGGAGGGGCCTGGGCTGGGCGGTGGGAGAACCGATGGCGGACTGGCACCAGGGTTGGTGGGAAAGGAGGTGGGTAGGATGGGAGCACGGAAGGGAGTAAATTGAAAGGGGGCGGAGTCAGAGGAAGGCTGGGAAGGGACCCTGTCCCTGCTCCTCTTGTCCATCACCATTTCCAGCGCGCCCCTGGCCCCGCCCCGCCCCGCCCCCCAGGCGGCTCGGACTCTCACCCTCCGAGCGCCTTTGCGCACATTAATCTCTGCGCCAGGCTCACTGCTGACCCAAGCGAAACGGAGTTGCCTTTTCCCCTCTCTGCAGTTTTCTGTTGGCAAAGCAAAAAGGCTCACAGCGCGCTCTCAACCTCGACCTCCCGCCAGGGGCAGAGGGCTCTGGAAAGTGAGGAGTCCCTGCGTGGGCCGCCTTGCCTCCCGGGTGCGCTCAGGGGTGCGGATGGGCGGGTGCCCCGTGGGCCTCGCGGCCGGCACATGTGCTCGTAGCCCTGCTCCCTCGACCGGGATTGCACTGGGCGCCAGGGAGCCAGTCAGTCAGTGTCTTGCTGCCGCCCCTGTGGGCGGCACGCGCGTGGGACACCCCACCAGCTCGCCGAATCTGTCCAGGTGTTCACGAAGCTTGTGGATGAGCAGATGCAGTCCCTGCCTGTGGCCCGTGGCCCATCGTGACCCAGTGATAAACAGGGATGTGACTAGGTCAGAAAATGGGGCTGAACCCAGACATGAGGTGTGGTCATGTCTAGGGAAGCTTGAGAGGTGCCCGCTGGAAACCAAGGAGGGCAGAGAGCACAGGTGACGGCAGGAGTCAGGTTGAAGCTTCTGGTGTGGAGACAGGCAGGTAGGAAGAGACCAGATTCCCTGACACACCACGGCAGGGTGGGTGGGCTGGGCAGGTGCATGCCCAACCTTACACATGCACACCCACATGCGTGTACACACCTATGAGCCTGCCCTGGCCGAGGCATCTGCTGCCACTTGGGAAGGACCTTTGTCCTGGCAGGACCTCATGGGCACAGCCCCCTTGCCCAGGCTGGGCAGGCACTACCCCAGCACACACAGGGCAGGCGCTGCCCAGACCCCGAGCTCCCCACCAGCTCAGGACAGTCTGTCCCAGGGGTCACCCACTGTGTTAGCTGGAGGCCACCACCCTCAGTCCAGTGTGGAAGGGGCAGCATTGCTCCTAGGGTGGGGTGCGGACTGTGGGTACCTCCAGGCCCAGAGCCCTTGACCTCACTCCCAGCTCTCCTGGAGCAGAGTCGGCCGGCCAGAAGCCAGTTTAGCCAGGAGAGAGGCCAGGTGTTCGGGGCAGGGGAGGGCTGGGGGAGGCGGGAGGCTGTGCCCCACAGGCTGTCGGCGGTGGGAAGGACTGTGGTCCTTGGCAAAGGCATCTCCTATGCAAGTGGGAGGCTGAAGGCAGCTGCTGAGCCCGTGCTCTCCCCAGGCCCCAGTGCTCCCGGGCCCGGAGGGGCTGCAGGTGGCTGGGGAGCCACTGCCTTCTCCTGGACAGGGCCTGCCAGACCTGTCATCCCCGATTAGCAGGTAATGGCCTCCTTGATGCACAGTTTTATTAATCAAATTAATACGTGCTGAGGTGACCTTGGCTGGCTCTGCTGAGAGGGGCAGATTCTCCCAGGAGGGGCAGGTGGGCCACGGGGAACACGCCTGTGCCCCTGCTCACCCATGACCACCTGACCCTCCACCCCGACAGCAGAAGGGAGGTGGTGGGCCAAGGGGCCAAGCCCCACAGGCAGCTCCAGTCTGGGGGTGCACCAGGAGACGCAAATCACTGGAGGGAGGAGGGAGGAGGCAGGAAGGAGGGGCCGTCTCCTCCTGCCTGCCCACCCCAAACCCATCCCTGCCGAAGACCGGGCCTCCTGTGGCCAATTGCATGGGCAGTGGCTGCCCCCTGGTGGCCACAGTGACCCCTGACCATCTCGGACCCCCCAATCCCAACCTACTGATCTGCCCACCAGCAGGCTTCCCCCTGGCCTGCCACCCCTCCTTTGGGCCCCTGTTCTGAGGGCCCTGGGGCAGTTTGTCCACTGATGGCCTTTGGGGAAGTATCACTGCCCCCCTTCCCCACCACCTGGTGTGTGAGGCTCCTGGACACTGAGGCCTCACAGTCTGGGGAGCCCAGCTGGGATCACGGGGGCAAGGTGAGTGTGGAGCCCAAAGGGGCCAGGGCAGGTTGGGGGCACCTCTCGGTGATGGCCCTGGGCCTGGGGGGGATGAGGGCCTCTGGGCAGGTTCAAGGTGGGATAGCAGCCCGGGTGCCCAGGCTGGGTTGTGGGGGAGGCGGGTCAGGGGAGGGGACTGGAAGAGCAGAAGCAGGAAGGGGACAGTGATGGGTGTTGCAGAGTGGGCCTTGTCTGGGGCTCTGCCCAGGCTGCTGTGTGAAGGGCGGGAAGGTGGTTTGGAGGCCAGGGAGGGAGCCGAACCCTGTCCAGGCTGTGGGGTGCCAGGTGGGCTGAGGCAGGTGTCAGCATGGGCCAGGAGAGGGGGGAGGGTGCAGGGACCCACTGCGGCCCCCACCCTGCCCTGCCCCCGCTCTTGGGGGTGGCTGCTTCAGATTCTAAGACAAGCAGCTGGACACCCCTGCCCCCCTGGGAAGCAGCCCTTCTTGGGACAGGGTGGCCCAGAGGCAGCCTTCTAGCCCCTGGACTCAGGGTCCAGGGGGATGGTGACTCTCCCCACATGGGTGCAGGACTCAGCCCCCCACACTGGGCTCAGACACTCCTCATCTGACACTGACTTTAATGGGCGCTGGGCCAGGCAGTGGACTGGCCTGGAGGTCCTGCAGGGGGAGGGTGCGAGGGGGCCCTGCTGCCAGCCAGCTGGGGATGGCGCCAGGGTACAGCAGTGCGGGGAGCCCGCCCCTCACTGCCTCCCGGGGCTGCTGGAGGGTGAGGGTGCTGCAGCGAGGGCATGAGGGGCCGGGCACAGCCTCCCTCCAGGCTGGCCTCGCTGGGCCTTGCGGCTCCAGCCGAGGAGGGGCCTGGGGCTGACCCTCGCAGGCGCTGGCGTCTCCCAGCCACACTTCTTCTGGCTCCTCAGAAGCCCTCGCAGGGCTGGCCGGCGGTCCCCCTGCAGTCAGGACAGAGACAGGCAGCGGTCGGCAGCCCTGGCCCGGCCCACCCGTGGCCGGCCTAGTGGGTGTGACGGAGGAGGTTGGGGATTCAGGTGAGGGCAGCCCCACAGCAGGGTCCCCACAGGAGTGCCACGCTGGGGTGGATGAAAGCTGAGGGGCAGGGCTGCAGTGTCTCCACCTGGGGCCTCCAGGGCTGTGGGCCCACAGGGGCGTGGGCTGGGCTGGGGCCTCGTCCAGGGCAGGGGCTCAGTGCCAGGTGGAGGTTGTGGCACAGGTGGCTGCAGCCTGGGCTACCCCGGGGAGGGCACTGGTACGCCAGCCTCTGTAGATGTCTGTGGCCCGGAGGACAAGGGGCGGGGGGACAAGGGTGTGGGGACGCCCTCCCAGCCCCAGCGCTCACTGTGCTGAGTGGCTCGGTGCTGGGCAGCAGGGTTGCCACCTGCAGGCTCACGCCCTCGGCGCCAACAGCCCTCAGCTGGGCCACCACCTCAGCGTGCTTCCACCACCTGCACGGCTGCCCGTTCACGGACACAATGTAGTCGCCCTCCTGCAGGCCGGCTGCCTGCAGGGACACGGGGACAGTCTGGTCTGCAGTCCCAGGTGGACACCCCCTGCTCCTAGCTGCAGCCTGCTGTTTGCCCTCCACACAAGCCTCCTCCAGTCAGTCCGGGGCATGGCCCTACCGCAGCGTGGCCCCCGGGAATGACTGCGGCGATGAGCACGGGTGAGTCTCCCCGCAGCGTGAAGCCGAAGCCACCTTCCCCTCGGGTCACGTGGACGGGCCCCACCAGCCGCCAGCGGTTCTTGACTGAGAACACAGAGAGGGGCCCCTGGGGGGCATTGCGGCTCAGAGGCCTGGCCTGTGACGCCCTCACCCTGACCTCTGCATCCTGGGGCACAGACCCACGAGGAGTGGGGCCGTGTGGGAGCCTTGCCCGGGGCAGTAACAACGGACGGGTGCTCACCAGCCGGTGGAAGATGTCAGTCACCTTCACCCGGGAGAAGCTGGGGGCCCGGACCTCTGGCCTCCGGTGCGTCTTGGCTGGGCAGTGAAGGAGAACGGGGGCAGAACTGAGCCCGAGGCTCCCTAAGCCCCAGGCCCCTGGGACGCCGCTGGGTGTGGTTTGGCCACAGCAGAGTGAGTGACACTGGCCCCTCTTGGACATCCAGGACCTGGCTGCCCCCCACTTAGTGGAGGAGCCCTGGGGGTCCCTGGCTGGGGGGATCTGTCTTCCAGGCCATAGCTCCCCCGGGGCACGAATCAGGTGCAGGGAGGGGGACACAGAACAAGGGGACACACAACGAGGCGGGGGATGAGCGCCCCGCCCCTTCTTTGGGCTCAAACCCTGTGGGTACGGGGGTCCTGGCGTCTGTACCCACAGTTGTGGAGGGGGGTAGCTGCCCCCTGCCCCCCATGCCTGGGACATGCTTGTCCCAAGGGGCCTGGCTGCTCACGCTGGATGTCAGGGGCCTCGGTGGCCTCAAAGAAGTCGTCCTCGAGGTCCAGCTCCGAGTACTTGGCCAGCGAGCGCCGCAGCGCCTGGCCCAGCACGGCCTGTAGCAGGTCCACCCTGCGCAGGGCGCGGCACACTGCGTGCAGCCTCAGTGCCTCCTCCTGCCCCAGGATGGCGCGCTTCAGGTGGGCCTTGCCTGCATGGGACACGGCCAGCACACGCACGTCACACGCAGCCCCCTTCCCTGACCAAGATGTGACAGGAGGAAGGCAGGTGATGGCTTATGAGTTCATCCTGCGAGCAGGCCCAGCAGGAGCTGCAGGGGTTGAGGGTCAGGGCCCTGCTCTGGGTGCTGCCCCCAGACTGGGGTGTCCAGGAGGGGGGCTGGCTACTCCTCCCACCAGCTTTGAGACACCAGACGCACCCAGCAGGGGCGCCTTCTGAATGACCGGGTGGGGAGGGCCACCAGGCCCCATCCCATAGGGGGCTATCTCACCCAGCTTCCTGCGTTCCTCGGGCTCCTGGGGCAGCGCGGGGCGCCGGGGCTCCGATGGGGCTGGGGGCCCCTCAAAGACCTGCCCCAGTGCCAGGAGCTCTGCCTCAGCCACTGGGGGCAGAGAGGGCCATGACTCCCTGCACCAGGTCTCCACCGCCCCTCCCCCGGGCTCTGGTGGGGGCACTCACGGGAGCCGTCGCAGAGTGCAGTGGCTGTGTGGTAGTGGGCCAGGGCGCGGAAGTGTTCCGCCTTGACACGCACCAGGGTGGTCCAGGCGAAGGGCACGTAGTCTTGGACTGGGGGCCTGGCCATGGTCCCGTGCACCTGTTCGTACTGGGCTGCCACCTGCCGGTGACAGAGGAGGACAGAGGGGCCTCTGGAGGACTCCACGCTGAGTCCAGCCAGGCCCTGTCTTTCCACCCTGGACCCGGCCTCCCCTGCCCCTGGCCCTGGCCGAGCCCGGCTGTGAGTCTGCACCCCCAGGTCTTGCTCTGACTGGTGGTGCTCCCGAGACAGGGACTCGGGACCTGGGATCCTGACCAGCCCCCCAGGAACCATGAGACACCCTGGCCTGGGGGACACACAGGAGACACAGCCCCTACAGGATGCCTGCACAGGTCTCCTGGGGACAGGGCTGCCCTGCCTGCACCTGGGCGGCCTCCTGAGCCAGGTGCAGCTGGGCCAAGCAGTCCTGGGGCGCCGCGGGGGCCGGCAGCGAGAGGCCCTCGAAGACGCACTCCTGGGCCTGGGCTGCCATGAGCTGCTCCAGCGCGGACAGTGAGGCGGGGCTCATGTCAGGGCTCGGTGCGTGGGAGAACTTGTCCCTCAGCAGGCGGAAGGCCCCTGTGAAGGGGATGCTCACAGTGGTGCGATGGGGCTGCCCGCACCCCCCATGCTGGGGGCCATCCTGCCCATCCCCAGCTCAGGCCCCAGAGGACAGCTGGCACCCTGGCTTGGCTGTGGGTGGAGGGGGGGTGGCGCTCACCAGCAGCCCTCTGGAATGCCTCCGCTGCACGGCCGGCGCCCTCGGCGTGGGAGCGGTCCTGGCGCGCCCCAATCTGGGTGTGCAGGGCCCCGATGTTGAAGAGCACGCTGCCCTTCTCAAAGGCCAGGGCCCGCTGCTGGGCCGGGACCCCTGTGAGCGAGTCATACCTGCAAGGTTGGGTCCGGTGGGATGGGGCTCCGTGACCACACATGGAGGGCGCAGAAGCGGCGCGCGGCTGGGGAGGCAGGCCCTGGGCACCCAGGCCCTACCAGTGGAAGAGCAGCCCCAGGCTCCGGGCGGGGGTGACGAAGCGCGCGTCCAGGAGGCAGAGCTGGTTGTAGTACGCCAGGAGCAGCTCCAGGCCCGACTCGCTCCGGCTGGGGGTGCACGTGGCCTGTGGGGCAGGAGCCGGCTGGGCCCTGGCTGGCCCTTCCCACCACACGCACACCATCCTGGAACCTCCTTGGGCATCGCAGCCCTGAGGGGCAGCCAGGGTCCCACTGGGGCACGCCGGCCCTGGAATAGCTGTGCACAGCTCCGAAAGACCGACAGGGCTCAAAGGGGGAGGCAGGGTCCCTGGGGAGGGGACAGGCGCGGAGAAGCCACTCCCGCAGGGCCACGGTGCTGCCCTGCACAGAGCCATCACGCTGGGGGGCTGGCGGGGGGGAGGCCCCGGGCGGGCCTGTGTCCCCGCTGTCCCCAGAGCTGCCCCCAGGGGGCGACCCACGCAGTGTGAATGTCTACACTGAACTCTGTTTTGCTGTCCCCGCTGAGCCTCTCTGTGAACTGGGCGTGCAGGTCTTCCTGTGGGGCGGGGGCGGGGCGGGGGCGGGGGCGGGGCCCACCCACCTGCCGCAGGTCCGCCAGCTCCCTGATTTCTGCCTCATAGGAGGTGCCATCCTCTCCAAAGTGCTGAGAGATCCGCTCCTGGCGTGGGGGGGGGGGTGTGTGTGTGGCAAATGCTGGCCTTTGCCGAAACAGGTCAGCCCCAGCCGGATGTGGGGTACCTGGGAAGGGCTGACACGGGCCTCGCCTCCAGCAGGGGGAACGCCTACTGCCACAGCTGTGCTCCCGGAGACTCGGTGCAGTTTCGACTCAGGGTCCCTTATTAGTCCCGGTGGGCAGGCCCCATGTGCCCCCTGACAGGCAGGGATCCTCAAGGCACCTTTGACCTGGGCCGGTGGAGCAGTGGCCCACCGGCCCAGGACAGCCCGGCCCCAGATGAGGACCACGGAGCCGGCGGGTTTTCACAGCACAGGCTGACTGCAGGGCGGCCCCAGCCAGTGGGACCCTCGGACCAGAGTCAGAGAGCCCCGCGGCCACCCTGGGGCCTCTAGCAGGATGGCCGGCTCTGCCGCATCCGTCCGAGCTGGGCTCTCTTCCAACCACCCCCTGGTCAGAGCCCCTACAGCCTGGGAGGCTGGGAGCCTGCAGGTCAGACCCTCCCTCCCTCTGGGCCTCGGCTTCCCCATCTGCTCATGAGGGGGCTGGACCAGGAAGCCCCCAAGACCCCCCAGGCCCCGGCGCACAGGCCTGTGCTCACTCACCGTCAGGGCTGCAGACCAGTCCAGCTCCTTGGTCTCCTTCAGCCCCAGGGGGATCATGGGGACAGTGATTCCTTCACTAGAACCAGATGCAGCAGGGCCAGGCTCTGAGGAGTCCGCCCCACCATTCCTGCCGCACAGGACACACCTCTCCCGGAGGTGCACCCTTGCACACCCACACACGCCACACAGGCGCCGCTCCGTGCGCACGCACCTGCCGGGCCCATCCGTGTGCAGGCCGCGGTCGAGCTCCTCCAGCTCCTCCTTCAGCAGCTGCAGGCTGCAGTTGACGCCGCGCAGCTCCAGGGCCACCGTCTCCCTGACTCGGGCATTGCTGGTGGCTCTGGGGAGGCCGGGCAGTGGTGACACGCAGGCTGGCCGCCCCCGGCCGGCCGCAGCCCCGCCCAGCCTGGGATCCAGAGCCCTGTCCCCAGGGGGCAGCAGTCAGGCCTGCCCGGGAGATGCCCTCCCTCCTCCCACACTCATCTGGACGCTGGCCCAGGACTTCGGGACACAGCCACCCTCTACCTCCCCCTCCCCTGGGACACAGGCGCACCCTCCACAGACACTCCAAGCCCATTTCCCTGGATGGGTGGGGTCCGACCCTTTGTGCCCACATCCCGGTGCCCAGCAGAGGGGCCATGGGTCACTGGGAAGGCTGGACGGGTGGGGTGGACAGAGAGGCCAGGCTGCTAAGGAGAAGGAGGGGCCCCTCGGGCCCAGCAGAGCTCCACCTTGGAGCCGCCACCACCCAGCCACTGCCCCCCCCACCCCGCCGTACCAGGGGAGGCAGGTGGGTGTGCAGCCAGAACACGTGTGCAGCTCTCCTGCTCTAAGGGGAGGGGCCTTCCCTAGGTCCCCAGTTGTGGGACGCTGGTCACTGGCCAGAGCTCAGCCTAAACAGTGCCCCTTCTGAGAAGCCGCTGCCGGTCACCACAGGCATATCAGAGGCTCCCCCATTGCCCACCAGCGAGAAGGCCCCTCAAGGTCCGTTCTAGCCCAGCATGGACCTCAGCTAGCCCTGAGCTGGCCCCTGCCAGGGACCCACCTGCTGGGGGCCTTGGTGGGCGGTGAAGGCCTTGGCTGCACGGCGTGGCCATCCCAGGTCCTGGTGGAAGGCCTGCCCTGAGTCCTGGCAGCCAGCACTGGCCATGGGCACCTGCTCGGGAGTCCCTGGCCAGACCTGCCCACAAGAGCAGGTGCTGCCTGGGTCACCACACTGCCCTCATCACCCAGCACGGACCTGGCTCGGGGCGGCCAGCGCTCACCTGTAGAGGTTCTCAGCGCCTGTCCGCATCCGTAGCTCCTTGCTGATCTGCTGGTGGATACGGGCCCTGCGGCTCTGCAGGTGGCCACGCTGGGTCTGCGCCAGGGTGTCACTGCCCTGCAGAGAGGCCACTGGTCATAGGCCAGCTATCTGCTGCCCGTGGGGAATGGGGTGGATGAGCATGGAGCCTGGGCTCAGAGGGGGACCCCAGGAAGGGCACTGGGCCAGGAGAGATGCAGCGGGAGCGGGACATAGCTGGGCTGGGGGCCCTGGGGAGAAGTTTGGCTGATTCTGTGCAGCCTGCAGCAGTGTGGTGGGGCTCTGGGCCTCAGCCCAGCCTGGACGCCCAGTCGGCTCTGGGAGCCCCGGGCAGGCGGCGGCCAATTGCTCGCACACATCTGCCTGCACTTTGGAATTCCATTCCGGAGCCCCCACAGCCCACCCTGCCCACACAGGCTCTAGCTCACCATTCGGGCGGGTGCCAGGGGCGGCGACCCAGGCCTGAAGGTTGCTGGAGGCTGGCTCTTGGGCCCACCCCTCCGTGCGGTGCTCCGCCCATGCCGACCCTGTTGCTGGGCGCTGTCCCCGCTGGTGGATGACTGGAGGGGACTCTGGCAAATGCCCGAACTGCAGGCCCAGTGTTGCTGGGCTCACAGGCAGCAGGCCAGGCTCCTGACTGCCCCCGGCCTGCCTTGGCGTCAGTCCCTCACTGCACAGGGCCACTGTGCCAGCCCGCCTGTGTGCGGGGCCCCAGGCGAAGCACCTGGAGGCAGCTTGAGGCTGTGCCTTTGTGGGCACCTCACTGAGGTGATGCTGAGCAGGGGAGCTGCTGCAGCTGGGGGTGGAAGCCAGAGGCTTCCATTGGGGCAGGTGAGGGGAACGGAACCCTGAAAGGCTTTCAGGGCCTCCAGGGGACCCACTGGTGTCTGACGCAGCCACCACGCCTCCTCCTATCCATTTCCGGACCTGCTGTCCTGGTCAGTCACCAGCCTGGGAAACAGGAAGGACTTCTCAGAATCACCTTCCCCGGTCAGTGTCCACCCGGGCGTACACTGGAGCCCCGTCAGTGGGGCGAAGACACAGCTGAATGTTGCCGGCAGCACAGGCCAGAGAGAGGTCTTATCCACGAGGCGCAGACCTTGGGCTCCTGCAGCGGCTGCGGTCCTCCCTACACCTGAGGGGTGTGGCTTCTTTTCCTTGGCGCCCCCAGTGTCACACTCAGACCCCTGGACTCCCTCGCTCGCCGCAGCACTCACAGGGAGCTCCCTAAAAAACCGGCCTCACAGAGAAGGCTGCTGCCGGCACACGGCCCCTCGGTTACAGCCCAGCGTTTCTGGACTCCAGCGTTCTCAACAGAGTTCCGTCAGGGAAGACTTCTTGGAGAAGGAGGCACTCTTCTGGCACCGGAAGGTCAGGAGACTGCCAGTGGTCCTTAGATAACTGCGGAGAGGGGATACACTCCCCCTGAACCCCGGGAAAACAGCAGTGGTGGCGGAGGACACCCTGCCCTGGGACCCCGGGCAGTTCCTCATCTGCAGATGGTGGGGGGCTGGTCTCACAGTGGCACCAGCAGGGAATGAGGCGAAACACGGCTCTCCTCCCTCTGCTCCACTGGCTGTGTCTTCCTGCCGGCCTAGCCCTCTTCTCCAGCATCCCCCACACCCGCTCTGTGCTGGAGGAGGCCTGAGAATCTGGGGAGGGAGCAGCAGCCAGAGCCCCCAGCTGCATCCCTCTCCTTCGGAAGGTCCGATGGCAAACTTCCAGCAGGTTCCAAGCGTTCTGGGTAAGCGGCCATGACTTGTTGCCCGGGGTGGGGGTGGCCAGTGCTGGGCAGAGGCTGGGGCTCAGCAGCGCTGTCCTCGACGACATGGTTCACCTGGTCTGTGGTGTCTTGTGCTGCCGGAGTGTCGCGCTGGGTGCGGGAGAGCCCCAGCCTTGGAGCCGAGTCCGCTCTGCACTCCATAGCGCTGCCCACAGACTTGATGCTAATGCTCCCCAGTGGCCTGGGCATTGCTGGATGTGCCTCATAGCTCTGCTCACGCTTGTCCGCCCTGGCAGAGCCAGGGCCCCATGGTGAAGGGGTCTTCCAGCAGGGAGGGCGCAGGAGCCAGGCAATCAGCATTCGCCCCATCCGGAAACCCAGCTCATGTGGGAAGGGTGCGGAAGAGTGAAGTGACCGCCCCCCGCCCCTCACTATTGGGGCCCTGACAGGACAGGCCTGGCTCCTCTGGCTGCCTGGAAGCCTAGGCCCATGGCCCCCAGCGGCCCAGGAGGAAACGGTGTGGGCGGCAGCCAGAGGGAGGCAGTTATGACAACACAGGCCAGAAACAAACAGCAAGGGCCCCACGCCCTCCCCAGGCTCCCCCTGCCTCCGTCAGTTTCCAGGGAGAGACTCCCTGACCTGGGAGACCAGCTTCCTCCTCCCAGAGCCTTTGGCTCTGCCTGCTGATGCCCACCCGCCTCAGGGACCTCCTCTGAACACAGAAGAACTGGACGCCCCAGGAGGGTGAAGCCCAGCAACCCCCACCCTTCACCCCTGCCACCCGCCAAACACTGTTAGGGGGACAGAGCCAGGACACGGTGGCTGAACCACCCACAGACTAGACTGACCACAGATCAGGCCACTCAGGCCGGCTGAGTGACCCCCACGGTGCCCTGGCTGAGGCTCGCTCAGCACTGGCAGTTCTTGGGAGACCTCGGGCAGCCCCACACCCAGGGCCCCTGCTAACTGGGCTGGGCTGGGCTGCTCTTCAGCAGGCCCCTACCTGGTGCTGGTAAGTCCCCACCGGACACCAGGGCCAGAGGGTGCCCTCTGGACATCTGCTCTTGGCACTTTTGGAGTCGAGACACCACCCATACTGGTCCAGAGGGGCCCCAGACCCAGGTGTGGCTTTCACGAGGACAGCTGACCAGCCCGTCCTAACTCTGGACGTCATGACCAGTGTGGGGTTAGCCTCTCCCTCCAGCTTGGTGTTGGAGGGGTTGGTTAGGCTTCCCAGGGGGGCAGAACCACCGGGCCATGGGACAGAGCCGGGTGCGAGGGTTTGCAGTGTCCCCCAGGGCTGAGCTGGGCTGTGGTCCACACCCCGCCTGCCTGCTCCCAGCCCGAGGCCTCCCCTCTGGGACACAAGCCAGGAAGCTCCAACTGCTGGGTCGTCCTAGAGAGAGGGCTGTAAACAGTGCCTGCCTCCTCCCCAGGTAGCAGTGGGACAGAGACTGGAAGTGTCCACGGAGCCCTCCGGAGTGTCTTAGGTGAGCGACCTCCTTAACACTCAGTCCAAAACAACTCGAGCTCTCTCCGAAGGCCACTGCCGGCCTGCCCTGCTGGGCTGCAAGGAAACGAGTTCACAAAGGGCCGGTGAGGGGCCTCCTCTCTCCAGCACCCATGCTGTGGGACCCCTGGCTGGCATTCTCCCACGGCTGCTGCAGCACCTGGCATCTCTTGGGGGCAAGGAGGGAGGAACCTGCCCCTCCAAGGGTCTGGTCAGCATCTTGTAGCCAGGAACCTGGAGCCCTATCCCACCTGGACCCCCTGGGCCTCCCTGGGAGGCCCCGGGCACACAAAAGGTGAACAGAGCAGCTGGGGCCCACTGTACAGCCAGACATGGAAGAGGGAAGGGGGGCAAGGCGTCACCACAGGTGCAGGTGCCACTTCTGCTTGGCGGCACCAGACTGCATGACTTTGAGGCGTGGAAGCCCAGTCTTAGCATGAACACAGGGGCAGCCTCGAGCTGACCCCAAGGGACACTCCGATTCTGGGCCACAGAGGAAATCAGCCAGAGCACCCCCTCTTCCCCACTCTACCCCTCCTGGGGCTTCGCAGAGCTTCCCAGTGCTCCTAGAAATGGTCCACAGTCAGTGCCTGGGGTTAGGGAGCTCACAAGGGGGTGGGTGTGTGGCGGTGGCGGGGGGCGAGAGGAAAAGATGAACTCCCCAGCTGTGAAATCCTCCAGCTGTTTCCTGTATCTGGGAGGCTTCAGCCGCCTGCAGCTCAGAGTCACCAAATACAGAGCTGGGTGCCCAGGGCAAAGCCAGACAGCCCTGAGGAGAGGGAGGTTTTAGGAGAAGTGAAATGAGTAGCCTAAGAACATTCCCTAGGGCCCCGTTTGTCACAGACCAGAGCCCAACACCTGCCAGAGAAGGGAGCCCAGAGCGTCCAGAAAACAGTAAGCTGAACTGTGCTCCCCCCCATTCCTGAGCCACACAGGAGGGGCCTCCTGCCTCTTCCCCGCACGTGACCGCGAACAGACATGAGAGGAGCCAGCACAGGCAAACAAACTGAGGCCGGGTTCTGACCCTCCACCGGCCTCAGTTTCCCCAGCGGCACGCCTACCTTGCCCTCTTGGGGCGAGCGAGGTGTGGGAGGCGGCCGCCTGAGAGACCTGCATTGCCATTAGACGGGAGACTCAGCGCTGGATCTGCAGCCCCGCCTGCTCGCCGGCTCCGGGGCCCCCCACTGGCCCCTTCACCCGGAGCCCCCCATGCCCCGCGGGCGCGCCCACCTTGCAGACGCTGCCAGTCGCTTGCAGCCGGGGGCTCTCCTCGCTGGCGCTCGGACCGTCTTGCGTCTCCTCGGGGATCATCGCAGCCCGCCTCTCGGGCGCGCCCGCCTGGAAGCCGAAGCCCGTGCAGGTCCCTCCGGGGCCCCGCGCCGGGTCCTGAACTGTCCTCCGGTCCCGGGTGGCAGGGCCGGCAGGAGGGAGGGGCGTGGCGCCCCGAGCCAAGCGTGCGAAACTTTTCTCTGCCCAGTCGGCGACAGCGGCGGCTCCGACGGACAGCAGCCTCGGCCAACCAGAGAGCGAGGGAGGTGGCTCCGGGCGTCCAGGCCCCGCCCACCCACCCGAGAAGTCGTGGGGGGGGGAATGCGGTTACCCCTGGCAACCGCCGGGCGCGACGCTGAGCGGCAGCCGCGGGACACGCACTACGCATGCGCAGGCGGCCCCTCTTGTGTGCCAAGGTTGGGGAAAAGGGAGAAAATAACGCGAAACTCGCCAATTGTGCCAATTACGAGCCCCCCCCCCCCCGCGACGAGCCGCGGCGCGCGGCTCCCGGGCAGATTCCGCTGTTACCCCGTCCCACGGCAACAGGGACCTTCCAAGAGGCTCGTCCAAAAATGTTCACAATAGGGGTTTTAACAGTTTGGAGGAGCGAGCGCGGGCGAGTTCTTAAACAATGCCCGCTTTCTTCTCCCTGCTGCGGACGCGGGCTCCGGCCTGGCCCCTCTCCGGTGGGTGCCGCCTGCACGCCCAGAGCCAGTCTCCAGAACCTGCTTCCAGAATCCTTGTATGTCCACAACCTACTTCAGAACCGACCGCAGAACCGGCCTGCTTCCAGAATTGTGCTGGTCCCAGAACCTGCGCTCCGTGCAGAGCGGCCACCGGGACCTGCTCCCCCCCATCCTCCGCCCCGTCCCTCTCCTAACTTCCCTGCGTTCCTGGTGGCTCTGGAACCCACTCAGATGTCCTGTGGGCTCACCTCACCCAAGAACACACACCCTTTGTAGAGACAGGACACCAGAGCAGAAGCAGAAACTGATCTTTTATCAGGTTCCTCTGAAGTTCCAGCCTGGCTCGCCCTCCCGCCCTCCCACTCCAACTCCGCCGGCCACGGTGCGGCGCTGGGGCTTGGGACTCGTGTACACCGATCCAGCTTTACCCAGAGCTCAGTCCCGCGGCTCGCCGGCCGCAACAAAACACGTCGGATTTCAACTCCGGGAGGCAGAAATGGTGTGTGGGAAGTCAGAAGTAATCACAGAATATTACCGGGCTGAGCTGGGTGTTTCTTTTTCATGGCCGTAACAATGGACTCTAGATGTCCCGGCAACCTGACCCCAGCACAATTACAGCCAGAGTTAATTAGCGGGAGGGGGAGGAAGATGGTGGAAGATGATGAACCTTCATCCTCCTAAGGCTAAATCAACAGAGGAGGCCCAAATTAGAAAGTAAAATTCCAGAAGCTGAAGCTTGTTGTTCGGAATTGTGGAATCCAGTGCTACGTCATCAGCAGCAGGGTTACTGAAGGGGCTGCCCGTGGGGGAGGGCGATGGAGCCCTGGGGGAGGAGCCGTTTGGCGGAGCAGCTCTTCGGAAACTGCGTACCTTTGCCATCCGATCCCAGGGCCTTTTTAAAAAGACGGGATGTCTAGAAATTGACCGCAAAAAACATCCAAAATAAAACATAACCATTTGGAAGTGAAAAGAGATCTCTAAGGTTTGAATTAAAAGGAAATTAAAAGACAAAGCAGATTACCTAAAAAGTAACTAGAAAGTCAATAACCTTACATAACATATAATATGTAAATAACATCTAATAATGCTATATAAAATAATGTGTAAATTATAAATAACAATATATAAACAACATTGTAAGAGTGTTCAGAAAGTATCTAGCCACGTGCTATGAAAAGTAGAGACATTTATTAAGAAGATATGAGATACAAGTAACATTGTACAAAGGCCAATGACATCTCAGTCCCCTTCAAAGTAGGCACCTTGGGCCCTCACACAATTCTCCCAGTCGCCATCAGCTGCCCCATTGTATTTTCTTGAATCTCACTGATGATCTGAAATCTCTTCCCTTTCAAAGATTATTTTGGTTTGGAGAAAAGCCAGAAGTCGCAGGGTGCCAAATCTGGGCTGCACGGGGACTAAGTCACCTGGGTGATTTGATGTTTTTCCAAAAAACTCTGCACGAGACGTGATGCAGGAGCGGGTGCGTTGTCGTGATGAAGCTGCCAATCAGTTGTCGTGATGAAGCTGCCAATCAGTTGTCGTGATGAAGCTGCCAATCAATCAGCTATGGCCTCTGAATCATCTGAATAGTCTCCACAGAGGACTGTTGGAGCTTAACGCAAAATCTGATGCAGATTTGTTCCTCTACTCAGTCACTTTGAATGTGACGGCCACTCAGTGAACCTGCTCACCCAACAGCGTCTACCGCCCCCACTGACTGGTACAGTGAAGTGGTCATTGTTCACACATGTGCATTCCAGTCCACTCTCCTTGGCTGCCAGGTGACATTGATGTCATGCAAACCATTCTCATTATAGTAATAATGGCTGGGCTTTTTCTGGACAGACCTCATATAGGTATGGAATAAACCCAAGGAAATTCTGTAAACTCAGATGTGTTTCTCACTAAAAATACAGACATAAAGTCCTTCAACCAAATCAAAACAAAGTCACAGAAGGAGGTTACTCAAGATTAAGGTCTGACATGAGTCACATAGCAAATAAAGCTGAATATTTGGAGGAAAACAGGTTGACAAACCTGAGAGGCTTCGGTGGGAAACAGGAGAGAGACTGAGCTAGGCTCCGCCTCTGCCTGCATGTGGCTGGCACGCCGGGCGGTGGCTCAGCCAGGCCAGCGAGGGGCTTGCTGTTTTTCCAGGCCCCCATCCGGAGGCGGAGGCTGGGGTGTGGCCCCAGAGGTGCCCATGCCTGGGTCTCCGTGTGACTTCAGCCTCACAGTGGAGGCTGGTTACTCCTCCTCTGGGTTCTGTGTTTCAGGGAGGGAAAGAGAACAGCAAAAAGGCCCCCAGATGCCCTCAGAACTTTGTCACGTGGCCAAAGGTGGCTACGGGGAGGCGGGAACCTGTTGTTCCAGCTGGCACACTGCTCTGCCCAACACAGCTGGGGTCCTGTCCATCAGGAAAACCAGGGTGGGTTTGGACTGGCCACGAGGAGGGGCTGCCTCAGAGCAAAAACTCAAACACATGAAAGGCAAAGCGTGAGCTGAGCTGGGGGATGGCGCACACTGAGAGGACATCGTGGGAGGGACCGGAAGACTGGGAGGAAATGCAGTGATCCACACTGACCTGAGGAAAGGGAGAGGCCGGGCCAGGGGTAAACTGCCACGGGGGCCAGACTTCTGTCGTCCTGCAGAGTCCCCTGACCCGCAGCGATGTATGGTCCCCAGGCTGGTCCGGCGACGTCCGCTTGGGGAAGGGGCACCATGGCTCCTTGGGCTAAAATGAATGAAGAGAGGCTGTACTCTTCACCGTGGACTTGATCCACCCACACGCAGGAGCTCGTGGCCCTGTTGGTGGCTCGGCCCTGCCTACTTGCCCTGCGTGTCACTACAGAGTCCCCTCTGCGCCTCCTTGGTGAGGTCATGAGCTCCGTCACCTGCTCCAGTGAAGGCCCCGCCTGGGGAGGTGCAGACCAGTGGTGACCCCCAGGGGCCTTGGAACTGGGGGGCGGCAACGGTGTGTCAGAAGCGGGGTGTGAAATGACCCTCGGCACGAGGCACGCCTGCACAGCCACTGTCCAGCCTCCAATGCCAGTAGGACATGGTGATGGACAGTAGTAACCTTGGCCTCCGTCCCTTTGCTTAGGGTCCAGTGTTGGCCAGTTGGGCAACAGGGGTGTCTTCTGGGGGCTTCCGGGAGGGTCCCTCAGGGGAAGGCCACATCTCCCCTGCCCCCAGGCGGTGTCATGGCTAGGCAGGATGCTGAGACCTGCCCTGATGTCTTGCCTGTGACTGCAGGGGATGCCACAGACGCACTGAGGGTGGCAGAGAACCCCTGCCCTGCCCCTGTTCTCACCTGTTTGGGGAGAGGGCAAGTGTCCCTTTTGGCCCGGACGCTTCAGGTCGGGCTTTCTGATATTTAAGCCCAAAGTACCTCCGTGAAGACATGCTTTCCTGCACCAGGCATCAGGGAAGGCCAACCTGGCACTGAGGGGCTGCCTGGGGGGGGCGGGTCAGTCAGCAGCTGGCAGTGCCAGCCAGGCGCAGGGTGGCCCTTGGCACGTGGGGTGAGTTCAGGAGGGCCATCTGGAAGAAGCCGCCAGCCTCGGCCTCGGTGAGCCTGCTTGTGCAAATCAAGCCTTCTGACATAAAGTTGTCAGAATTAATGCAAAGAAACAAAATAAACACCTGGATGCCACAGCAGGTGTCCCTGGACTGGACAATTCTGCAGCCATCCTTCCGAGCTTGGGGATGTAATGAGGTGATTTCAGAGCTAGAGCTTCATGCAATGGTCTGAAGTGGAGTCCACGTGACAGTGAGGAACAGAGCGAATTGCGGACAAGGTGTCCGTGAGAAAAGGCCTGACTGGTGTGAGAAAAAGAAAGATGCGGAAGGAGCCCTGCCTGGTGTAGCTCAGTGGATTGAGCACAGGCCTGCGAACCAGCGGATCGAGGTTCCATTCCCAGTCAGGGCACATGCCTGGGTTGCAGGCCGGTTCCCTGCAGGCCAACTCCCAGCAGGGGACGCACAAAAGGCAACCATACACTGATGTTTCTCTCCCTCTCCCCTTCCCCTCTAAAGGTAAATAAATAAATAAAATCTTTAAGAAAAAAAAAAAGAAAGATGCGGAAGAAAACCGCACATGCACCTGTTTGTGGAATTGCCGCAGCACCGGCGAGGGGGGCTGGCTCTGCCCCTGCCCGTGGCATCCGGCTTCCCCCGGCCAGTCCTTCTGTGCTACTGAGCCTGTCGGTACAAGTGTGCGCGGCTGCACCTCGCAGTTAACAGCCAGGGGCACCGAGCGGACGGCAGAGCAGCGGGGCCTGGTGTGGAAGGGCAGGCGCGTGGGGCGGCAGCTGCAGGCGGCAAGCAGGGGCGCTGAGGGGCCTGCCGGACACTTGACTGGCCAATGCTGCCAACAGGAGCCCGCTAGTCTCCCGGTGGGAATGTACACGTCCAGATTCTTGGGCGGGGAGGAAACTCGGGCTCCTTTCTGCATCTCTGCGAGTCCCAGGTGAGGACCTGGCCGTCCCCACACTGGAGCACGTGCCCAAGACCCACGTGGTGGCACTCACCGCAGGGCCTCGCAGTGGGGCGTACCTGCGACGCATGCTGGCCCATCTCCCGGTAGGGACTGGCCACGGGGGTGCTGTGGGTGAACCAAAAACGCCGTCAGGAGGGGTCTGGACAGAACATGGAGAAAGCAGCTGATTCTAGAAAGTTTCCCCCAGGCCTGGACCGGGCCGCTTTGATGGCCGCCTCTCCCCCAGGAGGTGCCTACGAACTGTGCTTCCAGGTCTCTGGACTCAACCCGAATGCTGGTGACTGGGTGTTGCCAACCCTTGGGTCTCAAATCTCCGAAGGCGACAGTGCCGCTTCCGTCTGTGCATTTTCAGAACGAGGTGCGGGACTTGGGAAGCCAGACTGTCACCTCGCACCTGTCCGCTCACGGCAGCGGCCTGCCGAGGCCCTGGAGCTCTGTAAGGGCACCTGCACTTTGAGGGCACACGACATACACTCAAAAATAAATAACCACAAGGCATGAAGAGAACATGATAGAGCGTCTCGTGCGAGCCGCCACCAGTGACAGATGGAGGAACAGGCAGACCAGGACCGCGGAAGCCTTAATCAATGGCAGTAATAGCGGGCCATGCATCAGCCGGAGAGAGGAGTCAACAGGACGTGAGAAATGAATTGTTTGTAAATACAATCAACAATTTTGTGTTCCTGAGAAAGCCATCCATCACCTGGTAACCACCTTTGGTAAAAGATGCACCTGGCTTGCCGGTGAGACGGGGCCATCAATCCCGCCCCAGACACGGGGCGGCTCAGGGCTGTCCAGGGCCCGGAGCCAGACACACATATTCATTCTTGTTCGAAGACGAGTTGACAGCCCTGGAGGCAGGGGGTGTTGCCAGCAGGAGCATGGGCTTGCAGTGGGTGCCATTGGAGAGAACACTTTATTAAAGCCCTCTCTGTCCAGGCGCCCTCCCAGGGGCCCTGGTGGAAGAAGCCGGAGGGCCTTGAGGGCTCACCCCACTCTGGAACCTTCCCAGGCCCTGTCTTTGCTCTCAACCTTCCTGGACACCAAGGTGCTGAGCTTGTCTGATTGAGGGGGTAGGGGCTGGGGGGTGGGGGCAGCACCCCCCATCCCACCCTCCCCAGCCTCTGTGCACATCCCACTGTTGAGGGCCCGCCGTGGGCTGGGGGAGGCAGGGTGCTTCACAGGGGCAGAGGCCAGGTGGGGGCAGGCTGCACAGCTGGAACAGGGGGAGGCCACAGACAGAGCCGCATGTGAACGTGGGCGTGTGCATAAAGGGCTGTTTTGATGGGGACCTCGAGTGAACCCACCCATGTCCAGGGAGTTCTGCGCTAGGGGTGGGCACAGAATGGCATGACACCTGGTTCTGGGGTCTCGGGAGAGTGGGGGCAGGGCATCTGGCCCTAACAGAGGCACAAGCAGTCTGACCCTAATAAAAGAAGGCGGAGGAACGGGGTGCAAGCAGGGCATGCAAAGGGCTGGGGGGCACGCACACTGCCTGTGAACTATTCTGGGTGTTGGTGACACAGGAAGCAAGGCCCCCACTTGGGAGTGGGTGCTGGAGGCCCTGGGAGGGCAGGGGCTCTGTGGCCACTGAGAAGGCAGAGGGCTGGGCTTCGCAGGGGGTTGTGGGGACTGTGCCTCCCTGATAGCCTGTGACACAGGCAAGGAGAACATTTAATTCCAAGGACACCTCCACTAGTGACCTAATCCAGAGAGAGCCGGATTCTGGACGGTGGTGGCTCTGCTGCCACCACGGAGCATGCTGCTGTCCGATGGTTTTGGACGTAACGGACCAGGCACTTTCAACACCTGCTCAGGCAGCCCACCGACAGCAAGGCTCGTGCCCCAGATCCGGGGCCACCTAGACACAGCCGCCCTCAAAATGTACATCATCTGAAAACACGCATCATTTATTTACCAAGCAAAAATGGGGGCATTATTCAGTGGAACCAAAGCTTCCTTCTCCCTGAAAACCCGTTTCTATTTTCCACGTATGACTAATTTTTAATCTTGGTGACTGAGCGGTAATGCGGTTGTCACTGATGCTGACAATGGGGTTTTTAAGAAGCCTGTGATGGATGTTGCCTTCACGCTGTCCTTTTTTGGTTATTGTTCCTGTGGCGTTCTGAATAAAATGAGTTCAACCTCCGTGGGGCTTAGGAAATCCGGGCGCAGTTGTAGATTAGATGCCATCTTTATGCAAAGCGGCCCAGCTCACACTCAGAGCTCTGCGTGCAGCCTGGCCATCACTCACCCACGAAGGAAAGCAGCTATTTACTGCACGTCCATTTGTAAAGAAGGCAGGCAAACGGCATCTTTAATAACCGTGAACAAAGGCGCTAGAACTTGCAACACAACCACACTATAAAGTAAGGGTCATGCATGGAGCAGGGAGGAAAGCAGCCCCCTGTCTTCCCAATAGAAGGCTTTTAAGCTGATTTCCTGTCCAGAGAAGGGGTTTTGGGGTCAGAAGGCAGCCCCAACCACCCGGCAATAGAACTCCTCTGTCCCCACTTCCCACACCCTCAGCCAGCTGTCTTCACCACCATCTCCCACTGGACAGGGGCACGCAGCTCCCCACAGGCCCCCCACTCGAGGCTGTTCAGCCCACTGAGGCCCAGTCATCTCCAACTGCAACAGAAGCGTGTTGGTGTCTCCCTAACCTGGCCGGTGTCCCCAATGTGCCATGGCCACACCCACTTCAATTCCTTGAGCGGGTCCCACGGGGGCCCCTCCCCAGAGGGCTTCTCGCAGGGCCTAGCTGTGCTGGCCTGTGGGCCCTGGCCTGGGGCTTGCTGGAAAGCTGGAGTTGACCACCCAGAGGCAACGGGAGTCGTAGATGAAGACCCACGGCAGGTAACTGGGTCTGGAGGAGTGTTCCAGGATCCCCCGAGGCCCAAAAGTGGGGCGAGCCCACGGCACAGACCCGCTCCTCACCACACCACTGGCCACTTTCTCTCTCCTGTTTCACTTCCCCGATCCCCTACCTGTGCTTCCCCGGGCAGCCACCCAAACACTTCCCTGCTCTCCAGTGAGTGCAGCCTCGGACCCTCGCACACGAGGTCCGCCCGCAGCTCCGTCCTGGCCGCCTGCTCGCCGTGCCCTTGTCCACGCAGCTTTCTGAGGGCCTGGAGCCCACTCTCCATCCTGCCGTCTGCCAATATCTACTCAACCCTCCACACGCAGCTTGCGTGACATCTGTGGCCCCAGATGGGGTGGCACCGAGGTGCGTGCCGCACACGCCTGTGTTCAGAACGCTCCCGTTCCCCGAAGAATGCGCCAAGTTTCCCTCGCAGCCCAGCACCCAGCGCAGGCCCGGCCTCCAGGTTGCATGAAAACACTCGCACGCGCAGCCAACCGGCTGTAACAGCTCACTCTGGACAGCCTCTCTCGAAACATCCGGGGAGTGTTCAAAATAGCAAAAGCCGTGGCGACGACCCCATCTTTTGAGGACACTGAAGACCCGTGAGCTCCAACAGTCCTGGGCAGCAGAGCCGGGAGCCTGAGAGCTAGGGCGGTGACTGGGCGGCGCTGAGGGGCGCGGCCCCGGCCCCGGTGGCCAGCGTACCGGGCAGTCCTGCAACGGCGCCCTTAACCTCCCGCCTCCACGGCGTGCGCTGGGGCCGCATGCGTCGCAGGCCCCGCCCCTGGGACACGCCCGTGCCCCCCCCAGGTCAGCGCAGGCGCCGTCCTGGACACCTTCCCAGCGGCCCCCGCGGCAGCGTCTTTGAGGCGCACGTGGCACGAGGCAACGTCGGCTGCGCGCCTGCGTCCCTGGTTGCAGGGGTTGTGGGCGTCGTCTCCGGCGTCGGTGGAGCTGCGTTGCGGGTCCCAGGGACACTCCAAACGGCTGCCGCGGGGTTGGGATGCGGCCTGAGGACGCAGGGCTGGTGCGAGCGGAGTGGGGCTCGAGCGGGGGCCCGCCCTCCCTTCGGTGACCCCGTTCTCCTTGACCGCGCTCTCGCTCCCTGCAAATGCCTTCCGCTGTGCGGCCCGCTACCTGCTCGGTGAGTCCGCAGCGCCTGGCGTCCTGTTCCAGTTGCGGTGCCCCTGCCGCCTGGGCCCCGGGGGCTCCTGTGGACCCAAGCCCTTGCCCCAGGGCTTCCTGGGCGAGGTCACAGAATCCTTGACTCTCCCAGGCCCCGGAGGCCCGCACGGTTCCGCGGCCACGGTGCCGCCCCTCATCGTGGACCTCATGCCCTCCGTCCCCCTCCGTGTGGCCTGGCGCGTCATTGCGCGTCTCTGTTACACCTCAGCGCACTGCTCTTTTGTTTTTTCTTTTGGTTGGACGCGTGCAAAGCCATAGTACTCAGCTAGAACTGGCAAACTGGCTATGTGCATGCAGCTTGTGCCTGCATCCAAAATACATGTGATATTTTATGGTGGAGGAACTCGGGGAAATGCTCAGACCCGTTAACTATGCCTCCTGGGGACACGAACCACATACTGTGGGGTCAGCAGCGTCGCCCAAGGCAGACCGCGGGCTGCAGGCCCGTGTGGGTCTCTGGCCTGCGCTGGGGCTTGGCTGGGGCTTGGCTGTTGCTGCTCTGCCGGCGGCAGGCAGGACTGGCACAGACAGTCCCTGCCACGTGGCCCAGGCTCCTGCAGGAGCCCGCCTGCCACCACCCTGAGCGTTTTCTTGCAGTGGGGCCAGGCTGCAGGAGGACACAGAAGAGGGGATGGGAGATGGTCTGGGCCCCGGTGTAAATGTGCCCTCACCAGGTAACAGAGCGCTGTGGGAAAGAAGTGGCCTTTGCCAGGGCATTGTGATTTCTGTTTACGGGCGGCACGGCTCCTGTCCAGGCCTGGCCCCACCCCCAGCTGGAGGAAGGCGGGATGGGGGTGTGCACTCGGGGAGTCGAGTATCAGGCTGGAGGCTGCGGTGGCCACCTTATCGCTTCTCCCTGCGGTTTGTGTTTCTACCCGTCAAAGACGACAGGTCAGCGTCGGCTTTGCATTTCCTCCTTTGGGAGTCACCTTTTTCTTATTCTTTTTTTTTTTTTTAAACTAAAGGAAGAGAGAGAATACTGAGCAGATAAAGCTAGAAAAGTCAAAGACACAAAAAGTGCGGGAGCCAAACCTAAGAAGTCGGGGAATATGTGGGAAAGACCAGGCCTGCATCTGTTCTGTGCTTGAATGTTTCATTTTAAAGGCACAGTCTTCAGTCTAGTCCGTTCTTCATAGTTTTACCCAGAAGCCTTCCTCAGTGCCCAGGTCATTCTGATACATTTCCCAATGTGTACTTTGTGTCCATGTCAAGTGCACCTGCTTCTGGTTTCAGAGGGTGTGCAGTGGGTGGGAGGCAGCTCCCGGGTGGGCCACTGCTCTCGGCCGCTGCCACTTGCTACATCCCGGGGAGCGGGCAGCCCCGGCTGGGGATGCCCGGTGGCCTGGGCCTGGCCTGCCCATGTCCCGAGCAGCACGTGTGGCCTCCCAAGGGGCTGAGAGCAGGATGCGTCGGCAGTGGTGTCTGTCTCAGCAGCGGGTCTGACCATGTGTTCTGAGGTGCGAATGCCCTCGGTGCATGAGCTCTGTTCTCTTGTGACGGTAGCAGCAACGAAGGAAGAGCGCGCGTTCTCCACACGGACAGAAACTCCAGGCCCGATGGCCGTGGTGTCAGGTAAGGGTTGTCCCCTGTCCCTTTCCTGGGCAGGATGTGAAGTGGGGCTGGTGCCAAGTGGCCACGACGCCGAGCGGCCTCACCTCCTGTCCTCGGGGTCTGGCCTCGGCAGCGCCATCAGGACCCGTACTCCCTGTTCGCACCTGCTCTCCTGAGCAGAAGTCCAGAAGCTTTTGGAACCGTGGGGTGGTTGGGCACATGAGCCGCTGTCTGCTAGGCAGGAATTAACCTCCTGCTCACTCGTGGGAGCGCCAAGATGTGTGGCCCCATCCAGAGGGCTGGGCCACCCTCCCTGTGTCCGTCCTGCCTGCGGGTTCAGTTTCCTTTTAAATAAATGGTCGTGTCAGAAACAGTTGTAAACCTGGTAACAATCCACAAAACCACCTCTCTTTTCAAGACTAGAACCAAAAGTAGTTTGAAAGGCACTAGGTGCAGAAAGGCGGTTGTGCCGCCTCCCCCACCCTCCCGCCGGCTCCTCCCTGCTTTGCGTCGGCCGGGGCAGTGGCAGAAGTAGCTCCTTGTGCCGCGGGACAGGGAGGTGGCCTGGTGGGAGACCGGGAGGTTTTGCTTTTGAAGAGTACGATGCTGTAATGAATATGGGGCTTGGCGACAAGCTTTGTGTCTCCTTCCCAGTGACTGGAATCAAAGTTTCAGAATTGGGTGGTTTGAGCAATGTTGTGCCCACTGGGATTTCCAGTTTTTTTTGTGTTTTTTTTTAAGATTTTATTTATCTTTAGAGGGGAAGGGAAGGAGAGAGGGAGAGAAATATGAATGTATGGTTGCCTCTCGTGAGTCCCCTGCTGGGAACTGGCTGGCAACCCAGGCATGTGCCCTGACTGGGAATTGAACCGTGATCGTCTGGTTCACAGGCCTGCGCTCAATCCACTGACCTGCACCAGCCAGGGCGGATTTCCGTTTTTGACTGATGCACTTGGCCTTGCAGCATGGCAGCTGTGTGCTGTTTTCTGAGTCACATCACATGGTGGCTGCGAGTTTCCTGTGGTCTGCTCCCCACGGGGCATGGTAGGCGGCCCCTTTGCTGCCCGCCCTTTGCTGCCTCAGGCCCCCCAGCCCGCCCGCCCTGGCCCTGCTGTGAGCTGTGTGCTCCCTTCTGAGGAGATGCACGGGTGCGCAGGCCCACTCGCTCCAGGCTGCTGGTGGTTCAGGTGCCAGGATTCGGGGCTTTTGTGGTGAAATGTCTCCAGTGTTAAATGTTGCTGAAATTTTAGAAAAAACGCTTGGCTGGCCAAACAGAAATGCGAGTGGCCCGGATTTAACTCCCAGGCCCCCAGCGTGCGGCGTCCCGGCTGTGGGTGGGGCAGGGAGCCAATCCTCGCCTGGCATTCTGTTCCAGGCCTTTTCCTCAAGTGGACGATGTCAGAACGCATGGAAACTTTCCTTTTGTGTTTTTCTTATCGTGGTAAAATTTATATACTGCCAAAGTCACAGTTTTAGCCCCTTACGGTGTACAGTTTGGTGGCACCACACACCTTCAGCGTTGTGCAGCCATGGCCACCGGTGCCGGACCTGTCTGTCACCCAGAAGGCATCCCCGTCCGCCCATGCCGCTGTCCCCCAGCCCTGATGTCATCGGCCCACTCTCGGCCCCTGCGGGTGTCCCCGTCCTGGTCGCTCACGTGAGCAGATGCGACAGCGTGGGTCCTCTGTCGGGCCCTGCTCAGCTGGCACGTGTTGGAGACTCGTCTGCGTCACGGCACGTCCGTGCTTCCTGCCCCTCGTGGCTGAGTCTGCCCCATGCAGGAGCCACGTCCTGCTTTTCCACTGGCCCATCGGTGGACATTCTGGGTTGTCTCTCCTTTCGGGACAACCCAGACGAGAGTCCTGCTGCTGCGAGGGGTCACGAACAGCGCGTGCCGAGCGACGGTGTTTCGTTTCGAGCATTGGCCTCACGTGCCGTTAGGGCGTGGACGAGAGTGAAAAGTGCTCCCAGGCCAGGGCCGCCGTGTGCGTGGGGTTTGAGTGGTCAGTGTCTCCCTCCAGACTCACCTTGTCTTTTGTCTCTCACCGCCCGTGGGTGTGAGGTGGATGGGGCAGGCCTGGCGCCCCAGCCCTGTAGGCATGCACATCCAAGGGCGGCCGCTCTGCTCCTGGCTCAGGCTAAGTCACGCCTGGTCTCTGTGTCACGTGACTTCTGTTTCCGACTATGTTTTGCACACTGGCTGCCTCTTTAGAGGGCGCTTTTGAGGGCCACTTCGCTAAGTTGATGATTCCTGGGCACTGTAAGCCTGGCAGGGGTGGAGGCGGGCTGTGGGTGGGAGACGCACCAGAGTGGCTCTGGCAGCTTCTGCCTGTGCTCAGACTGGAGCTGTGCCGTGCACTCTGTGTGGAGACTCCTGTCCTGTTTGCTTACCCATGTTTCAGAAAGAGGAAGAAGTCTGTGGAGGGCCGGGGGCGTCTTCCCCCGGTGAGCGGCAGGTTGGCATGTTCGTGCGTAAACCTGTGTTCCAGATCCGCACAGACCAGCGAGCCAGTGGGGACACGTGAGCAGGAAAGGCTGTCCAGGAGAGCGGGCCGGGTGAGCCGCTCTGGCCAGCTTCCGAGCGTGCGGTGCTTATACCGGCAAACGGGCGGCAAGGAGTGAGCTTGGGGACTTGCTGCAGGGTAAGTCGGGACAGGGGCGGGGAGTGGTCTAGGATGGTGCCTCTTCGCTCCCTGCCCTGGTGTGTGCGCCCGGAGGCAGTGGGCAGGGGTGCAGCCTGGCCTGGCTGCTCACACACTGCTGTGGGTCCACTTCTGGCCTGACCTGGGCCATGGGGCTGAGGCACAGAGGGCTGGTTTTCGAAGATCAGTTGGAGGCGGTTGCAGTCCCCATGGGGCAGGGTGTGTGCGAGGCCCTCACTGCGGGGCTGTGCGCACGCTCTGGTTCCACTTCTCTTCGGTGGAGAGGCAGCCCCTCGTGGGCCCCTCCACCTCAGTGACCTGGGGGGGTGCCACCTGCGGCGTGGGGCCCACTCATGGGTGTTCTCTCTGTTCTGGACAAGGTTCCAAGGCCACGAGAAGGTGGAGATGGGCTGCATCTGGCCCTTGGCGCATGTGAGGTGGTCCCTGATAACGGGGTCCTGCTGGCCCTGCCACCAAGCACCCGCAGGAGGGAGATGGCACTGGAGTGGACACCAGCCACAGAGACAATGTGGGGAAAGTGAAAAGCGAACAGAAGAAGAATTCTTAAAGAAACTGGAAGAGGAAAGGCCCAAAGGGCTTGAAGAACTTGGGGGATGTGGGAGCCGTGCAGAAGCATCGGCCCCAGAGAAGGGCCACAGGGCAGGGCGTGTGTATGGGTGCCAGATGCAGGAAGAGGGGGCCTGAGGAAAGGGGGGACAGATTGGGGACCAGTGGGAACCGGGCACAGAGTGGCGACAGGGAGATAGGAGTGGAGGACCGCAACGGAGGGCTGCAGACAGTGGACAGACCAGCCACAGCAGGGAGGCAGCGGTGGTGGTTGGGAGGGAGCAGGTCCGAGATGAGGACAAGGGGGAGGGGGAGACACTCGGCGGAGAAAACTGAGATGGAAGAGAATGAAGTTTGGTGGTGGCACCAAGGAAGGAGCGAGAAGGCAGCGTAACAGGCTGGGGTCGGAGGCCGTGGTTTGCAGGAAAGACCAGAAGAGGAAGCCGGGCCGCAGGGGTGGCGGACGGGGCTTGGGAGGCCAAGGTGCGGAGAGTAGGAGAGACTTGGGACGCTGCAGGCCCGCCCAGCAGGGAGACCCAGCGGGAGAAAAAGTGCCCAGAGAGGAGGGTCGGTGTGCCAGGAAGTGGGGCAGAGGCCGAGCGCAGGTGGCAACAGAGGAGGAACTGGTGGGTGCCGGCTGGTGTGGGGGAGAGCGCAGTGGAGGGGGTGGTACAGCCAAAGGGCTGCAGCAGGAGGACCCCCCCCCCCCCCCCCCCCCGCAGCTCAGGCAGAGGATGTGGGTTGGAGGAGGGCCGCACACTTGGCTGTTCTGCCTGCCGCAGGTTTGTCGGGAGGCGGGAGAACTCCAGAAGGGGACGGGGGCAGCCTTTCACAGGTAGGCATGATGGTACTGGCGGGAGCCAGTGTCAGGCGACGCTCTGCGTGCAGGGCTTGGGGCCCGTCCGACCGTCAGCCCTGTCGCTCAGGTCAGGAACCAAGGACCAGGGCAGTTGGGCAGCTTCCGTCCTGCACAGCACCACCAGCCACACATCGGGGACCCCTGTGGGTGGAAAGTGCACACCGATGTCAGACACTTGGTGTAAAACAGAGTCACGCCGACTGGTCCGTTCTCATGTTGGTTACACGTTGAAATGACAGTATTTTGGGTTGAATTTAACTATAAAATGAAGTTCCTGTTTCTTTTGGCTTCTAGACAGTTGAGGCCCACATGTAGCTGTTGCGTTTCGGGTCGTGCATGGCCTCACACCTGCACAGGGCACACGGAAGCCCCAGTGGGCCGGCTGCCTCGGGCTCAGAATGGTCTGTATCAGCTCTGTGCTCAGCAGCGGGTGGGTTTTGGGGAAATGACTTACACATTCTGCGCCTATTCACGTGCACAAGTGTGCGCACAGTGGGGTCCTTGGCACCTGCTACGGGGCCTCACCACGGAGCTGGAGGACACCTGGGCAGGGTTGTGTGGAGTGGGTGTGGAGCATCTCTGTGCAGGTGGGTTGCACCACCTTGTGGGCTGTGACCCTTTCTGTGTCTCTGGCCATTGGCGTGTCTCCTTTGGTTTTTGTCTTTTTCTCGAGATGTAAGCCTCTCATCAGACCCGCAGTTTGCAAACACTTTGTTCTTAGTGTTTTCGGTGGGTTGTCTGCTCGTTTTCCTGATGGTGTCTTTCGAAACCCAAAAGCTTTTAATTTTGATCCGCCCAATTTAGCCATTTTAGCTTTTGTTGCTTATACCTTTATTATATTTTAAAAATCATGAATCCAGGATCACGAAGATTTTACACATGCTTTTTCCCCGTAAGTATAAAATCACAAGTCAGGCCTCCAATGGTTTTGAGGGAACTTTTGCAAATGGGTCTGGGCTCCTTGTTTGCATGCGGCGAGTCCACCGCCAAGTTGAAAAGACTGCTGTCTCATCGGGCCGATTCGGCTGCCGTGGGGACAGCGCCGCCCTGGGGCTGAGGGTTTGCTCTGGCGTCTCCGCCGTACTCCCACGAGGCCCTCCCGAGGTCGAGCAGCCCCGATGGCCGAAGCGTTAGAGTGTGTCTTGAAATTGGAATGTGTGAGCCCTCCTACTCCTCCCCACCAAGATTGTTTTGGCTGTTCCAGAAGCCTTGTATTTCCATGCAAATTCTGGGGTTGGGCTGTCCATTTCTGCATGGAGCTGGCTGGGATTTTGGAGGGGTAGTTGGGCTGCATTTGTGTGGCACTTCTGGGAGAGTCACCCCAGCGAGACGAAGCCTCCCAGGCCCTGAACGGGGTGCCCCCATGTTCTTGGTTTTCACTTCTCTCAGCAACGCTCTGTGGCTCTGTGCCCAAGTGTCGCCTCCTTGGTTGAGTTCCTTTTTAGGTGTTTTCTTTTTGACATTGTAAATGGCGTCATTTCTTAACGTTCTCCATTCACAGCAGGTGTAAAGAAAACCGGTTTGGGTGTGTTTTTGTATTTTGATCTGGGCCTGTGGTGATGTCGAGCTCCTTTGTTAGTGTTCTCATTTAACTTTTTTCATACACTGTCTCAGGGTTTCTGTACACAAAAGCGTGCCATCTGCAAATAGAGGCAGTTCAGTTCCTTTCCGATCTGCGTGCCTTCACGTCACCTCCCTGCCTGTGCCCTGGTGCCTCTGAGCCGGCTGGGCTGCCCTGGCGGGGGGGGGGGCCCTCCCACCCCAGTTCGTGGAGCCCCGCCTGCTCTTCGTTGTTTATCAGGTTGGGTGTTGTCAGGTGTTGCTTCCGCACCTGCTGAGAGATCCTGTGGCTGTGGCCCTGCCAGGTGCTGTGTACAAACCCTGAGCTGTCTGAGTCAGAGGACACAGGGGCCCCAGAGTTCTGCTGAAAGAATGGTGGCCTGTGGTAGAACTGACGTGTTGATTTTACAAGGATTCTAGGACAGAAAGAGTGCAAACCTCCACACACACAGGGCGCAGGAGAGCTGTGAGGAGCGGCAGGGGCTGCTGTCCTAGCTGGTGTCCTGCCAGCATGCATGTGGCTCCTTCTAGAATGGCAGTGACTGCCACCTGGCTGCCCCAAGTGCGAGATCCAGCCTCCGTAGCCACCCGCTCCGCCTGGCCTCCAGCCCCTGGACACGGGCGTGGGCAGGAGATCCAGGGTAGTGGTGAGAGCAGGTGGGCTCACTGGGCTCGTGCGCTTGGGCCCGCCATGTGCGCCAGGGTAGGCTCTGCTTGGGGCCCTTGTCTCCTTCCCACAGTGCCGTCAGCCTCATCCTACAGCCAGAAGCTGAGACGCGGGGGGCGTCCACCTGCCCAAGGCCCACGAGTGGCGGAGCCTGGCAGCCCACTGCTGGCCCAGCCCATGGGCAAGCATGTGTCTGTCCTGACCATCACCTGCTCTGCAGGGCCTGAAGCTCGGCCACGCCGCCAGGGGCCTCCCTGGGCTGGTCAGCTGGGTCTGTTGTCAAAAGCACCTCCCCTTGGAGGCTGCCCGGGCTGGGTGGAAGGTGTGTCTGTGGCCTCTGTCTGCCCACGCTGGCGTCTGACCTGTGTCCCTGCGCAGCTCCACGCCCGTTGACGTCTGAGTGTCCGCAGGGCGTGCGTGTGTTAGTGGGTTCCGATCAGGTACCCCCCCCCCCGGCTGTGGGCAGCAGGCGCTGACACGCCACGCCTACCGCGTGCAGGCCCTGGCTGCCCCACGCCAGCCAGCCTCCCAACAGCTCCTGGCGGGAGCCCAGGCCCGGACTAGACCGGGACTGGAGTCTGTGCGCAGTGGCAGAAGGGACCAGGTGAGGGTAGGAGACAGCTCCTGCCTGTGGCGTGCTGCAGCCTGGATGGCATGGCCCTACCCCCGGCGGGAGGGGCAGCTGCTGCTGCTGCTTGGGTTCCGTAGGGCTGCGGGCCAGACGTGTGTGGGAGCCACCCACAGCCTTCTGCCCCTCGGAGGATCCGCACGACCGGGTGGCTGGGCAGTGTGGGCACCCCACTGCTCCCGGCCACCCGAGCACCCGGCTGCACTGCAGGAGAGCTGCCCTGCTGTCTCAGGTTCCTAAACATACCGCAGGGCGGGGGCCGCACTGCGCTGTTTGGCTCCCTAACTGGCGACTTCTGCCTGAGAGGAACAGATCCCCCAGGGGAGCCCTATTTGGGGGTGTCTCTGTTTGCATTTTGTTGAGGGTTGTTGTTTATGTGGGGAGTGGAGCCTGGGCTGCCTGAGACCAGTCCTGTCTCCCTCCTGGGGTCTCAGTTCCTCCACATTTCTGGGGGCATCGGCCACGAGAACCAGGCATCCAGTCCCCTCCAAGGGCCGCCGGGCTCTGCGCTGAGGTGCGACTCTGCCCACAGTGCTCCCTGAGAACTACCGTTTATCCAGAAACTTGCCCCATGTCCTGCCCGCCTCCTGGAGCTGGGGCCTCGCCCCCTCACTGCGGTCCTTGGGAAAGGCCGGTTGGTCATGTGTGTCTCCAGGGCCCGTGGCCAGTGGCCCAGAGCAGGCCCTCAGACCCCAGGTGGAGTCAGGCCCTGCTGTGGCACCGCCTGAGCCTTGTCCATCTGTCTGCAGCACCGGCTGCTGTCTGTGTTGGGACACTGCCTCAGGGAGATAGGGGGACAGGTTGGGGGAGGAGGGACCTCAGTGGCGGCCTTGGGGATGATGTGTGTCCAGCGCTGGGCCATACAAGTTGTCCCCATAGCCAGCAGCAGGCTCCTTTTGCGAGTCCCTCAGGCTGGTGCCCTGGGCCTCTCTGCCCCACTCCCCCGGCCCAGCTCGTGGAAGGCAGCCCTTTGTTCAGCAAAGAACTGTCACAGTGCAGACAGCTCCAGCTCCTGGAGGAGCTCTGGGAGGCCCCTGGAGGAGCCTGCTCGCCCCTTTCCCGCACAGCCAGACTCGGGAGCCTGTCCCGAAGGCGCCTCCCTGGCGGGCGTGAGTATGCGGGGGCAGGTGCGGTTCCTTGACCAGGAGTGGCGGCTGCAGTCAGGCAGGTCAGCCCCGCAGGCTCAGTGCACACCCCCGAGGCGGCATGGAAAGGGACGGCCGGCCTGCGGGTGGGAGAGGGGGCTCAGGCGCAGGGAAGGGGTGTCAGCTGGAGCTCGGGCTGGAGCTCCCTCCTAACAGGCTGCAGTTCTACTGTGACAGCATCCCGGTGGGCAGAGGACAGCCTCAGCGGGGGCCGGCCTCCATCCACCCCCAGTGGTGACAGAGCCACCCAGCCTCTGCTGCTCAGTCTGTCCGGGGTCTCAGGCCGCCTGTCGGTGGCCACATTTTGGTCAGGACACCTTGTGTCCTAGGAGGTCCCGTGTGGTCCCTTCTCTGCCCAGAGCTGGAGACTCGGGCATGTGGCCTGGAAAGCCGTGGCGCTCGGTGAGAGGGTGTGGGGGCTCTTTGAAGACAGGAAGTTTCTTTCTTTCCTCATTTGAGAAACGTGTCTGCACTGACTGGAGCCACTCCCATGGAGTTTCCCACGGCCCCCGTGGGACGCTGCCCCCCGTCCCCCGCAGGGCACCACGCGTCCTCTGCAGGGCCGGGCTGTGGAGAGTGCTCACCCCTTTGAGGGGCCCTGGTTACTCGGGGGGTGCACGAGGCCCCGCGTTCCCACGCTCGGTGGGCTGAGAGCAAGGGGTGGTCTTGTTGGGGCTTGAACTCATGTTTCCCCAAGAGTAAAGATGTGGGGTGTCTTGGTGTGCTTATTCTTTACATTTGCTTTTAATTTTTATCCATTTGAAAATGGAGTTACTGGCACATTTCCTAGTGGCTTTTAGTTGTTTTCAAAATGTACAGTGGACGGGGGTCCTTTGTCAGATGTGAGTAGTGTGGTGCCGTCACCCCGAGTTTGTGCCTCGTGCTGTCAGCAGGGTCCTCGGGCCCGCAGGGAGACAGAACGTGCCGGGTCTCCCCTCTCCGCCCACATGTTGCGTGGTGTCTGAGTCCTGCGGGACCGCGGCCTCCAAACTGCTGCCTGGGGCTGCGCTCGTTTCCTCCACCCTCTGGGGGGTCAGCCACTCGACACTGAAGCCCAGTGCGCTGTGTTTTTACCGAGCTGAGCTTTTGGTGTCCTGCCCACGGAACCCAGCCCTATCTGAGGCGCAGAGGCCCTGCCAGGCTCTGGCGCAGCAGCTCCGTGTCCTCGGCCCTCGCACCAGGTCTGTCCGGGTCAGACGCATGGGTTGGTCTCTGCGCTTTGCCTCGAGGACTCCGGCTTTGATGGGGCTGACATCACTGGGCAGCGCCAGCTCTGCGGCTGAGCTTCCTTCCTCACGGGCAGGCCGAGGGGCCTCGCCCTCCGTCTTGTCCCTGCGTCAGTCCCCATTTCAGCCCAGGTGAGCTCTTCCTCCAACGAGACAGGTGGCCCCAGGAGGTGCCTCAGCACACTGCCTGGGCTGCCTGCAGAAATGCCTTTTTGGGCAGGATGGGTCAGGGACCAAGGGGCTCTCTGCCCAGAGTCCATCCCCCTGTCCCTGTGGACAGGGGTCGCAGTGGCCTATGTGATGGACATTGGGGTCCCCATCACGCACATTACTGGTCAGATGCCAAGAACACGCCTGTCTGTGGTTCCCATGCAGGAAACAACAGGAAGAGAGGAACGTGACCACCTACCTGGACAAGTGCGACTTCACAGAGACCTGCCCTCTGGACAGAGCCTCGGCCGGAGAGCTCTGCCCACGGAGAGGCCAGCCTGCGTGGGCCTGGGCTGGGCCCAGTGTGCTCCAGGCTCCTGGGGCCTCCATGGGGGTGGGGGTGGGGGCAGGGAGTCGCTATGGGCACAGGGCCTCAAGTGCAGGCAGAGTGGTGCACCCTGGTGTCTCATGAAGCCCAGCATGTGGGGCTCTGCGAGACTAGTGTCCCCGGGAACTCGGCTGGGATGAAGGGGCCCCACAGTGGGCAAGGGTTTGGAGCAGCCATGGGTGTGCTGGTGGGGCCAGGCTCCAGCTTAGCCTCCGGGCACCGAGGCTAACCCCTCACCACCGCCAGCGTCTGTGTGGCCTTCTGATCATTCGGACGCCAAAGGCGGTGGCGGAAAAGCTCCTGTGGGAGTTTGGCTGCTGCACTCCGGGCACGGCGAGGAGACAGGCCACTTCCAGACTGAGCCCCCCCCAGCGGCGTGCGGCGACCCTGTCCTGCACTGTCTCCTTTGAGCTGGTAAAAAACCACTTTTTCTGTGGCTTGATCTCTTGCTTGCGTATTAGAAATGGTCCTCATAGCCGGTGCTCCATGCACATGGGAGTGAGGGCAACGACCAGCTGAGTGTGTCTGAAACCCGTGACGTGGAGCAGCTGCCCTGGGGGTCGGAGCCGTCCGACTGCCCTCGGGGCGGGCCATGTCCTCCGGGGTAGGGCCTGACCCCTGCTCCCCGGCTCGTGCCCTCCCAGCTCTGGCCCCTCACGGGTGCAGGGGGCTGTGTGTGGTTCCGAGTGAGACCCCCTCCTACCGGTTCTGGTGTTTTAACTGATGCTGGTTTTTAGAGGGAGGAGGAGTTGGGAGAGGAGAGGGAAACATCCATCAGCTACACTCGACCATCTTCGCCTGGGACCCGGCCTGCAGCCCAGGCACGTGCCCTGACTGGGAGTCGCACCGGTGACTCCTTGGTTTGCAGCCTGTGCTCAATGCACTGAGCCACACCAGCCAGGGCCGTTTGTTTTAAATTACTGCATTTTTCTTTCTCCTGGATGGGAAATGCGTCTCCCATTTCCAGCGTCTCGGGGATTCCGGGTTTCTTCTATAACACTGACGCCTCCTTCAGAATCGCGTTTCCCGTTTTTAGACGGTCCCCTTTAAAGTCCCTGCCTGTGCCTGGCGGTCGCTGCTGCTCTCTCACACTGTCTTCTTTACACACCCCAGACGTGACCAGCCTCCCCGGCCTCCCGCGGTGGTTTCAGCACCTGGCGACGATCTGTGAGCAGGCGCAGGACAGGGTCTCTGTGTGCGTGCGCGTCTGTGTGGGGCTTTCCTCCAAAGAACAGTTGCTTTGGCTTCTCCTGGCACTTGGGAGGCTGCACACACTGGGCAGGTCCGGCCCACCTGAGGCCCCAGCTGTTTCCCCTCCCTGGTGGCCCAGGTTGACAGGGGGCTAATCTGAGGGGAGCTCTGTCCCCATGCCCACCCTGCCCACCACACAGTCCTGCAGCCTCAGCTCACACGTCAACTGGGTACCCACGAGAGCCCTAGACCTGCGCTGTTTCAGGAGTCCCACCGGCAGCTCGGCTGGAGCAGACCATTGCCGCAGGGGGGCACAGATGCCTCCTCTTCCCTGTGTGGCAGACATGTGTGCCATCACCACCACCCTGCGACATGAATCCGGGTCATGGGCTACTGCTGCGGGAACTGTGCACTGTGAAGTCCCGGGAGTAGCATGCTTCTTACACGCACATCCCCAGTGCACTTTGCCTTGCACATGCTGTGTCCACCTGCGGACGTGGTCGTTGGAGAGCCCACTCAGGAGCCCGCCCTAGGAGCGCCCAGGCTGCTCCCTCCCAGTGCCCCCCCGCTGGCCCTGTCGCACCGCTCGGTGCCCCCCTGCTCACCGCTGTGTGGCACATGCGGGTCCCTGGAGCAGCTGCAGCAGCGAGCCTGGCCAGGGGCGCTGAGGACACACCTGCCGAACGTACAAAGGTCTGAAACGTCTCTTCTCGTGCCGTGGACACTGGATGCTCCCTCCTCTGCCCCTGCCCGGCACCTGCCCTGCTCACGTCCCGACCCCCTGGGCACGAGGACCTCACGCTCTGATGAGGACACACGGACGTGCACAGCAGCACCGACACAGGGGAAGACAGGTGTGGGACTGAAGCGACGCTGCTGCCACATGGGTGCATCTTGAGCCGAGGGGGCGAAGGTGCGGACCCCCGAGTGCGGGTCACGTCCTGTTAACACAGGGCCCTGAACAGTCAGAGCCCCAGTGGCAGGCGCGCTCACTGCTCACCTCTGAGGGTGGGGGTTGGCCTGGGAGGGCCGAGAGGACGCCCTTTGGGTGGCAGAGTCTGTCCTGACAACATGGCGGTTACAAAGGTTGAAATGAATTATGCTTCTCAAATGTAATAAAATTAACACTTAAGAGCCACACACAGCATTGCATGCAGGCCACACCCCGGAAGGAACACAGTGTGAGCCACGAAGAGGAGAGGAGCTGATGCCAGTGGACACAGGCCACTGTCACAAGTCCCCTTCTCCAGGAGTGGAGTGCCTGCTGTGTGCATGCCGAAGTTCACCACCTGGGGACTCCACTGTCCCCTCAGCTGCTCCTGGGAGAGGGGGCTGCAGACCCACCAATGGCAGCAACTCACACCACTGAGATGGCCCCCGGCCCCCCCGGCTCACGCAGGGAGGCGGCCAGCAGAGCTGGGGGTGGGCACCCCCCACCCCTGCGCATGTTCTCCTGCCCCGCATCCCTGCGACCCAGCTTCATTCTCTGCTGTGGACCTGCTGATGCTGGATTAGATGGAAGCTCAGGCGGAAGGCGTGGCCACACTCAGCACAGCGGAATGGCTTCTCACCCGTGTGGATCCTCTGGTGCCGGAAGAAGCCCGACAGAGCCCGGAAGGCGCGCCCACACTCGGCGCACTCGTAGGGCTTCTCACCGCTGTGGATGCGCCGGTGCTCGCTGAGGAAGGAGCTGCGGCTGAAGGCGCGCCCGCACTCCTGGCAGGCGAAGGGCTTCTCCCCGGTGTGCACCCGCTGGTGCTGGATGAGGTTGGAGCTCTGGCTGAAGGCCTGGCCGCACTCCTGGCACTCGTACGGGTTCTCCCCGTGGTGGGTCCGCTGGTGGCGGACCACGTTGGAACTGTGCATGAAGGCCTTCCCACACTCGCGACACTCGTACAGCCTCTCTCCGGTGTGGACTCTCCGGTGCTTGATGGCATCGGACCTCTGGCTGAAGGCCCTGCCGCACTCGGCACACCGGTAGGGCTTCTCCCCGGTGTGGACCCGTTGGTGCCGGATGAGGTTGAAGCTCTGGCTGAAGGCCTTCCCGCACTCCTGGCACAGGTAGGGCCTCTCCCCGCTGTGGGTGCGCTGGTGTCGGACGACAAGTGAGCTGTGGACAAAGGTCTTGCCACAGTCGCCGCATGCGTAGGGCTTCTCCCCGGAGTGGGCGCTCTGCTGTCTGATGGCGTGGGGGTCGCAGCGGTTAAGCCGTCCTGTCCGGTGGCCGCTGCTGTCCACCGCAGGGCCCTCATTCGGCGAGCCGCCTGACGTGCTCTCACAGCCACTCTGCCCTCCAGTTGCCCCACGGGGGGCCGGCTGCCATGGGGCCTCTTGGGGCCTCTCTCCGGCTTCCTCGTTCCCACAAAGGTCCAGAGAATCCACAGCCTGGGGAGGCCCCTGACACAGTCCTGGTGCCTGCTCCCCGTGGCGGTCCCCTTCTTCCACAGCTACCTGCTGCCGTACTGACCCTGCGCTCTGAGCCCCACACACAGCAGCTTGGTGGCCACCTGACGCCTGTGCGAGGGGAGCTGGAAGAGAGGGCCAGGTGTGGTTTCAGACACGAGAAACTCTGAGCTGTGGACAGCCCTACGGGAGCTGCAGGGGCATCGGTGCCTTACAGCCACGCTGGGAAAACCGCATGAGGTCAGTGTGCACCAGGCGCCTGTATGGGGTCCTTGCTCGGCTGTCCTTTCTAACCTCTGTGGGGACAGGGACAGACGAGGGGCTGGAGAACAGTAAGTCAGGCTCCTTCCCTCTGACTCCAGGAAACCGAGCCTCTGCCCCCATCGGTCCAGCTCCAGGAGTGGAGGGGACAGGCTCTGGCTCTGCTGCGCCTGTCCCCCCGCCCCCCGGCCTGGGGCCGCAGCAGGGCACAGCGGACAGCACGCGTACTGGGCCCCACTTACTGCTCCGACCCTGGGCTCCTGGAGCCACACTGACGAGCCCCCAACCCACCACCTCGAAGGGCTCTGTCTGTGCAGAGCGGACTCTGACCCAGATGTCGCAGCAGAGTGGGCACAGCCCGAGGGGGCCAGTGGGGCTGCCATGGTGAGGCGGCAGGTTAAGGCACTTGGCTCCGGGCATGGAGCAGGTGCCCACACAGACGAGCGTCCGGGATGCGGCACCACAGCCTGGGGACACCGGGAAGCTGCACGGTCTCTGCAGCGTCACCAGGGTCTTCTGTGACAGGTGGCTTAGGACAAGGGCAGGGCCAGCAGGGCGAGCACAGACACTAGGTCCAAAGAAAACCTGTCCACCCACGGGAGGCCCCTCACCTGCTTCGGTCCCGCGGGACGAGCACAGCCGCGGGCCGTGGGCAGGTGCCCAAGAGGTTTCCTGCCGACCTCTGACCGGGGCTGCACTGTGGAGGGTGCTGGGGGAAGGGGGCACTGGCCTCAGTGCTGGTCGCGTAGCAGTGCAGTGACAGCAGCCACAGCCACCAAACCCGAACCCTTGGCTCTGGCGGCCCCCCCTCGCCAGCTGCTCTGGGCCAGGAAACGCCACCCAGAACACCCGGGGGGACCTGAGAAAGGGGTGCGGGGCGTGGCAGGGGGACCAGGAGGTGAGGACCACGGGTGCTGTGGCAGGAACATGGGGGTGGCCGTGTTCCTGCAGTGGGGCTCGGGGAGCCCCGACTCCTGAGCTGTGACCCCTTTGGCTGCCTGCCCCTCACCTGCACAGCTGTCCATCGGGGGGCCCTCGCGTGGCGTCCTGCAGACACACCAGGGCTGGGGACACCTGTTCGGGCAAAAAGAAGAAAGGGGAGAAAGTGACAGGGGGAGTGGGGGCAGGTCGGAGCCCCCTGGGGTCCTGAAGGAGCCACCTCAGCCGTGTGCCCATCTGTCACCTGGACCCCTGGGGACATCTGTGGTGGTGGCTCCACACCCACCCGCAGTCCTCTTGCTCCATGAGGACCCAGCCAGCGCCTTCAACAGGCCCTCAAAGGTCTCGAGAAACAGCCACAGGTTTTTAAGTTCTTCGGTAATTATGGAATTTTTAATATAATAGAAGTGAAAACGGTGTAATTTTGGATTGAGGAACAGTTTTGCTAAGTACAACACCAAAATCTGATGGGTTTCACCACACAAGAACATTTAATGTTAAAAGTAAAAAACTGGCCCAGGCTGGTGTGGCTCAGTGGATTCGATTCCCAGTCCGGGCACAGGCCTGGGTTGTGGGCTGGGTCCCCAGTAGGGGGCGCTCCAGAGGCAACCACACATTGATGTTTCTCTCCCTCTTCCTCCCTCCCTTCCCTTCTCTAAAAATAAGTAAAACCTTAAAAAAAACAGAAGTAAATAAACTGGGGGGAGACGTCTGTCAAGGCAGAAGTGTAGATCAAGATGCTTGGCCTCCTTGGACAACTACAGAAAAAATTACAATTAGACCTCAAAACAAGTGCCACCCAAAACTGTCAGAAGATGGAGCTGTAGGGAAGTCTGACGAGATACCGAAGAAGCCAAGTTCACCCGGACTGGCAGGGGGGTCGGTCCCACCTTCATGTGTGGTGGACAAAGTCTGGGATGGACACCATGGAATGGGGGTCCTGCCCAGGCCAGACCGCACAGCCCGGGGTTCCAGAGCCAGGGGGATGAGTCCCTGTGACTTCTGGCTGTAACAACCAGAGGGAGTGGGGCGGTGAGAGAAACTGCCAGAATTCCAGAAGACTGTTCAAAGGGCCGCACGGACTTACGGGGAATTCAAACCCACCCCCTGCAGCCCTTACCCCCACCCAGAGCCTTAGAGAGTGAGGTGGCCCCCGCTGGGCCCTCACCTGAGGCTCCACCCCACGTGCTCCACTGGCGCCTTTTCTCCAGCAGCCCTGCCTGACACACAGAAACACAGGGAGGCAGCCACCACGAGGGGACAGAGAAGCATGGCCCAAGCGATAGAACAGGACAAAACCCCAGAAAAAGGAACTCAGTGGAACGGACACAACCAACCCAGCAGACAGACTGGGGGCTCAAAACACGGGCGACTGGGAGGCTCACAGGGTTTGGCACGGCACCAGCGTGAAGGAAGAAAGGGTCCCACAAAGTGCAATAAAGACACAGCTGCTGGGAACCACTGGCTGGGTGAGGAGGCCGGGATTCAAACCAGTGATTTGGAACATCAGGGAGAAATACGCATTTGACCAGAACAGCAAGGAGGAAACAATAAAAAATAACCGTGAGTATGAGGACCCTGGGGGACATCTCCAAATGTCGGGAGAGGCAAGGACCTACATCCAAGATGAGACTCTATCCAGCAAAGCTTTCATTTAGAATGGAAGGGCAGGTAAAGTGCTTCTCAGACAAGGTCAAGTTCAAAGAGTTTATCATCATCAAGCCCTTATTATATGAAAGGTTAAAAGGATTCATCTAAGAAGAAGACAAAAAATATGAACAGTGAAAGGACAGCAAACTCAGTTACTAACAACCACACCTAAAACAAAAACAAATTAAGCAAACAACTAGAACAGGAATAGAACCACAGAATGGAGATCTCATGGAGGGTTAGCAACAGGGGAGTGGGAGGAGAAGGGGGGAGAAGGTGCAGAAAATAAGTAGCATAGACGGTAGGTAGAAAATAGACGGGGGAGGGCAAGAATAATAGGGGAAATGTAGAAGCTGAAGAATTTCCACGTACGACCCCCGGACGTGAACTAAGGGGGGGACTGTGGGTGGGAAGGGTGTAAAGGGGATAAATGGGACAACTAGGATAATATAGTCAAAATATTTAAGTATATACGTGTAAGAAAAGCCGGTAAAAGTCATGAACACGCAATCCACCAAAAAAAAAGTGGCCAACATATCTTCAGACATAAGTCCCACGTTTGTCCCACCTCATTAGCAATTAAAAAATGCAATTAAAACCTCCATGTTTTACTCTGAAAGCAGATTCACCCGGTTCACCGCTGCGCGCCTGGCGCTCACGGGACAATGTACAAAGGCCGTGGGGTCGCACTGACTCCCCCTCCGGACGTCGAAATCGTGATTTATCTGCACGGAAACTTCATCTGGAAGTTTGTATAGACGAAACCGTGTAAATTGGGTCATTTCACATAAAGAGCTGGGTGGGTTAACCCACACCGGCAACTGGGGACGCAGCGACCCCTGGCGGCCGTCTCGCTGGCCTGGGCAGGCCGGCCGCTTCCACTCGCCTCGGCGGACCTGTGGCTCTTCCGCAGCGAAACCCCAGGACAGACACGCGGCCTTCATCCCGGGCCTCACGGTCACGCTCAGCACGGCCCCAACGTCGGGCACCCCACCTAGCCCGCCACCACTTACCTGCAGTCACCGCTGCTAGTCCCAAGTACCAGGCCCTTCACTGGCGGCTCAGACAATTCCGGCAGCTCTCTAGGCTGTGGGAGAACTGTGAACTCAACTGCTCTGGAGGCCGCAATGCGGGCACTTCCTGGGCGCTCTAGGCCTCTGGAGGACTGTGCTCTCAGCTGCCCTGGAGGCCGCAACACAGGCTCTTCCTGGGCGCTCTAGGCAGCTGGAGGACTGCTCTCAGCTGCCTTGGAGGATCTGCTTGAACAGTTGCAACCTCTTTTTTAGGCCGCTTCTTGCGATGCGCCAGGCCAGGAATGGGATGTCAAACTCTTTTTCACCAGGGCCACATCAGCCTTGTGGTTGCCTACAAAGGGCCAAATGTAATGTAGAACTGTATAAATGTAACTACTCCTTAACTAGGGGCAAGGAGCTCTGTGCTGCCGCTGGGTAGAAACAAGGTGCCGGGCCGGATTTGGCTGAGGGCCTTGTGTTGGCCACCTGCGCTGTAGGCTAATGGAGACTTGGGGGCTTAGCTGCCCTGAGGCCATGGGCAGGCACTTCCGGTGACGATCTAGACTGCCCCAAGAGTGCGCTCAGCTGCGTTCTGCGCCCCTGGGAAGCCGCTGGGTGGCAGGTGGGTGGTGCCCCAATGTTGGCTTCCTTTTGAGATTCTTAAAGGCAGGATCCTTAGCCCCAGTGCGAGGCCCCTCCCAGACTGTTGTCCTGATCTTCATACAGCGCTGGCCGCCTTCCCAATCCCATGGGCATTCTAGAATCCCCGTCTCTGCCAGTCCCTGCTCCCACGCACCGGCCTGGCGCAGCCCCAGTGTCTCCCACCTGGGTTCCACCGAGTCCAGGCAGGTGCAGGGATAAGGTCAGGGAAGTAGGGCCAGGTTTGGTGACTGAGCCGACTGCGTAGTGAGCGAACAACGATGCCGGTGCTAGTGGAGGAGGGGGGGCTCCAGGGAGAAGGAGGCCGCAGACCCAGGAAGCTGCTCTGTGGGGAGGAGCAGGAGAAAATGGGGCGGGGGGAGCCACACGCTGCTGGTGCTTGCGCAAGGCCCAGCCCTCGGCCCTCGTGTCCACTACCCACACATGTGTGGATCCCCTGGCCTGACCTCAGCGCCCTGGAGAAGGGGCTGCCGTGCAGACAAGGAAGACGGAGGAGCTGGTGCTCGGACAGGACAGTGACAGCCCTCCCTCTGCCAGGCTGCGCTGGAAGGGCAGAAAACCGGAGCCCCCGGAGCTCCCCGTTCACCGACAGTTAGTGCTGGGGCTGGGGGCTCCTGTTACTGCCCAGGGCATCTCAGACACCATGAGCTCAAGGACTGGAGTGTGCAGTTCCACCACCACCCAGGGATGAGACGAGGGAGCCAGACCTCAGTGGGCTGGCCCTTTGCTGGTGGTCAACAGCAGAGCCAGCTGGGAGGAGCCCAGGCCGTCGTCTGAGTGTCCTAACCCAGTGCCAGAGCAGTACTTCTTTTGGCCCAGAAACAGCCTCATGCCGCAGAACTGGAGAACTGAATGCAGACCCAAGACACCTGCAGCCCAAGGCATGAAGGGTGGCTGTGGGCAGGGCAGCGCGCCCTGCGGGAGGCCCCCCTCACCCAGGTGCAGAAGGGGGGCAGCCCTGCAGCTTTTTCGGACCCTGCACCCGCCCTCCAGCCCCGCAGCTCCCACCCCAGCTGGCCGCCTGACCGCGCAGCCCCGCATCACTGCTCACCGCTGCCGTCAACACTGTGTCTGCTCCCTTCACATGCTCTTACTTATTTGTATCAAATTATGCAATACGCATATATCTTTTAAGATCTAAAATCTGGAAATGCACCCGGGCCCACATCCCAGTGGGATACCTCAGGTCTGAGGGCTGCTTGGCCCACAAGGTACTCAGCAGGCCGGCCTGGCCTTGCGCTTGGAGCCTTCCCGGCCACCATCCACTGGAGGGTCCTGTCGCCCCTCCCAACTGCACCCTCCTCGCGTTGGCCTGATCTGCCTCTCCTCTCACCGCATAACCCAGGACGGTCCCCTTCTGAGCTCAATCTGCTCTGGCTCCCCTGAGCTCCGTAGCCCCGGACCCGCCCGTGTTTCGGGCTCCAGCCCATTCTAGGCACTCTGGCAGCCAGCAGCCCTGGCCAGGCCCAGCCCAGGGCTCAGCCAGGTGGGACCAACTCCTGGTTCTGCACTTAAAGGGTTGTCAGTGTAGGTCCGCACAAGCAGCTCCTGTACTGTCTGGCCCATCACAAAAAGTTTGGGGGCATGTCCTGGCTGGTGTGGCTCAGTGAAGTGAGTGCCAGTCTGTGAACCAAAAAGTCCTGGGTTCAATTCCCAGTCTAGGGCACATGCCTGGGTTGCGGGCCAGGTCTCCAGTAGGGGGCGCGCAAGGAGCAGCCACACTTGATGTTTCTCTTCCTCCCTCCCTTTCCCGCTCTAAATATAAAATAAAATATTTTCTTAAATCTTAAAAAAAGTATCCTACTTCAAGTCAACTTTCCAAAAAACACAGCAAAATCCAACCAGGGAACCGGCCCTCCGGATCGTATCCCCAGCACGGATGCGCCTCTTTCTGTTACAGGAACGGCCACGGGTCACGCCCCCTCGCGGCGGAACCACCGAACTGGCCCTCAGGCCGCAGCAACGCACGGAGCAGGCGGGACAGCCGAGCAGAGACCCCCTCGCGGGCGGGGGGGGGTCCCCCAGGGCGGGGGCCCCCAGGGGCGGCTGCCTCCCTCCGGACCGCGGCCGCGCAGCTGAAAAAGGGCGCGGCGGGGCGGGCAGGGCCGAGTGGCCGGGCCGAGTGGCCTCGAGAAGGCAAAATGGGGGCAGAGGGAACATTCACAGTAAGAAACTACTTAGAATTTTAAAGTCATCTTTCAAGTACAAACTAGAATTTACTAGGATTCCACTGTACACTTGTTGTTCTTCCTTAAGATGTTTTTGTAAAAAAGGCAATGTTTGCAGCGTGTATTCCTGTGGAAAGAAAGGCATCGCCAGGAGCGAGGAGAGCTGAATTACGGCGGCGGGTCGGTCGGAGGGCCCCTCGCGCAGCAAAGCGGGAGGGGCAGGACAACGGACGACCGCGGGGACGGACCGGAGGTAGAGGGACGCAAGCGGGAGACTTGTAGACGGTTCTCCGGAGAAGGGGGCGGAGGAGGGGCCGCGGCGGAGGCTGAGGCGCTGGGTCAAGTGAGGGGCCAGAGAAACACTTTCAGCGAGACAGGCCGGAAGCTGTCAGTCCCCCGAGCAGGCAGGGGGCGCCACAGAGCAGCGGCGAAGGGACCCGCCGGGGCGCGGGACGGTTCGGGGAGTCTGGGAAACCCGCTGAGCTCGGGTGGGACGCAGAGCGGAGCGCCTGGCACGGGCTCTGTCGACCTGTGGGTCGAAAGCGGTGGGACCGCGAAGCAGTTAGAATAGTGGTGGCCTGGGAGACCGACTGTGCTGACAGTTGACTTAGCGAGTGGAAGGCTGGTGCACGATGGTGACAGCTAACTGGGGACGGGGGCGGAAGAAAGCATGGGCCCCAGCACCCTAGATCCGGTTCGAGTCACACTGGGGGAATCCTGTCTGAGCCCCACGTGCAGGGAGCCCGCACGCTGGGGGCGCTTGGAGCTGAGGTGTGCGGGGCGCCTCCTGCTGCTTGGAGGACCCATCGGAGACCAGGCCTGGGGGACCAATCGGGAGACCAGAACAGGGGGCCTGGGTGCTGCTGGGGGCAGACTGGGGCTGGGAGAGCTCAGGGCGTGCGCGTCGACCCAGCTGGCCTACGAGCCTGGAGCTGTCCGAGGTGCTGGGCAGGGCGCGCGCCTTTGCAAGGGTGGCAGAGAGGCAGGGCCTCGGGACAGGGAGGAGCGAGGGGCCGGCAAGGTGTGTAGGGCTCTGAGGCCGTGGGAAGGGCCTCGGGAAGCAGGTGTGGGGCGTCCAACTTATAGCTCCAGAGGCCATCGCTGGGCTACAGTGGCGGGGAAGCGGGAGGCGAGGTCCGGCTGGTTGGAGTGGCCCGAGGGGGATGGCGAACCCTGGCCTGGGGAGAGAGCCTTACCCTCCATGACGATTAGCTGGAGGGACTGCTTAGCAAAGAATCGGAGGAGGAAGGAGATAGGGCCTGGGAACGGCCCTACCTTCCAACCCCGGGGACCCTACTCTTGTTGAGTGAGCACAGCCAGGTCATCTCCATCCGGAGGGCAGAGTTGGGAACTACAGAGGCTGAAGGGGCAGATTCTGGCCCAAGCCAGAGCTGTCCTTCAGCTCGAGTTGCCTGTCTGCAACTTGGGGTCGATTCCCTGAGCCATCCCGAGTGTGGCCAGGACAACTGCCTGTGCAGGAGTGCTTGCTTTGAGGGGCTGGAGGACACCAGAAGCACCCAAGCCAGGCGCACTGCCAAAGTCCTTGCCGGGTTGGGAAGGAAATCCAGATACCCTGGCTCCACCGCAGGCCCGTTGGATGTCTCCCCTGGGGTGGGGCCTGTGGTGGTACTGGGTGGTCCTTCAGTGGGTTTTCACACCCCATGAAACAAGGTCCTAGAAAATGCAAGGCGAGGGGCCAGTGCCTCATGGGGTTGGCCCCTGCAAGAACCCCTGAACACCCAGCCAGGAGGACGTACAGGCGTTCCAAGAAGGGTTAGAGCTGGAACAAGGAGAGGGTGGGACTGTGGCAAATAGGTGGAATGGATCCACTGTCAGAAGGCCCTGCAGGAAATACCTCCCTTGGGCTTCTGGGTGGAGCTCAGCCCCTCCCCCAACCACACTGCACTGGACTCCACCTGTGGGCCAGGTCACAGGCTGTGCTGAGACCTCCGGGAGCTGTGCCAAGCAGCACCATCTGCACACGAGGCTTCAGAAGTTACTCTAGGAAAACACAGACCAAGTCCCCCCCAAATCATGGCCCCTTTCTAGACCATGACCCCAAGAAAGTTCTGCCCTGCTGAATCTCCTGTCTTGCCTCACAACCCCCCCTGGCCGTGACTTTGGTGTGAGCAGAAGGCGCTGCTGGATCCTGTCGCTGTGTGGGCATCGAGCCATCCCACCCAGCTGAGCTCTCCCAGGTGCTGGGAGTCCAGTGGCTCAGAGACGGGCACCGCACACCTCCTGGGGCCTCTGGGCCTCAGTCCCTGGGGCGTTCAGACAGCCCCCGACCTCCCAGACCAGAAGGGGCACTCTTAGGGCCCCATGCCGCTCTCCCTGAGACAGGCCCTTGGGAACAGTAAGCAGCCCTTGGCCTCACCCAGATGGGAGTGGCTCCAGTTACCACCAATTAAAAAGAATTTATTGGGGGCATTGGGGGCGCTGGGTGTGCGGTGCCAGCTGGGAAGGGTGAGGAGGCTGGAGCGCTGCCCGCACCGCACCGGCCTGGCTGCAGCTGCTATTCCCGGTAGTGCACGCGCTGGTGCTGGATGAGCTGGGAGCTCTGGCCAAAGGCCTTGCCACAGGCGCCGCAGGCGAAGGGCTTCTCGCCCGTGTGCGTCCGCAGGTGCCGGAAGAAGTGCGAGCGGCCGCGGAAGGCCTTGCCGCACTCGGCGCACTCGTAGGGCTTCTCGCCCGTGTGGATACGCTGGTGCTCGATGAGGACCGAGCTCCAGACGAAGGCCTTGCCGCACTGGCTGCAGGCGTAGGGCCTCTCGCCCGTGTGCAGCCGCCGGTGCCGCAGCAGATTGGAGCTCTGGCTGAAGGCCTGGCCACACTCGCTGCACGCATAGGGCTTCTCGCCGTTGTGCACGCGCAGGTGCTGCGTGAAGTGCGAGCTGTGGCTGAAGGCGCGGCCGCACTCGGCGCACTCGTAGGGCTTCTCGCCCGTGTGGATGCGCTGGTGCTGGATGAAGCCCGACCAGCCGCGGAAGCGCTTGTCGCACTCGTGACAGGCGTAGGGCTTCTCGCCCGTGTGGATGCGCTGGTGCTTCAGCAGGAGCGAGTTGTACTTGAAGCTCTTGCCGCAGGCCTCGCACCTGTGCGGCTTCGCACTGCGCGGGCCACCCTGAAGGGCCCCGAGGCCTGAGTCCCGACAGAAGCCATCCCCCAGCTCTGAGCCACCCTCGGTCCCTGAGGCTCCCAGCGGCCTGAGCATCACACGCCAGGCGCCCCTCTTGGGCAGGCAGGATCTGGCTCCCAGCGACTGGCCTGCACGCTGCTCCGAGCCGGCCTCCTGCCCGAGGCTGCCCGCACACTCGGGTCTACAGGGTAGACCCCTCAGAAGGGTCCTCAGCGCCCCTCCGTCGGGGCCCACCTCATGTCCAACATCCTGTGGATGGGGAGACAACAGAGCCTGCTCAGGCTCTGCCTCAGGATCTGAAAAGACAATTGGGAGAGGTAGCTAAAGCCCACCCACCCACTGGGCTGCCCTGCCATTCTAGGAGACCAGCTGGCAGGGGTGCCACAGTGCAGGGGACCAGGCTGAGCACAGGCCTGACTGGAGCCAGACTCAGGGACACCAGAGCCCTGGCTCCAGAGGGTGCTGCCCAAACCCCCGCAGGGGCGAGCACGCTAGGCTGCTGCTGCACAGCTCTTCCTGGTGCTAGCCAAGGTCAGGTGGCAACTGACCCCTGCAGGGTCTCCAGGTGGGGTGGGGCTGTGCCTGGCAGACATCCCCGGGGCTTCTCCTGAGCAGGTGGGTGGGGGTGGGGGTGAGGAAGGGGCTGGAGGCCTGGTCAGCGTGCCTCTCAGACAGGCTGTGGGGAGGAGGGGTTGGGAACCAGAGCTTGATCTGGGGGACAAGTGGAGGCCAGGGGTACTGAGTCAGGGACCCCAGCCAGACACGCAGGTGGCTGTGGGGGTCTGGGTGGCACCCACAGGTGTCAGTGAGGAGTGGAACTTAATGGGCAAGGGGCCTGGGGGGGCAGAGGTGAACTCTGAGCCAGGGACCAGAGGGGCCCAGGGTCCGGGCAGTGGTGGCTCCTGGGGTGGTGAGGCTGCACAGAGCCTGGCAAGGGGCAGCCTCTGTTCCTCTACCTGGCCCGCAGGCGTCCCTGCCCATCTGGACCCCCTCCGTGTCTCCTGCGCCTGGGCCCCACAGCTCCTCCTCCCATGGGGGCTGGGAGAGCACCTCAGGGCTTCTGCAGAGGGAGCCTGGGGTCTGGGGTTGAGGGCTCATCTCCCCCTAATCCCCTCAGATCCAAGGCTCTCTCTCTGCAACCTGCACGATGCCACCTGCTCCTAGATTATGACCCCTAACACACAGCACCCCCTCCAGGGCCTCATCTCTACCCACACTCTCTCCTCAGGGACAACCCTGGTAGCTCGTGGGCTCAGCCCCCCCGCTCCGTTTCTGGCATGGCACACCACCTCCCAGTGGGCCACGTCTTCAGACACCTGGCCGTGGCTCAGGGCGTTCTGGGCTGGAGCCATCCAGGGCTGGTCTCTGCTGGTGCAGCCCAGGTCGAGCGTGGCCCCACTCTGCATGGGCTCTGGGCCTCCACCCTGGGCGCCAGCCCTCTCCTTCTGCAGGGCTGGTCCAGTCCTTCAGGGTGCCCCCTCCCCAGTCCTACGTCCTGCTGGCCTGACTTTCAAGAGAAGGAGCTGTGGCTCGCTGCGCCCAGTCTCGGGCCAAGGGCACGATGAGTCAGACGGATGTGGTCTGAACCCTGTGGGCTTCCCTGTCCCCATCAAAAACATGGGGACAGGAGGTCCTACCTTGCCAAGACGTTTCAAAGGTGACACGAGAAACTGGAGGTAAAGTGTGGGCCTCGAAGTCCTGACTGCATGTGGCAGGGGACATGGCTGCAGGCTTGGCTTGCCCTGGTGCTGGGAGCCCTGGACAAGGCACTGAGACCCCCATGCAGGGAGGGCAGCTGGCCCAGCAAAGGCCTGTGCAGCACCCAGCACACCCTCCCCACACCCCCCTCCTTAAAGATGACCCGCCCAGAGCCTGGCACTCAGCCCCGCTGCCTCCCCAGGAATCTCAGCTTATCTGTGTCCTCGGCTGTGATGAGTGAGGCCAGGCCTCCTGTGGACGGGGACATAGGCACCCCCTCTCAAATTCCATACCTCGACAACCCCAGGCCCTGCCCGGGGGGGTGCAGCAAGGTCCCTGGAGCCCCCACATGAACCAGCATGCCCAGAGCCAGGACCATGGCTGGTTCGTGCTCCTTCTCTTTCAAAGTCTGGCGGGTGGGGGGCGGGTGTGCGGGACTCGCTGAGGACCTAAGCAACGAGGCTGCGTATGGTTTTGCCCAGATGCCCCCCAAAGAAAACACGGTCCCAGGGACTGTTCCCGGGGAACCTTTTCTCACGAAGCTCAGGCCCCAGCCTCAGCCAGCGCTGCCCGAGTCCCACCTCCGGGCGGCTGTGCGGGGGGCCAGTACCGTGTTGCCGACTGCGGGAGCGGAGCTGGGCCTCCGAGTGGTGGGCTCCAGGTGTCCCCGGCGACTCGAGACTGACAGGGGATGGGACACGAGGGGGCTGCTGACAGTCCCCCAGGGCTGTCATACTCCGCAAGGTCTGATGAAGGAAGGCGTGCTCACCCGGGACCTGGGGAGACGAGAACCCGGGCAGGGTGAGGGGGGGCGTGGGGGGCAGGGCAGCGGCAGCTGCTCATCAGCCTCCCGGAGCTGGGCTGGAAGGACCAGCGCGCCCGGCGGAGGCCTCCTCTCCGTTCGGGGACAACCCGCGCCCCCCAGGCGGGGCTCAAGGTCACGCGGCGGCGGCCCCGGGCGGGGCTCGCGGGGATCAAGCGCGAGGGCTTGCGGTGTCCAGCGTCCCCACCCCTGCCCGGCGCTCCCTCACCTTCCAAGCCTGAGGTGGCCACCTCGCCCGCACTCCCGTCCGCCGGAAGTGAACCCGCGCCGGCCGGAAGTGAACTTGCGCCCGCCCCCACCCGAGCGCATTTCCGGCCGCTCTGGGCGCCGGGAGGACTATGGCTTCGACGGCCCCGAAGCTCGCGATAGGAGGATATACTTGAGCATGTTGTCCCAGATCTGCTGGTCACCGAGCTCCCTTCCCGCCTGTGCCCTCTCCTCCCCTTGCCGGGCTACCCTGCGTCGCCCCGCCGAGCTCGTTTCGGCGAGATGAGGGCGGACCCGGGGCTCTAGCAGCTCCACGCGGAGACGCAGCGCTCGCCGCGTTCTCTGCCCGCCTACGCCCCGCTTCGTCCCGGGCCCTGCCAGGCTCCGCCGCCTGAACGGGCATCTCGCCAAGCAAGTGCTCCGGTTTCTGCCGAAAGCTGCCTCTCCCAGGTTCCAGCTGCTAAATCAAAACCTGGCCGGCAGCTCCCCTGACCTGCGGGTCTCCTCGGATCCCACCCTGCCAACCCCTGGCCCTCGCTCTGTAGGACACCCAGCAGCGTCCCTGTTCCCACCCACCAGGTGCCAGTGGCACCTCCTTTCAGTTTTGACAACCAAAAATGCCCCCAGGCGTTGTCTGTGAACCCTTCTGGGTGACTGACTCACCCAGAGTCAGTCTACTTGCTCAGGCACACTGAGGGTCTCCCTTCGGAGATCAGGACCTTAGGGCCGGGGTCCCAGGCTCTGGGGGCCTCCCAGACCACCCCACCCCCGGCCCCCTGGGGAGTCAGGACTGCAGGCCCTAAGCAACTGGCAAAGCCAAACTTAGTCTCTCAGGTGTGGAGGACCACAAAGGTGGTGCGTGCAGGGGGACACGCTGTCTTGTCACTGCAGCAGGGCAGTCCCATCCTAAGTTAGCAAAAGGCGGTGAGTGACCAGCTGGTCTCTGGCTGTGCTGGCCAGTGCCAGCATTCTCCTGGGAATCCCGACTGCACCCCTACAGCTGCAGATCAACAGAGCACAGTGAAGGGGTCAGGACAGACGTTTATTCCAGGAGAAAACAGCTCCCAGCAGGAAGCAGGACACGGGTGCTGTGATGTGTGGAGGCAGGGATTCGGGCACCGCAGGAACCAGGGGAACTGCCTGGAAGGGGAGACCACAGGGACACTCGGCCACAGGAAACCAGGGAAGCAGAGAGACCGCCCAGCCCAGGCAGAGCGCACTTGCTTCGTAAGGACTGAAGGGGCGAAGGGATCACCAAGTAAAAGTTCAGCAGCGTTGGCTAGCTGGAGAGTTGGATTTCCAGACAAAAATAAGCGGTAGACACCAGACTAGCAAGTATCCACACCATCTCAGGTCCCAGACCGCCAGCTGCAGGCCAAAGTGTTTGTGGCCTGCGGTCATCTCGAGCGGCCAGCTGTGTGGGCTTGGATGCACCCCCTGGGGGGGACGTGAGGAGAAGGCTGATACAGAGTGCTGGAGCCACTGGGAGCAAGCGTGCTCACACCAAGAGCCACAGTCTCAAGAAACAGAACCAGAATGCCACGTGGGTAAGGGAACAGTGACCCAGAGCACAGGTGGTGTGCCAGGGCACCTCCGAGCAGTGAGTGTAACCCACACTGGGCACCCCTGTGCCAAAACTAAGGCGTGTGCTGAAGCTGAGGCACCCGGGGTGCTCGCCCTCAGGGGACACTGACTTCCGGCCTCAGAAACCCACATCTTCGGAGTCTGCAGGGGACTTCGGGCAGCAGTGCCAGCCCTGACGCCCTGGCCAAGCCTGCATCCGGGCAGGACCCCAGCCACAAGGAGGACCACCCTACAGTTCACACAACAGGCGGCTGGAGCACGTGAGGAGGGATTGGGCGACAAGGACTCTGGGCTGGGTGCACAGGGGTCCTCGAGAAGGGGACCCAGAGGCCACCTTGGCCCCTAGCCTGTTCCTTCTCTGGTCCCAACACTGCTTCCATGGGCCTCAGCAGCACCCCCTTACCCCTCTGTCCTGCTCCAGAGCAGATGTCCATGTGCCCACAGGGCCATGAGCCTCCTCCCTGGTGCTGAGGCTGCAGGCCCAGCCCCGAGTCCCAGCTCCTGTGTGGGAGCCCTGCTCACCAGCAGAGGCACCGAGCAGTTGCATCCCGATACCCAGATGGGCTCAGACACAAGAGGTCACTAGAAGTGAAACCCAGGGGACACCCTGTTGCCACTGGAATGTGGTGGGCCCTTGTGCAAGAACGACCAAGGGCCAGGTCACTGAGGAGCCCCTGCCCGCAGGGGGAGGCCCGGAGCCCCACCTGCCCTCAGGTCAAGGGGGGGTGAGGCTCACAGAATGCGGCACCATCAATGTCAAGTTGCTGGGTCATCGCGGACGCCCCATGTCCCATTCAAGGTCCTGTGTGGCCCGTGCCCAGACACCAGGTCCCCCTAGAGCCGTCCCTATGCCCTCCATGCTGAACCGTGGTGGAGCCAGCGGTGTGACCAAGCCAACCTGAGACGGGTCTGGGATCACTGCTGTGCATCCTCCTGTGACAGTGGGGAGGTGCCCCGAAGTCTGGGACTCTGAACTGGCATTTGGCCAGGGATGTCCTTGGCCTGCAATGTTCCCCAGGATGCCCAGCTGACGCCGAGCTGAGGTGCCTGCTGGGTGGAGTAAGAACAAGCCGTGAGCCTGCCCACCCTGGAGAGATCTGGGGGCCCCAGGAAGGCCCCACAGTCCATGCCAGTTCTCCTGAGCCCCTGCCTTCCGGGACCCCCACATGAAACGCTGCCCTGCTCACATCTGCAGGCCTGTCCCTGGAGTGTTCCTTCCTGCAGGGACAGCCCTCTCCATGTCTGGGTCCCCACCTGTCCCTCAGCCAGAGAGGCTGGACCCAGCTTTCCTTTCTTCTGGTCCTTGATCTCCGTCCCTCTGGCGGACTTCAGGAACACGGGAACTTTCTTGTCAGTTTTGAGGTTCCTCTTTGCACACATTTCATTGGGAATGTCCTGCTTTGGACAGTCTACTCTCACAACCTGGAAAGACAAGAAATGCCTCTTGAATAAAGAAACACAGTTGCTCCTGGCTGGTGTGGCTCAGTGGACTGAGTGCAGCCTGTGAACTGAAGGGTCGCAGGTTCGATTCCCAGTCAGAGCACAGGCCTGGGTTATGGTCCAGGTCCCCAGCAGGGGGCGTGGGAGAGAGGCAATCACACATGGGTGTTTCTCTCCCTCTCTTTCTCTAAAAATAAATAAATAAATATTTAAAAAATTGTGATTCCTATCTGCTGCCTTTGTTGGGAAAAAGCCAACTATGGACATGAGGAAACAGTTTGATGAGGGGAAGGCGGGGAGGCGTGGCTTAGACCCACACCTGGATGGCCAGAGGGTGTCCAGGAAAGTGCTTAATTTTGTTCTGAACTCAAGTCGGGAAACACATTGAACATGCAGACTTTGCCTGTATATGGTGTCATCAAGAGCAATGGACCGACACGCCGGCCCTGAGCCCGGGGGGCCTGTCTGCCGAGCTGGATGCAGGCCACTCTCTCCTCCTCCGGTTTGGCTGTGTGTCCCACACACCATGCCACTCGGTGTTGCCCAGTTTTGCACTTGAGACTGTTAAAATCATGCCGGGGTCCCCTGTGCCACACTGCCCCCACTCAGCGCTCAGTCCTGTCAAAAACCAGCCTGTTCCTTCGACCCTCAGCGGTGCCCGGCCCCCATGACTGGCAGCTGCCCCGTCTCTCGCCCCCTGCAGTCTCCTGTCCTCTGCAGGATGGGGGATGTCCCTCAGCTTGCTGACCCCCAACCCTCCCGCTCCCCGGGATGGGGCCAAGGGCGACAGTGGCCCCTCTGGCACTTGCTCCGGTGAGTGGCATTTTTGCTGTCACTGAAGCTTGCGCACTCTATCACTTCTGGTGTTTTTTCAGAGGGGTTGCTTACAAGGTTTCCTTTTCCCGGAAGGTAGGCGAGTGCCGCTGGCACAACCCAAAACTTGAGAGCGGAGGTTGGAATAGCAGCCCTGGCCTTGGTGCTGGAGCAGCAGCAGAACCAGCTCCCCGCACCCCCCGGGGCGCCCAGTGGACCCTGGGCCCGCGTTGCCGCCACCACCGACTCGGCAGCAACAGGACAAGGCCCATCTGTCTGCCCAACAGGGCAGGTGGCCAAAGAGACCGAGAACTGTTTAGTGTGAGATGTGTGATTTCTCTAATCCTGTGCACTGTATTTGTGAAGAAATTCCCAAGGGCATTATCTTGTTAGGTAGAGAGGCAGTGAGGGTCGTCAGCCTGCAGCAGAGCACGGCCCCCATGGAGTGTGCACAGGGACCGAGAGCAGATGGCCCTCAGACCACCTGCTCTGTGCAACGTCCTGGGAATGTCCTTCAGACGCGGGGTTGCACGTCTGTGTCTCCCCGAGGCTGGCTTCGGGCACCTGCTTCTGAACAGCGAGAGCAGGTCACAGGTGGCATGGAGGGGGTGGGCGGGACGCTCCTCAGCACACCCCGGGGGCCAGCGGGGGCCCAGCTTAGGTAGGTGTTATGACGTCACAGCTTCTAGAAAGACCAGGAGCCCCTCCCATCATCTGGGCTGCCTGTTGGAGGGGCCCGTCCCCACCAAGCTTGGGCCTCCTCACAAGACAAAGTCTCAAGCCATTTTTAGTTTTTTGGATTCAAAAAAGTGAAAATGTAGGTGTCATCCTTTTCCGAATGAAAAGCCTTGTTATCTCCAGGTTGACCGTCACCTCGCCCCCTTGTGCTGTCTAGATCTGGGACAAACTGCACAGCCCGGGAGAGCAGACCCCCATGCAGACCCCTTCTGAGGGAAACCAGGGCAGGCCCAGCACGTGGACTTGACTTGGGGGGGCGGCGCGGGGGTAGGGTGGAACCTGGGGGCTGGGCGCAGAGCAGCGGAACTCACCTGCACAGAGAGCCAAGCCCCGGGAGGTACAGGCTGGAGCCCCAGCGTGTGGCCGTGGAAGGAAGCTCCCACGTGGCAGCCTTCAGGCCGAGGAGCTGTGCCGCCTGTGGTCGGTCTGTGTAAGTCAAGCCCCTGATCCAGGATGGTGGCCGGGCCGAGAGGACACGTGTCACAGGGTGTCTAGTTCCTGGGGCCGGGGTCGAGTTCACGGGCTGGTGCTGCAGCCTGAGAAGGGTGGTCCCTGCAGCCAGCCGAGGGGAGATGGGGGTTCTGGTGCTCCTAGAAGACTGCTGTCTGGCTCGGGGCCACAGGCCTCCTGCCGCCTGCCTGGGGACAGGCCAGGGACCCAGTGGGCCAAGGGGCTGCAGGCCAACGTCCTCAAGAGCAGGCGAGAGGGTGCCCGGCAGCGGCGGCAGCCAGGGGAGCGCGTGGGCAGCTGCCTCCCGCTCAGTGCTTCCTCCAGGGGTGCCGCTTTCGGTGGCGAATGAGGCACGAGCTGTAGGCGAAGGTTTTCCCACACTCCTTACACTCGTACGGCTTCTCGCCGGTGTGCGTCTTCTGATGCTTCAGGAGATTCGAGCCGCAGTTAAAGGCTTTCCCGCACTCACCGCAGGTGAAGGGCTTCTCCCCCGTGTGGATTCTCTGGTGTTTGGTGACGTCCGAGCTGTGCCGAAACGTCTTCCCGCACTGGGCGCACTGGAAGGGCTTCTCCCCAGTGTGGACTCTCTGGTGGCGGATGTGATCTGTCTTGTGCTTGAAGACGCGCCCACACTCGCTGCACTCGTGGGGCTTCCTTCTCTGAAAAGGTACGAATACGGGAATCCCCTCAAAGTCATCTTTAAAGGAAGCGTCGAAGGCATCAAATATGTGGGCTTCGGCCTCAGCGCTCAGGCTGGGCTCCTTGCTGGGCTTTGTAGCCAGAGCGGCTCTCCTGCAGGGCCCTTTGCCCCCGCACACCTTCTGGTCCTTGGCATTGTCCCTCTGCACAACCATGTGCTCCTTTGGGCCCTCCGTCTTCTTTCTGCCTGTGGGCTTTTCCATCTTTCTGTTCCCAGGGGAGGGAGGGCCAGGGAAGCCTGTGAGGGCTAAAGGGAAAGGCGGGGCACCACTCTCCAGCCAGCCAAATTTCTCTCTTTGTGGTCACTTCTTTGGAGGCATCCTGCCTCAGACACAGCTCCTCACTGCTCTGAGCTCACCGTGGCAGCTGGAGCAGGACCTGCAGCGGAAAAGCGGGTGGCAGCAACCCTGCAGAGGCCACGGAAGCCTGAGCCTGAGCGTGACACGGGCGTCTGGGAAGACACACTGAGCTCTTTCCCGAAGACGGACTGAGGGAAGGGGCCGGGGCCCATGGGGATGTAGCCCCTCCGCCTCCCTACTCCTGTCCTGCCACCTGGACATGGAAGGAGCGTCTTAGACTGGCCGAGGCCTCACAGAACACTGGGTTCCGGGAGCCCCGCCCCTGAACTCTGAACCGTGTCCTGGTGTCTGTACACGGTGTCCACTCAGTTGCTAACCACAGAGTTTTCTTCCCCTGCTAGGGCACGAGGTCTCCACACCCATGTCCAGGAGGGCTGACCTGTGCCACAGACCAGTGTCTACTTTGTGGTCCCCAAACTGGAGTTTCTTGGTCCTTCTCCACTTCCTATATTTGGGACCAGACAACATGTCTTTGGAGCCAGATATGCCCCTCTTGGAAGGTGCCACTGCCTTGGGCCTGGATTCTAAGGCCCATGAAACTTGCCGCTGTCTCCCTGGTGTCTGCCCTGCTCCCAGCCTGGCCCTGGGCCCCCTTGTGGTCCATCGCACACAGCAGCGAGCCCAATATACTCCTGCCCCTCTGGCTCTGGAGCGTCACATGGCCAACCCTGCACTCCCCTCCAGCCATCAGCCCTCTTCAGGTCCCCAAACAGGCCCAGTCTTTGCTGTTGCAGCGCCTGGCTGCTTCTGGAAACAGGCTCTGAGAGCAGGCCTCGGGGGGGCTGGCCTCTCTCGTGCAGAGCTCCGGGGGAGGGCCCTTCTCAGAGAGGTGTCCCTGCCCCACTCACAGCTCTAGTTTTCCTTGGAGCACGTCTCTGAGCTAACCCGTCCATGGAAGCCCAAAGTTCCAGATAATCAACAAGGTTTTTGCTTGCACGGTCTTAAAACCCGATAGTCCCGCTCCCTGGTGCCACCGAAAAGCACCCCAACATCCCAACTGCAAACAGGAACCAGTCAGTTCCAGCGACAGGTCAGGCCCAGGCTCCTGCAGAAGCACGGTCCGCACGGCGCACAGCAGTTGTTACGTGCTTCATGGCAGAGGCTGGTTTCACTCACTTCTCTACATGCTGTGCACGCCCCAGAATAACATCACTCTTAAAAGACGGAGTAGAAAGAGGTCACCGTCTCCGTCCCCTTAGGTCACAGGTTCGTGGACACGAGTGCCAGTTACGGAGACACAGACAATTCAGTCCACGTTGTCAGAGCAGATGAGAGCGCTGGCCCAAAGCCTGGGACTGGTACCGGCCGTGCAACTAGCGTGCCGCTCTGCTGCTCTCTGGACCACGCAGCTCTGAGCTCCCCGGGAACCACACTCGGCCCGGCGGCCCCCTCTCTAGCTGCCTGCAGGAGCCTGGGCCGCAGGCAGAGAGACCGCATCACCAGTGGTTTGAGATCCAGGGGCAAACCTGCACCCTGTCTGTTGGGCCCTGGCCTGCAGGCGCCAGCGGCTGTGCTGCAGCAGATGCGAAGGGCCTCGAGCTGGGCAGAGCCCCGCCCACGACCCAGCCTAGAGGGCCGCGCGCGCAGGGCCAGGGGCGACGTCTTCACCTCTATGCGAGCGGAGCTGGTCCTCGCGCAGCCTGGTCCTCGCGCAGCCTCGCCCTCCGCCGGCGGCGCCTGGAGCCGAGGTGGGAAGGCCGCCGCCCTGCGCCAGGGCCCCCGCCACTCCGGAGTGACCCAGGGAGTCCGTGGCTGAAAGCGGGCTCTCTGGAAGGGACGCCAGCCTTGCTGAGCCCCCGCCGCCCACCAGTAGCCCAGCAGAGCAGCAGGCCCACTGAGCAGGACCACAGAGCCTGCCGCCACAGCCAGCCACTGGCCACGCCCCTTCCCGGGCCGCTCTAGGAGGCGGGACTCAGGGCCTCTCGGTGGTGCGCACAGGACCCCGCCCCCGAGCCGGCTCCTCCCACTCGCCTCTGATTCCGAAGGCCCCTCCCTGAGCCCTCTCGTTCACCCTTGCGGCCCGCCTTCACTCTTGTTTTCAATATATATTTATTTTAGATTTTATTTATCTATTTTTACAGAGAGGGGAGGGAGAAAGAGGAAAGAGAAAGAGGGGAGGTCAGTTGCCTCGCGCGCGCCCCCTACCGGGGATGACCCGGCAACCCAGGCGAGTGTGCGGGACCTTAGGTTCGGAGGCCTGCGCCCACCGGAGCCGCACCGGCCAGGGTCCCGCCCTCGCTCTCCCCTGCACCCCAGCACTCACCCCTGCGCCCCGCTCATCTCGGGTTTCTCTCTGGCGGGAATGATGAAGTGAGTAACGGGGAGCTCCGGAACACAACCGCAAGCCTCCTGCTCCCGTGGCCTCTGACGCCAACGCCTGTGTGCTGGACAGCGCCTGCCTCGCGGAGCGCGCGCCCAGCCGCACCGCTAGGCACTTCCCGGTCCCGCTCCGAGACGCCTGCAGGCCTGAGTTCTCCCCTCTGCTCGGCAAGTTCCTGGCCGGACCTGTCCCGGTGCATTGGGCGCTGCAGCCCCTGCAGCCCCGGGTCTTATCGGGAGGCGAGGGCAGAGTGGAGAGGGGGACACTGTTCGGAATCTCTGTCCTCAGGCCCTCCGTCCTCAGGGACCCTACTTTGGGTCCCTGCCCCATTCTCAAGGTCTGGAACAAGGACAGGAAATGAGACCGCGGCCACCTGCTTCCTGTGCTGGCAGGAGGAACCTCCCAGGAGTCAAGAGTGGGTGGGGTGGGGGGAGCGAAGAAGGGCCGGTAACCCAAGGCGGGGCACTCAGGCACACAGGACAAAATGGATCTGGGCGCGGGGGGGGGGCGGGAAGGGGACCCAGCATTTTTGGGGAGGTCGGAGGCTGCATGGAAGGGAAGGTCTGTTCCCCAGGCGGGCTCCAGGCTCCAGCTGGCAGGCTGTTTGAGCCCAGAAAGAAGGGAACTCCATGTCCACCCTGAGCTTCCTCCTGGGGCCAGGGAGTGGGGGAGACAGGGCCCTGACACAGCCCCAGGCGCTGGTGTGTGTGTGGAGGGGTTGAGGCAACTTGGGAAGGAGTCCTTCAGCCTAAAGGGCTCATTTGTTTCTTTCTCATTAGGGGCGGGTGGGTGGGGTGGGGTGGGGGTCATTGAAGAAAGAAGGACCAGAGGGCTGTGCCAATGCTGGGAAGAGGGGCAAATGGACGAAAGGACACCTCCACAGGTGAGAGCTCCAGGGTCTGAGCCCCAAGGACAGAGCAAGAACCTGAGTGCAGACAGGCTGATAGGCTTGCCAGGATCACGCGGTGGAAAAATGGCCAACTCAGACTCGAGGCCTGGCCACCAGCCTCTCAGCCTTCCCATTCATGGCATTGGGCCCAAGTCCCACTGGGAAGCCTCAACGGTATCTGAGCGTCAGGGCAGAGCCCTTACCTAAGGCCTCAACAGGGGCTGTGTGGGAGGGTGCACCCATGCGTGTGCATGTGCAGCTGATGGAGTAACATGGAACAACCAGCTGCAGCGCGACAGAGGTGCACCTACTCCCAGGCGACAGGGTCCTGGGTCAGGCAGTGCGGGGCTGGTGTGGTGGCTCCAGGTCACCCGTGACCCGGGCCCCTTCGCCAGAGGAAGGGGCCTTGAACTTCAAGGCTGCTCTGCCTTGAACCACGGGTGCTGCCTCATGGTACAAGGTGGATGCTGAGCTCCGGCTATTGTTCCAGCCAGCAGAAGGAATGAAGGGGAAGAAGGCACGCCATCTTCACCTAGGGGATTTGCCCCTCATCTCCAGCTAGACCTTGAGTTTTCTACGAATAGGAAGGGAAGGGGAGAGTGGAAGTGGGGCAGTGCTGTGCTGCCCCCCAGGGAGACAGCAGGCAGAAGAGGGCTCCAGAGTGCCCAGGCATGTTGAGCTGGTGGGGGCCTGGGGGTCCGCTAAGCCTTGTTGCACGGAGAGACTGCTCCGAGGGAGAGGCTGAGGCTCGGGGCAGGCCACCTCCCTTCACCACCCCAGGGCTCTGTCCTGGCACCAGCTCCTAGGGGAAGCAGAGTTTGGTCAAGAAGGCCAAGGGCGCAGTGGCCAGCACGCAGCCCAGACCAGCCAGCGCAGGAGCTGAGGAAGTCACAGGGACCGAGCCACCCTGAGGTGCAGGAAGGGCTGGGCTCTCCTACCCACCCCTCCCACTCCCTGTTCTTCTCAGGAAACCCCAGGCCTGTTCTGGGCCCCTCCTCCAACAGTCTCCCCCACCCCACGCCCCTCAATCTACAGCCACCAGGCTGAGGGGCTGACTGGAAAGTCTCATCTCAGCCCACCCTCCTGTCTCACCCTTTCCTCCTCCCTCAGCTCCCTTGCATTCACTCCACCTCATGCCCAGCCCAGCCTCTGCAGCTTCCCTCCCCAAAGCCCCCCCAAGGCGGGCTGGGAGGCAGATGAGTGGATGGAGGCAGGAAGCTGGGGAGAGAAGGCATGAGGCTCCCCGAGGCACACAGTGAGTGGCTCAGGCCTGGACCCAAGGCCCACAGCCATGGTAGAGGAGGGCAAGGGGGCCAGACTGAGGACATGCAGAGGGGCGGGGAGGAGCCAGTGCTGGCTCTCCAAGTTTATTCTCCAAAGCTGGTGGGGTGGGGAAAGGCGGGCAGCAGGGGACAGGCCTAGATGTGGTGCTGGCCATCCGGGATGGGCCAGGCTGGGGTTGGGGGGAGCCGCTGTGTTCAGGACCCCATAGCCCCGAGGCCAGGGAGGAGGCTGAGCAGGAGGGCGGTGGCCACAGTTCCGGGGCTGCCCTGGGGGCCCCCTGCCCCAGTGCCCGGCAGGCTCTGCCAGGGCGGGGTGTTGCACAGATTGGTTTGGCAGCAGGTCATGGTTATCAGGGTCATGCCCACCATCTTGCTGATGGGTTTGCACTTGTCCGCACACCACGCTGAGTATCTGGTCAGAGGACCCAATGCTGGGGAGGGGGGCGGAGAGAGGGCAGTCACCTGGATGTCTGGATTGGGGCGAGGCCCCACGAGGGCATGTGCCTTGCCGATGCCTGGGTGCCACTCACCTGTGTCCCCTTCAGAGATGAGGGTCTTGCAGAAGGGCTCGCTTGGGTGGCAGCTATGTGTCCGGCCACAGCGCTCCTGCTGGGGTAGGTTCTGGCAGGTGTAGCACTGCAGCCCTGGGGACAGCGGGCTCCGCTGTGCCACGGTCCCCAAGCCCCCCAAGCCCCCAGCTCCCAGGGCCCACCTCTTCCCCTCCAGACTTCCTGATGCCAGCCCATCTGCCTGCCTGTCTCAGCTGGTGCCCCCAAAGCCAGCTCTGCCGGGGGGGGGGGGCCCTGCACCCCTCCCAAACATGGGCCAGCAGAGCCCACTCTGGCCACGGCCTGGGAGGTGAGAGCCCATGGGGAGTGTGGAGGTGGGTGCTGGCTGTAGGGACCAGCATGCTGGGGGGTGGAGGCAGAGGCATGCTGGGAGCCGCAGGCCACACAGGGGGATGGTGCTGATAGCTCCGCTTCATCCTCGTGGGCGGGACAGAGGAGGGGTGGCCTCAGCCATCAGGGTGGTGTCAGGGTGAGGGGTGGGGATGGGGTCCTCCTCTTCCTCTGGCTGCGTTGTAAGCTTTCATCTGGCTCCCCGTCCCCTGCAGAGCCCACCCACACACTTGCCCCTGGGTGGTCCCGCCTTGCCCCAGATTGCTTGCATCTAGTCCAATTGACACCCAGGGCCTTTGCATCCACCGGCCTCCCTCCCAGGGCTTCGTTGCTCCCTCTCTGCCCCGGCTACACTTCCTTCCCCGTCTCCAGGCCTGACTCTGGATGGCGGCTGAAGGCCACCGTCAGGGTGAGAGGTGAGGGGATGCTGACTGCTGAGTGTCCGGCCCCCACCATACCTCCCTCTGCCCCACTGGAAGGCAGGCCCACAGGTGGCCTTTGCGTGGCTGTGCACATCCCTCCAGCCCGGGACCTTGCCAGGGAGCTGGGGCGCCCCAAGAAATGCTGAAAGAGAGGAGCGTGTGCCTTGATGGGGGAGGGGCGGGTACCTCCGCCTCTGCTGCCTACGGTGGCGCCGCCAGCCTCCTCCTCGTCCTCCTCGTCCTCGTCCCCCTGCTCCTCCTCGTCCTCGTCCTCCTCGGTGTAGTCCCCGCCATCCTGTGCCTGTCCTCTCCCTGGCTGCGCAGGGACACCTGTAAAGCTCCACTCCTCAGGTACAGAGGACACACTCCCGGAGGCGCTGCGCCCCACCTCATCCCTCCCACCTCCTGCCCCCACCCCACCGTCGGTGTTCCAGGCTGCTGCGGCCTCGGGGTCTCCGCTAGCCCATCCAGGCTGACTTACGGAGTGTGGCCAGGCACTGTCCTTGCAACGCCAGCTGCTGGGCTGGCCCTTTCCGACAGCCCCACCCTAGCCCTCAGGATGGCCGGCATTGTACGGAAAAGGAAACTGAGGCTGGGAGAGGGAAGGGGACCCCGAAGCTTGCATTTCAGAGAGGCCGAGCCTTGGGCTGAGGGGAGAGGAGCTCGTGCCCCTCCCCTGGGACTGCCTGGGGCAGTGGGGGCCTTGAGGGGGGGTGCTGTGGAGATTTGGAGGCCTGGGGGAGCCCAGGACGGCCCCCTCCCCCTCCCTCTGGCTTCAGACTGCAGCCTCACTCTCTTTCTTCCCAAACCAAGTCTTGTGTCCTCGCTGCTCCGGGACCCCCCCGCCAACCCCCCCCTTACCTGGCTGCCTGCACAGCAGCAGGGCGAGCAGAACTGCCCAAAGCGCCTTCATCCTGCTGCGGTGCGGACGGGCAAGTGCGGCAAAGAGCACTGCCGGGCCTGCCCTCCCCCCCCCCCCCCCCCCCCCCCCNCCGGGCCGCCCCCCCCCCCCCCCCCCCCCCGGCCCCAGCCTCAGACAATTGGCCAGTTTCCGCGGACCTGAGGGGCCAGCTGGAGGGACGGGGGAGGGAAGTCACTGTAGCTGGCCTTGGGGAGTCCCGGCCATCCACGTGGCCTGGCTCGCAGGCCTTGGGGGCCCAGCCCCACCGCACGGCCCAGCCCTGGGCTGCTGCGGCCCCTGATGCCCCCTGCCCTGTGTCTGGACTGCGGGGAACCCGGGCCCAGGCCCCTCAGCTGCAAGAGCTCGGTGTCACGGCAGCTGCAGGCCACTGGCCAGGCCCCTTCCGCCCCCAGTCGGCTCACTGACACCCCAGGGCCTCTGTGAGCGTGTTTTCGATGAACTGACTAAGCAGGCCCGGCCCTCGCAGCCCTGCCCCCCCCACTCCACTGCCTGGAATGCGGCTTCCCTCACCTGCTCAGCTGCCGCCTCCGCAGAGACGGGCTCCCCACTGCCACCCACCCACACCCTGCCCTCAGTGGGGCTGGGGGAGGCCCTGGCTGGCCCTGCTCCTGCCTCCTGGTCTTCAGTTTTTTCCAATTTAAACAATGTGGTGAAATGGGCACAGTATAAAACGTGCTGTCTTCACCGTTTTCACATGTCCAGGTCAGGGGCACGAAGCCTGGCGACTCCGCAGGACGACCCCCGCACCCTCACCCCCAGGCCTGTGTCATCTCACACTGACTTCCAGCCCTGAGGCCATGGCCACTGTTTTACCTTCTCCCTCTGCGCCTGTCTGACGACTCTAGGGACCGAGTGGAAACACACACGGGCTCGTCCTTCGGGAACTGGTTGGGTCACTGGGCATCGAGGCTCCGAGGCCGGTCCGCACTGCAGCGTCTGCCAGAACCGTCCCCCCGCCCAAGGTTGGGCTGAGCAGCCCCACTCCAGGGCACAGGCCCGCACTCTACCTCTTCCTCCCTCTGCCAGTGGCACGGCAGTGGCTGTCCTTTCTGGCCACTGGGAACACCGTGTGGGCTGTTGCTGGTGTCACTTCTGTCCCTGCTCAGGTCCCCAAGGGATGGACCCCAGTGGACTGGCTGTATCTCACTTCCGGTGATTCTGTTCCACTTCCGCACCGGGGCGTCCTTCTGCATGTCGGTGCAGTTGAGTGTTTTACATTAGAAAAAGAAAAGCAAACTTCCAAAAATCCCCTTCTTTCCTGAATTTTCTACCAGATCCCCCCCATGTCCCTGTGGCAACATCTCCCGTGGCAGGGGCTGATCTTTCACCCCCTGCCCCTGAGCCCGGGCCTGCCCCGTGGGAACGCAGCCAGAGCACCCACCCACTGACTGGGGCTGGTGGGCGAGACAGTCCTCTGTGGAGGACTCAGTGCCCCGGTGGCAGCACCCAGCCCCCGACGCCCAGGCCAGCACTGATTTTCTCCAGGCCCCAAACTTTTTTGAAAAGCAGTTTTTAGAGGAATTTTAAGTTCCCAGCAAAATTAAGGTACTGGTCTTTCCTATATTTCACCCCTGAGACAGGACCTCCCCCAGGACTGACATCCCTGCTGGACCGGGGCCTTCATTAGAACGGTGAACGTACACGGCCCAGGCGTGGCCGCCCAGAGCCCGTGGTTCACACCAGGTCCTCCGGGGGTGCACCCTCAGTGGGCTTGCACAGATGTGTGATGGCGCATGTCCATTGTCATTGTGTCACACAGAGCCTTTCCCTGCCCTGAAAGTCCCCTGTGCACCCTGGCTGGGGTGACTCAGTGCACCGAGTGCCAGCCTGCTAACAGAGGTGGCTGGTTTGATTCCGGGTCAGGCACAGGCCCAGGCTGCGTGCGGGTCAGGCCCCTGGTGGGGGAGTGACAAAGGCAGCTGGTCAAGGTGTCTCTGGCACACAGAGCTTTCCCCCCCCCCCCCCCCCCCCCCCCCCCCCCGTCTTTCTGAAGACAGATGAATGAGATCTTAGGAACGAAACCTCCTCGCTCACCAGTCCGTCCTCTGGCCCAACCCCGGGCGCGCCCAGAAGTTGGAGTTGCATACGGCGGCCGCCCCCCCAGACTGGCCTCTTCACTCCCCAACATGCATTTAAGGTTCCTCCAAGTCCAGTGGCTGACAGCTCATTTCTTCTTAGCGCTGCGTCATGTTCCATTGCGGACGGACAGCAGTTTATTCGATGCTAGTCTGTCCCCTGCTGAAGGGCCCCGAGGTTGCTTCGAGTGTTGCCCAGCAGAGCCAGAGCCCAGGGCCCTCTCGCTGGGACCTGGGCATCTGGGCCAGGTCAGTCTGGGAAGAGGGAGGGCGAGGCCAGCAGTCCCACCCCCCCCCCCCCTGCAGGAGCTGTCCAGACCGGGGCTGGGGGGGGGGGCAGGGCCACATGGTGACTGGCCCCACTCTCATTCATCCAGTCGAAGAGAACCCTTTCCTTTGCTAATTATAACGGAAGGGACTCCTGCGCGCAAAGTCCTCACAGGGTGAAACTGCCCCAGGCACTCCAGGGGGAAGGCAGAGCAGCCTGGACACTGGGGTGGGCCTCTCTGTTTCCCTGGCAACTGAGCCCAGGGAGAGCTCAGGTCCCCCTTCTCTGGGAGCAGGCCCAGAGCTGCGGTCCCGGCTGCTGGCCCCAATTCCTTGGACATCACTCTTGGGACATCGGGCTTCTGCCCCCCACGCCATCACCAGGCTCATGCTGGGCCCCACCCGCCTGTATCATCTTTGGCTTCATAACAAATTACTCCAAATCTTAGGGGCTTAAAACGACGCCATCTGTAGCCTCACAGTGTCTCGGACAAAGTCAGGAGAACTTTGGAATGGCTTCAAGGTCAGCGACCATGTCCCTGTAGACATGGGAACAGAAAGGGTGAAGGTGAGGGAGGAAGATGCCTGGGGACAGAGGTGGGGACAGAGGTGGGGACACGTGCAGACACACAAGGTCTGCCCAGAGGGTGTCCATCATGCGCTGTGAAAAGTAGAGACATTTGCTGAAGAAGATACGAGGGACATTGTACACGGGACAGTGATGCCTCAGTCCCCTTCGATGCAGGCATCTGGGACCTCACACAGTCCTCCCAGTTGCCATCAGCCATCCCATCGTATTTTCCTGAATCTCATCAATGGTCTGAAATCTCTTTTCTTTCAAAGGTGATTTCAGATGTGGGAAAAGCCAGAAGTCACAGGGCAGCAAATCGGGGCTGTAGGGGGCTGAGTCACCTGGGTGATTCGATGTTTCACCAAAAAAACTCTGCATGAGACGTGACGTGTGAGCAGGCGTGTTGTCGTGAGAAGCTGCCAGTCGCCAGCTGCCCACAGCTGTGGCCTTCTGAACCATCTGAATAGTTTCTATGGAAGAATGTGTGCGCTTAACGCAAAGTTTGATGCAGATTCATTGTTCTACTCACTCAGTCATTTTGAATGTGACGGCCACACAGTGCATGTGCTCACTCCATGGCGTCTGTTGCCCCCACTGACTGACTAGTACAGTGAAGGTGTCATTGCTCACGCATGTGCATTCCAGTCCACTCTCCTTGGCTGCTAGGTCACATTGGTGTCACACAAACTGTTTTCATTATATTAGCAATGGCTGGATATTTTCCAGACAGATTTGACTTCCTGACTCTGTGTGTGTGTGTGTGTGTGTGTGTAGAGAGAGAGAGAGGGAGAGAAAAAGCAAAAGAGACATTTATTTTAAGGAATCGGCTCATGCAGTTATGGAGGCTGGCAAGGCCTCCCAGAGTTTCTTCCTTTCTTTCTTTTCCATGTGAGCGGGGTCTTTGGACGGGACTCTTCCTTCAGCACCTCTGAGAGCTGTGGAGCAGATGGACTCTACTCTATACCTGACACCCTCCAGGAGAAAGTCACTGTTTCAGCTGCGTCTCGCTGCGCAGGGTGCGGGGTGCAGGGTGTTTGCCGATGGCCGCCTTTGAGCTCCTGTCCGAGTTCCGCTGAGTCTGTGGGAACCCCGGCCCCAAGAGGGGGCCGCTCCTCTCCCTCCACTCCTCCGAGCAGGAAAGTGGGGAGTTGTGCAGGCTGGGGAGCCAGGTGGTTGGGCTGCTGTGCCACCTTGGGCAGGGGTCTCAACCTCTGGGCGGCGTCAGTAAGATGGACGGCAACCCCCGCCTGCAGGTCAAGGGTTTAGCGCACACACTGTGTGCTCCGCGAACGCAAAGACTTTCGAGTCTCACAACGACATGCCGGTGACAATCATTTGTCTCACGTAAGATTCAGGGAGGCAGCAACGCTCTTCTCATCTTGCTGTGGGGGGGGGGCGCCCTAGGGCAGCGCCAGGCCAATAGTGGGCACTCCATTCATATTTCCTGGATAGATGAAGGCAGGCGGAGAGAGACCACGCCCCCGCTTGGCTCATTCAGAGCCAGCGGAGACCGACTCCAGACCCAGCGGCAGCAGGTGCCAAGGAGCAGCAGGTCAGAGCTGGGTGGGGGTGGGGGTGGGGGCAGAGACAAAGCGGAGACCGCAGCCCAAGGGCCGTGTGGGCACGGGTTGGCTGCGGCTGCTGGTGGGGGTCGTGGGGATGCTGGGGAGAAGGGCCCTGAGCAGTCAGAGGCTGGGGAGGGCAGGGCTGCCACTCTGGACGGGGACCTTGCACCAGTACCTTCGCTGGCTCCTTCTCTCCCTCCCTGAGTCTTTGTGTGTTTCGCTTCCTTTCACAGTAAACGTTCTTCCGAGAAATTCCAAGGGGATCTCAGCCAACCGGAGGGGGAAGGGATGCCTCCCGCGCCTGGGTAGGGGAGGTGGAGGCGGTGGAGGGAGCGGGAACTGGAGAGAGAGAAAGCGCGGGCAAGCCGGCTCCGGCTGGCTTTGGGCACAGAACCGTACGGGACAGTGACCAGGCTCGGACCTCAGAGCCCTGGGTGCTCCGGGAGCGCGTGTCCCGCATCCCCGGCCCCCTCCCCCTCGCGCCCCCGGCCCAGCTCCGCCCCGCCCCTCAAGCGGGGTCCGAGTCTGCGGCTGCGTTCCCCGAAAGACGAGGAGACTGCTCCCAGGTTCCAGTCCGCAGGGGGAGCGAAGGACACCTCTCCCCGCGCCTCCAGCACCGCCCGCTCGACACTGAGCATCCGAGCGCCAACACCCCAGGGATGTGAGTGCGCACCCCCACCCCCCCCCCGCCCCGCGACCTGCGGCCTGCACTCCACTCTCCGACCCTCGGTGAGCGCTGAGGCGTGAGCCGGGGAGGCGAAGGGAGGCGGCTCCGCGCGGGGTTCCCGCCCCCCAGCCCAGGGTCGCGGGGTGAGGACGCAGCGTGCGCCCCTCCCCACACAGCAGGTGCGGTCCTCCCGCACCTCGCCCTGCCCTCTCCTCTCCGGCCGCACCTGTCGCTCCCCCGGGGAGGAGGAGAAGACGCGTCCCGACACCCCTTATCCCACAGGTGCTGGGCTCTCAGTGGGTGTATCTCGGCCTGTCGCCGGCCAGAGGGCGGACCTGTTTTCGCCAGAGGGGACTGTGTGGTGGTAGATGCTCTGGGGGATGGGCTGGGGGTGGGAATCTTCGAGCTCCCAGGCGACCCCGGCGGTGGATTCCAGGGAGGAGGCTGCATTTGGAGGCCAGAAAAGGAGAGGATCCTTCGAGCCTGGGCGCCGCTCCGTGTCTACTGACCCAGGCTTCTCCCTGCCAGGCCTGCGCCCCAGAGGACTCCCACCCGCAGCGCCCGTGCCTTCGCGAGACCCACCTGGAGCATGCTGCCTGTAGCCATGAAGGGCCTCAGCCTGGCGCTGCTGGCCGCCCTGCTGTGCTCTGCGCCGGGTGAGTTTGGAGCGGCCGGCCCAGGAGAGTCGGTTCCCCGAAAGAGCCGGGCTGTGGGGCCACCAGCCTCCCCCCACCACCCTGGACCCCTGCGAGGCCAGCCGGGCCCTCACCCTCATGGCCCTAGGTGGCTGTGCTGCACTCCCAGCCCGGTGGGTCCCTCCCTGCTCCTGGGGGCACAGAGCCTTCTTCCTTGGGTCCTGTGCGGATGCCCCACTTAGTGCAGGAGTCTGGGCTCCGTGACTCGCAGAGCCCCACCTGGTTAGCCATGGAGTCCTGTTTGGTCCTTGGAAACTTAGAACCAACAGAACTCTGGGAAAGGGGGGATGTGGGCGGGGTGGGGTGCAGAACGGAGCACCTTGGGTGTGAGGGGTGTGCGTGTGCAGGTGCACCTGCACAGGAAGCCCGGGAGGGGCAGAGGGGCTTCCAGAGCCCCAGGGGTGGGACCCTCCCTGTCAACTACCGGGAAGCCACGGGGTTCTTCAGGGCCCGCCCTCAAGGTGCCTGGTCACTGCCTGCCAGGGCTGGCTGCCCGGCCGCCCACAGCCCCATGGTTCTCCAAGAGCACCTGCGGCAGGCAGGCAGGAGGATGCGGGGGGGGGGGGCTGGCCGGCCCGGCCCCCAGCTCCTCGGGTCACCCTGCCCCTCGGCCCGCCCAGCTCATGGCCTGTGGTGCCAGGACTGCATCCTGACCACCAACTCCAGCCATTGCACCCCGAGGCAGTGCCCGCCGTCCGACATGGTGTGCGCCAGCGTCCGAATCACGGACCCCAGCAGCAGTGAGCCAGGGCCCAGCCCGGTGGGGAGGGTGTGGGGGTGGCCTGAGCCCCTCTGGCCTGCCATGTGACTGAGCTGGTGCCGGACCGTCCCTATCCCCCACACTGGCCCTTCCCCGTCACTGGGGACAGTGGGGGTGGGGACAGTGCCCCAGCCTTGCTGCTCCAGGGTTGAGCCCGATCCTGGCCCAGGCTCCCCCACAGGCAGAGAGGGTCCGCATGGGGCTCCCAGTTCAGCCCCTCTCCTCCCCAGGCCAGAAGGACCAGTCGGTGAACAGGATGTGTGCCTCGTCCTGCGACTTCGTGAAGCGGCACTTTTTCTCAGACTATCTGATGGGCTTCATTAACTCTGGGGTCTTGAAGGTGGACGTGGATTGCTGCAGCAAAGACCTGTGCAACGGGGTGCCGGGGCCGGGTGGCAGCCCCTGGGCCCTGGCCAGCGGGCTCCTGCTCAGTCTGGCGCCCGCCCTCCTCCGGGCTGGGCCCTGAGGTCCCCTGCCTCCTGCAGGGCTTCTGAGCTGGTGCGCCCAGCTTGTGGCTGCTCCTTCCCTGCCCGGCTCGGCTGGGGCAGGGGCAGCCTTGGCATGGCTCCACCACCCTCTGTGGCCCTCGCCCTTCCCTGTCTCCCACCAGCTTCGAGTCCTAGCCAGCAGGGGGCCTGCCGGACACCAGCGTCCCTCGGATGTCCGGGCAGGAGGGCAGGAGGCTGGGACCCCCAGTTGCTGGGGGGCAGCCAGGCTGAGCCAGGCCCAGCTCGGCGGCTTAGTTGTGAGGGTGTCTTCTCCTGAGAAATAAAGTGGCTCCTGTATCTAGAGACCTGGCCCTGGGCCTGGGTGTGGGGGACACGGGTGCCCGAAGGGAGTTGGCAGTGGGATGCGGGGAAGGGGCAGGGGACATGGGGTTTGGGGGCTGTGGTGCCGGCTGCCTAGCAGGGCTGGAGCCTGGCGAGACGAGGAGCAGTGGGGCAGGGGTGGTTAGGGTGGAAGTGAGCAGGGTGGGCCTGTGCATGGTGCCCCAGCCGTGCCAGCCTCACTCTCACCCACACGAATGCAGCCCCTGTGCCAGTGTCTGCACCCACCCTGCACCCACACTCATGGGCCCTCTGCCCCAGACATCCCTCACTCCCCAGGGGGGCACCCCACAGGTTGTCCTGGAGGCCAGCCCCTGAGTGGGGGCTGGGAAAGCCCACCCCCGTGTGGGTTGGCACAGAGGCACTGGGGCACTTTGGGTGAGGGGAGGCAGGGCAGGACTGCTGGAGGTGAGACTCAGGGTGTGGGCTCTCCTGGCCCTTCCTGCTCCAGCTGAGGGTCTGTGGTCCTGTCCCTGCACCCAAGTCCAGCCAGGCCCCCTGCACCCACTGGCCATGTGGCTCGTCCTCTGGTCCAGGCTCACCGTGTGATACTTGGTGGCCACTCCAGGCTTCCTCTGGGTCAGGTCTTTGGTCTGGGTCAGTTCTTCCTCTTCCCTGTGTGGCTGACCCGGGTCTTAGTCACTTCTGGGTCCTGGACTCCTTGGGGAGGACAGCAGTTCCACTGAGACCTGGCCTTGACCTCCCTGCCAGGCTCCTCTGATGACCTATGGAGAGGTATCTGGGGTCCAGGGGACAGAGGGGACACTGGTGAGCAGTGTCCACTTCTGCTGGTGGAAATGATGAAAGGCCATCTGCACTCCATTCGAAGTCTGCTCTGTGCTCTGCGATGCACCGCATCCTGCCCCTGCCCAACCCCCAGTAACGTGCCACCAACCTCAGGGGCCTGCTGCTTGGGGACCCTGGGACAGCACTGCTGGCTGTGATGTAGGGCAGCTTGCTCAGAAGAGGCTGGAAGCTGGCGCCAGGGTAGGCAGCAGGGAGCCAGGGGGTCCCTGAGGACTCAGACTGACTCTGATGCCGACCTTTGCTGAATTCACTATTCGAGGGAGGTACTTAAAACAAAAGGGAGGGAATTCTTGCAGCTCTTTTAAGAAGGGTGTCTGACTGGAAATGAATGGGGACTGGGGGTGGGGGGGACAGCACAGAGCCCGGAGGTGAGGTCTCAGCCCCCGCCTCCGAGCTGAGGGGCCTGTGTCCCCACCTCTCAACACCCTCACGACCATGGTGGCAGCGTTGTTGTCTGCAGTTTTGGGGACGCGCTTGGTCTGGTGGGCACGTGGATGTGCCCCAACGGTGCGCCCCTCGGCTCTGAGCAGTTCACAAGGATGTCTGTCCCGGTCAGCACGTCTGGGGAGACCTGTGGTCGTGGCACGGGCTGAGGGCCCCTGAACAGACGGACCGAGGTTCGTGCCACCGCCTGCACCCCGGGGCCCAGGGCTCCGCTCTCAGCCGCCCACCCTCCCCGCCTCGGGGACTTTCTGCTGGATCGATTTGCAGAAGTGAGCAGCGGAGCCAGAAGGGATTCTGCCACAAACAGAGCAGACACCTCCAAAAGGCTGTCACGTTCTGCCTGCCCCTCCCACCCTCACTGGTGATGGGCGGTGTGCAGTGTGTGCTAGAACCGGGCGACAGAAACTGGAACCTCACTGAATTGCCACTTCAGAAAGTGACGTGCATCTGGCCACGTCCCAGCCTGGCAGTCGGTCGTGCCCTCAGCTTGCCCTCTGTCGGTGTGTCTGTCCTTCCGCACTGACCCTTGGGCCGCTTTGTGTGTTCGGAACAGCCTTGCCCGTGGCACACACTTGCCAAGGTGTCCACATGTCTTCGTCTCGGCGTCTTCACCGTGCAAGTGCGCACGTTCTCAGGTTCCGCGCGGTCACATCTGATTGTCCTGTTCCAGTTTCTGGGTTCCAGATCTGAGGAGATGGTATTTCCCTCTCACGTTACAAATGCGGGGACTGTGTTCAGTGCCCAACCCACCCCCAGCTTAGAGCGAGGTGGGGAGCGGGGCTCTCGTCACAGGAGCGGCCAGTTTGCCCCAAGGCCATGTTCTCTGCGAGGTCCTTCCCCACGGGTGTGAAGTGCCACCTTGGTAACAGGACGTGTCCCCTCACAAGTCACAGCCTTCTTTCAAAGATTTGTATTTATTTATTTTTGGAGAGGGGAAGGGAGGGAGAGAGGGAAACACCAGTGTGTGGTTGCCTCTCACATGCTCTCTACTGGGGACCTGGCCCGCAACCCAGGCATGTGCCCTGACCGGGAATCGAACCGGCGACCCTTTGGGTTACAGGCCGGCGCTCAATCCACTGAGCCACACCAGCCAGGGCTGTACCCTGTTACTGACCCGCAGTCTGTCAGGACCCCACCGGGCACTCTGCCCCGGGGCCCCTGGACACAGACCCCTGGAACCAGGCCTCTCTGGCCAGCCCCCAGGCAGCCGGTCGGTGATTCTGAATGAATGAATGAGGGATGGTGGGTGCCCGGGAGGGGGCTGGGGGCCCGTGGTGTGGGAGGGGCTGTGATGAGCCCTGTGCCTGGGGCTGGAGGGCTGGAACCCCGGGGTCAGTGTTTCCTGTCGGCCCCACTCTCTCCGACAGCCCGCCGCCTCCCCAGAGCTCCCTGTTCTGAAGGGGAACACGGGGTCCCTGCTCCACGGGTTCTGAGGACGGGGCCCACCCTGTCTGACTTGGGGACTTGAGGACCACATTTGCCCTGGCCGGGCCTTGAGATGGACAGACTTCAAGATGGACAGAGAGACAAGCCTTTACCTTCCTGAGGTGACACAGCTGGAATCTGGATCCAGGGGAGGCCCCCAGGGGACACACTGGGAAGGAGACTTAGGACCTGCTAAGCAAATTAAGTTGTTCTTGGTGAAAATGTCCCCAGTGTGTGCCACGCAGGAGTCACCACAGTCACCGTGCCGTCGGCTTCCCCGAGGCCCCTCAGAGGGCCCACGCCCGGCCCAGTGTCCCGCCTCGAACAGCTGCTGCGGCAAACGATCCGCCGTGTCAGGAATGAGTGTGGAAAGTGCCAGCGACATGGGGCCGGGGGCGTCCCAGGAGACTCCACGTGGCGCCCCCCCCCCCACGTTCTGTTGTCATGGAGAAAACGCAGCCTGAAAGACTGCGGGGGGTGGGGGGGGTCAGTGTCCTCTCTCACCCACCGCCGACCCAGTCTTCCTCCCATCCGTCATCTATCTTCTCTCTACTCTCTATATTATTTGTCTGTCTGTCTGTCTTCTATCTATCTGAGCCTTCCCCAGGGAGGACAGCAGGGTTTTGAGTGGAGATGGAGGGTGGGCCCCGGGGAAGAGCAGGGACCTCAGGTGTGAGGACCAGCTGCCGTGCGGTGGGCTGGGGACAGTGCCGTCTGAGGTCCAGCCGCGCTGACGCTGGCCGTGTGAGCCCCAGGGGCTGCTGTAACGAACGACCAGGAGTGAGGCGGCTTGAAACGGCAGGACCTTGTTTCCCACCGTCTGGAGGCCCGGCATCGGAGTCACGGTGGGGACGGGACCGAGGTCCCTGGGGGGCGGATCGACCTCGTCCCCCCAGCTTCCGGGGGCTCCTGGCGTTCCCTGGCTTGTGACCACCTCATTCCAATCTCTACGTCCGTCCCTCTTTACATGGCCTCTGTCCCGGGAGCTCCACGGGTCTTTTTCTGCCCTCGCGAGGACACTCTCATCGGGTGGAGGACTCTAATCCAGGATGGCCTCACCTCAGCCCCAACCTATTTCCAAGCAAGGTCACACCCTGCTTTCATACTCCGTTTTTCACACCAAGAACCCTGGCACACGGGACAGGGTAAACAGGACTGCCTGGATTTCTGGCATCTCCTAGTCACTCATTTATTCTGTTGCGTAGCACAGACAGGGCAGCCTCGGGGCAACTACGCTACAGGACCACCCACAGTCTAATCGCTGAGAACAATCAGAATTCGCTGTTGCGTCCCTTCATCTCTTTGCGGTCCTGCTGTGTCTGTGCCGTGTCCGAGCAGGGTCCTCGGGGACCATTAGCTTCCTCCCAACACGCCGTCCACACCGACCCTTCCTGCACCGTTGCCAGTGGGCTCTCTGGGGCCTTGTCTCCCAGGGACAGAATCCCCCAGTTCATGGAGAATAGCTCGTCCGTTTTGCTGGATACAAAACCCCGAACCACACACTCTCCCTTGTGTGTTTCTCGCTTTCATGTTCTAGAAATGGCTGTGGCCCTTGGTGGGCTGAGCGCCTTGGGCACTAGCTGTAGGGGTCCCTCTGACTCCCCGGCACTCTCTCCGAACCTGTGAACCTGCTCTCCATCTGGCGCTGCACCCCACCCCCATCTCTCCTTCAGTGGGAGAAAGCCAGGTGTCCCTGACACCAGGCCGCAGGAGGCAGCTCACACCTTTGATCTGCTGGCGGCTCCTGTGGGCAGCGCCTTCGAGAACTGGGGCAGCTCGCGGGGAGGGGTGGGGGGCCGGCCAGCAGCCTCCAGGAGCACTCGGGGAGAAAGGCAGCCAGGGCTGGGGGGCCGGCCAGACAGGACTCTGAAACGAGGGAATGGGGAGCCCTCTGGGCTGGCCGGTGTGCACGAGTGTGTGTGCACGTGTGTGTGTGTGAGTGTGAGCTGGTGGTGGGGCCTTCTCGCTCTGACTTGTCCACCCTGCCCTGCATTGGCCCGGCCTGCCTGTGCCCAGCCCGGAACACAGCCCTTGGGATGAGGGGTGGCTCAGTGGTGAGGAGAGGTGCCCAACCTCCTGTCCACCCCACCCCTGCTTCTCCCCTCCTCCACCTCACCCCAACTCCTGGACACACCTGGGATATTTCGATTCTTCCTGCAATCACATCCCATTGCCTCCCTCCTGGACCAGTCCCCCATCCTAGCTTTCGTGGCAGAGTGGCAAAAAACCCGAGTCACCCAACACACGTGCTCCTAGCTGAGCCTGACCAGGAGACGTTCTCTGCTGCAGGCGGGTGTGCTTTGCATGGGTTACCTGGTGCCACAGTTTTGGCATTTTTGTTGGTTATTTTGCTGTTTAAAATAGCCCCTGGGCACGGGGCTGAGGTGCTGACTGGTTTCCAAGGCGGGAGAGGGCTGGGGTATGCTCCATGGAGAAAATACACAGGTTGGATGAGCTTCATTCGGGCTGAGGTCCTGGTGCCCATGGCTGTGAGCCCAGTGTTACTGAAGCTACAATGTAGCTGAGTAATTAAGGCATCTCTAAAAAGAAACACAAGTAAAACTGGGTTACTTTTGTTTTCAGTTTTGAGATACTCGACAGATAACATTGTATCAGTCGAAGGGGTACAACATGCTGATGAGATCATGAGCTGGTTGTGAAAAGGTCACCACAGTGAGTTTGGTAGCATCCATCACCTCACCTAGCTGCAGGTTGCTTTTCCCTTGTGAGGGGAGCAGTTAAGAGGAACCCTCTTAGCCACTTTCAAGTCTATAACAAAGTATCGTTCACTCTGCTCACCATGCCATGGTTACATCCCTGAACTTGCCCACCTCCTGGAGAGGAATCTGTACCGTCACCATCTCACCCACCCTCCGCCGCCTGCTCTTGGCGACTGGCAACCTGATCTCTGGTTCTATGAATTTTTTTGGTTCCACATGTAAGTGAGATGGTACAGTACTTGTCTTTCTCTGCCTGATGTATCTCACTTAGCACATCCTCAAGGGTTATCCAGGCTGGTGCAACTGGACGGACTTCCTTCTTTTTGACGGCTGAGTGGTATTCCACTGTGCACCTGCTGTTGCACAGGGCGCTGCTGTGAACCGGGGTGCAGGGACCCCTGACACAGCGTGTCTGCTTCCTTCGGAGGCACGCCCAGATGGGAGTGCTGGATCACACAGTAGTTCTAGTTCTAATTTTTTGAGGAAAGTCCACTCTGTTTTGCACAGCGGCCGGACCAGTTTACATTCTCATCAGCACTGCATGGAGGTTCCCTTTGGTCCACATCCCCCCAGCACTGAGCTCCTCTTCCTGGTGACAGCCAATCTGACTGTGGGGTGACACCCCACTGATTTTGACAAGCATGTCCCTGCTGACTAATGACACTGAGTGCCTTTCATGTACCTGTTGACTATTGGAATGCCTTCTGTTTAGACCCTTCGCCCATTTTTAAATTGGGTTGTTTTTCCTATTGAGTTGTATTAGTTCCTTGTATATTTGGAGATCAACCCTTCATCCGATACGTAATCAGCAAATATTTATGTATTGACTGGCTGGTGAAGCATGGCTTGGCTGGCAGGGACCTGACGCTGCGTTGGTGGTCCGCTGTTCGATACCTCACTTTCCATGGTGGCTTCACCAGATGGGAGCTGACCACACCTGCAGCCGAGGGTCACGGAAACACCTGCTTGTGGGATCCGGGATGCGGTCCTGCGGCCCAGAGCCTGGGCTCAGTGTCTGTGGTCTCCGTGGACTGCCCTTGGTTCGGGCGCTGAGCCTCGGGCACTGGTTCCCTTCCCTGGCGGGAGGAGACCGGTGGTCAGCTTTCTCAGGGTGTGTGCCAGCCCTGAAAGCTGGGAAAGCATCGATGGAAAGTGAGACGTGCGGAGTGGGGAGCGCCAGGCGCCCGCCAGCTGCCCAGTGTCTGCGGGGGTCCCTTCAGCTCCTGTGGTGGGTTCCAGGGAAGCCCAGCAACGCCTCAGCCAGGCCAGTCTGTCCTCGGACTGCATCCCACCTGGTGCACAACCCCAGGGATTATTTGAGGATTCTGAGGGCATCGATGGCAGCATTTAATTGTATCACTTTTCAAAGGCCAAATACACGTCCTCTTCTGCCTGACCAGCTTTCAAAGGTATCACAGTGACCTGGGGTTCTCCATCAGCCTCCCCAAATATCGCCGGCATCAGCCCGCCCTTTAAAAAATTTTATTTCTGCTGGTACGGGTATGAACCCTGGGTCACGCCACACAGCTGTGGCAGAGAGATTAAAATAACATTTACGACGTGACACTGAAAACGACAGCCTCCTTGCCCTGGAATGACCTCTACCTGTGCCCACAGGTCCTGCGACCCCGGCTGCGGGGAGGACCTGCTCGCCAGCCCTGTGGTGCGTTTCACCCGTTGGCACGCAGGACCGGTACTCACGGATTCGGACCTGGGGGCGGTTATGAACAGGGACACGGACACCCGCCCTCCCATAGGGACGGCGCGCTCAGCCCAGCCACTTGGAGGGCAGCAGAGGCGCGTTCCTTTCGGCTGTGACCCCGGGTCCTCAGAGTAACAAGAGAGGACACAGTGACCAGCGGCGACCTTCCTCGACTCAGTCTCCCCGCAGTGTCCAGCAAACCGCTCGCCCACCGCAGGCTGTCCTCTGACCTTCGCGGCCTCAGGGGTCTCAGCCATGGGAAGGAGGGGCCGCTCCCGGCGCGGCGACCACGCCCAGTGGAGCGTCCACCGCCTCCGCGGGCTCCCGGCGCACGTGCCCGAGGGCCGGTCCCCGGGAAGAGCGCGCCCTCTGGTGTCCGCCTGGGCACAGCAAGCCCTTCTCACCGTCCTGGGGTTCCCGGCAACGTCTCTGCGGCAGGACTCTGCCCGGAGACCAAAGGGTAAAATCGTCCCCACCCCAGAACTTGGGGGGTGACACTACCCAGGCCAGTGCACACGCTTGCGCCGCTGCATCCGGGCAGAGTTGGATCCGCGGGGGTACTTCGGGCCCTGTGTCCGGGAGGGCGGGCTCCGGTGGGGGTGCTTCGCCCTGACCTCCCCTCCCTGGCTGCGTCTGACGCCTCTGACCCTCTGGGGCGAGCCTGCAGGAGGGGCCGCGTCGCCACAGGCCGCTCTCATCCTCGCCTGGTGCATTTGGAGGGGCAAATGGAACCGGCCCCTCTGGGGCAGGGGGCAGGGCAGGCAGGTCCCACTGCCGCAGCTCATTCCTCAGCCTCCTCCAAGAGGAGGCGCGCCCCGCTAAAGCGTCAGCCCTACCTGCTCCATACCAGCGAGATGGGTGGTGGCTTCAGTCCCCAGCGTGCAGCAGGGGTGGGGACCACAGATGAAGAAACACCGGGAGAGAGTGCTTGGGTGCAGCGTGTGGACCGGGAGGGCAGCAAAGCGCGCACTAGTGAGGGAGGGGCGTTTGGCCGGTGAAGTAATGAGGCCTGAGTGACAGGTAGGTGTGCCTGTCCCTCCAGAGAGAGGTGACATGAGTGACAGATGGATTGGTGGCTTGGTCCCATCTGTCATGTGGCTGCGGTCTTCTGTGTCAAGTCCCAGTGCCCCTTCCCCAAGTCCCCCTGAGCTCGAGGGCACCCCATCACGGTTTCTGCCTCTCTCGGTCACCGTGGTCCTCTCTCCATGGCAGTGGACGTGAGCCCCTGGCGGGGAGCTGCTGAGCTGGACACCCCCCGCCCCCACTGTCTCTGGCCTGCCCAGCAGGGACTCGCCCGTTTCCATGACCAGACACCCAGACACTCTGGGCGGTGCACGTGACCCACCTGCAGACAGTGGGAGCTTAGCTCGGACCCTCTGGGGGAGGTGTGGGGCAGAGTCAGGCCCAGGCCACCCACTGAAGGTGCATGTGACCGCAGGCTCAGTGCACCCTGAGTGACCCCCAGACCCTGACATTCGCACTTGCAGCCTCCACAGCAACAGCACCCAGCGCACTGCAGCGCACCTCAGGGAGGCCCCCCAACATGATATGCACCCGCACCTGAGCAGGAGGGGCAGACCCACCCACCTGGTCGGCCTCACCTTGTCTACACTCACTGGGCCCACCACAGGGTCACAAGCACCCCTCCCATGGCCGGGCAGCTGGGCCTGGGTCAGGGAGGCCGAGGGGGAGCCTTGCCCAGAGCCCCCAGGACCCCCAGAGTCACTCTATCCTGCACCCTCTGTCGCACTTGCATGTGTCCTCCTGCGCCGGAAGGTGTCACCTCCCACCTGGGTCCACCTTCCCCCAGTCTCCCATCTGCCCCTAAGGTCCCTTTGGATCTTAGTCAGCAGCCTTGGCCCCTCAGGCAGGAGGAGGAGTTGAGTCCTGTGAGGGAGGGGCGCGGGGCTAGTCCCCCTCCGGGCCAGCCTCAGCCTCAGCCTCAGCCTCAGTGGTCAGCTGCGATGCATCCCCTCCCCGTGTAACAGGACCATGGACAGGACACTGGGCTTGACACTGTGGAGCACGCGGGGGCCTGCAGGCGGCTGAGGGACAGACCCAGAACCCCCTGAGTTCCTGAGTGTGGTCCAAAGGCCGAGACCAGAGAGGACAGCTCGCTGTGTGCCATCCTAGGTCCGTGAAAGCAGTGGTCCAGCGAATCCCTCGGGCTCCCCCACTGCGACAGCAACCGGACACCCAGGCCGCTGGCACTTGGACGTTCGTGCATGAGCAAGGCCTTCTGGTCCTTGATTTTGTTCAAAGTGTCCAGATTTCATCGTTTCTCAGGAGCCTCCTTTTAAAATATATATATATATTTATTTTTAGAGATGGGGGAAGGGTTGGGGTTAAAGAGAGGGAGAGAAACATCAGTGTGTGGTTGTCTGTCATGTGCCCCCAGTGGGGACCTGGCCCACAACCCAGACATGTGCCCTGACTGGGATTCAAACTGGCAACTCTTTGGTCCTCGGGCTGGCACTCAATCCACTGAGCCACGCCAGCCAGGGCCACAAGAGCCTTCTTTACCTCATATCTCAAGACAACAGTCTCTGACCCAGATGCAGTTCAGTTAGAAATCAACAAAATAAGAGATAAGCACAAAGATTCGCGTGTAAAAATTAAAAAGAAGCACAATTCAAATGAACACAGTGTTTAAAAAGAGAGTATTTTACATTTCTTTTAGAAATGTCTAGAGCAGATAAAAACACCATTTCCTGAAATGTTTGGGATGAGGTGAAGGGTTGTAGTTCAGATAAAATTTAGATTCTTCTGAGTTTATATGAAAGAAGAATAAAGACAGTATTCTGTTCAGAGGCTCATAGTCTAAACTTTTCATTTTGAAATAACTTCAAATCTTTCCAAAAAGTTGCAAACAATTGCAAAAACTGCTCTACGTCACCCTTTAGGCAGCCTTTCCAAATTTTAACACCGTGCGTGACTAGCGAACGAAGACCCCAGCCGCAGAGGTGGCGCTGGCACAACCCGGTCATCTGGCCGAGGGTCTTGTTCTGGCTTTGCCGGCGGCCCCCCCAGTGCCCGTCTCTGCTCCGCCACCAGCCAATTGAAGACCAGGTGGCCGTCTCACCTTCTCAGTCCCCGCCAGTCAGCAGCAGGCAGTCTGTCTGGATCCTTTCCGGCTCTGACACCTTTGAGAGGAGCGGCCCGCTACTTCCTGGAAGGCTCACGGGTCGGGCTTGCTGTTTCCTTGCGACTGCGTTCCACGCAGGCATTTGGGCGACCACATCCCTCACTGCTACGGGGTCACGCTCTGCTCCATGCATCCCCCCAGGACAGGGGTGCCAACTGGTCCCCTCCCTGGTGGTGGGAAGGTGGCACCTGGCAGGCTTCTCCACTGCGAAGTCACCACTTGTCCCTCTGTGTTTAACACGTGTCTCGGGAGAGGCACTTGGAAACAACCCACATGTCCCATGCCCCACCCTCCTTGTGCCCACGTGCCCAGTGTCGGCGATGAGTCTCCCCCAGAACCGTGGCTGTTGTGGAGTTTTGCCGAGGGTGATGGTGCAGCTCCGTCACTCCCTGCGTTAACTAGTTGGGACTTGAATGCATCCTTCTCTGCTTCTCCTACCTGTTCCCGGGGATTAGCTATTTTTTGAAAAGATTTTACTGATTTATTTTGAGAGAGAGAGGGAGGGAGGGAGAAACGAAGAGAAACATTGATGTGTGGTTGCCTCTCAAGCGCCCCCTACAGGGGACCTGGCCTGCAAGCAGGAATGTGCCCTGACTGGGAATCAAACCCGTGACCTTTTGGTTCGCAGGCCGGCACTCAATCCACTGAGACACACCAGCTGGGGCTATTCTTTTTCAAGGTTCATTTTTCTGAGCAGGAAATGTTATTTTATGATTCATTTGGCTTCTTGAATTACAGCTTTGTGGGGTTTCCCCCCCAAATTGGAAAATTAGTGGTCATTATTTCGTCAGACAGTTTTTCTGTACTTCTTTGACCTCTCATTCTAAGGCACCAGATATGGGAATTTTTGGTAGTTTCCACGAGGCTCTGTTTGCTATTTTCTTAAATACCTACCCTGTGCTGTTCAGACCAGATAATCGCAGTGATTCCTCCAGCTGACGTGAGTCTTGCTTTTCCCGTTCCCGTTCTGCCACGGAGCCCAGCCAGGGACTCTTTGGTCTGGGTTATCACAACCCCTGCTGTGGTGCTCTTTGTGTCTCGCTTCCTTGCTGACGCTTATCTTTCCATTAATCTTCCCATTTACTCCAGAGCAAGGCCCCTTAACCTCGGAACACGGCTGTAGTGGCTACTTCAGAGGCGGGCTGACCCCCAGCTGAGTGTGCACAGGGTCGCCCCTGTGCACAGCCGTGGTGGTGTCTGGCCCGGGGACTTTGGGCGGTTCTGAGACACCGAGTTGCAGTTCTGGCTCCTGCGTCAGTCCGGGTTTTAGAGGGTTTGTGGTGTTCAGGCCGCCAGCAGCCCCCCGACAGACACCCTGGTAGGAGTGGCAGTTCGGCTGAAGTTCATGGTGTATCCGGCTTGGACGCCAAGTCCACGGGCGCACCTTGCAGAAGGCAGCCTGGGTTTTCCGACGCCCCTTCGCAGGCCCCAGGAGCTGGGCGTGGTGGCAGGTGAGGACCCTCCTGTGTGCCGGGGCGGGGCGGCCTGGCCCACCGTGCTGATGTTGACGCAAACCGACCGGCTTGGTCTTTGGGAGCCCCCGTCCCCGCTCAAGCTGCAGTTCCGACTAACCTCAAGTGGCCCCGATCAGCTGGGCCCCGCAAGCCCACGCCACATGATCATGCAGATTCCTATTGGGAATGGTCCAGAAGGTGTGACCACCGAGACAGGCAGGGCAGCAGTGTTGGGGCAATTCCATGCAGTCCCGCCATGAGCGAGCCTGTGCCCTGCACCCCTGGGCCTCGTCGGGCCCCAGCAGGTCGGCTGCCGCGGCTCATTTATGTAACGACTGCCACGTGTCGGCGATCACCTGTGCGGGGCGCGGGGGCCGTCCCGCTCTGATGCCAACCCTGGAAATCACTGCCCCGTGAGGAGCCGGAGTTGCCTGCTGAGGGGTTTGGTCTTGAGACCCCTCTACAGTTTGGGTCACTGTGCTTCTGGGGCATTCAAACTGTCCCCAGGAGCTCCTTGGGCTTGTCCCCCATACCCAGGGCCCTGCTCTCAGCTGTCCTCTATCTCCCCATCCGCCAGGGTGTCCCATGGGTGACCCGGCTCAGCCAGACAGCCCCAAGCTGGTCCTCACCTGTGCGGCCCTCCCCCCGGCCAGGCACCAGACCATCCTGGGTACCTCCAGCCCCGCTGCCCACTGTCCCCTCCCAGTGTCTCTGCATCCCACCGCCCTGGGTGGGCAGACCCACCCCTGCCACCTGCCCCAGGCCCTCCAGACTCCTTGCCCGCTCCCCTCAGGGCCAGCTGGTCCTTTTGAGGACCTGGACCTGAGCCTGTGACTGCTGCTTACTCTGTGCTGGGTCTGGGACCCAGGGGCTGTCCCCGTGCTCAGCTGCTGGTGGCCCAGCTTGATGGTTCTGTCCAGGTGTGACCAGGACCCAGGTGTGGGCGGTGCATGAGCAGAGGCCTGCTGGGACGGGGGACGTGGTCTGGGTGCAGTGGGTGCAGCGGCGGGAGGGGCAGGAAGGGGTGCGGTTAGACAAGAAGTTTATTGTCTCTAGAAGGAGTGACGGTTGCGGTCCCACTCACAGTGTGACTGCCTGAGGCTCCTTGGACATAGGCAGCCGGGACCAGGGAGAGGTTGGCCAAGGAGACAGAGCAAGTTGGAGCCAGAGTCAGGACTGGAGCCACCGTCCGGCCTTGCCTGGGCTGGTCCTGCCCCTCACCGGGCCTGGGACAGCCTGTTCAGGACAAGAAACCTTGTGCAGGGGGGAGCTGCCACTTCCAACACGGAAGCGTTCATTCCCCATCAGGGACCAGGGGCTGCGTTGGTTCTCTGGTCTGTGCAGGCAGAGGCCCCTGGACGGGAGGCGTGCCCAGTCTGGGGGGGAGAGGCAGTGGCATCTGCCACCCCCCTCCTGGAGCGGTGTACCACCCAGCGTGGCAGAGAGGGAGGCAGGGCCCAAGCTGGGGTGGGCAGACAGGGGCACCTGCAGGGCGAGGGAGGGTGCTCACAGCAGGGCCCCCAGGAGGGCGAGGCCCAGTGGGAGCAGCGGCGCCCACCACAGGGCCCAGGGCTGCCCCGGGTCCGGGGGTGCCTGGTTGCAGAGGCTGTGGTTGCAGCAGTGCCGAGTGACCCTGCCATGCGCCTGGGCTTCTGAGTGCCACTGGTGCACCCGGTCGGCGCTGGGGCACCGGGGGGCGCAGCGCTTGCTGAGAGAAATCTTCACCCTGGAGTCTGTGGAAGGGAGCAGGCAGGTGGGCTCTGGGGCACCGTGGGGGGTGCCGCCCCCCAGCCAGGGCCCTCACAATCGGAGGATGGCCAGCCGCCCTACCAGACAGCTCCTTCGCCCGTCACAGCCCACACCCTGCAGGGCCCAGGGGCAGGGCTGCCCAAGGTCACCTTGGAGTCACAGCAAAGGCAAGGTCCAGGTCTGACCCTGTGGGCAGCTCTGACCTGAAACACACTGGTCTGGCCACCCTGGGCAGCCCAGGGCCTTTGAGGGAGGAGCAGAGCAGAGAGGACAGGGACGAGGCCACAAAGGCCCTGTGCCTGCTTAGGCCCCTGCCCCGCTCTCCCGACTGCTCCTTTGAGGACACGGCAGAGGTGGAAGGAACCGTGGGGGGAGCAAAGCACTCGGAAGGACCAGAGCTGTCGGGGAAAGGCCACCTGGGGAGGGACTAGCGCTGCTTGCTTCCCACCGCACCGCTCGGCATGTGCAGGTCAGGATGAGTCCCAGGGCATGTGGCGTGACGGGACCGGTGGAGGATGCCGCCCCCTCTCAGGGGAGAGGGCCCCTGGGCCCCAACCTTGAGCAGCTGCCCACCCCCCCCACCCCCGCCCTGCCCCAGGGCTCAGGGGGCACATCTCTCGGCAAAGATGGTGGGCAGTCGAGAGTCGGGCTGAGAACCCTCCCAATCCCCAGCCTCCTGGCTCCCAGGAGGCACCACACACGGCCTCCAGCCCCCAGTTCAGGCTGAGAAGCTGTGACGTCGCCCTCGGGCTGGGTGGCCGGTAAAGAAAGCAAAGCCGGGAGGAAAGGCAGCAACACTTGGCCAAAGCACTGCTGCCCCTGCCGGCCATCCGCATGTCCCTCCTCTCAGTGTTGAACAGGGACAGGCAGTCACCGTGGATCGGGACGCGTGGGACGGGACCAGGAGGGGGTCTGGGTCTCGTGGGCGCACCAGTCCACCTCGAATTCTAACAGAAAGGTGAAGGTGGAAGGGGGCGAGCTTGGTGCCGGGCGCCGGCATGGTGGAGGCAGCGGGCAGAGCCCCGTCTGCTGGTACCCACACTTGTCACCGGGGCCTGCACTTTTGGGGTCAGCCCCAGGAAGCCCAGTGATGGAGCAACATGCGTTCTGGCACTGAGACCGGAAAGGCAGGCACCGGAGGCCCCAGGGGCGTTGTGGGGAGCTGACCTCAGAAGGCCGCCCCTCGGGCCCACAGAGGAGGCGGCTTTGCTGTAGCTGGCAGGTCCCCAGGGGCTGTGCACCTGGTCCTCGGAACCAGCAGACTGAATGCGGATCCTCAGAGACCAGGTGGTCTGTCCCCCTCCCGCTGTCTCCGGCCATTTGTGTCCTTCTGGTGACTTGCCAGTGACACGTTCTGATCTGAGTTTATAATCCCCTGTAAGGCTTGTTTATGAAGCAGAGTCCTAGCAGGTGCTCGCACAGTCAGCCCTGAGGGCGGATGGCCAGGTGAGCAGCAGGTGGGGCCGGCAGGTGGCAGGTCCTGCGGGCAGCGTCGGCTCCCACAGCCAAGCCTCTCGCCTGTCTGCTCTCCCGTCAACTCAGGGACACCAGAGCCTCTGCCCGCTGACAGGTCCTAGGGGAGTGGCACTGAGTGACAGAAGTACTCCAAACGGAGGAGGGGACGGGTGGCCCCGATTCAGAGACCCTGCTGCAGGAGAGAGCTGCGCCCCCACACCACGCCCCGCAAAGCCAGCGCCATCAGGGAGAGTCCGCGCTGCCCCCGCCAACCCCCCCACCCCGGGACTCACGTAGAAAGAAGCTCACCGCGTGAGAGACGCAGACGCGGTCCGTGGGGGAGCAGGCGGTGGGCGAGCACAGCGCCGCGCTGGCGACTTTGAAGCACTGGTAGCAGGTCAGGTTCCTGCCTGCGGGGCAGCCCCAGGGCCGCGCTGGAGCGGGGCCACACCCGCCAGAGCTCTCGGTGGGCGGGTGGAAAGAGCCCCCACAGGTGTCCGGTCGCTAGGCCCGGAGCCCCCGAAGCCCCTCACCGCCTCTGGCCCGCCCAGCCCGCCCCTTACCTGGCTGCGAGGTGCCGCCCACAAACCGCTGTGGGGCAGCCCCAGGGCCGCGCCCCAGCAGGCCTGCGTCCCAGCCCACCAGCAGGGCCCACAGTGCTAGAAGCGTCCCCTCCATCACGCGTGGGGCTGCAGGGGCACCACAGAGAAGGAAGTTTCGTCCCGAGCACCCCCAGCAGCACCACCCCTCCCCTCTGTCCTTCAGTGGCCCGCCTCCCAGCCCCCTGACCCTCTGGCTGCCCCTCCCCGCAGAGCGCCTGGTGTGGGGGCCCGTGCGCGCTCCCTCCGCAGCCCCCACCCTAGGGAGAGCCTCCTGGGGTCTGGGGTGGCCGCCTCCACTGACACCGGTTCCAGCTGGAGCAGCAGGTGGGGCTGGGACTCTCCGGGGGGAGCCACATTGTGGGCTCCAATGCACCCTTCTTTCCCTCGAGCCAACCTTCTCGAGGCGGGGCCTGGTTCTCTCCACGGGACACGGGGGGCCGGATTGGGTCCCTGCCTCTGGGCCTGTGGGTGGCTGAGCAGAGAGGCCCCTGGCAGGTGCGGCAGGAAGCAGCCTGGTGGTCTGGGGGTGGGGAGAGGTGGAGAGCTCGAAGGGCGGGGGCGGGGGCAGGGGGTCATTCGAGCGAGAGAACAGGTAGCCTTTGGACAATCGGTGATGACACGAAGGGCAGCCCAGTGCCAGAGACTCAGAGCGGGACCGCGAGCAGGAACCCAGGAAAGGAAACGCTCGAGGGCCTGGAGGGGCGGGGCGAGGCAGGCGGGAAGGAGGAGGCGAAGGGGCTTCTGGTGGAGGAAATCTTGATTGTTTTCAGTCTTTGTGAGTGCTGGGGGCCCCTTTCCTGTGGGAGGGGTGGTCTGGGAGGGCCCAAGGCTGGGGGAAGTCTCTGAGCTTAGGCCAGCGGCAATCAGCAGCCTCCCAAAGAGAAGATGCCACCCAGGCCCTGCAGTTCCCACAGGTCCTACAGAGGGGGCCCGCCCCCCACTCCCCACACCACCCATGCACGCAGCTCCCACCTCACCTTCCAGGCCCCACCAACTCTTGCCTTTGCCCTGTCTTTCATTCTTGCTCCTCAGGAGCCTGTCCTTGAGGGGCCCCTGTTAGAGTCAGTGACACTTGCTCACACAGAGAGGGCTCCTGCTGCAGTGGGTGGTGCTGGGGGCCTGTGCAGCAGTCTGGCAGCTGGGGACACGCAGCCAAGGGGCATAGGGGTCGGCGAAGGAAAGTCACTAAGAGGAGGCATGGGGCGGGGTAGCTAAACGGACCTTCCAGGACCCTCGCTGAAGGCAGGTCAAGTGTCCAGCTTGACCAGGGTGGGGACGAGGAGCTAGTCAGATAGCCTGAGTGGGGGCTTTTCCCCTAAAACTGGAGGAGGGTGCAGGTGTGGTGCATGCATGGATGGGTGCACGGAAAGGGCAGGGATGGAATGAGGAGTGGGCAAGATGGAGGACCGACAGCCCCCTCGACTTTCGTGCCCCCGCCCCCCTTCAGGAGCCGGGCGCTTTCTGCCTCGGGGCCTGTTTTCTTCACGCCTGCCCGGAGTTCCAGGAAATGGAAACCAGAGGCTCCCTGAGCCCACACCCTCCTCCCCCATGAGTCAGCGTGAAAAATCTCCTCCCCAGACTCGGTTTCCTCTCCCCCCAACAGCAGCCCCCTCCGGCCAAGCCCTGTACTCTTCCCTGAGGGACCCCAGAGCCCCCTTTTCTCTGTTGGACAGGGGGAGGTGGCAGCCTCATCCCAGTCCCCAGGCAGATCCGAAGGGAGGTGTCAGCTCTTTGGCTGCAGCCCAAGGTCTTTGGCCGCGTGGATGTCACAGAAGCAGCAGGTTTCTTGGAAGAAAAGGAGAGAAGGGACTGCACCGAGGAGCACACAGGGCTGGAGGGTCCCTGGAGTGGCAGGGGGGCCAGGGCAGCGCCAGCTCAGGAGGGGGGGGCTCGTGCGTCCTGGGCTCCCTAGGGGTGGAGGGGAACAGAAATCGTCCCCCCAGATGTGCCTCTTATTCCAGTCTGGTTATTTTTAACGAAGAGCAGATGCTGAAGAGGCCCTGAGTGCGGGTGCCCTTTGGTGAGAGGTTCGGGTTTGCAGGGGGACCTCCAGGGGTGAGGGGTCTCCTCTTCACGGTGCTTTTCCAGCCCCACACTCACAGTCCCGCACTCACGTCTTCTGGGGCGCTTACCTGGGGATGGCATTGAAGGGGTGGTGTGGGCCGTTTCGAGGAGCCCCTCAGTTTTCGGGGTTCTCTCCCGAGCACACATGAGGCACCCGCGTCATTGAACTTCTGTCGGTTTTCCTCCCATTGTCCTGCCCTTCATCTGGGATCTCAGCCAAGAATCTGGCAGGGCAGGGGGAGCACTGCTTTCCTCCCCACAGGGGCCTTTGCCTCCCCTGCTTGGGGGTCTGGTGGGTCCTCAGAGGGTGCGGCGAAGGCGGGGCCGGCGCCCACCCCTTGGCGTGGCCTGGTCCATCCCTGCTTTCCCGGGGCCTGGGTCTCCCCTTCTGCTGGGCAGCCCCTTCCACAGCCCCACAGGGACCACAGTCCTCACCAGGCCATGGAGCTGCAGCCAAGGACACATGGGCTCCTGGGAACCCTATTCTGGTCTCACCGCCCCAGCTGGCAAGGGGCCAGGGCTGGGAGCGGGGGACCTGCATCGAGGGCAGCCTGGGGAGCGGTGATGCTTAGCCCCCTCGAGGCACAGGCAGGAGGCTCTGGCACAGTGTCCCACCTGGTGCCCCAACAGAAGTTGGGGAGGCAGGGTGGAAGGCCCTCCTGCCCAGTTTTTGCAGTCCTGGGGGAAGGGCTTGTGGGACCTACAAAGGGAGACCTCTCCAGAGGGGATTCTGGAGGCCGGAAGACGGAGCTCTGGGGTCAACCACAGACCCCAACAGGAAGAGGCGGGACTTCAATCTCCAGCAGGAAGTGCCCCTGCTGCTGCAGCAGGGGAGGGTTTTCTCCTCGCCTGGCAACAGACTCAGCCAATGAGAAACCTCCTCGACTCAGCCTGGAGGTTGTGAGGACAGGGGACTTAGTGGAGTCCTCTGGTCAAGCTGGCAAATTGTTGAAACCAGGCAGGCAAAGGAGTACGTAAGCAACTCTGCTCTCTCTTTAACTGCCTGGGAACTTAAACTTTCGAAGTCTCCAGTCATGCTGGCACATCTCTGTCCATCCATCCATCCATTCATCTTATAGATACCCGCCCCCCTCCATCTCCTCCTGGAGGACTTAGGAAGGAAGGTTCCTGTACCCAGGCTGCCTGAGGCCACCCAGCATCTGGGAGGTCACCATCTCAGACCAACCTGGAAGCTAAGAAGGCCGGGCTGATTCTTTGCAAAAACACCCCAAGCTTTTCCTTCCCTTCCGGAACACAGTGGGCTTGGCTGGGCTGCGTGTCCCGGATGCAAACCCCGAGGCCTGTGACACACTTGTCAACATTCACTTCTGGCCAAAGTCTCCCAGCTCCTGCGTGCTGTTCGGACAGCAGTGTCGTACTCAGGACCCCAGTGGTCCTCGAGGGGCGTTTTGTTTAGGACGGCCCCTCCACCCGCCCCCTTTTCTCTGCGAAATAGCACTCCGCCCCTTTGCTCTCCAGATACGGCTGTGGGTTCCCTGCAGCTTGCGCATTCCGAACCTCAACGCCTCTGCTATTCCTCAGTGAACCCATTTTGCTGGTAAAATAACTTGCTGTTTTACTATTTCAGGTCAACAGGCTGTGTACTAGCAGGGAGAGATTCAGGACTTCGGCCCCCCAGGGAAGGGCGGAGGGTCACTTGCTGGGGGGTGTCTGTTGCCCCCATCTCTCCGGGTCAGGAGCTGTGTCTCTCCAAGGCCCTCAGGTGAGGAGGAGGCAGTCAGATGCAGCCCCTGCGCAGGTAAGAGTGCCGGAAACACACCCTTCCCACCTCTGAGCCCCGTCCTGCCCCTGCTTGGGTTCTGGCCTGAGCATCCGTGCTACCAGCATCCCAAGTCCTGGGCCCTGGCCGGGCTCCACAATGTCCTTCCCTCAGTCACGGTCGCAGAGACTGCTGGCGAGGGACCTGGAGCGCAGTCTCATGGCTGCAGGGTCCGTGCGGCACACTTGCAGGCGGGCAGTGGGGGCTCTGTCTGGAGCGCCCTGCCTAGTGGAAGCGGGGCCGGGGCAGTCAGGGACCAGTGCGGCTGGGCTCAGACTCAGCCTGGTCCCAGGACGGGTGGCTGGCTACTCTTCGCTGGCTGACTCAGTATCCATGCGGGCCTATGAGCTTCCTGGAAGAGGGTTCCTGAGGCTGGCGGCAGGCAACAGAGAGGCTGGGGGAAGACGGGGGGAAGGGGAGTGGTCCTGGGCGGGGAGGAGGGGGAGAGGCTCTGAGGAAGGAGCCCTGTCAGAAGGGGTGGGCTCTTTCTGTCCAGTATTACGGAGAGGTTCCGGGAGAACCCCACCCCAGGCACAAAAGCAGGGCAGCCAGGCCAGAGACTGGGAAGCAGAGTGACCACTGTTTGAAGGACCCCTAGGGGTGGGGGTGGGGAGGGAGGGCTCCGGGCTGCAAGGCCAGCCTCCCCCACGCTGTCTCCAAGGGGTGAAGGCAGATGCCATCTGCACACAGGCCTCAGGGTTCCTGCCCACCTGATGCCGAGTGTGGGCGCCCAGGGTGCAGCAGCCACGCTTGCTCAATCAGCCTCTGTCCCCACCCCCTCCACTCCCACCCGGACCTATAACCTCGGGCACTTCCCACTTCCTGCCACGGGGTTGAGTACCTTCCACCTGAAAACGTCAGAGTCTCTTGTCCCGTTCTGACATCTCCGAGGCTGTCCTTCCCAAATCACCCTTGTGAGGTTACTTCCTAGGAAGGTCCCAGAAGACTCCCCGGGGTGGGGCTTGCAGGGCCTGCCAGGCCACTCCTGCCCCATGTCCCTGAAGCATGTCTTGGGCACTGCCCACCTCCGGGGGCAACGGGCAGATGCTAAGGACTGGGAGGCAGAGGTTCAGCGCCTGGCAGGGCTGTACTTCCAGTTGTGGTCACCACTGGGTCAGTGGGAGGCTGGACCGCGGGACTGCCCTTCCTCCTGGAGGCAGGGCCGGGGAGCCACCTGGGAGGGACAGGGGCTCTCTGGGCCTGCTGCGAGCCCCATCCCACAGGACATGCCTGTTCACCCCCATAGACCCCCACCGTGGGTGGAGGCAGGGAAGTGGGGGCTGTCACCCAGGCACTGAGACCAGGGAGTCCAGACCCCTGACCAGTGTGCCCAGCTGGACAGCACTGTGCCTGGTCCCTCACCACCACCTGGGCAGATGCCAGGGCGGTGCCCTAGACAAGCTTTCCTTCCCCCTCCCCTCTACTCCGCCTCCAGGGTCTCCACACCCCTCCCCTCCCTACCGCTCCTCCCACACGCTGCCGAACCTAGGAAACCGAAACTCTCGAGCCCTGGGTTTCTCCTCCCACCAACTTTGCTCCCTCCCTGCAGGGACCTGGCGCCTCATCGAGCGCCCCTGGAGGTCGGGCTGCTTCCACCATGCCCTAAGGGGACTTGGTCCTCGCCTAAAGCAGATGGAACCCTGGGCCTCAGGGTCACAGACCCAGCAAGGCAAGTGGCTGCAACCTCCGCGCCCATTTCCACTTAGCAACTTGGGGACAACTCTGTAGCTGTGGGAAGAGGGATGACCCAGGAGTGTCACTGGGAGAGCAGCCGGTGCCCAGCTGCAATCAGCACGAACAGAGTGTCGTGTTGCACAGGTGGCCTGCCCCAGGGCTCCCCCAGAGTTCATTCCAAATTCCTGACGGAGACTTCCCTGTCCACCAGTGCAGCTTCCTGTTGCTGGGCCTGGCCTCAGTCCCTCCTGCAAAGCTGCCCGTGGTTTGAGTGGACAGCGTGGCTCCCGAGTGTCACGTGAGGACCCAGAACTCAAAGCCGTGGGCTCCTGTGATGACATCACCTGTGTTCCAGGGGTCACCTGTGGCCCCTGAGTTTGTCTGGTTTTCATGTGTTCACTGTCTGTGGCACAAGCAGGCTGCTCCAAAGTTGGCTGGGACTGCGTCCCCTCCCCCTTGTCTGCGCGCTGGGTGGGCTGCTGACCCCCTGGGGCAGACCCTCCTCCGGGCGGCCTCTCTGGGGCTGTTTATTGTTTGTCACTCTGGCTCCGTGGGCGTGCCAGCCCCCCTCGGTGGCTGTGGTGATGAGGACACTGTTTTGGTTCCACAGTGACCGCTCTGTGCAAAGGTCCTCCCTGGCTGCTGACCTCAGGGGCCCTGGGAGACAGGCTAGAATCTTGAGCCTCTGTGGTGACAACTGTCCCACATCCCTGGATAGGGCTGCTCAGGCCCTGGACACAGGCATACTGTCTGGCCCGCCTGGAATGACCAGGACTGCGCCACTGCCCGGAGGAATGAAGGGTTGAACCCCCGCCAAGCACCCTCATCCACTCACCCTCCGTCTCCCACTCCCTGGCCGTGAACACACATTGCCCAAGCATACCCCACCGGCTGCTGCCCTGGGCCTCCATCCTCGGGCCCCTGAAGACCATGACAGGTTTGCCAAGGGGGCATGGGCACACAGCAGGGATGGCTGGGGGCTTGGGAGCAGCACCCCGCCCCTCTAGCCAGGGTGTAAGGCCTCCTCCAGGGGAACCCTCCCCCTGCTCCCACAGGCCCTTGCGAAAGGTCTCGTTCAGCGCGTTCTGAGCTCCTGCCTGGCCAGCCAGGCCTCTCCCTCCTTCTTAGCCTGACTGACCCCAACATCCTGGCCCCAAGGCCCAGGTCCCCTCACGCTTTCCCCTGTCCAACCCCACTCCTCCCTGTGTGCGGTCTTGCCTCCCTCCCAGCTTCCTGTGCCGCCCCGCTCAGCTGGGAAAGTGGATGTGAAAGACACGAGGGGAGGTCCCCTTCTAGGCCTCACGGGCAGCTAGCTGTGGACTCGGGGGTCCCCTCCCCGCGCTGTCCCCAAGTGGGCCTCAGGGAAGAGGAGGACAGCAGGGGAATCCCCAGGCACCCGGCGGGGATGGGGGTTTCCAGGCAGTTACGGAGCAGGAAGGGGAGGGGGCATCTGTTTATTGGAGGCACAAAGCAGCAGGAGGGCCCTGGTGTGGGGGTGAAGGGTGGGGGTCAGATGGGGCCACAGCTGGATTTGGGGTGGGAGCTGAGTCCTGGGCCCTGCAGCCTGGACCTGGAGGCTGCTGTGGAAGTGAGTGGGATGCGGGGTGCGGAGACTCCCATGGGTGGGCTCTTGTGCTGGAGCTTGGGGCTCTCCAGCTGCTTACCCCCGCCTCTCCCCCAGCATGGCCAGCAAGACCACACAGACATGCCTTCCATACAGCTGGGTGGACCCGCAATCACAGCGTGCGCCCCCTTCGGAGACATAGTGCCACCAAACACATCTTACACGCCGCCGTCTGGGGTCGGACAGGGCCCAGAGTGGGACAGGCCCTGGGGCTTAGGCGCGCCTTGAAGTGGGTTCCGCAAGATCTGTTCTGACTCCTGGAGCTGCAGGCTCCAGGGGCCACTCGTCGGAGGAAGGTCACATCACCGACTCCGACTCTGGGGAGCTGGCCCCTCTGGGGGAGGGGGCAGGGGCAGGGAACAGGCCTGATGGTGGAGACTGAGGCTGAGGGAGCAGGATCAGGCAGAGACAGGGGCAGTTGGGGCCGGGTGGGGCTGGGCTTTCCTTCCTGAGCTGTGGGGGTCGGCAGGCACAGGTATCCTCGGTCAGGGTCCGAGACGCGGCAGAGCCACCAGCAGGCTGAGCAGGAGCCCAGCACCGAGCATGGCGGCGCTGGCCCGCAGCCCGCCATCGGCCGCGCTGATGTTGCACAGGGAACTCTGGCAGCAGTAGGTGCCCATGGATGCCACCCCGACGTTGATGTTGGGGGGGGCTGGGCAGACCGGGGAGCAGCCCTTGTTCAGGCTGTGGCCAAAGTCCACCATGTTCCCTGCACCAGGAAACAGGCTGTGAGTGGAGAGGCCGGGGGCTGGGGACCGGGGGCAGGGAAGGCCGGGCCTGCACTTACCAATGCCCGCGGCGGCAGATATAGTCACGCAGTAGTTGTCAGAGTTCGAGCAGATGGTGGGCTTCAGGCAGTAGAAGTTGCTTTTCTGGTTCGTGCAAGAGAAGCACATGAGGGAGTGAGCTGCGGAAGGAGGGGACAGGCTGCAGGGGACACCCGAGGGCAGGGCGTCAGGGCAGGAGGGGGCAGGGACACCTGGAGCGGGGAGAGGGGCCTCTTGGGTTGCATAGAACAGGTCCCTGGGAGATAGCCTGGAAGGGACCCCTGGGCACAGCTCCAGAGGGTGGGTAGGGTGTCCAGGTGAAGGGCACAGCCGCCCAGGGGGGCTCACCTGGCTCCACCCCCAGAAGGGCCACCAGGAGCACCGGCAGGAAGACTTTCATCTTGTCTCGGGCAGGCTCCCGTCTACGCCTCGCATGACCAGAACACCCCTGCTTCGGAGACACAGCTTGAGGGGGGTGGGACCCCGGCTCCCACTGGCACAAGGAGCCTGGGGACCCCACTTGAGGGGGGCAGGCTGCAACTTCTGGAACCCGGACAAGAATGTGGGGTCTTCCCACTTCCCCCACCCCTCACTCAGTGCAGACCCTTCTACTGAGGCCCTCCCCAGCCTGTGGCTGGCTGAGCTTGGGGGGTGGGGGGGCACAGGCACTTCTCCAGTGGTGGGTGCGTGGTGGGTGAGTCCGTGGGGCCGCCCTATGCCCTTTGACCCCTTGGGCAGTAGCAGTGGGTAGGAAAGCGCTTTCAGGTGACTAGCTGCGGTTTCTGTTCTGTTCCGCGGGAGGCCGGGTGTGGGAGGAGGGGCCTCCCGGTGCCATCTGCAGGGGCAGCTGGGGCGGGGGAGGCGGTTTTCAGGCCTTGGGAGGAAGAACGCCAGAGAGAGAGAACAAACAGACTTCGAAACGCCTGGTGTGGACTCTAAGAATGGGCCCCCAGGCTCTGCTGCCCAGCTTGGGCCTGGGCTGAGGCCTCGGGGTCAGCGGCGGGAGCTTCGGAAGCCCAGGCAGCTCAGGGAAAAAGCAGCCGGTTTCTGCCTCTTTCCTAAAGTGAGGTTTGGGTGTGGAGGAGCCCCGAGCTGTCCTCACAGCTGTCCCCGAAGCTCTGGTATGGGCGGCCACACTCAGTCATAGCCAGCATCCCGGCCTCCCCAGCCAGGCATCCAGCCAGGCATCCAGCCAGGCGGGTTGAGCCGCCCAGAGTGGATCCGCGTTAGCAGGGTCAGGCGAAGGGGCAGCCGGTGCGCTTCCAGCCACTGTCACCGGCCCGGACTCCCAACTCCCCCGTCAGGCTCACAGGCATCCCGTGACTCCGGTGGGCAGGAGAGGAGGAGCCTGTCCTGGTCCCCACTGGTGAGGAGGGACCAGGTAGCCTGGCGCAGGGGGCCTGGGCACCCAGGCATCTCACATATTTGCGTGATCTGTGCCAAACAGGGAGCAGCACCGCTGGCAGGGGTGGGCTCCGGTCCCGGGGTGACCGACCCCCTGAGGCAGTCCTCCCCGCCGCCGCCAAGACCCCAGCCTCTTCTCAGATCAGGAAAGCTCACCCCGCTTCCCCAGTGAGGGGGTCCCGGGGAACCCAGGTTTGGGTGATGCGTCCCCAGTGCCTGCGCAGCCCTGGACTGCCAGCCACGGAGGGCACCAGGCGGTGGTCTCCGCGAGCTCCCGCCTCAGATCTTTGGAAAGATTGGGCAGGCCTGAGGGGCTGGGAGCGCAGGCTCAGGCACGGGGCTGCGCCTACCAGCTCCCCGACACCCAGCCTTGCCCGGCCTCTTCTGCGCCTCGCCAGGCGGCCCCCTCGCTCGATCCCCTCCGCGCCCTACCGAGCATCTTGCGCGGCGCCCGGGCCTCCGTCCCCGCGCCCCCCAGCATGCACCGCTAGGGCCTGGCGACTCACCGCGCTGGACGCAGCTCCACCACTCGGCCGAGCAGCCCAAGCCAGACTGGGACGAAGCCTGCGGCGCGGGCGGTTAGGTGGGCGGGTCAGAGGCGGAGCCAGGGCCGGCGCGGGCGGGGCCGGACTTTCCGGTACAGGCGTGCGGGGGCCGGGGCGGAGAGGACCCACCTTCGGGCGCCTGCTCGCTGCCTCCCGATGTCGGGCCTGGGCGGAGGAGTGGGGGAGGGGCGCTCCCACTGGAGCTTGAATACCCACAAGTGGCCGGACGCCCGAGGGCCAGAGCCCCGCGCAGGGAATGCGTCCAAGGCAGAGGGCCGGGCAATAGTTGAACGACCTTCTGCGGAGCGGGGCGGGGTCGCTGAGGGGCAGGCCAGGGCTCATCTTGGGCTGGGCTGTTAGTCCTTCCACGGGTGGGGTGGGGTGCTGGTGACCAGACACACAGCGCGAGGCTGGAGGGGCCTCTGGTTTCTGTGGCTTCTGGGCAGTGTTGTGGGCAGCCACCGCCGCCAGCTGGACAACCCTTTGCAGGCCCTGGACGCCCCTCCCCGGGGTGCGGAGCCTCCTCCTATGAGGCCCCCACCCGGGCCAGGACCCTCTGCCCGGGAGGGACCCCAGCCTTCTGCGTGCTCGAGGGAGCTGCTCAGTCTGCAGCTAGGGGTCCGCTCACAAAGCCAGCCTGCCCTGACCCTACGCATAGGACGCACAGGCCTGACCAGTGCCCAGGTGGCCATCCAGAGTGCCTTGTCTGTCAGCGCACACTCACCACGCACCTGCTGTGCACAGCCTGGCCTGGGCCTGACCCCCACCCCATGGGGCTGGCTTGCAGTCCAGCTGGCACATCTCAGTGGGTGGCTGTTGTGGCCACATACTCTGCTGCCCTCTGAGGGCCCTATAGTTTGTCCCACTGTGACCCTGTGGCCCCTCCTTTCCACACAGACCTTAACATCTGACTGTGGGCTCTGGCCCCAGGTGCCAGAAACCCCAGGAGTTCCAAAGGCCCCTGGCCAGGGCCTGCAGAGCTGATGTGCCTTGTGATGGGCAGCTCAGACTTGCTGTGGCCTGGACGTCCCAAACCCTGGGTGCCCGCTGCACTCCCCCCCCCCCAAGCCGCTATGGCCCTGCTGGGGAGGAGGGCCCTGTCCCTGGGTCCCTGACACCAGGGAGGCAGGTGAACTCTCCAGGGGTGCTCTCTGGCCCCCTGGGTCACACACACACCCTTAGAAGTGGTTGCCTGGGTCTCTGCTGGAACCATGCAGTGACATTTGGGGTGTGGCTGGTGCAAGAGCCACTGAACCGTCCTCTCAAGGTCCAGAGTTCTGTGGCCCCTGAGGTGGAGTTTGGTGTTGAGGTTGGTACAGATCTGAAACTTTCTCTCCATCTCCCCCTGGGAGGGTCAGAGTCCATCCCAACGCACCCAGAGTCTCTGGGGCCGCCTTCCACTGGCGGCCCTTCCTCTCCTTCAGCGAGGGGCAGGGCGGCTTTGTAGTCTGCGCCCCCAGAACGGCTCTCTGAGAGGGGCTGGCGGCATGCTCCCATTGGTTGGGGTATTTTTTCCAGATCCACAGGCCACTTATGTAAATGAGGGGTTGACCTAGTGGGACCTTAAGCAGCTTCAGAGTGGAGACCTCCCTTGTACGATCCTCTTGGTTAAGGAGCCACCTGGGAATGGCAGGTAGCGACCTGGAGGCCTGCTCTAGCGGCTGGTGGATGGAGAAATGGAGCGGGGCTCCCTTACTGCAGTTCCCGGGGGTGGGAGGGCCTATGCATGGGGAGACGGTGCTGCTCCTAGGCACCAGCCCCGCATCCCCGCGTCTCGGCCAGGCAGTGGCCTACCAGGTCCCATCTGCCCCCACGTTCTCAGCACCCCCATCGTTTCGCCGGAGGCCTCGCTGGGCAGCCCCCACCTTCCCGTCTGAGAGCGGGGCCTGCGTCCTAGTCCCCGGTGCTAGGCCCCTTCTGCGGCCTTCGCGCGCCCTCTCGAGTCCAAAGTGCGCATAGCACCCTGATGCGGGCTGAGAGGTCCTGGCCAGTCCACCCCGGAAGGCGGTGGTCAGTCAGCCGGCTGGCTCTCCAATATCCGGGACGCTCCGTGGATCCGGGACCCGGCCAACTTCATTCTTTCTCTGTAGCTGTTTCGCTCTTCGAGGTCTCTGGGCCGTTCCTCCTCTGGGCTCTGGTCAGGTCCCTGTGCCCCCACACCCGACCTGCAGCCTCGGGGTGCCTGCCCTCTCACGAGCAAATCTGCTTCAAGCCGTGCAAGGTGTCCTGGGGAAGAGACCCGCCGTGGAGACCCCGCAGCGGTCCCTCTGGGCAGTGGGCCTGGGTGCCCAGTCCGGTTCTGGCCCCAGGACCCTGCAGCTGGGCGTGTGGCCCAGCTAAGGGTGAAGAGCAGCCGGCAAAGGCCGGGACCGACCCTGTGCACCTGGGAGGCGGAAATCAGCTGTCTCTGGCCGAGGGGAGCCCAAGCGGCTGGAGGCTGGGCAGCCTCTGACACGACCTTCGCTTCCAGCAGCTTCACCCCAACACGTTCTCACCTCAACACGGTTCTGAGCCCTCGGCCTGGCCAGCGTGTTTCCCACCAGTAGAGGTCGCCCTTGAGCAGAGGGGGCGGAGCTCCCGCAGCCCCAGACCCAGGCCCCGGCTGAGCTCTGTGGCCGCCTCACTCGGCTAGCAGGGGGCAGCAGGTCTGGGTCAGAAAAGTCACCTGGGTCCAGCATCACCAGGCCTTTGCAGAGGAGGTGATTTGCAAATTCTATACCAGAAAATCCAGAAAACGAGGCCCTCCGCACCCCAAATGGGAAAGGAGAAAGTCAGGGAGGACGTCCTCACGCCTGGCTGTGGCCATGGGGAAGGAGCAGGCCTGCCCTCCGAGAGAGGCCCTGGTGGGTTCAGGAGCCTTTGAGGTTGCCGGCACTGTACTCTCCTGCACACCCTTTGTCCCTGGTCACCGGGCCTCCCGGTGGCTCCATACGCCACTCCTAGTCCCCGGCTGACTTCTCCGTGCCACTGAGAAAGGAGGCAGTGGGTGGGGAGAGAACAGCACAGGACGGATGGGGAGGGCGTCAGTGTTTGTGGTCTGGGAAGCCATGCCAAAGGACAGTGAGAGGTGCAGGGGCCATGCTGGCAGGGGGGCCCAGGGAAGACAAGCGGGGCCCTGAAGAGGGGAGAGCCTTCTGGCTGCCAGGCAGGGCCCAGCCCCTGCAAGGAAGGAGGGCAGAAGCCAGGAGCGGGGCAGGGGTGAACTTGGGGCTGGAGAGTGGGGGGAAGGGGGAGGCAGGGGACTGGGGCGGCTGAGGGCAGGTGCCCTTCTGCTCAGCACTGGCTGGGGAAGGGCGTGGGGCTGTAAACCTTCCCGACACAGACTTCCCTTTCCTGGGCACCAGGCAAGGGAACGGAAGTGGGAAAGTTTCAAAACGGCTTTGTGTAACAGCGTTTAATCTCCTGTCTGCCTTGTGGCTCTTTGAACTTGTCACCTGTCTGCTGCTGTAAGGGTGGCAACGCTGGGGAGTTGCCCTGAGACCCCAACCCTGACCCTGCCTCAGCCTGGGCCCCTGGACCCAGTGCTGTCTGCAGCTTGGGTGGGGCTCGTGCTGTGAGGTGGGGGTCAGCCTGGGTCAGAGGAAACACCCTGTAAGAAATGAATGTGTTTCTTATGAACAGTATATATGTAAATTGCTACTTGGTATTTTTCTTTCTTATTTTCTTGAACGTTTCACTTACTTATTTCTAGGAAAAGGGGAAGGGAGAGAGAAAGAGAGGGAGAGAAACAACAGTGTGTGGTTGCCTCTTGGCTGCCTCCTACTCGGTACCCAGAACACAGCTAAGGCCTGTGTCCTGACTGGGACTCGAACCAGCAACTCTCTGGTTTGTAGGCTGGCTCTCGATTCACTGAGCCACACCAGCCAGGGCTGTTACTTCGTATCTTCCTGTTCTACCCAGGTTACCTCATTCCCACTCTCTCCTTTATGTGAAACACTAATCCGAAGCCACTATACCGATTTCACCATCCACGGTTCTGAAAGCAATGAGGGAGCCCCCAGTTCAGGGCATTACTCCTTGGGATGACTTCTCGGGGTTTCCCACAGCGACTAGAAGGGCTTCCAGTGTAAGGAAAGCCTGAAGCTGCAGACAGGAGTTGAATGCTGAAGGGATGAGTGATCTGGGCCATGGAAGAGAGGATCTGACACCCGCACCCCACCCCCCCCCGTCCCCGGCTTCTCCCCTTGTGTGTGCCCTCATCCGTCTCCACAGCTGTGGGTGGGGGTCCCCAACAGACCCACTTGGGATGCGCTCACCTGCTTTAATGCTGATTCAATAACACAGGGTGTGTGTGGAGAGGTTTTCTGGGTTAGGAGGAGTTGTGTTTTTTTTTTTTTTTGTAGGTTTTATTTTTAGAGAGAGGGAGAGGAAGGGAGACACACAGGGAGAGAAACATTAATGTGTGGTGGCCTCTCACGCACCCCTGACTGGGGACCTGGCCTGCAACTGATGCACGTGACCCAACTAGGAATCAAACCAGCGACCAGTTGGCTCCCAGGACAGCACTCAGTCCACCAAGCCACACCTGCAAAGGTGGATGTTTGGGCTTTATTATGTTTCTCAGCACAGCAGTTTGTTTCTGGGTGTGACGCCCTCACAGAGGTCACCATCGCGGACATGGTCAAGGCGCTACTGCAGTCCTGCGGGTCCCGGACCTGTGGGCACCCTGTTCTCGCCCCTGTGCTGGCTGGGCCTGGGGAGGTGAGCCCTGTGGGCCCACGGCTTTGTCACAGTGGGGTCCCTGCTGCCCGCTCCCCTCCCCGGTAGGTGGAGGTCCTCAGGTGACCGAGGTCTGGCCCACAGGGGGAGACTAGGGATTTCAGCAGCCACCCCAGCCCTCTCCTGGCCCCCCCGTTCTCAGAAGTGCTGGGCAACCCACTCACTCAGGAAGGCAAGGTGACCTCGGGGGAGGGACCTGGGAGGGGCCAGGCCCCACGACTGGAGGGTGGAATTCTGTTTTCTCTCCCTGGGGACGGCCAGGGAGGGGGGCCTCACTGCTCCAGGTGCTCTTGTTTTGGGGGGGGCTGTGGCCACCCTGCCCCTCTGACCCCAGCCCCATCCCCTGTTGCCTTCAGAGACAAAGATGCCCCCTGTCTCGGTGCTGCTGTGGACAGGACCCAGCAGTCCCAGGGACAGACACAGGGTGCCGTCCTGGGAAGAGGAGACCGGGGGCCACCAGGGTTGGGCACACGGGGTGCCAGCCCTCACTGCCCCGTTGGTGTAGCGACCCCACCCTGCACATGTGCAGCACGCACACACGCTGCCCACCCGCACACGCCGCACACTACGCACACGCGCCAGCCCCCTACCCCCACACACGCACAGCTCTGACCCCAGACCCTCTGTGCGCCTCCCTCCAGTGGGCCCTGCAGCAGGGCCGTGGCAGGGAGGGGGGCCACCTCCCATCGTACAGAGAAGAGAGTGGGCCCCACTGTGCGGCAGGTCCTGGCGGGACAGACACTGAATCCAGGACGGACAGGAGGATCCGCTTGGACCAAAGTCAGCCGGCTCTCTCCAGGCTGCCGTTGGGCAGGTCTGTGGCCACTGGCCGCCCCAGTTTGGGCAACTGCAGAGGTGCCACCTGAGGCCTCACTCTGGCTGCACTTGGCTGCCCAGGTGTTTCTAGCTCACCAACAGGTGAGCCCAGCGAGTGTCAGCTGTCAAGAACAGGGGCGTTGATGGTGCACCAGGGGCCCAGGCCATGGGGGCTGAAGGCCCTGGGGGGAGCAGCGTGGAGTCTGAAAGCTGGGGAGGTCTGGATCGGCGGGAGGGGCACAGGTGGGGTCCTCCCGGGGTGAGGCTCTGGGCCAGGACGGAAGGTGCAGCGCCAGCTCCGGTCCAGGGCTCGGGTGGTGGTGGGCAGAGGGAGACGTGGACACGGTCCACGTGCGGTGGGTGGGTGTCACTCCCTGTGTCTGATCTGGGCCCTGTGGTCATGGAGGGAGGTGGCCATGTACGGGAGCTGGGCGGAGCGGATAGAGAAACTGGACTATTTTTGAAACTTCTTTGAAAGTGAGAACTCAGTTCAAAGTGAAAAATGTTTGAAAGTGGCCTGGGATGGGCATGGTCCAGCCGAGTGGTGCTGGGAAAGCCCAGCTCGGCAGCGTCTGTGGGGTCTTCCAGCCCTTCTGCCAGCAAGGCTCCCCTTCTCCCAAATTCACCCTGAGGCCCCATCGCCCAGGGTCACGGTGTCAGCCTCTCAAATGGGCTTCCTGTTGGGAGTGGGGACCCGCGGGAAGGAGGGGCTTCCCTCCAGGATGCTGGGGCTGCCAGATTTCCTGTCCCCAGAAGTGTCACCCCATGGGGCATGCCCAGGTCCTGTACTTGCTCACAGCTGCCCCAAATCTGGGGAGAGCAGTCCCCCATGTTCAGGGTTGGGGCTGAGTCTCTCTTCATTTCAGGTGGGAGGGGCCCCTGGTCCACACTGGCTCCTCTGAGGGAGCCTGAGCTGGGACTGGGGTCACATCTGAGCTGCCAAGTGAGTGGTGAGGGCAGCACCCCAGGCTTGGAGCTAGTCCCCTCCCCATCCTCGGTTTCCCCACCTCGATGGTCTCTCTGGGTCCCTAGACCCACACCCAGGACATCCTCGGGGCCTGGGGGTCAGGGAAGGGTGGGGGCCTTCTCCCCCCGGGGAAGATGTAGCAGGGGACCTAGGGACAAGGTGAGGTGCTGGCCACCCTGTCCCGGGATGGGGAGCAAGGGCTCGTGGGTACAGGTGCTCAGAGGGGAAGGAACGCACCACATTGCCTGTGGAGGGTGTCCCGGCACCTCAAGGCCCACAGGGCCCAGGACAGCAGCTGCCCCCCGGGAAGAGGGGCCTGCAGAGATGGCTCCTCCAGGCGCGGCCCCCCCCCCGACCCGCTGGCCCTCAGCGTTGGTGCTGGAGATGGGGGTGGAGCCCAGTCCCCGGGGAAGTGGGTGCGGGCAGCCCGAGTCCCCTGGCAGGCCGAGTGGCAGACAAACTGCAGGCGGGTGATGCCCAGTTTATTGTCTCTTTGCGGGGGGCTCACTGGCACACTTGCCAGAGGAGCTGTGGGGGGGCTCTCCCAGAGGTCCCTGTCCATGTCCAGCAGGTGGTCCCTGCCTCGTGGGTCACAGGTGGACGTACACTGCTGGCAAACTAGACAGGCTTGTTGGCACAGCCGGGTGAGTGTGGGGGGTGGGTCCCCCTCTTTCTCTGGGCCCTTGGATTGGGAGGAGTGCAGCTCAGCCTGTTGGCCCAGCACTTCCAGGTCTGAGCGTGAGCATGTGCGTGGGCCAGCGAACTAGCCGTGGTGCCTCCGTGCGTGCGTGCTGTGTGGACACCACCGCCCTGGCTCTTTCTGTGCCTGAGGCAGTCCTCACAGCAGAGCCCAGAGGAGGGCTGGCCCCAGGCTGAGCAGGAGCCCCCCAGTGAGGGTCCAGAGGCTGCGCCCTGCTCGGGACACCCCATTACAGAGGTCCTTTTCACAGCAAGACACACCCTGCACTTCTAACTTGGGGACCAACGTACCTATCCCGCCCACTGTGATGTTCATCGGACCCAACCCTGGGCCCACGATAGTCTGCATCAACTTGGACGCCTGCTCACAGGAAGGGGCGCAACCTCCGTGATTCACGCTGACCTTCCGTCCTGCAGGAGGGAAAACAGTGCCTGTTGTGGCAGCATCTAGTCCCCTGTGTCCCTCTTGGGCCGGCCATGGTCACCAGCTCCCCTTGGTCATCCCTCCATCTGCTGGGAGACCCCTCCTCTCCTCCAGGAGGCCTCTGCAGGCTGTTCTGTTTAGAGGGTGGGGAAGCAGGGACAGGAAGCAGGACCTGGCGCCTGACACACCCACATTCCTTTTGAGGGCCCCCTGAAGCACCCCCAAACTCTGGGTGTTGGGAACTCACCATCCTGCCAGGTGGCGGTCAGATCGGCCTTGAAGCAGACATCTGGTGCCTGTCCACAGGACATGACCTGGCACTGTGCAGTCGACTGGGCCCCAGCACAGAAGTAGCACTGTAGGCTCAGGGCTGTGGTGGGGTGGGGACACAGGCCAGGCTCAGATGACAGGAAGGCTGGCTTTAGACCCCCGCCGACCAGAACCAGAACCCGAACTGGAGCCTGGGCTCTGGGCAGCTGCCTCCAGTCCCCTGCCCAGGACCTGTGGTGCCTACCCTCCAGGGGGCCAGGAGCACAGACCCCTCAGGGCTCAGGGAGAGGGGACCGCCGGCCCACCCCCACTCCCAGGACAGGTCCTGTGGGCGCTGGCACTCACCGTGGTCTGAACACAGCAGGACTGCCAGCAGGACCAGGTGGAGGCCTCTCATGCTTCCTGGTTGCTATGCCACGAGGTGGGGACGTCCTGCAGGGTGTCCCAGGTTCAGGTTCAGGTTCAGGCCTCCCCTCCCCAGCCCTGGCCCTCTGTGGCTGACCCCCCACTCACCTCCCCCGGCCTCCTCCCACCTGCACTGGCTGTGGTCTCACTGCTGGCTTCAGCCTCCCTCAGTGCCACAGCCTCTGCACTCCTGTCCCTGCTGGCCCTCAAATATCCACCACCCACTTCCTGCCTCTGCTTCACACCCCCCCCCCCCGCCCCAGGCTTTGTGCCCCACCCATGGAAATTGGAGCTAGGCTTGTTTATTTCTCAAGTGCAAGAGCCCCAGGGCCGTACAACAGGCCTCACCACAAGCCCTTCCTTGCCTTTTCCTGCAGCTTTAACCCCTGTAGGTACCGGCCGGACCAAAGTGGGTTTTAGCCAGGAGAATCTGGGCCAGGGGAGGAGCGGCCCTCTAGGGTGGACTTAGGGGAGGAGCGGTTGATGGGCCGGTGCCTGTGGGATTTCCGGGAGCAATGGGTGGCCCTCTGCACTTTGAGGAGTTCCCAGAAGTGGGTGGCCTCTGCACAGTCGCTCAGCGCGCCCCTGTCTGTGTCCTCTGAGCTGCGTGGTGACCTGTCCGCCTTCCCTCCTCACCCCCCCAGTCCCCGTCCCCAGGTCTTTCAGACGGCCTCCCTGCGTTCCCAGGAGAGACCTCCACAGAAATCACAGAAGCAGAAAACGTTTTCCATGCTAATGTGTGTTTGTCTGCGTGTTTCGCTGTCGCCCGTGAAGTCACGCACATCAAGGAATCCATTTTCAGTGGGTCTCGTGCACATCTCGGTGGGAACCATCATTTTCAGTCTTACACACGTGTCTGCGTCTCGTCGCGGCAGGCAGTCAGACCGTTGTGAGTGGAGCAGCAGCAGTGGGCCAGGTGTGGATGGTTCCCACGGCCCACCGCGCCCGGGGGCCCGGCAAAGGGCGAGAGCACAGGTCCTGCAGGACCCCGAGCTGCAGCACCAGCCCCTGCAGACGGCTGCAGGCCTCAGCCGGGTCTCAGCTCCAGGCCCAGGGAGGCAGCACAGTCAGGCGGAGCGTCGTCGGCATGGCTGCCTCCAGACCAAAGCCACGCCGGCGTCATGGCAACACTGCTCACTCAGGACCAAGCAGCAGTAACGTCCCACTCGAGAAAGGCGGGTGGCGAACACCAGGCCCAGTTTCTCAGGCTGTGGGTTCGGGGACAGGGCTGGGCAGGGGAGCTGACAGAGACCTACGAGGCAGAGGCTGCGGATCCGGGTCAGCAGCAGGGCGGAGGAGGCCCCGGGCCCAGTGGGCCGAGCCTTGGGTGGTGTGGCCATCAGGAGATGGGCACCCTGTGGGGAAGCTCCTTGGGGTGGCGCTCAGCCGTCTCGGGGGTGGACTGGAGCCTGCCTCAGTTCTACCTGGGAAGGGTGGACTCCTCCCTTCTGGGTCTCCCCACAAGAGTCTTCCACCCCTGATGGCAAGTGGGGAGTCTGCCCGGGAGCCCGTGTGCGTGTGGCTCTGCTCTGCAGACGAGGCTGTTCTGGTCACAGGTGCAGATATGTTGGGTTGTCCCCTTGTCGGGTGTGTCTTGCTCCCCAGTTGTCCCTCTCGGTTTATCCACACGCATATGTGCGACCACCCGATGTGCAAGCTGCCACCTTCCCGCGTCCCCTCTGTACCTGCTGTCCGGCTCCGCTCCTCCCACCGGTCTGGATGAGTATTCCTTCTTTGACTCCTGGTTGTTGGACTTCCACACCGTTCGATTTTCTGGCATTTCTGTTTGTTTTCATGTTTTCAATTGGTTGTTTTCCTTTTGGTTGTGCGGGGAAGCGAAGCGTATCTACCTGCCCCTCCATCTTGGCCGGAAGTGCAGTGGGTCAGCGTTCTTGAGATCGACTAGTTTGTTTCAGAACTTTCCGAAACAGTTCTTTCTTCCACTGGCAAGGACATGCACGTTTTTCTCCTTGGTGACTGCTGCACTTGGTGACTGCAGTGTGCTCGTGAGGGAGCGGCTCAGGATCCCCGCCCTGGGCAACGCCGGGAGGCCGGGGAAGGGCCGCCGAGGCGTCAGGCTGGCACAGCTCGGGCCACTCCAGTTTACACATGGCCGCTCCCCGCCTTTTCCTTTTGGTTCTGAGTTCTACTGCGTGAGAGGGGATGAGGTCCTTTCTCCTCTTTAAACTATCGGTTTCAATCCTTTCTCAGGAGAATCCTTATGCTGTGGCAACGTGAAAAGTTTGCACGTGAAAGACCTCGTCCTGTTTACTAGACCTTGACCTTTAGCAAAACAACTCCAGGTTGAGACCAGCCATTCCTGTCCAGGCAGACACAGAAACACAGTCTACAGCAAAGACAAGGTTCCAAGAAACCAGCAGTCTCAAGCTAAGTCCTCTACGAGGAGGGACTGGGGCACTGGCCTTCGATTCTGCAATGTTGACTTTCACTTATTGTTTTAGAGACGGGGGAAAGCTGGCAGAAGGGGAGAAACATCCATGTGTGAGAGATGCACCGACGAGCTGCCTCCCGCTCGCCTCTAACGGGGCCTGGCCCACAGCCCCGGCCTGTGTCCTGGCTGCAAATGGAACCCGTGACCGTCGGCTGGCAGGCCCGCCCTCCGTCCACTGGGCCGGAGCTGCCAGGGGAAGCCTTGGCGTCTTCTCTCACACCAGCTGGTGCCGCAAACGACCCTGGCCGGACCCAAACGGCACAGCCCGAGCGGCAGAGACAGAAGGTTCCGGCGGATTCCAAACAGCAAAGATCGAGTCAAGTGTCAGAAAGGTAAGAGCAGCCGCAGAGTCACGGGAACCCAGACGGGCAGAGGGGAACTCCTGAAACGAAACCAACTTCCTCGGGCGGGAAATGGAAAGTGAAGCTGAGAGTCCCGGCTGGTGAGTCAGTGGGTGGAGCAACAGACTGGGAACTGAAAGGGCACCTGTCCCCGAGCCAGGGCACATGCCTGGGTTGGGTGCCATGTGCCAGGGTGGGGGCATGTGTGACCTGGGAAAGGCACCCGGTGGATGTTCTCTCCCTCTCTGTCCCCTCCCCTCCCCCCTCTGAAATTCCCATGCAAATGTCTCTGAGCAATAAGATTCCCAATAAAAACACAACCTATAAGCTCGGAGTCCATCTCCGTCCACTCCCCAAACTGGAGCCCCCCCCCAGACCTGCTTCCCCACCGGCGAAGTGTTTCCAGGTGGCTGGCGCCTCCCGGGGAGAGCAGGGGGAGTCCCCACGGTGAAGAAGCGGGCAGTCCCCACAACCCCTGTCGTGGGGTGGAGGCAGGAGACAGCAAGGGACAGACTCTGAGACTGGCCTGCTGTTGCTGACCAGCATCCTGGTTGCACCAAGGCAGAGTGGACAGCGGACCGAGGCGGGGTGGGGGAGGGAGACCCGTCTCACCCACTGCCTCCGCAGTCCTGAGCCTGGTCCCATTGTGCTGACAGGTGTTCCAGGCTCACTGGAAACACGAGGTGAGCCCGGGGGGCGGGAGCCCTTGGAACTCTGTGTACCGTCCCCATTATCTGGGGAGGAAAGCCCTTGAAACTGCCTTTATCCCCAGGCCTGGAGGGCGGGAGAGGGTCCACAGTGCCCAAAGGAAGAAGCCCAGAGAGCAGCTTTGGTTACTGGCCTGCCTCTGGTCACTGTCTGCTCTCCCAGGAAGTCCCTGGTGCCTAAAGGAAGAGCCCGTAAACAACCCTGGGTAGCTGCCCCAGCTTTACCGGACGCATCTGTCCCCACACATCTGTTTTACAACAAGATGAACAAACAGAGTCCGGGCAAGATAAAGATCCGGGCTGACAGGCCCCCCCACAGGTACACAGGTTGGATCATTGCGTCTCCCCCTTTGCCCCGGGAAAGCGGGCACCCTGTGTACCTGCCCATCAACACGGAGCTTCTTCGGTCCTGTCCTACCATCTATATAAATCCTCAGAACAAGGGACTCGCAGTTTTTGCACCCTTGGCTGTCTGGCCTCTGACCACCTCGGGGGCTTACCATGCTGACCTTCAGCAGCCGTTCCTGCTGAACGTATGCTCCTCACTCCCCCATCTATGTTAGGCCTGTTCCCTTCCCTGGGAACAGGTCACTCCCGGGGTCCAGCCTTGGCAGATCTCAGAATCCCTGAAGGCTGGACGGTGCAGGTGGGGAATGAAGAGTCAGACACCCGGTTGGATGCTGGGGAACAGCCAGCCTCTGTGGGCCTGACCGAACTTGCAGGGCTTCATTTCTCTTTATTTTTGTAGAGATTGTTACATGGCATCAAAGGAACAGGTGTGTGGCAGGATCAGTTAAGCAGAAAAAAGCAATACAAAAGTAACTTGGAAACACACAAGAAGTTCCGTAGATTCAACTCTGCTAAACAAAGGTGGTTTTGTTCAGGGGAGACATTCATCAGACAATTAGAAGTAGCTGTATGAAGAGCTTTAAATGTCTTATTGTTGAATAGATGTTTATTAATATTCTTAGAATTTGGCATGGGTCAAAAGGATACCCTAGACTGGACAGCGGTTATAGAAAATTTATTAAAAGGCCTTTGTGGTGTCTAACCTAGCTATCTATCCTTCTGTCTAGAATGTTTCTCTTTGTACTATGGACTCTGACTCCCTGGTAATTGGTTCTTCGTGCTTAGTTTGTAATAGCTAACCAGCTTCTCCTGTTTCTCTAATTCTAATTGATATATATTCCAGTCCGAGGTAGAGGAGGGGCTGTTACTCATCAACTTTTAGATGTTCAGGGGCCCACCCCATTGGGGGGACTTTGTTCTCTGGCCGAGAAATCACTTTGTACAACTTCATTGGAACTATTCGAATCAATGAACCCAAAATGCAGGTGTCTAACAGTCTCGACACCTATGAATCACAAAGACAGGCATGCAGGGAGAGAGAGACAGGAAGTCCAGCCACGGTTGCCTCTGCTGTGCAGATGCATCTCATCCGTCCCGACTGTGTCCGGGGACGGGTGCTGGTCGGCTGCCGACAGATAGATCACTAATTCTCCTGACTGCGTGTTGATAGATCTGCCGATCTGTAATTCTTTACATGTGTTGGCAAGAAAAACCAGGTGTCTCCCATCAACAGGGTCAGCCTGGCACAGGCAGCTGGGAGCCCACCCCAAGGCCCTCAAGGCCTTCCTCAGGGAGGAAGAGTCCACAGGGTCCTATCCGGAGTCCACAAAAACTGGAACCAAAAGCAGATGCAGAGGCCCACGTCCACAAAAGCCCGTTCTCATGAGGCGGGTGCTGATGTGGAGGAAAGTGGTTTAGTTGCAGGTGGTGGGCACTTGGAAGACGGGGCACTCACGTCCCAAAGGCCATCTTCACGTCTCAGTGTGGGCAGCCGTTTCATAGGAGGGCGTGGGGGACAGAAGAGATGGAGGGAGGGTGTTGAAAGGTTCTGCACATGAAAGACGAGCACAGTCCTTTCCGATAAGACCAGTGATGGACGGTCCTCTGTGCCTCACCCGGGTGAGTCATTCTGGATCCGCGTCATCCCGGCTCCAGCTCGAAGGTCTGCAAATCTCCCTGAGCCAGAGGCCTGTAGGCCGCCTCTGTGTCTTTTGAAACTAGTTCCTAGGATTCTGCTGCAAAGACGCCGTTCACCCACAGGCTGCGTCAGAGTCAGCACACACTGCAACTGCGTCAGAAGGACAGTGGGGTGGGGGGCAGGTCCCCACCGTCCTCCCTTTCCTCTGTCACAGCAGCGCCTGGAGGTGGAAGACACCATCCCCACAGGACATGCTCTCGTAAACAGACAGGAGGACGCCCAGCCCTGGCTGTGCATTGCTAGCCTCCATAACTATGATTGAGTCCTAGTGGTTGGACACATCTGCGTTGTTCTAAGCCACCCGGTGTGTGGCGCTTTGTTGCGACAGGAGGAGGAGACCTAGGGTGTGGCAGACCCTGGCCAGCAGAGTCCGCCCGTTGTGGCTGACGACGAGAATGAACTCACAGGTGACAACAATCCTGTGGAGGAAAAGGGAACAGGCACGATCACTCTCTCAAGGGGAGAGAGCCTACGGATGCCTTGGCCACTCCCTCAAGAGGGGAGCGCCCCGACCCTTGCCTAGACAGGCTTTTATTGTTTTCCTGGGGCCTTATATCAGAGAAGGATTTATTACCTATTACATAGAATATTATTATCTACACTTTAGGTACAATCAAGGAAACAGAATAACATGCAGAGGGGAATGGCGATGAGCTGATCAGCTCTGTCCTTGGGAAAATTCACACAGGCTTTGGGTTTTACCTTGAAGATAGACAATACACATTCGTTGTTTTAGACCAGGGTGAGGGAGTTTTAGCAGGAGCAAGCCATAACAGTCTGCATGCACTTTCTAGGCCTGATTCCCACAGGAAAACTCTGTCTGAAGGTCTGGCTCCTGCCCACCCCCTCGCTTCTGTAGGTTTTCCACGCAGAGCTGAGTCACATTTGCCAGGCCAAGGCAAACCGGTCCCCTACATTGGGGGGGCCCCTGCCGGCACTCATCAGACTTTGACGCCCCCCCCCACCGGTGGGGTATGGGATCCTTCTCGATGTCAGGTTCACAGAGGCTCTGAGTTGTCTCGTGCTGGGCGTTGCCAGCTTCTTCCTGCTGTGCCCTTTGTCTTGATAGGAGGGTTTCCTGACACTGAGGCCAGGAGGCCCCTCTCCCGCTTTTTCCTAAGAGCTTCTTCCTTCTGCTTCACACCTGGGAGCTGGTGGCCGTGACCAGGGTCATCCAGCTTCTTCTCTTCCCCTGCTTTTGGGTCCTCACTGACCAGCGGCCCGACAGAGCGCCTTCCCTTCAGGCCTGCACAAACCCACGTCCCTCCGTGCGTGCGTCTGCTCCGGGGCTTCCTGCTCCAGCTGGTTCCCTACTTCCCTGTCCCCGGTCCAGGCAACACTGCCAGGTGTGAGGGTCACTGGCGGGAGGCCTGGATGCTGGGTGAAGCGGCCCTCCCCGTGCTCGCCAGCCCCACCCCCACTGCTCAGACAGGATCCGACCCGAAGCTTCGTGCTTTTTCCCTTAGAATCGGGCCATCTGCTCGGTGAGCTCTGCTCCCAGCGCGAGCTGCTGTGGTTGGCCCATGTGGGGCTGCAGAAATCCATGTTACACGAATGGACGAGAGACGGAGAGGACCTGCTCGACCTGCCCAGGGTGGGGCCAGCCACGGCGCTGGGACCTGTGGGCGGTGCCCTGCCAAGTGTCTCCTCATCCTCAGCCCCAAACCCGACAGCCACCTCAGGGTGGCCTCAGCCGCTGGGAGCTGAGGGAAGGGGGAAAGGGTACCAGCGAGGGTCCTGCTGGGCAGAATGGAAGAGACACTTCTGCCACGGTCCAGCCACAGCTGGGTCCAGGGGTTCCTGAAAGGTGGGTAAGGCGTCGGCAATGGGAGACAGACGACAACGCGACTCAGAGGACGGTGAAGCTCTGTTCCGTTTATTGCAAGTACAAGCAGGTTTCTATATTTTCATTTTTGGTAGTGATTAACATTTGTGGTTGGGCGAAGCAGGAAATTTTCTACCTGGATATTAGGTCACGCTAGTCTAGTGACTTATTAAATCAGACAATTAGAAATAGCTGTATGTACAGAGTTTGAATGTCTTATTGTTTATTAAAGTTCTCGGAGTTCATCATGGGGCAAAAGGATACACTAGGTTGAGCAGAGGTTATAGGAAATTTATTATAAGGCTTTTGTGGTGTCTAACTTAGCTATCTATCTTTTCTGTCTAAAATGTTTCTCTATGCACTATGGACTCTGACTCCCTGGTAATTGGATCTTCGTGCTTAGTTTGTAATAGCTAACCAGCTTCTCCGGTTTCTTTGCGCATCTAGTTCCAATTACTTTATATTCCTGTCTAAGGTAGAGGAGGGACAGTTACTCCATCAACTTTTAGACGTTCAGGGGTGACCTGATTAGGGGGGACTTTGTTCTCTGGTCAAGAAGTTATTTTGTACAACTTCATTGGAACTATGCGAATCAGTGACCCTGAAACACAGGTGCCTAACAATCCCACCACCTGTTGGTCACCAAAACAAACGTGTAAGGGGAGATAGACAGGAAGTCCAGCCACGGTTGCCTCTGCCTGGCAGATGCGTCTCAACCGTCCAGACCTTGTCGAGGGACGGCTGCTGGTCGGCTCCCGATGCGCTTCCACGAGAGCCAACCCAAACCCAGGGGAAGGGCTAAAGTGTCTCTCGGGACCTGGCCCGGGAGCTGAACCTTAAAGGCCTGAGAAAATGCCTGTGGACACTCTGCAGTTCTTTCTGAACGTGAGGATCTGGGGAGAGCGTAAGGAGGGTCCGTGGAACTCAGGGGTGGTAGACTGGGGAGGTGGGAGGAAGCACCGTGGGGAGACCTCCAGCACTGGACAAAAAGCCTGGCGTGGAGCCATTTCCCTCCCCCTGCGATGAACGCTGACACGGTCCTTTGCTGAGGAAGAAGAGCACGTGTCCCACACACTGAGTCACAGCCTCCTAACGCCGGGGGACTCCAGAGTTGGAAAGTTGTAGTTCAGGTGATAGCGAATGAGCTCAGTAATCAACACAGGTAACAGCTGTTGTTCCAGGAATTGGAGGTGCGACCCACCCCGGCCCCAGGAGACTGCAAGCAGCCCCACCTTTGTGCCTCAGGAGGACGGCACAAAGCAGTTTGAGATGGAACTGGAGCCATTGGGTTTCAGGGGGGACTCCACTGCCCAAGGCCCAGATGAAAGAATGCTGGAGCTTGTATCCGATGAGGGGCTGGAGGACCGGACGGTCCCCCCTTCTGCATACAGACAAACCCGGAGGAACAACTCGGGGGCGTGAGAGACATCACAACCCACAGTTGCAGTGAGGGAGATAAGACCTCAAAACCTCTGACTTTAAAAACCTGTGGGGGTTGAGGCAGCAGCAGGAGAAACTCCCAGCCTCACAGGAGAGTTCATTAGAGAGACCCACAGGGTCCTAGAACATACACAAGCCCACTCACCCGGGAATCAGCACCAGAAGGGCCCAGTTTGCTTGTGGGTAGTGGGGGAAGAGACTGAAAACTGGTGGGCTCTCTGGTAGAGAGCTGAACAAGTGGCATTGTTACCTCTGGGACCCTCCCCAACATACAGCATCACAACGCAGCAATGTGGGTTGCAATTATCTAAAGCTTTGCCCCTTACAGCATGATAGGTGTGCCCTGATAAGAAAAAAAATGTCCAAATGAAAGAACATATCAAAGCTCCAGAAAAAATACAACTAAGTGACAAAAGATAGCTAACCTATCAGATGTACAAGTTCAAAGCACAGGCAATCACGATGCTCACAGAATTGGTTGAGTATGGTCACAAAATAGCAGGAAAAGTAAAGGCTATAAACAGTGAAATAAAGGAAAGTGTACAGGGAACCAACAGTGATGGAAAGGAAACTGGGACTCAAATGAACAGTTTGGACCAGAAGAAAGAAATAAACACTCGACCAGAACAAAATGAAGAAATAAGGATTCAAAAAAATGAGGAGAGACTTAGGAACCTCCAGGACAACTTTAAATCTTCCAACATCTGAATCATAGGGGTACCAGGAGGAGAAGAGGAAGAGCAAGAAGTTGAAAATGTGTTTAAAAAAATAATGAAGGAGAATTTCCCCAATCTGGCAAAGGAAATAGACTTCCAGGAAGTCCAGGAAACTCAGAGAGTCCCAAAGAGGTTGGAGTCAAGGAAGCACACACAAAGACATGTCAAAATTAAATTGCCCCAGATTAAAGAGAAGGAAAGAATCTTAAAAGCAGTAAGAGAAGAGGAGACAGTTACCTACAAAGGAATTCCCATCAGACTGTCAGCTGATTTCTCAAAAGAAACCTTGCAGACAAGAAGGGCCTGGAAAGAAGTATTTCAAGTTATGAAAGGCAAGGACCTACATCCAAGATTGCTGTATCCAGCAAAGCTATCATTTAGAATGGAAGGGCAGATAAAGTGCTTCTCAGATAAAGTCAAGTTAAAAGAATTCATCACCACCAAGCCCTTATTATACGAAATATTAAAGGGACTTATCTAATAAAAAGAAGATGATCAAAAATATGAACATTGAAAAGACAGCAAAGTCACAACTATCAGCACCTTAACCTAAAAACCAAGAAGAGAAACAAAAATGAACTAAGCAAACAACTAGAACAAGAACAGAATTACGGAAATGGAGATCACATGGAGGGTTATCAATGGGAAGGATGAGCAGGGAGAATGGGGGGGAAGGTACAAGAAATAAGAAGCATAAATAGTAGGTACAAAATAGACAGGGGAGGTTAAGAATAGTATAGGAAATGTAGAAGCCAAAGAAAATATATGTATAACCAGCCCTGGCTGGTATAGCTCAGTGGATTGAGCGCGGGCCTGCGATCCACACGATCACGGTTCGATTCCCAGTCAGGGCACATGCCTGGGTTGCAGGCCAGTTCCCAGCAGGGGACTCAGGAGATGCAACCATACATTGATACTTCTCTCCTTCTGTCCTTCCCTTCCCCTCTAAAAGATAAATAAATAAAATCTTTTAAAAAAGTATATGTATAACCAATGAACATGAACTAAAAGGGAGAGAAATGAGGGTGAGAGGGACTGTGCAGGGCAGAGGGGAATGAAGGGGGAAAATGGGACAACTGTAATAGTCTAATCAATAAAATATATTAAAAAATAAAAATAGAAATAACTTTTAATAAAAGGATGCCTTGCAGACTTTAACTCTGAAAGGGAAGGAACATAGAGAACTGAAAGATAATCTTTATATTTTTAAAAATATTTTATTTATTTATTTATTTTTTAAAAAGATTGTATTTATTTATCTTTAGAGGAGAAGGGAAGGAGAGAGGGAGAGAAATATCAATGTATGGTTGCCTCTGATGCATCCCCTGCTGGGAACTGGCCTGCAACCCAGGCATGTGCCCTGACTGGGAATCGAACCGCGATCGTGTGGATCGCAGGCCCGAGCTCAATCCACTGAGTTACACCAGCCAGGGCTATTTACTTATTTTTTGAGAGAAGGGAAGGGAAGGAGAAAAAGAGGAAGAGAAACATCAGTGTGCAGTTGCCTCTCATGCACCCTGTACTGAGGACCTGGCCCACAACCCAGGCATGAGCCCTGGACTGGGACTCGAGCCAGCAACCCTTTGGTTTGCAGGCCAGCACTCAGTCTACTGAGCCACACCAGCCAGGGCCAAAAGTTGATCTTTGAAAACATCCAGAGAAGCTTCAAGTCAGATGCAGTTTCTGAAATGTGCATGCTCATGGCCCAAGCAAAGCCCTTTGACGGGGAGAAGTGGGGAGGGCGGTAGAGGCCGGACTGGTATCCTGGCTCCGTGAGCTGGGAGGCTCTGGGCAGCTGGCTGAGCTCTTCGAGCCTCGGCTGCCTCATCTGTAAAGTGCTTGCCTCTTAGGGTTGCCAGGAACGTCTAGGGAACACGTGCGCCAAGCTTTGCAGAACAACACGTGTTCCTTGCAAGGCAATGATATTTTACTCTGACTCCATTGCTGCCATCTCACATTGCTGGCTGGCCACACAGCTGGACCTCAGGCAGTGCAGGGGCTTTGGAGGAGCGAGAGGAGAAATTCCCACTTAGTGGGTGCCTGTGAGGGCAGAGACTTGGGGGCTTTCCACGTGCCATCCTGTGGCATCCTCACCGGTGAAACAGGGCTCTTTGTTATTCAGAAGTGCCCTGTGACAAGCCGAGGCTCAGAGGCAGCGAGGGCTGGCCCACTCGGGGAGCCAGGGCCCCAGCCTGTGCCTGCGCGACCCGAGCCTGGACCCTCTTCTCTCTTCTCCGCGACTTTCCAAGTCCCTTCCACGGTGTGCCTGACCAGGGCAGGGTAGGTGGGCAGCGCTGTGGGGCTGCAGCCCTCCTCACTGTGGCTAGAGTGGAGTGTGGAGGCATGTGCAGACTCTTGCTCACCCAGGGGCTGAACAGGGTGCCCTTGGGGTCTCAGTGCCAGCAGGTTGTGCGGCCAGGGTGTGGGTCCTCTCTCTCACTGCCTTGGTGTGGCTTCAGTGCCTTGTTCTCACCAGAGGACATGGGGGTGGGGAGGGAGAGTGCAGTAACCCCACCTCCCAGCCCGACATCCAGGACCCTTTTTTATGTGGAGGGTGTTACCTGGCCCAAAACGGTGTGGGAAGGATAGCCCCCTCCTTCCATCTAGGAGACCCCAGCTGGCTCCCAGATGTTCAGGGCCTCTTCTACCCATGAGGTCAGGGTGGCCCCTGCCCTGAGGGTCAGTGTGAAGAGGCAGCTGGCACTTCAGACAGAGAGCTTTATTAAAGGGGACATGCAGCTGCACTTGGCTGAGATGGCCCCATCCCCTCCTTCCAGAGGTTTCTCTGTGGTCACCCTGATGCTAGCCAGTGGGGCTCACCACCCTTCCTGCTTCCAGGTGGGTATCAGGTGTGACAGTCAGTTTCTTGGTGGCCCTCCTTCTAGGAAACAGTACTGAGGACCTGCCTCTCCAGGTCCTTGGCTGGGAGACTCAGCCCCAACAGCAGAGGACTGGCAGTACCAGGAGGAGCCACATGGGCTGGGCAGAGCAGGTAGGTGGGCAAATTACAACCCAGCATGAGGTCTACTCTGGGCAGAAGCATCGCAGACAAGAAGCTGGTGTTTGAAAAGACAAAGAGCAGGACAGGGGATCCACAGAGTCAGCTCTCGCATGGGCGGGGTGGGGGTTTCGGTGCAGAGGGCTTAGGAGACTGGACAGGGAGGCAAGGGACAAGGTCAGAGGCCCCCTGGGTGGACACATGAGGAGCCTGGAGCCAGTGCTGGGGTGCTGGGGTGCTGGGGTGGGAGTTAAGGCCCTCCGATGGTGTTCTTTGTAGAAGGAGGTGTTGTGGGACTGGAACATAACCAGGACCTGAAACCAAGACTTATCCCCAGCTCTGCCCCGCCTGACAAGGCCTGACCTCAGAGGCCTGGGCTGTTCCATTTGTGTGAGGTGCTGGCTGGACCGTGGTGAGGCTCAGGAAGCAGGGCCCAGGAGAGAAGGAGGGCTGGCCCGGGGCCAGGCAGAGGGGGGCTGGGGACATGGCCAGGCTGGTGGTGCAGTGATGTGGCTAGTTGATAGCCCGGAAGGTGAGGAGTGGAATGGTGGAAGGCATCAGTACGAACCGGTAGACCATCTTTACGTCCTCTTGCGTTAGTGTGTCCACCTGGAAGTGTTTCAGCACCTAGGACAGAAGCGCAGGTCCACCGGGGTTACAGGTCAGCCCCATCCAAGGCCCTGGCGCAGCCTTCTCTGCTTTTCTGGCGTCCCAGACGCTCCGCCTCCAGGCGCCCCGCCCCACACGCAGCCCTGCCCCCAAACCTCTGCCCTGGCCCGCTGCAGAGCTTAGGCCGCTCACGTGGTGCAGCAGAAGCAAAGATTCCGTCTCGGCCACGCGCCTTCCCAGGCATTGTCGCGCGCCAAAGCCAAAGGCCAAGTGGGGGAGCCTGGTGCTGGATCCCTTTTTGAGCCAGCGCTGGGGGTCATAGACCTCGGGCCTCGGGAACACGGAGGGATTCCGACCGAGGCTGTAGAGCTGCACGAGGACCAGCGTCTGCGGGCGGGGAGAGGGGCGTGGGGCAGGGTGAGCTGGCGCAGGGCCGGGTCGGGCTTGCTGCCTGCTGCAAGGGCTGTGGGGCCTCGCTCACCCCAGCGGGGATGTGGTAGTTCTGCAGGACCAGGTCCGAGCTCACTTGCCGCTCCACAGTGATACCCACGGGGTACAACCTGTGCACAGGGGCAGCCAACAGGGTCCTTGGCGGGGACAGGCCCCTCGCCTGCCTCGACCAGGGCGCCGCAGGCGCAGACGAGGGCAGCTCCCCACCCTCTGTCACTGGGAAGCTGAATCCACGCATCTCCAGAGCCCAGCCTGGGCCCCCTGTCCCCCCCTGAGCAGCCTCCTGGCTAAGGAGGACAGGCTGGAGGCTGGTGCCCAGGACCCTGAGGTAGGATCCCAGAGGAGGAAGCGCCCCCGCCTCTTTAGGGAGAGGAAGAGGAGGTGCAGGGGATGCCTCTTTGGGCAAAGCTGCCTGTAGCCCCAGGATCTGCGGCCCCAGGATCTGCGGCCCCAGCCTGGTGAGCGCTGCCCTGCAGGCTGTGAACCAAAGTGGCTGGGGCAGCCCAGGGAGCCACACCTACCTCAGGGTCTCCTTGATGGCGGCCCGAAGCAGGGGAAGCTCTGCAGGTGCCCTCTGGGGATTTTCTGAGATCTTGGCCTCTGCCAGCAGGCTCTCCTGACGCAGGGCCTCTTGCACCTCAGGGTTCCGTGCCAGTTCAAAGAGGGTCATCAGCAAGGGGTAGGCTGTCTGTAGGGGCCGTGGGCGCAGCCTCAGGCCTGGGCTCTGGCCCTGCACTGCAGCCCCTAGGGCCACTTCCCGCCATGGTGACGGGCATGCCCAGTGCAGGGCAGAGCCCAGGGAGCTGAGACCTTCAGGCCTGGGTCTCACCCTCCTCTGGGCTCCAGGACAGGTTCACCCTTGCGTCTGCTTGGCGTGGGGTCTGGAGCCTGACCCACCTGCTCCCATGGGATCACGTTCCCTGGGCATCTGCAGCCAGCCAGACCCCACCCAGTCCCCCCCCCCCACTGCCCGCTGCCCCTCACCCTGGGTCATTTCTGTGCAGGGAGAGGCAAGCCCAGCCTGGGGTCTGGGAAACCGAGCAGCTCCTAAATCCCATCCCCATGGCAACGTGCCTCCAGCATCTCCCCACGTGGGGCAGTGACCTGTCTGCTGCAGCCTTTGCTTCAGCAGAGGGCCCCAGGGCTCACGAGGCACCTCGGGGAGCGGGAGTCAGCCCCCGATGCCCCCTCACTGCCTTCCCTTGCTGCCTGCTCTTGCACTTCCGGACTGCCAAGCTCCGTGCCTCTCTTCCTGCCTGTCTACCTTCCGTGTGGTTCTTCCACACTCAACTGGAAGTCCCTGTCCCCAGGACACCTGCCAAGAGCTGTCCCTTGAGGCACATGCCCGCCCCTGGGCTCTCTCGCCTCATGACAGTGTCTCAGCACCGGTCTGTGCCATCTCAGGTGCTAGGCCCAGAGCGGCCCTGAGATGCCGGCAGATGAAAGCTGGGCCCAGAGGCGGGAAGCTCTGGCTGCATTCCTCTCCGGAGTCTGCCATCTGCTCCGCCCTCCACATGGTGGAGCCTGCGCTGCCCTTCCTGTCACCAGCCTGTAACCCCCACAGGGTCTTTGAGGAAAGCCTAATGTAATCTGTCACCAGGCAGGGTGCCCTGTGCAGCTAGGTGTCGGCCATCCCCTGCTTTGCTAGGACCCTGTCGGTCTGAGCCAGGCCTGTGCCCTGCGTCCCCAGGCCTCATACCTCTGTAGACTGTCTGGGGCTCTGTTCCCACCCGGACCGCAAGCCTCCCCCGAGAGGCCGCTCTCCTGTGCCCTCCCCTCAGAGCCTGCCTCAGGGACTGAGGCCCCAGACTAGACATCTTGGTGGCACAGACTGGGAGGGAGCATGCAGGAGACCCTGGGCCCGGGAGGACGCCGCCTGGGGTCACGAGGGCTCCATGTTCTACAGGCAGGGCTGGCTGCTGGCCTGACCGTGTCCACGCTCCCGGCAGTGAGGTCGATGGAGCTGGCCTTGATGGCGTCGAGGGTCATGTCTGCATGCAGGAGCAGTTCTGCCACCACGCCGGTGTAGTGCTGGGGGCGGCCGAGGGCCAGCTCCTGGTAGATTTTCTGGATGCGGTCATTGGCTGTGGGCACAGAGACAGAGCCCTGGGCCTGGTACTGGGAGGCTCCGCCCCGCCACCTTGCACAGCCCCGCCTCGGCACCCACTGGCTAGGGGACAGAGAAGCCACCTCAGCGCCCTGTGGCCCTCACCATACTGGAAGATGTAGTCCCAGGCCTCGAAATGCTGCTTCCACACTGGGGCACTTGTCCAGCGGGACAGGCTCCTGGGCATGAACATGAGCTGCATGGTGGACTTGAGCATGGCCTGCAGGGCGCGGATGAAGTTCAGGCTGGCTGGGCTCGGGCTCTGGCTGAACAGGCCCAGCCGCTCTCCAAAAAGGACCAAGTTGCTGGCTGCGGGGAAGACGGGGCTGCTGAGCACGTGGCAGCCTAGGGCCACATGGCGGCCGCCTCCTGCCAGCCCTCCTGCCCCTGGTCCCAGGCCCAGCGAGGTCCCCCCGAGCCCCACACCTTCTAGGGTGTAGTAGAAGATGCTGGGCTGGATGTCTGCGGTCAGAGTGCCCCGGGCGTTCTGCAGCACCCTCGCCTTCAGGGCCTTCGAGAAGTCCCTCGCCACCCTATCCACCATGGGGGTGTATTTCTGGACAGCTTGTGGTGACATCACATCTGGGTTGAGCCGCTGTCGGTCTGCGTGCCATGCAGGACCATTTCTGTGGAGCAGAGGGCAAGCTTCAGGGCACCCTAGTCAGCTGCGGGCCCCCAACCCTGTGCCCCACCTTCTTCATCCCCAAAGAGAGCTGTCTGCTGGTCCAAGGGCGCCAGCCGCTTGTGTCCCCACCCCCACTGTTGCATGCCTCTTTCAGGGAGGCCTTCGTGGGCTGTGCCTGGGGGCTTGACTCTGCAGCAGGGCGAGGCCACGCTTCCGCCCAAGGGTGCCGTGCAGTTCACTCGGCTTGCTTGTCCCGGCTGCTGGCCCTGTGCCTGGCCCTGGGTGGGTGTGGGTCCTTTTCTCTGAGAGGCGGCTGGCCCTCCTGTTAAGCTGTGCCCACTCCATGTATGCCACGCCCCAGAGGGAATGATGGTGGATTTGGCTTCTCAGCCACAGTCAAGCATAAACACCTTTCCTAGGGCCAGCCGCCCACAGGGGTTGAGAACAATCACACAGGCACTCAAACACCTGCCCATAGGATGTGGGTCAGCACATGCACACAGAAGGGTGCCCAGGGCACACGCAGATGTGCACATATGTGTATAGTAACACAGAACACACACCAGAAGCACACACAGACATGCAAAATGCTCCAAACCAGGCAACCACTACATGTACACACAATGAGGAGAAACCCAAGCAAGCACGTGCTGCCCTCTGCACACACATGCATGTACATGAGCACATATGCTAGTACCCCGACATGGGCAAACACACCAGTTCACACACACATAACAATGTCCACACACATGCATTCCCACACACACAGACACAGGCAGACACAGGTGCGGCTACCCCAGTGCACTGTCCCCACAGACACGACACACACACGGGAGCACAGGCACAGGTGGCCGCCCTCTTGGGAGCCCCGGGACCCAGCCCGCAAGGCACAGCTTACCTCACTCAGGCCTGCGGGGCCGTGAGGGGCTCCAGCTTGTGCTGCTGGCATGGGCCCCGGGCCAGTGACACCCCTGACCTGACAGGGTACTCCCTCTCACACCCAGGGTGGGCCGTGCCCTGCCCTGCCCCGGTACTGCCCTGTGTCACGCTCTCTCCACTCACCCGTGGGGGCCCAGGGCAGGCCTGCTTCGGGTCTTCCCTGTCTTGCTTCCTCTGCTCCCAGGCTGCCCATCCCCGCCCTCCCTCCTCACCCAGACTCGCCCTCACAGCAAGAACACGCCGTGTTTGTGCCCACGAAGCTGCCGGTGGGCCATCCAGGGCTCCAGGACCATGCGATGGGGTTGACGGCCCTCCGCCTGTTTCAGCCTGTCCACGTCCTCCGGTAGTGTCACGCACACCATGTGCCTGCCTCCCACGTCATATCTGCGGGACGGAGCCTGCTGTGGCCATGCCCTTCCCAGGCCCCGCTCGGCCGTCGTGTCCGCACTGTCTCCTCTTGGCCTCGCCGTCCCCCGCCCTGGCTCTGAGCAGGCAGGCCCTCTTGCAGTCTAACCAGAGCCTCTGCTGCTGGTGCACCTCCCGCCAGCGGTGTGCACGGAGTGCTCCGGAACCTCCAGATGAGCCGAGCAGGGGTGCCAGTCTTCTGGGCCATGGACATTCCCCTGTGCATCCCACCCACCTGCCTGAGGGTGCAGGGCACAGGTACCTGGCAGGGGCTGGGCGGCCAGCGGGGCAGAGGGTCAGGGCATGCTGGGGAGGAGGGCAGGGAGGCCTCACCTGAAAATGGGCCCCAGCTGCTGGAAGGCCTGCTGCATCTGCAGGTGCAGGTCCTCGCAACCGGCCCGCCAGACCCGCAGAAGCCGTAGCCACTCGCTGCCAGGACACCGGGGGATGGCTTCGAAGGGCAGCACTGCCTTGGGGGCCGGAGCGGCACTGGCGGCCAGCCCGTGTGCCTGGCGCAGGCACAGCCGGGGCCCCGCCATCCAGGCCCCTGCCCTCGCTCGGATCGCCATGCAGGCTCCCCCCAGGCCCTCAGCCCGGTCCTTTTATCAGCAGGAGGCCTGGCTGGCTGACTGAAGACGTCATGGAAGAAAGTGTCCCTGGACCAGGCCTGGGTGCCCGGGGAGGGGTCAGGGCTGCAGGGGTCAGGGCTGGAGGCATCCAGCCGGAAGACGGGGAGGGGGGGACGGGTGCCTTGTCCCACAATCCCACAGGCCTGCCATGGGCTGGGTGGATGTCCAGGGCAGGTGCAGGGTCAGGGCTGGGGGCTGAATTGGGCCGGGAGGGACTCCCTGGTGAAGGGAGCAGGATGGATGAGCCCCTTATCTCATCAAGGGCTGAGACGGGGGCCTCGGCTATCTTAGTCTCCTTGTCCCCGGCCGGGAGCAGGAAGCAGTGGGGCGGGCTGCGCGCTCCTCCGATCACCCACGCGTGCTTTGCTGGTGCTCTCCAGGCCTCGTGAGGCCGCAGGGCGTGGAGACGGAAGCCGGGGGCCTGTTAGGGAAATCCAAAGGCGGAATTGGGGGTGGCACTGAAGGGGCCAGGGGCCTGCCTGTCTGTCTGGTCTGGCAGGAAACTCTCAGGAGATGAGGGTCACTCCTCAGACTGAAAGGTGAGAGACGCAGCTGTCCTGTGCCCAGCACCCTCACCCCCTTGCTGGTCCTGCAGAGGGCTCTTGGGGTGGACTCGGAGCCTGGGTGTGGGGGCAGGAGAGGGTCTGGCTGTGGCTGCAGGCTCTCCACTCTCCTTGGACTCTCCCCAGTGGGAGCACAGTGGAGCCGATCCTGGGAGCACAGGCCTGGTCTGGGGTCCGGGGTCATCCCACCGGCTCCTGGCAGCACCCCATGAGGTGGCTCTGGCCACCCTCCTTCCCATTTTCAGACAAGGAGACTGAGGCCTGGGGGTTCTGTGACCTCCCAAGGTCGCCGGGCAGGTGATAGGGCCCTGGAGCTGTGCCTGCCAGCCTGGCCCTGCTGCGGGGATGGGGGCCGGGGAGCCTGGGCTCCGGCTCTGGAGGCAGGGAGGGCTGCCCCCGAGCGTCGTTTCTTCTTTTACTTTACTCCACTCCCTGTCCTTAAGCCTTCCTTGGGGACTGCTCAGTGGGGGGTGATGAGTCAGACCCCACCAAGGCCGCCTCAGACAGTCGGGGTGGACGATGTGCCTCAGCCTCTGTGGTGTCACAGCTGTCCTTGGGCAGGGACGCAGGCTGGAGCACTGCCTGACCTTGCATGCAGGTGCCCCGGCCCAGGCCTCTCCCGACACCTCTGCTGCTGCCCACCTGCCTGTGCGCCCTCCACTGACCCCTTCTTGGCCTCCGGGTCTGTTCTTGGGCCTCTGCGGGATGTAGACATGTGCCAGCTGTGTCCCCAAACAGTGAGCCTGCAGGGAGCTGGGCCAGAAGCCAGTCTCTCCTGCCCAGAGGAGCTGCGACACGGAGGTGCCAGCCCTTAAGCCCAGGGCCCAGCTTTAAAAGCAAGGGCCGAGTCCTAGAAGCACCCCCCCGACGGTGCCGCCTCACTGGCAAACACAGGTGGGGCTCGGGGCTCCTGCCCTGGCTCTTCGCTGTGCTGCCCACCTGCCCCAGACCTGCGGGGCCTCCTGGGCAGGAGCTCCCGAGTCCAGTGCAGCTGGGATGCCTTCCAATACAGAGCTGCGAGCCAGGGCCCAGCCCGTCCTCCAACCTCTGAGTGAGTAAAGAGGGGCCCAGAAGGGAACCCCAGCCCTGGAGAGGGCTGGCACTGTTGTGTGGACAGCGCCGGTCAGAGGCCGTTGCCCAACGAGCTGCGATGCCACAATGAGAGCCTTCACTGTGCCTGGCCCCGTGATGGAAGATCCCCCAGCTGCGTCTATGGCCACACCACCCTGAACGCGCCCGACCTCGGCCGCTCTGGGAAGTGAGGCAGGTCGGGCCTGGTCAGTGCTAGGACGGACGGGAGAGACCCGCCAACCGTGCTGTAGGCGTCTGGCGGCAGGACTGCTTTGACCCAAGTGGCCTGGACTAAGAAAGACAAAACCGGCACAGAGCTGCCACCTCCCTCATCGCCGATGTGCTGATGAGGCAGGCAGGTGTGCACACAGGTTCTGCGGGGTCCCTTGTTCCCCACAGTCCCCATCGGCTCACATTTTGGTTGGCTCTGTTTTGATAAGATTTGGTATGTTGCACATTGGGGTGTATGTTGCTCTTTATCATCCTTTGTTAGACAGTAACACTGACGTTCATTCAAATGTCTCTGGACCTCTTTAAACACTTCCCCAGTGGTCTGAATGCTCCGGAGTTAAACGACCCTTGGAGGTTTCTTGCAGCTCTGAGTCCTTGGGAGTGATTGCGTTTTTGATGAGGGCTAGTAAGTTCGGGGATCGAGTTGATCAAACTGTAGAAGTCCTGGAAGTGGTGTCTACCAGTGATGGGACAAGCGTGTGATGCTTTGTGGCCATTGTTTTTAAGTGAGTGAGTGAGAGAGACAGCAGACAGAGAGGGAGAGAGGGAGAAAGAGAGACAGAAAGACACCCATGTGCGGGAAACGTCAGTTGCCTCCCGTAGGCAGCCTGACCAGGGCTCGAACCAGCCACCTTCTGGTGTGTGGGATGATGTTCCAACTAACAGACCCCCAGCCAGGGTGCTTGATTTATACTTTTTAAGAATGTTAGGTCATTGCCCTGGCTAGTGTGGCTCAGTGGATTGAGCGCCATCCTGTGAACCCAAGGGTCACCAGTTTGATTCCCAGTCAGGGCACATGCCTGTGTTGTGGGCTGGGTACCCGTTGTGGGCTGGGTACCCAATGCGGGGGCACATGAGAGGCAACCACACATTGACGTTTCTCTCTCTCTCTCTCTCCCCTCCCCTCTGTAAAAAATAAATAAAATCTCTTTTTAAAAAATATTTATTTATATTTAGAGGGGAAGGGAAGGAGAGAAGTATCAATGTATGGTTGCCTCTCGTGAGTCCCCTGCCGGGAACTGGCCCGCAACCCAGGCATGTGCCCTGACTGGGAATCGAACCGCGATGCTTTGGTTCGCAGGCCCACGCTCAACCCACTGAGCTACACCAGCCAGGGCAATAAAATCTCTTTAAACATCATTAACTGGTTAGATTTTAATATATGTGCATATTTTTGGTGAAAATTTTAGGTTTTGCCACATAGAAATTAAGTAATGCATATTTTTCCTAGGAAAATATAGTAATTGCAGATAGGTAGTTTTAGAAAGTATTCTGCAACTGTACTTCATTTTCTTTTTTAAAAAGATTTTATTGGTGTATTTCTGACAGATGTGGGGCTGCTCAGGGGTTAGCGTGTCTGGGCACTAGATGGTGGTGGTGCCCAGACTCCACTGGGAACATGGCAACAAACAGTCACACCCTTCTGAATGATAAACTTTAGGTTTGCAAACTGTATCTCGGTAATTGAAAACCAGGTACTGATTTAAAGACACTGCAGGGGAGGAGGGCAGAAAAGGGTTCTGAGTCCCCGCCCTCTGTACCTGCTTCCCCCCACCCCACCCCCCCACCCCCCCCTGCAGGCAGCCACCCCTGACTCTCCCTGCCTGGCCAGGCAGCCTGGCTGGCTCGAGGCCACTCCCCCACTCGGATGTCAGTTCTGGGGACTCATCCCATCACTGCGTGGAACGCCCCAGTTCCTGGGGAGAGCTGTCCACCCTTCCAACCCACGCAGAGACTTGGGACAGTCACCAGGCATGGGCTCTGCTTCTGGCACCCCAGCCCAGGAGCCGCTCGCGCCGTCTGAGGGGCTCGGGGCGCCCTGTGTGTGCAGCTGGGATGCCCCCTCCAGCTGACGCGAGCCCTGCCCCCTGTGGCCGATGTACTTTGGACTGAGACACTCCGCCTCTGACGCTGGACGCTCAGGGGGTTGGGGTGTACGTGGGAGCCGATGTCAAAGAGGAAAAAGCACAGCAAATACGAGAAGCGGAAAGAAATCACTGAGCATGCAGCACTCAGACCAAAAGGGTCTTTATTTCTCTCTTGAAATAAGCCGCCAACGGGGGCCTGAGGGTCTGTGTCTCTGGTTCTCAAGACATCAAAGGGGAGCGAACTGCCCTGGGGAGAGGTGGGGACAGGACTGGAGCCCCCACCACCCACGACAGGGCCCCGCTGAGCAGGATGGAGGCCAGGCCCAGGAGGAGCCCCGAGCCACGCAGGCACACTGCCCCTTCTATCAACTCCTCGAGGGGCTCATCAGGCAAGATGTCCCTCTCCACGTTGGTCGGCCCTCCATCGTTGCAGGTCATTTTATTGCAGCAGAGAACCCAGTAGAAACTGTTTGTCTTCATACTGGACTTCGGCGCTGGCGGCGGCTGGTGGGCCGCGTACACGAACGAGCAGTTGTCGGTGCAGTTTTTGTAAACGAGGAGTTCTCGGGGGTTCACACCTGAAACGGGGGTGTGGGCAGATGGAAATCACTGCTCTCTCACTGTCTGCTTGCAGACGGCAGAGCGCGCTTCCTCCCCGCCGCCCCCCGCCCCCGCCCGGCCTGCGCTGCGCGCCCACACCTGCCAGCCCCCCCCACCCCCCAACGTGTCTCTGTGCTGCTAGACTCCACCCACTACCGCGTGCGGGGCGTTGCTCTCACGCAGCCAGCTCTGCTCTGGCCCTCCCTGGACAGCACGTGGAAGCTGCTGTTCCAGGGTGGAGCCCTGAGGCAGGGGCGGAGGCACGTGAAGGTGTGCACACATGCAAACGATCCTTTCATTTTGAAAGTCTCAGGCTTCGAGGAAATTTGCAAAGACAGCATGAGGAGTCCCTGCTCTCCTTACAGCCCTTCCCTTGTGTCTCTCTGATGGCTTTGCTGTGGTGCATTTGTCCCCAGAATGAATGACCACGACACAGTCTCATCACGGAGAGTCCACACTTTATTTGGATTTTGTTCATTTCCCCCTCACGTTCTTCTCCTGTTCCAGGACCAGTTGAGGACCCTGCTCTGCACAGGACGTGGGACAGCTTGGACACGCTAGAGTCTCATTGGTGTAGGTGTGGTCAGTGACTGTGCACGTCTGGTCCCAGGAGAGGGCCACCTGCAGTTCCCGCTCTCCCGTGTCTTTGCTGGGCTTCTGTCGGGGTTCCGCCCACACACAGGCAGTGCCAGGTGGTTGCGCAGAGACCAGATGGCCTACGACGCTGACCATCTGCCTCCTCCCAGGAGAAGTCTGTGGAGCCCTGACCTGTAGTCGTAGTGTGTGTCGTCTGCGTGACCGTCTTCTGGAGGCTGTGGGAAGGGGTATGTCTGGCCACCTGACTGTGGCCTTGCCTGCGGTCCCTGAGTTCTGCCGGGGCTTCTCGGTGTGTGCTGAGTCCTGCGTCAGCGGTGCGAATGCGCTTCCATCGCGGTGTCTTTTGGGGAAGTCCTATCCCTTCCCCTCTGTAAAATGTTATTCTTCATGCAAGTAATGTTCTGATCTTAATGTTTACTTCGCCTCAGCGTGTATATAAGAGCATCTTTTGTGCAGTATTTAAATCAGATACAATTTTCTGTATTTTACTTTCAAGCTTTTTACGTTCTTAGTTTAAAGCAGGGGTCCCCAGCCCCCCAACCATGGCTTGTTAGGAGCAGGCCACACGGCCACCTGAGGTCTGCCTTCTGCCTCCCCTGCCCCTGGTCCATGGGAAAAGGTGGGGGACCGCTGGTTTAAAGCATTCCTCTAGGAAACAGAATATATTATTTTTTGTTTGCTCCAAAAGTTTTGGGTTTCCCAATGTAGGAAGTTCAGTATCAACATAACTAACGATGCTAGTTGAACTTTGCCAGTTAACATTTTACTTGGAGATGACTGTGCGTTCGAACGCCATTGCAGGGAGCCCCAAAAGACCCCACGTAACCCCTTCTAGGTCGCTTCCAATGGTGATGTGCGACACTTTAGTAAGACATTCCTACTAACAAGGGTATTACTGTCCAAAGTATGAGAACAAAGGACAGTGTTACCACCACCATCATCCCGCCTACAGACGCACTTGCCTCGTTCACACCCAAATCCCGACCTTGACCTCACAAAAATAAGTCGGAGCATGTTTCTATGAGTTTGTCATTTCTAGAACATAACATAAAAGGAGCTTCCAGCGTGTGCCCTTTGGAGGTTGTCCACTCCACTCAGCAAAATTCTCGGGGTCTCCACTCGAGTTGGGGCGTGTATCAACCCTCTGCTTCCTTGTGCGGGAGTCACACCTCACGGTGCAAATGGGTCCTGGTTTGTCTTCCCCTCACCCACTGAAGGGCATCTGGGATGCTCCAGGTTTGGGGTAGTAACAAAAAAGTCTGTACATACATGTGCATGTTGTTGTGTGGGCTTAAGATTTTTTTAAATGATTTTATTTATTTATTTTTGGAGAGGGCGGGGGAGAAAGAGAGGCAGAGAAACATCAGTGTGTGGTTGCCTCTCCTGTGCTCCCTACTGGGGACCTCGCCCACAGCCCAAGCATGTGCCCTGACGGGGAATCGAACTGGCCACCCTTTGGTTTGCAGGCTGGCATTCAACCCACTGAGCCACACCGGCCGGGGCAGGGCTTAAGTTTTAATTGCTTGGGGCAAACACCCAGAGGTGCAATTTGGGGGATTATGGTAGCTGCATGTTTAGTTTCTGAAGAAACGATCACACTGTTCTCCCTAAGGCTGCACCGTTGTCCCTTGTCATTGGCAGTGACCGAGTAATCTGGGGTCTTTGCATCCTGGCCAGCAATGTGGCCACTCTCACTAGGGATAACTAACTGCCATTTTAACTGGATTATCCCAGAGGCTACAGAGTCCACTCTGCTCACTAGCTCCTCACATAAGGAGGCCGGCCACATTGTCACTGCTGACCCTGAGCGTTCTGTCTGTGCTCAGTCTCTGCGTCCTTCATGGCTCCGCAGTGGCGTGGACTTCCTCCCAGCTTGGAGCCCTCTGAACGAGGCCTTCGGGGTGCAAGGCCTCTGAGACTGGTGGAGCTTGCAAACTGCCAACCCGCCTTCCACTGGTCATGGAGGGACAGCACGTCAGAGAGCGCTGCCTCACCTCAGATGCCAACAACGTCTTTCTCGGCGGTTCCTTCTGTCACTGCAGACTCTGGCCTTGCATGCCGAGGCCCATGGCCCGAGTGGGCGGGCCCCTTGTGAGGCCAGAGGAGTGGGTCAGGCCCATTGGCCTGCAGGGGTGAGGAAGCTCTTCCTCGGCCACTGGTCTTACACCTTTGTTGAAAACGGCATGGGCACATCTGTGCGGGGATGTTTCTTGGTCCCGTTCTGTCCAACAGACGACGTGTTTGTCCACTGGCCAGGGCCCCACTGATTCCACACACAGTGGACGCTCAGTCTCCAACATTCGAAAATTTTCCATGGAGGTTTTTTGCTTACTACCCTGCACAGCCACGGAAATCTGCAAAGACCCCGAAGAGGGAGAGCCCAGCGTCCCAGCACTCTCGGGTCTCGCAGGGCGCTCCCACCAGTGCTTCGTCCCCGTGTCCATCGGGGCCACTCAGGGAGACGGCACCACCACGGCTACTCTGCAGTGCATGGCATTGAACCCAGGTGGTCTGGCTTCCACCATGGTGGGAGGTGCTGAGAAAGAGGTTGCGAGGAGGTGGAATCAGAGGGCCAGCCCAGAGCCAGGCCCACTCGGCACGGGGAGCAGGGTGGAGGAGTCACACTTTGCAGGAAGGCATCAGAGCCGTGTGCCTCTGCTGTTCAGTGCTGGCCAGCGCAGTGCACACCCCTGAGCTCTCGCTCTCGCGCACCCTCAGAGCGCCTGCTGCCTGTGGAGCCACTGGGGTCTGACCTGCTCTCAGGGGAGCAGCCCCCGCGGTGGGGACAAGCTGAGTGGGGTAAGAGTGAGGACAGCCTGGGGCCCCCTGGTGCCCACCGTTGCAGAAGACACTGCAACTGTGTCAGACCACCAGAACCTTTGCGAGGCAGGGTTTCTGCTTCACCTATGCCTGGCCATGCTTGCCCAAGCTCTCTCTGGGCCACTCAAATCCAGAGCCCTGTGGGGCTAAGCCTCCGGGACGTCCTCCGGCCCTCTTCAGGTGCAGCGGGCCCTGAGTGGCGACACACGGCATGACGCAGCCGGCTGGCCTTCTGTGAACTTTGAGGGCCAAGGGTCCGCTTCAGAGAGGCTGCCACTTCGAAGGGGCCATCTCCAAAAGACACAGTGCCAGCCACCAGCACAGATACAGAGGCCCCCTGCCAGGCTCCTTTGTTTTGGCAATCATGGCTTCCAGAGCTGACCAGTAGGGTCCCTTGTTTTTTCTCTCCCTTCCCTTTAAATTCCAGTGTTATACTTAAAATTCACCCACAAAAAATGGGTCCTAGAAACCTCAGGCCCCATGCCCAACCCTTAGGGAGAACGATCACACTGAAAAAAGCAGAACCTTAGGCCCTTGCCTGTGAGCGCCCTCTGGAGCCATAGCCTCAACCTCTCAGTGTGCCCCCAGGCCTGCCCTGGAAGTCCCAGGACTGGTCCAGCCACACACTAGATGCTGACAGGCCAAGACCTGCCAGAAACAGGTGCCCTCAGTGCCTGCCTGTCCCACGTAGGCAGATGCCCCCAGGGTGACGATCAGTAGAGAGCGAGCAGGCATCAGAGGGTTGGTCTGTAGGGATTCTGACCCAGACTGGCACGTGGAGGGACAAAGAACTCACAGACATTGGGGACCATGGGCTCACATGGGGGCCCGAGTGGGCCCAGACCAGGCTCCCTGCCCGTTAATGAGACACTGGCCTCTGGCTGTGCAGTTCCCCAGGCTGGGGCCCCGGGGGAGGGGCGCCTTTGTCAGAGCACAGGTGCCTCCAAGTAAGAGCCAAAAGCATCTAGGAAGATGGGGCTTGTCCCTGACATCTCATGTGGCCTAGCGATGTGGGGGGCACTGTGTCAGGAGTGCCTGCTGTGTCACTTCTTGGCCCTCCTCAGCTGGAAGCCCCTCCAGAGACCGCACTCCAGGGACCAGGAGGAACCGTGGCCACACTGGGGCATCCGCACACAGGCCCGAGGACCACCCGGGAGGAAGGTCGGTAGGTTCGGCCACACTTCTAGCCCCGGGACACTGGGGAGCTGCGTCCGATGCCAGCACACCTCCCAGGGCGTGAGGCTCACACTGCTCTCTCCTGGGTGGAGCCCAGAGTCTGGCAACACGCTCTCTGTGTGGGGACAGAGCGGGCCAGGGGCGACATGTGGAGGAAAAGCGGTCTCTCTCTGGAAACTGCCTGTGCCAGTGCTCGGGGAGGCGACTGGGCACTGACCAGAAGACACACGAGCAGACACTTACGGATAGAGAGTGTCAGGCAGCGCCTCGTCTCATAGGGGCAGGTCCTCAGCGTAGGGCATTGGAAGGTGTTTATGACCACGCAGTCGTAGCACTTCATGTTGTAGGTCCCTGAGAGGAGTGAGAGCGTGGCTGAGCTCTGAGCACACAGGCACTGCCCGCCTTGCCATCAGACCTGCCACCAGCGATCCCCCGGGCCCCCCTCACCTAACCCCATCTTCCCTGGCCTCTGAGGATAGCCTGAGGCCCACAAACAACAGCCCGCAGTGGGCTCTGAGTCTGGGCAGGACTAGCCTGTGCCAAGGCCAGGCACACCAGGAGCTGTGTGTGTTCCTGCGGCGACCGGGGCGCTGGCCCTGGGCTCTGCAGCTTCTGCCAGTCCATCCAGGGTGCCCTCCAGCACCTGCCTGGATTCAGCCACCCCATCTGCATGCAGCGGGAGTCGCCTGGCAGGCCTCCAGGTCAGGTGCTTTGGGGAGAGGGGGCCACCTCCCCTATGCTCTCCTACCTAAGGACACTCTGTACATCCCCCCTGTGACCACCGAGTGCTCCCGCCAGGGGGCGCCCAGCCGCCAGGGTGATGGCAACTCCACTCCAGAGACCGGACACTTACACCTCCGCACAGACAACTCGGTGTCCCCAGCTCTGGCAGTTGCGTCAGTGTCCACCAGCGTCAGCACCGAGGCCAGCAGCACCGCCCCGAGCAGCAGCATCTTGTGCAGGAGCCTGAGCCTGTAGGTGAGGGCACCCGTGTGCAGATCAGCCAGAGCAGGGCTCCTCCGCGGTGTTCTGCAGCCCCGAGGCCGTGCGGGCGGGGGCGGGGCGGGGCCTGCTCCCCTGCGGAGCCAGCGGCTGGACCCCTCCAAGGGCGCTGGGACGGCCCCACTCGGCCTGGTCCGAGGGCCGCCGCCCCGCTCCCGCACAGCCGACCCGAGGCTGCGGCCCAACCTGTGGGCCTCGCGCCCACGATGCTCCCACTCCTTCGGGAATCCTCACCCGGCCAAGCTCCCCGACCGCCTGGAACCTTCCCTCCACCCAGCACCGCCCACCTGCCTGCTGCGCCCCCAGACCTCTGGAACGTTCCACGCCAGCCGAGGCCGCCAACGGGGCGGAGAAGCTTCCAACGCGCCAACGACCCCGGAGCCGCGCGAAGCATGCCGGGAGCAGCTCCGGCCCCAGGGGGCCCCGCTCCCAGAAGTCCCCGCGCTCGTTGCCCCAGGCCCGGCTCCCGCACCGCCAGCCGCGAAGGTTCCAGAAGCTTCCAGAAGGTTCCAGCAGGTGTGGGCGCGTCGCAGGGGCTCGGACTGCAGCCTCGGGTCAGTTGTGCGGGACCTGGGTGGCGGGGACGGAGGCCCAGCGCTCCCAGAGGGGTCCCGGTCCCGGCCCCGCCTCCGCCTCCGCCTCCGCCTCCGACCCCGTCCCCTCCAGGGTCTCTGCACCAGAGTGAAACCCCTCCACCCCCAAGCCCGGGCCTGGGCTCCCACACAGCGCCCCACACGAGGTGCGGCAGCCCCCACTCTGGCCACACCCGCAGGGCACCGCCCCTCCCCCACCTGCCTAGTGGGGTGGAATGTCAGAATGAGGAACCGCCCCTCCCCCACCCCACCCCACCCCCACCCCCCCGGGCCTCCCCCGGGCCGCGTCCAGTGGGCTCAGGGCTCCCAGACTTACCCTTGTGCCCTGTAGGTTCTGGGGGCACCATAGCCGCCCGAGCAGGTCAGGCGTGGCCTGCTCAAAGCAGCCCCGGGACACCGGTATTTGTTATCTTTCGGTTAGTAAGCACCGTCCCCGATGAAGTCCCCAGACCTTGTGTGACTGAGCGGTCCTATACCCTTTTAAACGCCACCCTCGCCCGTTTTCCCCATGTGACTGCCACAGCCGCAGACCGCCCCACCAGGTTCGCAGCCGGGGGCGGTGGGCGCCCGGGGCCTCTCGTTCGGGTGTGCTGGGCTCTGAATTTGGGTCCTCAAGAGTAGGGTGGGGTCTGGCTTAGACTACACGGAGCACGTTTTTAATCTGGCGTTTTATTTAACTTGTTCTGGAGGTTAAGTCGGAAGGTCAGCCACGGCCCACAGGCCGCCATCGGCGAAGTACTTCCTGCCTACTCACCCACCTGTTCCCCAGTTTGCCTCCTTGTCTGATTCCTCTCAGAAACCGCCCCACCTCCTCCTGCAGACAGTGGCCAATTTGCCTGCTGTGACTCGTGCGGTATGTCTCATGGGAACATTCCTTTCCTTACCCGAGCTCACCGAAGTCTTGTTTCCTTCCGGAAGTTTCATGGCTTTGTAGTTAAGTAAGCTCTATAGCTTAGAGTTAGATCTGATACATTTCACACTGGTTTTTACACGTGATAGGAGGTAAGAGGAGAGTCAAATATTTGTTTTTGCCTTTTAAACTTTTTTTGGGGGGGGATGTATCTTGCATAGTTTGCATGTGGTCGCTCATTTGCTACAGAGGCCGTCCCCTTTTCCTAACTGCCCAGTGACCACCGTGGGGATGGGCAAGAGTTCAGTTGCAGATCAGCAGGCCCTGTGACGACCGCTGTCATTGCTGGGAAACGGCCCTGCTGTGCCCTGCTCGTGCGAGACCCTCAGGGAGAGTTGCAGCTTTACTCAGGGAATGAGAACCATGCAAACCACTCAGCTGTTCTCTAAAGGAGGCTCTGGGAGTGCGCCGAGCTGCGTCCCGGCCACGGGTGCCCCCAGCTGTGAAGCAGCAGCAGCCTCAGCAGGGTGGTCTCCGGGGGCTGCAGAGCAGAGGAAGCAGGGGCAGCGCCTGCCTGGTGGGGTGGAGTGTCAGAATGAGGAACATTCCAGAGGGGGCAGTGTTGGGGAGCCTATGGGCTGTGGGGCCAGCAGGCCACCTAGGCAGGGAGTTGGCTGCAGGGAATCTGGGCCATCCTGTGCACTTGTGCAGGTGCCCTGTGGGGGTGTCCTGGGTGATGGGTGCAGAGGGAGCAAAGGCGCGGGGGGAAGGTATGGGCTGTGGGGTGAAAGGGCCCATACCTTCCCCCGGAGATTCTGAGAGAGCAGGACCTCAGGGCAGGGGGTGGGGAGCCCGGTGCAGCCTTCGGGAGGTGGTGGGGGGTGGCAGGGACACCTGCTGAGAAGGTGTGCTTGGGAAGGTGTGGGTGAATGCACAGAGTGCGCGGTCCTTGGGGATGGAGGGACTTTGGTAGTGGTGATAAGCCAGTCACCACCAACAGGGCATGCCTGGCTCGGGCCCAAGAGTGAGGAGCAGGCAGGGGTCCCAGCATCAGTGGCAGTGGGCTTTGCCTGCAATGGACACACAGGTACCAGAGATGACCAAGTGGCCCTGCTTTTCACGTCCAGGGCCAGGCAGTGCTGGAAATGTCGGTCTTCCTTGCTCTTCTCCTGGTCATGGGCCTGCCTTGGGTGGAGATGAACGTCACCGTCATTGGGAGACAGCGTGAGTCCTGCCCTAATAGAGCCAACAGGAGGCGATGATGCTGGAGTTGGGATGCAGGGCCTGGGGGACCGGACCAGGAGAAGGTCCTGTGGGCCAGGACCATGGGTGGGACGGGCATGTGGGAGCCGACACCAACACACCGAGTTCTCTGTTCCTGGAACCATAGAACGTGAGGCACCAGGGTGCGTGTGTGCTCGCCCAGGGGAGCTGGTGCTGTGCGGTGTGTCCCCGGGGCATGTCTGGGTGCAGGTGTGTGAGAGAGCACCGCATGGAAGACCGAGAACTCGGGTGGGCAGGCTGGGGGCCGTGGGAAGAGGGGACCCGCTGGAGGAGGGAGGGTGTGTGTGGCGGCTGTCCCTGTGGCCGTCTGCAGAATGGTCGTGGCCCACTTTCCTTTTTATTCCTTCTCTCAGAGGCCCTGACCTGTCACGTCTGTGAGAGAGAAAATGACTTCGGATGTGTAAACCCAAGAGACTGCCCCGCAAACACTGAATTCTGCTCTACTGCGGCCGTGAGTAAGTGTCTTGAGCACCCCTGGGTCACAGAGGCAGGTCCACAGAGCACCTTCAGGAGGGAGGGTCTGCCTCGCGTCACTCAGCTGATGGGTGAGTGACGCGAAAGGGACCTTTCCCTTGAGTTTGGAGGAGCAAGTCCTGAGAAGCCAGGAGAGGGTAAGCAGCTTGTGCAGGACAGGGACGCCTTAGGGGCACACATGTCACCGGTCGGTCAGTTTGGCATATGGGAAGAAGAAAAGAGGAGAGGTTCTGTTCACTCATCTCTAAATGGCAAGTCTCAGTCATGTCGCCATCCCACTGAGAACAGCTCTTATAGGAGACGGACAGGAGGAGGGACCATGGTGTGCAGTGTGTTCTGGGAGGCCCAGCACTGGCCCCTGCGGTGTCCCGCCGAGGCCTTGCCAGGGTTGCAGAACTGGGGTTCAGTTCTTGAGCTGCTCTGGGCAGGACGGGAGAGTCTCCATGTCCCTAGAAACGTGTGGGGGCTGCGTCAAGGCTAAGCGCCACCAGAGCCTCACGTGGAGTTTATAACTTAAGTGCGGAGATGATCTACACAGCGACACGGCCGAGCTGATGTCACGGGTAGCCCGGCAGGCCAGCGCCGAGCTGAGCCCACAGCAGGCTCTCGGCCCCAGCGCTCCCGCGTGCCCTGCGCAGCATGCAAGGTGGCTGGGAGTCCCTGGCTCTCATGTGTCTGCCCGTGGTCACAGAGGCTGGCCTGGCCCTGTGATTGAGAAGCTGAGGTCCAAGCTGCCTGTCTACTCCCAGACGGAGCCCCCAGACCAGGCTCCCCATGCACATGGTCAGGCCAGGCCTGGGGTGTCTGGTGCCACCCTGCACATGCGCCAGTGCCCCCAGAAGCAGCTGAGACCCAAATGTCTGTGTCTGTTCCCGCCTGGTGGTGCTCCAGCCTTCCCTCGGGTGCTCTCTAGCACGTGGCTTCCGGGTGGGGGAGGAGGGCATGGGAAGGGCCCTGGTGGAGCAGAGACAGGCAGCAACGGCGCTGGTGTCCCTGCTTTCACTTGACGTTGTTCCTTTCTCTCTGTGTGCCTTCATTTCCTGTCAGGGGTGTTTCCGCGCTTCTTCTATGTCTCAAAGCAGTGCTCCAAGTACTGTCCCGTGATTGCATCGTCGTCAGCTGCCGCTGACAAGTCCTTCGTCCTGGAAAAGCCCATGCCCTTCATCTACGTGCGCTGCTGTCAGGGGCATCTGTGCAACTCCGAGTCCCTGAACGCCACGGACTTCACGGAGTTCAGAGGGGCCGGGCGAGCCCCCGAGGTGTGGAGCGGCAGTGCCGGGCTGGCGCTGTTCCTGGCGCTTGGCTCTGAGTCCCTGGGCCTCAGGCCGTCCTGAGCTGCATGTGGGCCAGGGCCGGGGCCTCTGGCACTGTGCACGGGAAGCTGACTGTCACAGGCGGGGCGGGGGGAGGCTGTGCATTAAACTTGTTTTCTCTTGACTGATGTGTGGTCTCACTTCCGCGGGCCCTGGAATTGGAGGCAGGACAGACCTGGGGCTGTGGCCGCAGCTGGCATCCAGAGCCAGTCCACTCCCTCCTGACAGCAAGGTCGTGTGTTGGTGCCTCTCTGAAACCGAGCCTTGTGACTTCTGGCTGTCGGCCATGCTCTTCTCTCCCTGTTCCAGGGCTGCAGTAAAGGGGATGGGGGGCTGTGTGCCACTCCTGAAGAGTAGTGTGTGGGCTCCGGACCTTCGGGGGACACAGGGTCAGTGCAGGAGGCAGCAGGACTTGGGTGTGAAGGACCCCTCAGCATGGGACAGGGACATCAGCCTGTTCTCATGAGGGAGGCCTGGGGCTGCTCTTCTCCCACTCTCCCTACCAGACTCCAGGAGACGGAAGAGAAGGGATTCTATGCAATGAACCTGGAACCTGGACTTCAGCCACCACTGGCAGTCTGCGCAGACTCACAGATGCCTGGTCGGGCCTGCGTCTGTCCTACATCCGAACCTTGGCCAGGGCCACAGCAGCAAGTTCGCAGTCCAGGGGCCTGGGACGTTCCTGGAACTAGGGTGTGGGTGGCCCCTTTCCTTTCCGGCAACCTCTTGGCCTCCAGTCGTGCATCCACAGCACGGAGGAGGGTCCAGGGCTGAGCTCTGCCGACCTGCAGGCAACAGTTGGCCCAGGGATTGTCACCCTCTGGCTGGAGGCAGCAGTGGGCAGCTTGGCCTTTCCACCCTTGCGAAGCTGGAAGGCCCCGTGTCCCCTGGGGCCGAAGGGGCCCCCCCAGAGGGGTATCCTGTGAGGGGGTCCCCGAGGGAGAGGATGGATATGGTTGCCACACTGAAAACTGCAGCCAGCGCAGCCGCCAGGTGAGGAAGAAGCAGTTCCAGCTGGCGTGGAGAACTGCCGGCGGGAAGCTGAGCATGGTGAACCAGGAGCACACCGGAAATAGCACATGGCTGCTCCTGTGCCCTCTGGCGCCCGCTGGACGCGGGCCCCGGGCTGGGACACTCTGGGGTGCAGAGCGCGGCAGGGGCTGGAGGCCGGCGGGTGTGGTGGCGTCGCCAGCCACAGTAGACACAGGGTGGAGGAGCTTCCAAAACAGGCGTGAAAGTGGCAGTGCCTCCAGAGCCCGAATGGGCCGTCCGCTGGTGGGAACGCCCTTGCAGCTCAGACCCCTACTTGGCAGGGTGGCCCTGGGCAAGTGCGAAACCCCCTGCTTGAGGCCGTCGCTCAGAGGTGCCCCTGTGTCCCCTCTTGTCCCTGTGAGTTTCCCCGGTTTGTCACATGCTTGTCCCAGCTTACGATTCTCTGCTATTCTCAAAGAAACTCATTTTGCTGGTGAAATGGGTGTTTACTTTGTTTTATTTGTTAGGACAGCACAAGAAAATGCCGGCACATGTGACCGAGACCTTTTCAAAGGGCGAAGGGAAACCGATGGGCTGGCTGCTTCTGGGCACGCCTGCATCTGGGAACACAGACTCACAGGGGGCAGTTTGTGTGACGTTCCTGAAAGGAGGCAGACTTCCTCAGACCACCCACAGGGCTCCAGCCGCAGCGCAGGGTGGGCGCGTGCGCGTGCCCGGGAGGGTGAACGTGCAGGGCGCGCTGAGCTCTGCTCCTCCGCCCCCCGCTGGTCAGATCTGCCCCGCCTTCGCCTTGCAGGTGGCGGAACCAGGGCTCCGCTGGGCGCAGACTTCCAACTTGCCACGAGAGTAGTTGCCACCCCGTTCTGTGGGACACTTTGTAGACAAGAAATGGAAGACAGCGCCCCATAGGGTCAGGGGCCTTCCCGTACTGGGAAGATCTCCCACCTGGCAGGTCTGTGGGAAGCGTGTGCAGAGTGTCCGGCCAGATGGAACGGCACACAGCAACCGGGACTGGAACGGGAAGTCCTGGGCAGGTCATTGCGGGCCTTCCCTGCCCCAGTTCTGGTCGCCCCGTCAGGGCCACACGCACACGTGGAGCTTAAGAGACATGTTTGTTTTTTAAGCAAAAGGACCAGTTCCTGTTGAATATTCAGATAACCCAAACAATGGCGCGGGCCTGTGTGGACCTGGGCGGTGGGAAGTGGGTGGTGTGTCCGAGACCCATGCCCAGCTTTGCAGACTTTGTTCAGGACCACTGGTCACCCAGGATGGGGGCGCTGCCACTCGCCACGCACCCCACGTGGCTGTTGAGGTCTGGAAAGGTGGCTAGTGCGCCAGAGGAACTGCATTTTAGATGTTATTTAATTTCATTGTACTTTAAATGGTGACCCTGGACTCCAGGTGATGTCGGAACACAACTCTAAGGGACCCGAAATGCCCGCGTCTTGCCGTTCCTTGCATTTTTAACATTTAACCAGGAAAAGAGTACATCCCTGACCTCCTGCTAGTCCGAACCAGCTGTTGTCTGCCCAGCTTTCCCTGTTGTCTGTGCTCAGGGCCTGGGCGGCCTCGGTGTGCCTGCTTTTTCCAGCTCACGGGCGCCACCTACTGGTGGGAGGGTTCTAGTTTGCGCCCCAGCCTCCTTGCAGGGGTGACGGAGCTGCTGGGGCCCCCGAGGACGCCCCGCCCCCCGCTGGAGGATCTGCCTGCAGGGCAGCCACAGGGCTGGCCACTAGCAGGCTGCCCCCCCCAGCCCCCCCTTTCCTTCTGCCTCACTTTCCCACTTGCCTCTCACTCTCTGCCCCTCCTCCTGCTCTGCCCACTGGGGGTGGGGGGTGGGGTGACCTTGGTGATGTGCTTGCTGAAGCCAGTTCAGCTTTTAGGAAGTTGGGAGAGCTTTTGTTAAGGACACTCACTTGAGTTCAATTACATCAACTTACACTGGAATAAATTTACATGAAAAGAATGGTCGCATTCAACAGCTACACCTCTGGTGGTTTCACCAGTGTACTGTCCTGAGGTTTTCTGCATCGGGTCTATGTGACGAGCACACTGAAATAGCAACTGGCTGCCTCTTCCCCGCACTGTGCACCTTGTCACCGTGGCCTCGGGAAGTCAGCGTGGGGGGCGGGTCGAACCACAGGAGCCCGCTCAATGTCAGGGTTTGACTCCCTGTCTTGTTGATTGTTTGGGCCTGGGAAGGTGGTGCAGGAAAACGAGCCCCACAGTGCGGGGTGTCCGTGCCGGGCACCGCACAGTGAGGGGTGTTCTTCCAGAATTTGAAAACGTCCCTGAGCTGCACAAAGAATTCACACACGTCACTGATGGAGGAGTCCCCACATGTGTCACCTCTGCTGTCCCCTCTCCGAGGAATCATTAACACAAATAGAAACCTCAGGCAGTTCATGTCAGAACAGGCACCTTGCTGGGGACACAGGGTGGGCGGTGCCGGCAGCTGGGAGAGTTCACAACAAACAGCGTTGTGCAACCTCTTATTGTTGGCGGACTGTATGCTGCGTCCCCTTCACTTGGGCAGCATCTGCGGCGAGCTCACATACCTGTGCAGATGTGCGGTTTCTCCAGTGAGCTGCCCCTCCGAGTGTTGGTGGCCCCTCCCAGCCCCCTGTGTCTGCAGATGTCCCTCTCCTCCTCCTCCCTCTCACCCCCCTCCATGGTACTCCTTTGTGCTTCCACTGGCTGGTCCCTCCTGACCCTCCAATCTACAGTCCTTCAGCTAAGGGCGCAGTAGGTGGCCATCTCCACGATAGATGGTGCACTCTACTCGGTGGGCACTGTGCCTGTAGAGACACACTATCCCCAGAACCTTCTGGGCTCCTGAGGTCTGGGCCACCGCCACCCAGACTTTGTACCCAAGAGACTAGGACGCTGTTTGACCATCAGGGCCAGCCTGGAGGAAGCCCTCCCCACCTCCGGCTGCAGAGACTGAATGGCCCTCCAGCTAAGGAGCTCCAGAGTCACGCCGTGGACCTGGGCCCTGCGACACCCAGTCCAGGCTCCCCTCCCACTGCAGCTCCTAGAGACTGCGTGCCCTTGGCGGGGACGTGTTGGGTTCAGCTTCCACTCCCGTCAGCCAGGGCAGGCCACATGCAGACAGACGTCTCAGCGTCTGCAGCTGCCCCAAGGGGCCCGTCACTGCTGGGACCCAGGGCGCTCCCACTGCTGTGTGCTGGGCATCAAGGAGGCACACTCAAGTCCCCAGAAGCGGACCCGAGATGAGGCTGGAGAGCAAACTCAGGCAGGGCGGGGGGGGGGGGTCTCAGGGGGAGACGGAAGGCAAGGCATCATCTGGCCAGCCAACCACAGGCATGGGCTCCGCTGCGGGCATCTCGGAGGCCGTGGGGAACCCTCACCACAGACCCGCCCCCTCCCCAGGCAGGCTGCTGCTGCTGGGGTCCCAGGGCCCAGGGGCACTCACACCTGGGCTCTGGGCCTGCTCTGCTGGGGTGGGGGATGGGGCCGAGGCCAACAAGTGTGGTGCTGCCTGGGGTGCCAGGCACAAGCATGGGGGGCGGGGTGGGGGCACCAGTGAGCCCCAACAGCATCCATTGGCATCGTCACACTGGATTCGCAGACGTGCCTTCCCAGGTTGGCCGTGAGGGTCTCCCAGGCAGAGAGCAAGAGTGAAGAGGGAAGCTGGCCCAAGGCCTTCCTGGTGGAGGCGGTGGGGGGGGGGTTGCTGCAGCTGGGTGTGGGAGCCAAGTGCTCCTGTCCCTGAGCCCAGAGGGTTTCCTAAATAGGCCTTCACTGTGGGAAGGGCTTGCAGACTCCCCCTGGCCACAGGCCTGCGTGCCTGTCCCCCTAGGACCCCTTCCTGTGAAAGCCGTTGGTCCTCCCCACCCCAGCCAAGGCCAGACAGTGTGGGTGAGCTGTGCTTGGTGTGTGGGAGGTACAACAAACAGCTGTGGAATGAGTGGATGAGTGACTTCAGTGTGTGGGGGCCCCCCTGCACCCAGTGAGACCACTGCTCCCCCGCCTGTCTCCCGCTTGCAGGGTCCGGGCGGCAGAGGCACCAGCCCCAGGATGTCCACTGGCCAGCGGTCAGTGTTAGGAGAAACAACTCAGGGTAGAAGCAGGAGGCAGTGGTCCTGCCTAGTGACCCCGTGACAGAAGCCTAGAGGGGGGACCAAGCCTGCTGCATTTGGGAGCGAGTACTGTGTGTGTGTGAACATGTGTGTGGGTGTGAACACGGGGCTGGCACTGCGGGAGCATGCCTGTGGGTGGGGCAGGAGAAGCGTCAAGGGCAGAGGGGGTGGGGGCTGAAGATGGGAGGGCGGCTCCCCAGCGCAAAGGGCCCTGGGCGCACTTGCTGTGGGCGTTCTCGCTGGGCGCCCAGGCAGGCTCCCCATGCACAGGGTGGGAGCCAGGGCCCCAGCCTCTGCACTGGGCAGGGAGGAGGAGGAGACAGACTCGCTCTAGGGTCACGGGGCCATTCTGAGATGTTGGCCCTCAGGGACCCCCAGCTTCCCCTTTGAGGAGTCGCTTAGCCTGAGGCTGGATCATCAGTGCCCTGGGTTCCCCATGGCTGGGAGGAGCCACAAGGGGCACATCCCTCCACACTGGGCTCGTGTGCGCCCCACACTGGGTGCCCAGCTTCCAACAGCTACTCTGCCCCCAGCCTACGCTTTACCAGCCAGCGACACTAGAGGAAGCTGGGTGCCTGAGGACAGAAACCAGGCCTGCGACCTGGCCAGCCTGAAACGGCACACAAAGTGTGAAATTCCATGGCCAGGATCTGCCTGCGGTGTCCCACCGTTTTTGTGACACGTGGCTGGAAGAGAATTCAGGGGACCGTGGTCAGAGAAGGAGCCGCTCCTGTGCAGATGTCCCTCGGGAGGGCTTGCCTGTTCACCTGGGCCTGCCCTGGTTGGGGAGCCCCTATCCACCGGTCCTGGCCCCCCTCCAGTGCCCCAGCTCTGGGAGCCGGCTGCTGCCCGTGGCTCAGCCTCACCGGTGGGGGAGGGCCATCTGCACTGTCCCAGCTCCCCACTGTGGGATGCCGGCTGCTGGTTCATCCAGTGTGACTCCTCGGTCCTGGAAAATGCCTGCTGCCCGTGCTCAGGGACATGGGTGTCCCTGCACCCTGGCTCCTTGCTGCCCAGGCAGGCTGGAACTGGAGCGGCCACCACCCCACCCCGGGACCCTGGGAAAATTATCCCCGCCCTCCTCCTCCCCCCCAGTCCCACCCCTGGAAGGAGCAGGCGAGGCTCCAGGGGGCACCAGCCGACTGCCCGGGCAGGCAGCCCCGGTGCCGCTGTGGGCGCTCTCAGAGAGCACAGGCCTGAGAGGCGGGCGCTCTCCCTGCTGCAGGAGGACGGACAGAGTGGGCCGGGCGGGGCCAGAACAACGTGGGACAGCACGCCCGGCACAGGCCACTCTCGTCCCACCACCCGGCCCTCCACACCGGGGCTTCCTCTGCCTTCCCCCACTCTGGTCATGCGTCGAGCACTGGAACAGCTTCCTGCACTCAAGGCTCAGGCTCGGGCTCCACCTGTGACCGAGGTCGGGGCTGAGTCCTCCTCGGTGGACGTGGGCACAGGAGCACCTTTTTCTGAGCCCCTGCCTGACGGCAAGGGGCCTGCGTACAGTTTCTGGGTCCCCCGCCCCTGCTGGAGGCGACAGAGCAGGAGGGGGGAGAGTCTGAGGCTGGGCGGGCTGGTGCAGGACCCCAGGCTCCTACCTGGGGTGCAGGTCTCTCACTGGGGATGGGACCCAGCTCCTTGGGGCAGCAAGCAGTGTCTCCCGGGCCTTACAGAGTCTAGTGTCAGCCTGGGGGCCGTGATCCAGTGGGGCCTGGGCCAGCCCGGGCCTGAACTGAAGAGCACCCTGCCTGTGAGGGTGCGCAGCGGATGCCGGGTTAGCTTGGGGGGGCTGCCCCTCCCCCAGCCCGGTGCTGGCAGTTGGGCTGCTCGCTCTTGGCTCTCCACCCTCCCCAAGCGGCCCAGTCTCATGGCAGGGGTCTGGGCCAGCCCGCCCTTCCCAGGCACGCGCCCCTCGCAGCAGGGCCAGGAGCTTTCTGGGGCCTGGGCAGTGGGCTGAGGCGGAGCCTGGGAAGACACTGGGCCTGAGTCCCGTCCCTGTCCCAGGGTGCTCCGGGCAGGGCTGGGCTTCCAGACAGGGAAGCCGGGAGCTGCTGGGCAGGGCCCCTGACCACAGGAGGTCCTCGGGCTCAGAGGGGACACGCAGGGAGGGCGGACGGCGTGGGAGGGCTGCGTGGAGTCCAGGGCGTGGACTGGGTGCAGCGGCTGAAATACGAGGCACAGAGAGGTGGGGTGGGCGGAGCTGGACGGAGTTAGTGTTGTGGGGGTCAGGGTGGAGGGCACAGAGGGCCCGGGGTGGCTCGGCAGTGCCCCCCTCAGCGCAGACGGACGCCCAGCAGGTGGCCAGCCCGTGGCCTTCTTCTGCCCCTCAGGGTGCCTGCATGTGCACTCCTGATGGTGTTGCCCACCACTTCCGGGGGTGGGGCAAACAGGGACCTACACAGCATTTGCCTAAACACATACGTAAGTTCCAAAAGAAGCTAAAAAACCCATTAAAATAAAATATTGACAAATATCCCATCAAAACGAACTAGCCAGTCAGGCGTGGCCCTCGGTTCCCAGCTCCTTGCCATTTGTGCTGGAGGGACACCCTGTCCTGAGCCTGACCCACCCTGCACTTCGAGGTCCCCACACGCATGCGGGTGGTCGGGCCCCGTCTCCCACCCCCACCCAACCACCTTTGCCACCTGGAGCCTGTGGATGGGCACCCAGCAGCTCAGCCCCGCTTCTGCAGGTGGGTGGGGAAGAGGCTCCAGGTGGGCACAGGCTGGGACAGGGGCCCTCAGAGTGTTCTGGACAAAGATGGCTCTGTGGGAGAGGGGAGGTGGGAGGCGTGTTCAGGGTTCAAGGGTCCACTGGAGACCCAGGGGGCAGGGAGGCCTGCGGAGCTGAGTTATGCGGAGCGGGCGCCTTGGGCACGCAGAACTCTGGAGTTGAGTCCAGAACGGTGGCTGTAGTCACTGGCGGGGGCCCTGCAGCCCCCAGAGGGGGCTTGAGACCCTGGGGGGGATGGGGTAGAGACACCAGGAGGTGTGAGCTGTTACCCCTCAGGTTCTGGAACCCGAGCCACACCCCAAAACAGCCACAGAGGGCAGCCTGCTGTGGGCACACCCTTTCTTGTGCCCCCCAGGGCACCCTTGTCACCTGAGGTCCCCAGAGCCTGGCCCAGAGGTCGGATGGCAGGGACTGAGTACCATTGGGATGCCAGGGGCCCTCGGACTCTGTCCTGCCACAATCCCCCGCCCTGCTTGGCTGACTCCTCAGACCAGCAGCCCCAGCAGCCCCAAGAGTTTGCTAACATGGAGTCTCAGGTCTCGCCCAGGCCTTCAGGTCACAGTCAGCAGTCAGTCACCCCGGCCCCAGGCAAACTGTGAGGACAGTGAAGGTTGAGTTCGGGCCCAAAGCCAGCTTTACGCCCGTAGTGCCTGAGTTTCCTCATTAAGTGGATTCGGGACTTCCCTGCCTGCCCTGGCCCAGAGGAGATGGCTTCGCCTATTTGGAAGAGCTCTGGGCGGGCTGTGTCTTCCAAAAGAGCCCAGGACACAACCGTGTCCCCCGGGCCCCCAGAATGGGCTGCCACCCCTAGGCTACCATACTGTGCCTCCTTCTTGCTTCCCAGACCAGCCTGGGGTCTCATGAGAACTGAAGGAACAAGGAGGCCAAGGCTCAGGACAGAGGGACAGTCGGGAGGGGCACAGGCGACCTTCCGAGTGCACCTGAGGGCGGGGCAAGGGGAAGTCGGGCACCTGGTCAGGCGGGCCCTGCTCTCCTGTGCTCACCTCCAGCTAAATTACCAGGTGTATTAGCCAGCCGACGTATAAAGGCCCCCGCACGGCTGTGCCTAGTCTCACAGTGGACACCCCACGATGAGGCTGCTCCTGGTGTTTCTGCTCCTGGCCGCTCTGTGCATGGACCTGGGTAAGGCCGCTGGCCTGGGGGACAGGGACAGGGACAGACAGGCGCCAGGTGGGTCTGGCTTCCGTCTGTGGGGTCCGTGATTGTGTGCTGCGGGGAGTAAGAGGGAGGCCACACAGCTGCTCCCTGACTGACTGCACGTGGGGCCGTCGCACCCCTTCGGGCCCCCTTTCTGGTGCACCTGGCTCTGGTGCGTCGGGTGAGAGGCCTGGTGACAGGCAGGGCCCCAGAGCTTGGGGCAGGGCAGCAAGACCCAGGCTTCAGCAGCAGCCCCAGTGGCCTATTTTCTGAGACAGAGAGAGTTTTGGGAGGTGAGGTCTGTGCTGAAGCCAGGGAAGCAACTTGGTGACCCCCTTCCCACCCAGCCCCGCCCCTAGGTGATGGCCAGGTGGTGAGACCTGGAGTAGGGGCCCCGCAGCGGGGGCGGCCTGGGGAGTGGGGCCTGTGATTATCAGCTGAGTAATTATTATCCAGGGTTAATGACTCCCATTGGCCCCGCTGTGGGCTGTGGGGGGTGAGTCTCCCGCTGTCTGGGGAAGTGCCAGGGGCGGGGGGTGGGGGGGTGGAGGAGCGACCCGGACGTGGAGGCTTGGGGAAGCTGGGAAGGCGGGTGGAGGACCCTTCTGCTTAAGGGCACCAGGTGCCTGCCTGGGAGGCCGATGCTGGGGCAGCAGCTGTGGGAAGGGTCACAGCTCTGGGGAACTACAGGGC